>NC_065582.1:78119344-78746010 GCF_024542745.1 Macaca thibetana thibetana
CAGATCTAGACTCTAAAACTTCTAGTACTTTCCACTAAGCTCCTACAGCTATTACATTATGTTCACTTGCAGAATAAAAGTACTTCTTGTTTGGTCTTGGTCTGTTTGTTGACAACATTCAGGATAAATGATCAGTAATACAGGTCAATTGACAACGAAAATTGGGGCTTAAATAAAAGACAGTTTTTGCTTATACCAATACTTTTTGGAAAAAATCAGTAAGAAACATAACATTTAAATAGGCTTTATTTTTAGAGATGATTTAGAAATTTTCCATAGAATTTGGAGTTAACCACTGGTAACTGCCAAAAAATTTAAATTGTCTGATTTCTATCTTTCAGTGATTAAATTATTTATTCAATTACTCCTGGAAATAGGACATTTATCAAATATTCGCACATGCAGGCATCTATATTTTCTATGTGCATAATCCATTTGTCAAAATAACTAGCATTAAAACATTAAAATAACATTTATGGATTTAAGGAACTCCTGTTATATTTAGGAGATCTCACATCTAAATTTAAACTACCACATACCTTTACAAATCGTTTAACTTCTCTTGACCCTAGATTCCCCATATATCAAAATAAATATTTTTTTCACCCACACAGTGTAAATATAACTATTAAAGAAATAGAGATCATGTAATTAAAGCTGCATTCTCCTGCGATGTACTCAGCACTTAACATGAGCATCTGGGGCTAATCACCAGATACATCTCTTATCACCTCCACCGCCCTCCCCCAGCCGCCTCCCCGCTCTCAACCCCAAGTGCTGCTATCTAGTATTTATTTGCAAAATATGAACATATGTCACACTTAAAATTTATATTCTCCTCACTTTGTTGAAGACAGACCAGTATATGTCATCACTGATGCAATTTTCAAGAGGCTCAGAAATACAGAATTCTATGTATGACTGTCTGATTTCATTTTGTTCTAAACAGCAACTGAGACTCTTTACACGTGAGAAGTATTTTGCCACCAGGAGGAGATGACCCTGAAGATTAACATATGCTCTCATCACTGTCAGTGCACCTAGCTCCCTTTTGAAGAGAACTCTTGTAAAAAAGCTCTGTCTTTCTAAATTACAAACATGCTCATATAAATTTCTCATTTACAACAAATAAAAATTCCAGGGTCAAACATTATCAAACAAAATTTATGATGACTGAAAAAATATTATACAGAAAGGTATAAATTACATGAGACTACTGTAGATCAGTGCCCCAAGCATATGACTAAAGCCAAAATCTTAAGAGTTCTGATGCTGATTTATTATCTTTCTTCATTGTTACCTGAGAGCAATTTATTTAACCTTGATGTGCTTCAGGTTTCCAAAATTCTAAAAGTAATGTCGTAGTCATCAGTCCCCCCACCCAAAACAAAATGATACTGCATTTATTTCCAATTTCCCTCATCCATAAAGTTTTATACAAAGACAATAAGCTTTCTCATAGATTAGCAGTGAACACAAATGAAAAAGCAATTCCCTCCCTAGTGAAATGCCTTTGCAAATTTAATGTCATCTGGATGACATTGAGAGAAAGGCTTCAAGCTTTTAGATTTTTTTTTTTTTAACCATTAGGACAAATTTAGGTGTCAATCTTTGAAGATTTATTTAGTTCAGAGTTCTGACCCGCTTGGATTAGGCTCATTCAGGTTTACTGTGGATACTTCTCAGTCAGTGCTGCTTCAAAAGCTGCAAATGAACAATGAATTAACCAAGGCAACTAAACCTTATGGGAATCAAGGACAATCTCAAACACTGAACTTTATGGTCAACCTCAGTTTGACATTCAAGGCATAATCTCATTTTGAAATCAACTTGAAAAGATAAAATTTATCTGATGAACATTCAAAGTAGCAAAAATTTAAGTGCCAACTTTTACCTTCGAATGATTGCCTGTCCAAAGTTTTCTGGCTGAGAAAAAAGGATTTTTATGGAAAATATATCCATTTATATGTGGATCTATAAAATCACAAGCCTAAAATTATTTTATGCTCTAATGAAGTTTTTACATATCTTTTCTTCTGAAATCTTTTTGTCATGTGACATTTGCTAAGGGAATATGCTTTAAGAACTCACTGGTTTAGTATATCTAATCTTAACAGCCTTGGGGAAACTTAAAAATAGCTAAATTCAGAAGCCAGTAATTTTATCTATATTGATTGATTTACATGTGGTTTGGCTTAAAAGTTTACTGCTGTTTAATATTTGCATCCCTGAGCACATAAGCAATAAACTAAACTATTTCTCACCCACTTCATTAATTCCTGAAGGAAGCTTTTCTCTGGTTTTGAAACTTCAAGTTGATATGAATTTTTATAAAAGCTTCTAGTTATATGTTGAAGATCAAATATAATTTTCCTCTAGAAGATGGAGGAGATGAAATGAGAAATGTAAGGAAGGAAAGGATTCTCTAGAATGAAAACAGATGATAGTACTAAAGCTTTTGTTTTTTTAAGGCTCCCTGTGGCCCTTTTTATTACAGATGCTTTGGTTTGAAGACTTTCTTATCAGAATAAATTCCCCAAACCAACACCTTAGTGACTACCTACAAAAGGAGAAATTATTTTTGAGCTTTTCTTCAATCTTACTTCAGCAAAGTAAGCAATAAAAATCATCTGAAATGCAAAGCTTCTTACATGCAAAAGGAATGCCAGTGGCTCACTAACTCTAAGGTTTTTGCTGAGTGGTCAATCCAGTCCTCATGATAAGTTTGCACAAAATCATCAGCCCACTTGACAGGAAATAATGCATATGCTAGGTTATGGACTAGGATTAAGGGGGCAATTCATGGCTTTGGAACCAAGTTCCTTTCCACATAAAACTTTCTTGCCCACCTGGAATCTGAACTCATGACCTTGGCTTTAAGAACAATATTTTCCCTGATCTAGTGAACAGCTCAAATAAAACAATTTAAATATTTACCTACTGTCAAGCAAATGTGTGTGTGTCTTTGTGTCTATGTGTGTAAATATACAATTGCTTAAACTTCTTATATTAGAAAGGTTTGCTTGGCCATGTTCTTTTTTTATTTTAAAGATTTTTGATGCAGAAACCATTATAACAACAGCAATGACAAAAGAAAGGAGCAGAATTGCTGCTCTGATATAATTACTATTTCATTCATGCTCTCTCATGTCCTGTGGATTTGCTTTAAATCTGCTAGACTTGTGAGGCCTCATGTCTAAATGAGATACATGGAAAAACAAAGACACATAGTCACATGTTACATAGTCCATTGCTGCTTTTAAACCTTTGTAACAGGATAAAAAAGATGTTCTTATTTTAAATTATTCCT
The DNA here is from genome assembly GCF_024542745.1 of Macaca thibetana thibetana. Taxonomy (NCBI): domain Eukaryota; kingdom Metazoa; phylum Chordata; class Mammalia; order Primates; family Cercopithecidae; genus Macaca; species Macaca thibetana. Next base: position 78,122,655 of record NC_065582.1, read on the forward strand.
AAAGGTATAATTTATTCAAAAACCAAAGTCTAAAAGAAAGGTATTCATACTGTAGTTTGTAGTAATATTATGAAGATATCCACAGTTAAGAGGACATAGAAGAGTATTAATTGCAACTTCAATAAGCATAGAAATTCAGACATGGTCTGAAACAGTATCAGGTCCAATATATAATAAAAATATCAATAAGATCCTTTGAACCAAAATTTGAAATAGTATCTTTCATCATCTGAATTAACAATATGGTTTATGAGAGGCTGCCATGGATGAAAAAAATGCATAATGACAGCAATAAATAACACAAATGTCTGTGGCTAATATTCTATAAGGAGCACATGAAACACTGACATCATTTAGAGGTTTACCAACCTTATTACTCTCCTCTATCATACTTCATATTGTCAACTAAGAGTAACTAAGTTCCTACATATTTTTCTTACCCACATGCATATCCCTTAGTATTTAGTACAGCAAATATTACCTACAATTAAATGTTTTGTTATCATTTTGTCCAAACATTCCATTCACAAGAAAGCTGTTGTATTCATAATATGTATATTTTGGACTTTTTAATTACCATTTTCCAAATACTTTCTGAATGCTATAGAGTATTCGATTTGAGTCCGAGTGTCAGATTTTTTTATATATCCAAGATAATTCTACTAGTACATTCTCACACTGCTATAAAGACATACCCAAGACTGGGCAATTTATAGAGAAAAGAGGTTTCATTGACTCACAGTTCCACAGGCTGTGCAGGTAGCATGGCTGGGGAGGCCTCAGGAAACTTATAATCATGGTGGAAGGTGAAAGGGAAGCAGGCACAATCTTCACATGGCGGAGCAGGAGAGAGAGCAAAGGGGGAAGTGCTACACACTTTTAAACAACCAAATCTCACGAGAACTCACTCACTATCACAAGAACAACAAGGGGGAAATACACCCCCATAATTCAATCACCTCCCAACAAGTCCCTCCTCCAACACTTGGAGATTACAATTTGACATGAGATTTGGGTAGGGATGCAGAACCAAACCATATCAATCATATTTTACCTAAATAGTACAGTCAAGAGAATTCAGCCTTAGGAACTACTTGGTCATTTACTATTTGCATAATCATTGAGTTTATGTATAGCCCAATAAATAATATCTCTATAGTCTCTATGAATTCTGAACTGTTAAAAAAAAAGAGTTATAGACTACAGGCAGAAGGAGGACAAGGTATCACTTTAACTGCTTATAAGGTTGAGATTAGAGAATGTGACATACATTTGCAGACAAATAGGCTTCATAAGCCTAAACCCCCAAACAAGGCAGCCTACTTACCCACTGACAGCAATGGACAATGACAAGCCTCTCTAAGCAAGAACTACTGCTGTAAGACCTAAGGCATTGAGAAGGAGAGAAAAATGTGTTTTCTGCAGACAGATTCCAAAAGGAGAGAAAGGAGGATGTTTCCTACTTCTCTACCCATTGAATCTGTGCTAACCTTCTGACTGGCTTTGGCAAATAGAATGCCTTAGAAATAATGTTGTATAAGTTCTGAACCTATACTTCAACTTGTATTTCTATTCTCACTCTCTTTGAATGTCACCACCATATAAAGAAACCTAGATTAGCCTCCTTGAGGATAAGAGACTGTTTGGAAACAGAGAAACACAGCAGCCAGGCAGCAGTAACACCATGTGAGCGAGACCATTTCAAATTATTCAGTCCCAGCCCACCCACCTTCCAACTGTAGAAACATGACAGGTTTTAGCAAAACCAACAGAAGAACGGCCCAGCTGAGCCCAGGACAATTTGCTTATAAATTTATTTACCAACATTTATTTGTAGGTAAAATGATTATTGGCAAATAAATGTTATTGCCAGTCATTTTATTGGCAAATAAAATGATTACTGTCATAGTCATTAAATTTCATAACAATTTACCCAGTAATATGACTAATACATAAATTTGCACTGAACATGAAGTGCAGCCATAAAAAATCAAAAAATGTCTAAAACTTGTGGCAACAACTCTAGGACAGGGTGGCACTGAGAAGACAGAAAAGCAAGAGGAAACTCTTAGTGAAGACTAGAAAAGTAGTAAAGAAACATAAAACTGGAAAAGGAGACAGGCTGTATTACACAGTGGCAGAACAATTGGCAAACATGTTGACTGCAATAACTGGAAAGATAGAAAGCATACTTAGAGTGGGTGGAATGGGCACCCCCCAAAAAATATTTCATATCCTAATCCCCAGAACCTGTGTATGTGACCTTATTTGGAAAAAATAATCTGCAGTTATTAAAGATCTCCAGATGATGGTGGAGGGAGATGTCATTTTAGTGATAAGTGTCCTTATTTAAAAAATTGAAATAATTTGTTCTTAGTTATTTGTTCAAAACTTATCACCACACAAAGTATTCTTTGACAATTAAGTATTCTTAATTCAAAGGGAAATGCCAACTTTTACATTTTACAAACGTAAGTGCACATTTTTAAATATTATATGTTACATAGTAAGCTATATGTGTATATACTGTAAGGTTTAATTACTCTCCATTTAACTATCTCTATTCCTTCTACAGCCAAGCTCTTTGCTTTTAGATAAGAACACTAAAATGCAATGGGATGTGAGCAGCATTTTAACTAATTGATGTAACTTAAGAATTTTTTGTGTGTATTCCAACAATAGTTGAAAACAATGACTTTTTTATGACTATAAGTTTATTGCCAAAGAGCTGAACAATGTACTTAAGGCTTATTTGGCACTTTGGCTTACCTGTCTCAAATAAAATGGCAGATAAGTATATTTGAAGTAGATATCACTATGATTTTAACACTTTCAGTGAATGTTTACTTTAAGTATGTTTTAAGGATTAATGTCTTCACAACAGCCTTGTAAGGTAGGTAGATTAAATTCCTGTGGTCCAACAAAGAACAGGTGGCAGAGCTGGAATCCAAGTCTAGGTGTCAAGTTCAAAAGCCCATTTTCTTAGCTGCTATCCCATGCTGCTTCTCTCTGTCTACATACATAAGAGTTTGTAAAATGTAAAAGCATAAACAGGGAAGGGACATTGTTGAGGAATTTTAGAACTTTTCTATTTCTCTCTTTCACTGCTATGCATCTCAATGCCTCCCATCCTTTATTCTATCACAGATATTTTGGAGTAAGGAGAAGACCTTTAGTGAGAATAAATAAATATACATAAGTATATATCTGAAGATTTAGGTATATGTGGCTGCTCCCATTAAAAGTTGGCATTTCCCTTTGAATTAAGAATACTTAATTGTCAAGAACACTTCGTGTGATGGTAAGGTTTTAACAAATAACTAAGAACAAATTATTTCAATTATTTAAATAAGAAATGCCTTGACCAAGTCATGTTTAATATGTAAATATGTTTACAATATTATCATTGGGCTCATGTGTGGGAAGTATACTGTATCTATATTAAGATGAATTTAATTTTAATCAACTCAAGTGTCTATATCAAAGGCTTTGTAGTGGGGACAGAAAGATATGTCCTCTGCCTTCCTGGTTCACAGTCTTGCTTGCAATGTATATGAGTGCTGGTCTTTGTAAACCCCTAGAAAAATATCATACTTTATAACACTAGTAACATAATAATTGACCTTTAAATCATAAATTTTAACTAAAATTCTTATTTCAAAGATTCTTCTTGTTTCTAATTCATCAAATTTGCAAGAGTTTTGTCTTGCAAGACCATCGGTCTCTTTAATGCATAGTTAATGGCCTGTGAAATATTTAAAATCACTAGGGGAACAAGTCATTCAAAGGGGAACAGTTTTACAACACCTATAATCACCCCCTTCTAATTGACTAGCCGCACAGGGCAGTGAGTTAGACATCTGTGTTGCCAGCAGAATTCTGCCACTTGAACTTGCTGGATACTTATTTCCTCGCCTGTAAAGTGAGAAGGTTTGACAACCTTTTTCTCTCTTGTCAAATTGGAAATTCTGCTCTGAACATTTGAATTTCTATGTATAATGTGTTCTTAAAACAAGGCACAACTTATTCATTATTATTTTAAGATTTGCTATACTTTATTTCCAGATCTTCTTTGCAACAATGTTGACATTTCTCTTGTTCCCTCCACTCCCACTTCCCACTCACTTTAACGCCTTCTATTATTCTCCTCAGACTGCCAGAAATCACTGGTGAGTGACAGTTTTTCCCTTGGAATTCTGAGTCATCAATGTAAAATATTACAGAAACCATTCATCTGTAGAATCCAAAGGATATAATCTAAAATGAAATACATATTTTATATTGCAGCATGGAAATCAAGAAAATGAAAAAGAATAATGAAAAGATAATTATGGAAACTTTTTTAAATGACCTTTTACATGGTATCTAAAAAGTAAATTCAGACCATTGAGAATAGCATTTTACCTAAACTCTAAAACCTATTTGGTAGACATTTTGGTAGACAGTAAAACATATTTAGCATCAACATGACAAACACTGCTCAGTCATGGAACATACAATACTTTCTAAATTTCTCCCAGCTTCAACCTTTACCTCTCCATAATCAACTCTCAAGAGAAAAACCAGTTTAAAAAAAAAATATATATATATATATATATCAGATTCTGTTACTTCCCCAGAAGAGCTCCCTATTTGAATCAGAATAGAAATCAAAGTTCTTGCACAGATCCAGGGGCCTGCAGGACATACTTCCAGGTCCCCTCTGACCTCTCCTCCCACTCTGTATATCACCCACTCCTCTCCCACCTCATCCTTCCTGTCCCTCAGGAAAATAAGCCCTCCTTAGGACATTCACACTCATTCTTACCTCTGTCAGAAGCATTCTTCCTCCAGACATCCATATACCTCCTCCATGTCCTTCCCAAAGTCAAACTGCATCCATTCAACTAGACTTACTCCGACAACCCATTTGAGATCTCATGCTCACTGCTATCTGGCATTCCCCATCTCCCTTACCCTGCTCCATTCTTTACTCCATGACACCTCTCAGGCTCTGACAAATCCTATAATTTATTTGTTTATCATGTTTGTTGTTTATTTTCTGCCTTATTCCCATCATCCACTAGAATGTATGCCTCACAAGATGAGGAATCTTGTGTTACACTCCCTATTTGATTATCCTAAATATCTATAACAGGGTTGAGCAAATACATGTGCTCAATAAATAACTGTGTAATGCATGAATGGCCACTACTGACTCCGCCAGCTGCCAGCTCCCTTCTATGACTTTGCTCTGCCTTGCTCTTTTCAAGCTACATCTACCACCACTCACAGCCTCCAAGAACTACTGAACTGTAGCTTGTATTGACAGGATGCTGAATGCTCAGACAGGCTCAGTGTGGGAGGCCAAACTCCCTCTCCTCCCGCATATCTTTATCCACATCACCTTCACACAAGGTTGGATAATACATCACAATTGATAAAGTGTTGGGGCTAACTGAAGAGAATCCCAATGGAATACAGGTGAGATGTTCAAATGTTTAAATGGTGCGTTTTATGGGCCTATATTTATTCTCTAAAGGAAAATAACCAAAAATTTAAAATCGTTCAACAGGGGGCTCTCAGGACACATGCCCTAGTCCCTTTTCCTACACACCTGCCCTCAGGACTACCCTTCTGTGATAGTGTGCCGCTTCAAATTGCTACAGTCCAACTCTTTGCTAACTTCCTTTTAAGCAACTCCCATCCTCTACTCCCACCCGCTACTCCCAGAATTTTTATCTCTGTCTAGCGGCACTCTTCTTTTCCCTACTAGAGAATCTATGTGACAAAATAATCCCTGTGAGTACATTTTCCAAAGACTATATTTAACTATGCTAACACTGTACCGGAGACAGGATTTCCCATGAACACCCAGGGTAGGATTGAGCACACCACTACAGTTTTCCTCAAGGCTTTCTCACCTGGGTGAGGCAAAATATGAGGGTGACACTGAATCAGGCACACACAGATGAATGTACACCCATGCACAAACACCCTCACAACACACATCAGCCAGGAGATACATACATGCTCAGAAACAGAGATTTATATTGAGGGAGAAGAAGAAATTCCTAAATGCAAAATAATCTTGCGAGTTTCCCCAACAAATGGAATAGGGCTACTTCTCACATTTCCTCGCCTCTATTCCAGGCTGTGTTTGCCGTATCTATGAATAGGTACATGCAAGCCTAAAAGTTACACTGATGGCTATCCAAAGAACCAACCAAACTCCGAAAATCTCTTCAAACACAAAGGGAGCAATATGAGCCTGTATAATTATCTGAAGAGAACCCAGGTCTATAGAGTCATAATTTAGTAAAGAACTATACTTACAAACTATATACAAGGTGTCACCTATCAACTTGGGGAAGCTAGACACATCCAACATCAGTAATTTCAGAGAAATCTTAATAGAGGAGGGAGGTAGGCAAGAAGCCAGAAAACTTGGAGTGGAGTGGGATGGAGCAGAGCACCAAATGTAAAAGGGCCTGCTGGCTGGCTTGAAGTAAGAGAGGACATAATCTTTGAAGACCCTGACAGTCAAGTGAGTTTCAAATTTAAAATTCAAGCTACATGAATGATTTTCAAAATTAAACTACATGATAGAACCCTCTGAGGTTGTCATCACTAATACTGATGTTTGTATTCCAATTTGAAAGACTAAAACCAGACATAGTATACAGGGCAGTCTTCTATGATCATAATGTACATGTTTAAATTATTAGGAAATAAAATAAAATGGTACTTGAGCATGAAGAAAGGTCTGTCAGTAATTCAGATGACTGACTACATTAGTTGCAAAGACCTAAGGGGGGAAAATACAAAGCAGAAAAACAATTGACTCCTATTAGCAATACTTAGAAAATTATAAATCATAACCACACAGAGAGAGAGAGAGACACACACACACACACACACACACACACTCCAACACGCTTCAGTTCAGCTGTTGGTCTGTTGTTATATTAAAATATAACAAAATAACCAAATTCTAAAAATTCAGAGTTTGGGGTCATCTCCTTCATCAGCTGTGTTGCAGTAAAAGAATAAAGTCCAGTCAATTCTGTAAAGGTAGGTTGCTGCTGTTCACACATCCTTAAGATTCTGGGCTCATGGATTATGTTTTGTAAATCAGTTAACTTACTACCCAGAGATTAAGGTAAATTCTGCTAAGGACTAAAAGTTGACTTAGAGCATTAAGAAGGATTAATGTTTAGCTGTGGAGAAGCTAAAGCACTAGGATAGCATGTTTACGCAGTGCTGTAGATCACAATTAATCCAAAATTAGTATAAAAGATCAACAGCAACCCCTTTTGCATGCCAGCTTGGCTTATCCCTAAAACTCACGACTTATTCTGAGGGCAACCTATGAACAGAGTTACTCTCTGCCTCCTAATAGGTCTAAGGCTTTTAGAACAAATATGCATTTGAAATGTTTGAAATGTGTGCCCTTTTCCTTGAGAAAATAAAAGTAGAAGTCAGCATTAGTTTTTTATTTTATTTTTTTTAAAAAAGCACTATTATTCTACTTTTTCTATTCTACTATTATTCTAGCAAACTATATGATGAAACACATGAACTTCAGATATACAAAATGTCTTTAAACAGCTATAAATCCATGTGAATTTTATTTTTGTATACTAAATATAACTATTAGAAAGACTCTATATAATTTATATTTATCAACTTACAAGTATATGTATAGTTTGTTTCTTGTATTAACTAAAAGTAATTTTAAGAGTTTATTCCTCTCCCATGGAAATATTATATCCTCTCCCATGGAAATATTTCATTAAATAAATGGAAAAAAACACTTTTTCAAAAAGTCTATCAAAATAGGATTAAATGCTACTTGTCTATCTAATTACAAATATATGCTTTTTTCATTTCTCTTGGCATTCTTTCATTTCATTTCATAAACTATGTTATTCTAATTGGATGAAAATTTAAATCATTTTTACAGAAGAGCAAATAAATTATTAACATGTAAAAGAAAAATACAATATTTAACCAAAAACACAACTTGCAAATTGCTCATATATTACTAGTTTCATTAGGGATATATAAAATATTTATAGCAAAATGGTATTATATTATTCATATAGGTTTTTATTTTTTAGGAAATTTCTTATAAAATGCCCTGAGAAAATGCCTCTTTTCTGGATGTCTGATGGTGAGCCATAACTCAGAAAGAATTATCTTAGAGTATGTTGTTACAAATAAGAGCAAGCTTCACGCACAATTATTGAGCACCTACTACAAACCAGACAAAGTACATTCTGTTATCTTCTCCAAATCTTACAGCATATCTCTGGGTAGGTAATAATTAGACTTTGCTGTACATGTTAAAAAAAAAAATACTTTGAATTCAAAGCCGCTAAAAACAAACAAACAAAAACCTGCATAAGGACTTTAGGCTTCCAAGTGAAACAATTCAAACATTAACCAAGTCTTTTGATTCCAAATTCAGTTATTTTTCCATTAGTATATTGTTCCCAAATCCAGGCTTATTGTCAAAATATTTAAAATCTATTCTATAACCAAAATAATGAATATTTTCCATCAAATTAAGGAATTTTTTTGTTAGGTTTTTCCTCTGTTTAGAATTTCAGGTGACCTCCAAATGTTACAAACATTGAAAGAATTTTGTTCTTTATTATTCTAAATTTATGGCTCTTCAAATTATATGTTAAACTGTAAAATAAGATAAAAGAAAGCTTTCAGAGACAATGATGTTGGAAGAATTTATTAGTAATTTAAGGAGAAATGTTAGGTCATCCAAAGATGTTAGATCATCTTTACCACAACAAAGCAAAAGAAACTACATGGATTGAAAATTTAAAGTGTTTTCTAAAGCATACAGTAAAACTAGAATATAATATTTATTAGGTATGTTAATGAATTAAATGTTTCTCAACATTAAATCAAAATAAAAGAGTCCAAAGGAAAAGTGGATCAGCTATGAATATTTAAAATATGAAAGCTTTTTGTGTGGTTCCCATTCCCTCACTTAAAATAATAAAAGATGTCCATTCAGGGGCCAAGTTTCACCAAGGTCCTGTTTTATCTAGGACATTCTTAAGTGAAACTGGCATTGTTTATTCTTTAACTGCTAGAAACCAGTGGTGAACTAGTGAACTGGCTTCTCGCAGTGTGATGCCCCTGCCTTGATTCATGCTAGGGTGCCCGTCATCTCACCTACCACTGCTTTGGCAACTGTCAACACAGTGAAAAAGGAAAATAACATCTTAATATTATTATGAAAGTGTTTTTGACCTCACTGACCCTCTTAAAGGGTCTTAAGGCCAAACATAAGATGATAAGGAATTGTCTCAAAGAAAAGCCAATGGGAATATTATTCAGTGTGCAAGCTGAACTAGCCACATTTTTCATGAAACACCGTGTTTCCTTAAAAAACAACTGACATGTCAAAGTTATTCAGACTAAAGCATTTGGCAGTCATTATCTTGGGGTGTGAGGGGGAAAATGAACAAACTGACCTTATTACTTCAGGAAAAACAATCGTTAGCTTATGTTACTAACGAGAAATCCATGTTTTTAAGTGGAAATTAGAATTTTTAAAAACTCACCAATGTAAGTTTGACAGGTTCTCAACATTTCTGATGAGACTGGTATAACATCAATGAGTGTAATTTTTTTTCAATTTGTATAATTAAATGTGTCAACATTCAGAGGACCCCTGTTGGTTTTGGGGGAGCAAACAATCATGTTGTAGACACCATATGTATGGAGAAGGCCATATAGCAAGACAGTAAAGGTAGCCTCTAGCTGCTGAGAGTGGTCCCTGAACAACAGCCAGCAACAGCAACAACAACAAAAATGGGACTTCAGTCAAACAACCTCAAGGAATTGAATTCTACCAACAACCAGGGTGCTTGCAAGAGAATCCCAAGCCCTAGATGAGAACACTGTCCTGGCCAAACTTTGATGTAGCCTGAAGACAGCCTAAATTCAGGCCCCGGATGAGCCGTACCCAGATTCCTATAAGATGAGAAACTTTTTTAAATGCTAAACTTGTGGTAAGTTGTTGCACACTAAATAACTAATGTAAAGGGGCAGGGAGAGTCCCTGTGCCTCTAATCAGCTTGTTATAAAAGTGGCCTGGCACGTAGTAAGCATTCAATAAATGGTTGTTGAGGAAAGCAGAAAAGCAGATAAAATATTTTGTTGTTGGATATGGTACATACCTACTAGAAATACTGGATATGTAATTCTTTAATTCACAGATGTTTTTACAAGTTTCTGTTTAATAAATTATAGAATTCATGCGTTTACTGCTCAGTAAATTAATATATCATTCTTTGTATTTATATGGGAACTGGAAGAGTAGTCATTATCCTATATAAAAAAATTAATTTTGCACAGATACTCAGTTCAGCATTGGTAGAACACATGCATGTTTTTATTATTTTATTAAAATATAACACAATGATGTAAAAAAATATATTTTTGTAAACAGCAGCAATTTATACTAAGTAAAAAGAAGTGTTCTACAATATTACATAAACAGGTAAAAAACTTAGGCCAGAAGTCTTAATAGGGCAAGAAACATTATAATGACCATTTTACTATGACAGGAAATCAGACAACTCCAGCATGCTCATCATTCTCTGAAAAATATGGCAGGAAAGAAAGAACAAAAAAATGAAGGAAAAACGGAAGGAAGCAAGGAAGGAAGGGAGGGAGGGAAGAGAGAAAAGGAAGGAAAGAAAAGAGAAAAGAAAAAAAGATACGAAGAAAAAAGAGATGCTTCCCAACAATGTTCAAGTCCATGACTAGCCAGTGAAAAAGATAACTGAAAAGCATCTCGCAGGCCACTTGTCACATGTCACTGTGTTACTGCTTTTGCCTCTCTGCATAAGGGGTTTAAGATGTCACACTCTAAAGACAATTGACTTCCAAGTGCAACAACTCAGAACTTCTGGCTAATTCGATTTTTAGGGAAGACTTTGGGGTGGGGCAGTTGAAGGTATATTTTCTGTTCTTATCTTAGATAGATTATTATACTATAATGTATTATTTCCTGAGTTTCTTAATTTTCAAATGAGAATCAAATAATCAAGAGAAAATTACATTCGTTCCCCAAAAAGTATTTTCATTGTAATAATATAATTATTATAAAATATTTATCATTATAGCTAGTTTCTGGAAAGAATTACCATCAATTTGAATTAAATTATATGTGCCTCTATGATAAAATAATGTACTTGATGATATCAAATTTAAAAAAAAATGAAGAACCTAGACTTAGAGTGGCAAAAGTTCCTTAACTACCGCCTGTTACAAGAAAAATTAGACAAATTAAATACTATTACTCCCATTGTTGCTACATTGACTTTTTAAAAGTGTCTTATTAAATTACAATGTAAGGATACTAGCAGGCCACAGTATTGCTGGCATATTAGAGAACGAAAATTAAATTCAGGTTTATGGTTTTTTAAGTATAATTTCTGTAGAATTCTATACTTACATAGCACTTATTAAGTACCAGACAATATCTAATATTAACTCATTAATCCTTATATAAAAGCTATTATTATCTCCATTTTACAAATAAGGTAACTGATGCATGAAGACATTGAGTAAATTACCCAAACTCATAATAAATAGCAAGTAGAAGAGCTGGAATTCAAACCCGGATAGTCTGGCTCTATGTTCTTACTCACCAGGCAAAATTGGCACATCAATTATTCCCTCTTTTTTTTCTCTAACTCCCGCCCCCATCCTTCATCTCTGGCAGAGCCTTTCCAGACCTATGGAAGTAGGTTCAGCGTTCTTGGTCCCTCAGCCTTATGAGTCGCATAGCTACTGCTTTATCCCTCTCCTTTCTTTCAGGTAAACTTCTTGAAGCAGTTTCCATGATGACTATTTCCCTCCTCACCCCTCTTTTTGTTTTTTGTTTTATCTTTTAAACTTTTATTTTCAGTTCAGGGGTGCATGTGAAAGTTTGTTACATGGGTAAGTCTGTGTCACAGGGGTCTCTTGTACAGATGATTTTATCACCCAGGTATTAAGCCCATAGTTCCTCACCCCTCATTCTATCCTCAACATTATGCTTCTCTCCCTACTCTTGGCCTCCCAAAATCTCCAGTGACTGCTTATAACAAAAGTAATGGGCCAGTACTTTGTCCATCCTCATCTTACTGAATTTCTCTGCAGCATTTGAAACTACTGAAGAAATTCTTTCTTCCTGAAATGCCCTCTCCCCTGAATTCGACCCCATACTCATCCCAATTTCAAGGATTCATCCTCCTCTGCTAACTTATTGAGTACTTATTAAGTCTTCTTTCTTCCAACTCAGCATATCCTTCCAAATGATGGGCTAATTCCCAAAATTTTCTCTCTTGAATTCCATCCCCATAGATCCTACTAAAAATTTGCACATGATGTCTCACAAGCATACCAAACTCAAAACTGAACTCATCTGCCCTTCAAAATCCATATCTCTTCTCCTCCTCATCTTCCTTCTTTCTGCTTCTCATGTTGTGAGTTATCCAACCTATATAATTTAAAGCTTATAAAACCCCACCTAACTTATACAGAAACACAAACTCCTCACCACCTCCTTTCAACCTAAGTTGAAATTCCCTTTTTGTTACTATGTTGAATCATAACTCACTTAAATTTTCAGATATAAACCTGTTTATTGAATCCCTACTAGGTAGTAAAGACTTGACTAATTGCCTCCAAAAACCCCCAGTCAAGTGTTTTTTATAAAATAACATTTTCCTAAATGGGTTTATTCACTCTAGTAATATGAATTAGTAAGAGTAAGTATTCTTATATACATTTTAGAGTTGATCAATCTGAGTCTCAGAATGGTTTGCCCAACATAAAACAGCTAGAAAGCATTACCAATCCAGAAAATATTACTTTCATAATCTACCCAACCCTCAATCCTTGACCTCAAATTTTTAAGGAAAAAAATAGTATTAGCTGTACTTCTGTTGCCTATGAGAGAAGACCAGGTAATAGACTTTTCCTACTGATATGACATTAATATGCTAGCAAGATTTATTAGATTACATGTTAAACAGATATTAAAAATGTCAAGAGCTGGGGTCAGGAGGTAATTTTTGATGCAAAAGACAAAGGGAACACTGCTCAGACCAAAGAGGACCAGAGTTTAAGTCTCAGGAATGTCCTCTAGGTAGTTCTGAGACAGTTTTGAAGATGCTAAAATCTGAGAGTGAGAAGATGAAAGTGAAAACAAAGATGCGCGTTGAAGGATTGTAAGGAGTGAGTCATGACTCAAGACAAATCAAGACCATTTCCTTCTTCCAAGGGTTAACCCCCTAGTATTATCACTTCAGGTGCCTTTATACTCCCACATAACATAGGAGCAATTCCAAAATCTGTCACAAGGAATGAATTTATTAAGTAATCTTCAGAATCATCTGTGACCTGGAAAATCTTGAAGTTCTAGAAAAGCAAACCTCTGAGTCGTGTATATCTAGTTAATTTTCTACTCTATCACCTTCCCCAAAACAAAATTCTATATATCATGTTGCTTATAGATAATGTGTGTGGTAATTTAAAAATCTGTAGTTTTATAAATATTGTAATAGTCCTAAGCCATCTTCTTGCTCTTGAAGCTTCTGTTTTCAGAAAATAAAAATTGTATCTAATGTTCTGTAAATCAAATGACATGTCCTAATCGTGAATCTTAAAACTGCCTCTCTACTGCCTATCATCCCATACCTGCCGTTTCAAAATGACTTTTCCACTCAGAGTTTGGATTCTTTGCCACACCAACTAGGCAAAACTATTTACTAACCACTACCCATTTTATTTTAACTCAATGGACTTTTATAAACTGTTTCTAAGTAATATTCATATTTGAATATATGCCAACTTTTAAAATCAGATCTTTCTAAAATAATGTTTATGTCTTCTATAAACCCTATTGTGAAAGTCTACACATTTTTACCATTTCTTCCTCCAAGACTTTTAGCGCATAGGCAAAAATCTTTATTAGAGTTACAATTGTTAAATTATGATTAAGAAACCTGAGCTGTATAGAGAGGCAGCTTGAATTCAGATCCTGACCCTGTCACCTACTAGCTCTATGAATTTAGTCAAGCTGCTTAGCCACCCCTGTGTCTAAATGTCTTGCCCTGTACAACAGGGATAATAAATAACACTACCAACCTCAGAGGGCTGTTACGAGGATTAACTAAGATAATGTACATAAAGCACTTAGAACAATGACTGCACATAGTAAACACTGATTAGAGATGATATTCTGTAGTAGCATAGCAGTAGCTGTAATCGTCACATAAAGAGAGAACTTTGGAATGAGGCAACTCATGGCTCCTGGGCTCTGCACTTATTAGTTTTATTACCTTTGCCAAGTTACTTACTGCACCTGGTTTTATTATACTGAATCTGCTTTTATTATCTTTAAAATTGAGATAATAGTATCATAATAAGGTTATTGGAAAGATTAAATAAGCTAATAGATATGCAATGCTAACTAATACCTGGCATATGATAAATCTTCTAAAAATAATACTTTTTATTATTATTGAGTATTCCAGAGTAAAGATTAAGAGAACTCACTTTAATGAAAAATAATTCATTCCACAAATCTTTTTTTTTTTTTTTTTTTAGAGACAGAGTCTCACCTTATTGCCCGGGCAGGAGTGCAGTGGCGCGATCTTGGCTAACTGCAACCTCCACCTCCCAGGTTCAAGTGATTCTCCTGCCTCAGCCTCCCAAATAGCTGGGATTACAGGCATGAGCCATTACGCCTGGCTGATTTTTTATATTTTTAGTAGAGATGGGGTTTCACCACATTCGCCAGGCTGGTCTTGAATTCCTGACCTCAGGTAATCCGTCTGTCTCAGCCTCCCAAAGTGCTGGGATTACAGGCATGAGCCACCATGCCCGGCCACAAATTTTCAATGTATTTTGTGATGTTCTACTTGTTGAGAATGTGGTCTAATTCCAATACTTGTGACATGTCCTATTTTCTGCTCACTTCCAAACTCTTTGTACCTGCTAGTTTATTTTCCTGGGAGGTGTTCTTCTCTCCACATCCTATCTCCCAGCCATTTAGCCCATTCACCCACGTAACTCCTACTCATTTTCCAGGTATTAGCCTAAAAATCCTTTCTTCTTGTGACTTAGATGCTTGGAAGAAGTCTTAAAGCTCAAGAAAGGAGCA
Source organism: Macaca thibetana thibetana (assembly GCF_024542745.1). Lineage (NCBI taxonomy): Eukaryota > Metazoa > Chordata > Mammalia > Primates > Cercopithecidae > Macaca > Macaca thibetana. Next base: position 78,137,827 of record NC_065582.1, read on the forward strand.
CAGCCTGCCTGAGATCTTGTTGCCACCTTGATCATGCCCTGGTTTAGGTTAGGCACCCCTCCCATATGGTCTACTCCCCAGAGCACCTGCCCTGCCATTTGCCAGTCATACTACTTGTCATTACTTTCCAATCCATGCTTACTCTGCTAACTTAAAGAGAGATAGATATCAAATCTGAATTGTTCACTGTTGTAACCCTAGATATAAGGACGATGCATGCGGTATGACTTCATACTTATAAAGTGAATAAATAAGTGAATCATAGGGGCTATGATAAATCCTACTTGAAGAGGTAACAACAAAGGACCAGGGAGATTTAAAGGAAGGAGAGAGTCTATTTCTTTAATATGGGGCAGTCATAAGAGGAGACATCACAGATGAAAAATACATTTAAGAAGAAACTGAATGTTAAAAGACTTTGGTAGGAGGATACTGAAGGAGCAATCTGGGTAGCGGGAATAGCATGCCTGGAATCTCATAGAGAGTCCTCAATAAACATCATACCCTTTCCCTACCCAAGTTCAAAACAAGTTGAGAAATAAAACAAAGAATAAACATAGAAACCAAAGCAAGAACTTCATTGCTCTATTAATAGATGCCATGTTGAAGGGCCAAATGTGTCTGCTAATGGAATCCCAGAGTTAGACAGACTCCCCCAGCCAAGAGCAGCTGCCCCAAGCTGTGCCCTGGCCAAACAAGGTGCCAATCCCAGGAGTGAGGTCCCAACTTAAGAATGGCAGAGATAGGACATGCTCAGTCATTATTCCCAAATTCATCCTTCAGAAGTCACTCCATCCTCCCAGAGGTGGAGAAGTGTGAGACAGGAGATCAATAATGTGCTGAGGAAGAACTTTTCTCTCATGGAAACCAAGAGTGGGGGGAAGGCATTTTTCCCTAAGAAAAATAATCAAAAAGTGTATTGGGAACCAGTGTTAAGTGCCAATTGTTGGGGTTCAGGACATGTGAAAGGACACAGTAGGGAAAGAGGCTGAAATGATAGGCCTTACAGGGTACCCAAATTGGTACAAAGAAACATGTTTAGATAATTTATTAGGCAAGATGTAGCCATTAGGAATTGTGCAGGAAGAGTATACGCAACCCAAGCTTCTCACAGTGATAGCATATTGCATATTACACAGTGAAAGCGTGGAGTCTCAAGCTAGACTGCCTGGATTTTTTTTTTTTTTTTTTTTTTTTTTTTTTTTTTTTTTTTTTTTTTTATTTATTTATTATTATTATACTTTAAGTTGTAGGGTACATGTGCATAACGTGCAGGATTGTTACATATGTATACTTGTGCCATGTTGCTGTGCTGCACCCATCAACTCGTCATTTACATCAGGTATAACTCCCAATGCAATCCCTCCCCCCTCCCCCCTCCCCATGATAGGCCCTGGTGTGTGATGTTCCCCTTCCTGAGTCCGAGTGATCTCATTGTTCAGTTCCCACCTATGAGTGAGAACATGCGGTGTTTGGTTTATAAATTATGCTGCTATAAAGACACATGCACACGTATGTTTATTGCAGCACTATTCACAATAGCAAAGACTTGGAATCAACCCAAATGTCCATCAGTGACAGATTGGATTAAGAAAATGTGGCACATATACACCATGGAATACTATGCAGCCATAAAAAAGGATGAGTTTGAGTCCTTTGTAGGGACTTGGATGCAGCTGGAATCCATCATTCTTAGCAAACTATCACAAGAACAGAAGACTGCCTGGATTTCTAACCTGTGCCGGGCTGTAGGAAAAGTACTAGCCTTGAGTTAGTCAAATCTGCACTCAATTCTCTGTTCTGCCACTTATTAGTTCTGAAATCTGTCACAAACTACTTAACTATTCTGAGACTCAGTTTTATCATCATTATACCATGTTGCTAGGTGGAGAGTAACTGAGATAATGTATGTAAAGCGCCTAGCAGTTAATAGACACTCAGTTAATCATTATTTTTCATTGTTACTATATAAACTTATATAATATATATCTCCTGAAAGAATGCATTAAATCTTCTTAATCCTGTATATAACTGTTTTAGGTCATAGAATAGCAAGCACCACACCATAGAAATGACATAATGAAAACCAATTTGAGATTACAAGAGAAAGATGAGTCAAAGTGCCCGGTCCTCCAACAGACTGCTGCTTGTACAGTAATGTTAACAGTTTCACTATCTTATATATATTGCCTGTTTTATCTAGTTACATTTTAGGTTATTTTCAAACAATTTTCTAAATGCAATACAAGTTGTAACTCTGAGAACTGAGTGCTGCACTACATTTATGTCTTAAAGAGACCAAATAATTCCACATATCTTGCCCCTATATATCATTATTGACTAAACACAGTATTTTTTTCTCTTTTAAAAAATAAATGAAGATAACCTAAACTTTTTAGTAGACATTATTAAATGACACAACAGGATACTTTACATTGAGCTCAAATCATTTTATAATTTGGTATTAAAACAAGGAGACATTGTGCAAAGGAAGAATGTTAGCAAATAGATTCCCCTTTAGACAAAGCCGAAAAACATCTTTTTAGTTGCAGTGAGCAGCACAACAGAACCTGCTATAATCATATACAGATGATGGGAATTTGTCTAATGTTTTATGGTGAATCATTGATGAGGCCAGCAGAAGGAAAATTTGTAGAAATAAAATCACCTTGACAGTAGAGTACCAGGGTCAAAAAGCAAAGTAAAGTCAATGTTCTTAGCTTTAATAGAAACAGTATGATCTGTCATCAACACAGCATTTTTACACTCTTGGACAATGCACTCTACAATCTCCTGCTGGGTTTCATTTGATTGTTCCCAAAACCAACAAAGGACAACTTATAGCTTATGATTCATTGTGACAGGAGAAAGCCATAAAGATACGCATGTTTAGACCATTGTAAATAAACAGTCTCCAGTGTGATCTTTCAATACAAAAGACGTTACCCAGACTGTAGGTGAGCAACTACCGGGTTTTTCTAAATGATGAATCTTCATCTAAAGATTAAGAAAAAGTGATTATTTTGCAAGTCATCGCCACACATCTCAGGCTATCCTCCAACTGGATTCAACGTAGTCTTTAGGTAAGAAATAAAAATGCAAGCTTCCTGATGAAACGGAATAATGCCATGTAATCTCTATAACAATACCGGCAGATAGCAAAGCCAAACAAACAGAAAAATTAATAATTTAACACAAAGATTAAAAGAGACTGTCACTAGGGTTCTACCCTAGGAAATGGTGCAAACTCTGTAACAAAGGTTCACATTCTTCATTTCTAGACAGTTTTCTTTTGTAGTCAAAGGGATAAGATGCAAATCAGAAAGAATAGATTTCTAAAAATAGTTTTTAAGTGAACATTACTCTTGTTATAATTTTTTTGAAAGTTCCAATTGAGCCAAATTAATAAAAACTGGTAGCCATATTAATTTATTGATAACTGTTACTTAGTCACATCAATTTTGTATCATAAAGTACTTATCCTCTTATATTTAATGTTATGTACTAAAGTTCTAAATATTTTATTTCATCATATGTACAGTTTTTAAAATGATACTTAATACCCACCAAATATCCAAAATCCAGGATATTATGTAATTTAAAATAAATGACCACAAAATTTATTTATTTGGGAAACAATATTAGTAAAATATCTCATCTGTAATAACTGTGTTTTTTGGTATGCATATAAAGCTAAAACAAAATACATTACCATCCATTTGAAAAACTAAATCATTTCAGTTTCACTCTGAAATTTACATTTTAAAACCTGCAGTCTTGAGTAAAATAATGAAAATCAAAAACTTGATTTTATAAAAAGTTAATAGTTTGGAACTGTTTTGTTTTTGTACCCATATCTAAATTATTTCCATGACTGTTTCATTCCATTATTTCTCATTAGCAATGAAAAGTAGAAGCATTATTTCTACCACTATGTTTGTTTTAGAAATATTTGACAACAATGTGCTAAAACAAAACCTTATCCTAATGTCATTGGTGTTAATAAAAGACCAACGACTTTTAAAAATGAGATGCTGGACTATACTTCCCTATAATATGAATAATGTTTTTACCCCCTGAGAAAGTGACTTTTTCCTGGTCGAGTTTCAAGAACATCAGCCTGAGTAATGTAGCGCAAATCCCCTCCCCCTCATTTGTAAAAAGATCTTAATAGTCTATTTTATCTTCATTCTCCCTTTGAGATTATTAAAAGATATAATTATATTGTCTTAAGACTTTTTTTCTTTTTGGTTTCACTTTTCAGAAAGAAGGAATGATGAAATAATAAAATAGACAATTTCAAAAGCAAACTGATGTTACTTCATCTGGTTAATGTGAAAGGATTTTTTTCCCTTAGCACATCAGAAAGTAATTTACTTAAAGGAGAGATAGTTATGATAAAACTCAATTTAAACAATGTGGTTTAAGATTTGATAAGATTTAGAAGACCTTGTTATTTAGATTAAACTGAATTTTCAGTTAAGTTAACCTTTCATATTATCACAATATCTTACAAGAGCTGTAGGACAATGTCGTTTTAGAGCAGTCACTACAATTTTTTGAAACACTAGTTTTTAAATGTTAAAATGCCCAAAAATTAAAAACAAAAACTAGAAGCTGCTGAGTACTGTGACTTTTCTGGTTTTGACACCTCTTTTGTATTTCAAGTCATCTCTCACAGGCTCTCAGATTCTTGGTCTCTTCACCTGGCACTCCTACTGCTTCCATCATTATTTGGAGGGCTATGCCTGAAATCATCTTTAGATTACCACACAAAAGCCTCACTGTTGGCTTTCCTGCTTAGAATTCCTTCCTCTTCCAGGCTATCCACATCCAAACCAGATGGAGTCTTCCTAAAATATTACTTTCATCATGCCCCATACTCACTTTAGGAGTCATTAATTGACTTTTCATTTATGCTCAGAAAAAAAATACAAGTCTGTGCTTGCATATCCTGACATCATGTAGGCGTGCAAGTAATGCCATTTGGCTACGTGCCTGTCTCTATCATTCTAATGCTCCCACTTCTCACCACTCTGGCCAACTTCTTACATAGTTTAATAGGAGACAGATTTATTCTTTTCCTATGTCTTTGGCCATGTTCTTTCTCTTGTTGAAATGTTTCCCACTCCTTTCTTCCTAACTCATTCTTTAAGGTTCAACTTTTCCTGAAAGCTCCAACCAATATAATTATATGAATCCCTATGAATGCCTTCCACAATTAAAAACAATAATAATTATAGTTCCTATCACCATTTATCAAAATCTCTTTATGCAAAAGACACCATACTACGCATTTATACATTAAATTATATTTATATATTATGTAATTCTCATTAAAATTCTATGACATATGAGCAATTTGACATTTCAAGAGTTTAACTAACTTTCCCCTTGTCATTGGATCAGAGGCAACAGAGCTGGGATTTGCAACCACAAGTGTCAGACTCTAAAACCATCTTTCTTTAAAAATACAAATATTGTGTTCGGCTACTTCTTTTATATGTAACACAAAGCTATAAGTTCCTTGAGGGTACAGATTTTTAAGATCTTCAACAAAAACCCTACTGATTGCTAAATACTATGGGTAATGTTATTCAGATATTTTAAACAGCATATCTGAATCTCCTTTGTTGCTGCATCCTTTTTTATATTATCTGCTTATATCTATTGCTAACAGTTAACTGGACTACTACAATCAAATACATAAAGGAGCCAAAATTCTAAACAAAATTTATTACTATGACTTTGGCCTAGAAGAGTATAAAATAAGTAGATAACAAGTAAACATTAAAGAGTTGGAACATAAATATAACCCACTTCTTTGTAGCTATTAGAATTATACTGAGCAAACAGAAAAGTGAATGGATTTATATAGGTTCATGAAAAAGGTTTCACTAAAGAGGAAAGTTTGAGCAGGGCATAGATATGTGCATTTAAGTGTTACGGAGGTTTTTAAAAAGTTTATGTTTAGTTAAATACAGCGTGATATTTAAATGTATTGCCAGATCAATGTATTGCAATATTAAGGTGTATTGCCAGATCAATAGGGATACAGATAATGACATACATGACCATTTAGGTCATATTTAATCATTATGTATATGTTGTGCACCAGGCCCAATGCTTGGTGCCAGGGGAACAAGGACAGAGACAGCCACAGAATGTACTTTCTTACAACTACAATCAACTATTCAGCCTCCACAATCAACTGAAGCCCACCTTCTGTACAACGCTTTGTTTAGTAACCCCAGTTGAAAGTGATTTCTTCTCTCTCTCTGAAGTCTTCTCAAGTTGTCGTAAATCTTACATCATTTAGCACTGTGTTTAAAAGCACAGGCTTTGGAACAAGATTACCAGGTTTGATCCAGGTTGTTGCACTTTCTAGTTCCGTGACTTTGGGCAGGTTACCTAATCTCTCTGCAACCCAGAAGGACAATAATAATAATAGTACCTGCTTCATATGGTTTTGTGAGGATTAAATAATTTCATACATATAAAGTTTTCAGAACATTCCAGGCATGTGGTAAGAGCTTCGTAACTATTAGCTCTTATCAATAGTACCACTTCCCGCCACTACCACCATCATCACCATTTGGCAACCATCTTATATCTCTTTGGACATTAGTTATTTTTACATGTGTTTAGGAAAATACATGGTCATTTTTCTCTCTTCATTCAGAGAGTGACACTGTATCTTTTACAATTATATTGTTCATTTATAGCCATTGTATACAGACACTTTATCCCATAATTAAATGCATGAAAAGTTATGTCTCTCTTTTTCTCCTGTTCCTTAGAAGACAGTAGAAGGATCTCTTTTTTCTACCAGGAAAATGCTTGATTTAATTCTCAAGAGACTATTTCTTTCCTATCAAAATCATAGTATGGTGCCCATTAACTCTGCAGGCAGTTCTGCCAATAAACTCTAAAAGATCATACCGAAAGATGGACTCAATTTTGAGAAACAGGCAAAGAGGCAAAGAGCTTGATAAATACAATGCTACCAGTAAAAACTCAAAGAATATTCTCTATAAACATTAAGGCAAGATGTGAGAGAAAGGATCTCAGATAAATCATTTCAAATATAGAGTGAATTGCTTTGCTTTCAATCCCCTTGAAAGGAAAAACGATTATGCTTTTTAGCTGTCAGAACAAAACTCTAGGGTAATTCATAAGGCATTATATTAACACATATAAAACAAAATGAAAAACAGCTTCACAGTATGACCTTACACTTGAACACAATCTGGAGCAAGTGTATTGTAGGCCAGATTAATACCCAGTTTACCAGGCAAATAAATTCCACAGTGAGTCACCCTCCGGCTTCTTTATTCTGACTATGAGGGAATCAAAGGTCTAGTTTTAAATAGAACATAGATATTTTAAAACAAAATAGAAGCAACTACTCAAAGCATAGTCACAACTTTCTCTTTATTAAGTTTAGTGGGTTTTATTTTTAAGGCTTTAGAAAGTAAATAAGTCAAGAAAGATTCACAAACTACAGAAGAGGTTGAAATTGCACTTAATAGAAAGGATATAAAATAGAATAGTGCCGTTTATGTTACCTGTGTGTATTTTAAGTACAGTATATTGAACAGTATCGTACACAAAAAGGAAGTGTATTTACTGCAGAGGAGACAGTCGGCTGAGTCTCTTCAAAAGCAGATATTTCAAAGTTTACTTTCACATGGGTTTTCACTTTTTGACCTGCTCTTGACCTGGGTAATTCTTGCAGACCAGTGAGTTTAACAAGGCCTGGGATCTATTAAAAGAGTGGTAGCCTGCCTTTTACTGAGTAGCACACTGATGGTTTAAAGTAAATGTTATGGTTTGTCACAGGAACCAATTTGGTTACCGTTTGTTCTTCCTGCCTCTGCCTGCTGATATTTTTGCAAGTGTTTTCCATTCTTTAAATTCTAAAAAGAAATCTGCATGCTGTTATTTTAAACTTCAGCATTGCTTTTTTTAGCAATTCATATTTTTTAAGTGGGCAGTGCACTCAGTTCCCTTTGTGTCCTCCTTGGTAGAACTTGAACTCATGGTGCTTTAATATGAAGCATGGTTACCTTTTGAGCACTACAGAGCTATTGTCCTCTCAGATTTGACTAGATTTTGAAATACTGTTAATATAGGCATGGGCCTGTGTTTGAAAGAAAAAGCAGTAAGAGATAGGCATTCATTACAAAGTAAAAATAATGTTTCAATGTTTCCATTGATATATCATATTGTTAATAGACTACATGCGGGTAGGAGGGTGCTTGGTAAGTTTTTTGCTAGATAGCCCTTACAGGCTAATTAAACATAAAACTAACATTTTACTACTTTTTTTCTGATATCCGTGAACTTAGGTTCAATTTGAGAAGTAGAATTAATAAAATACCAAGCTTGGAGTAGAAAGGAAATATAAGCAAAAAATTAGTTTGTTCACATTTGCCAAAGAACATAAGCGGGTTTTGACATGAATGTAGAGGGAGATTAAACCAAGCACTGGAGTGAGTGTTTCTTCCACTGTATAGCATTGGGGACAAAGATTCCATGTATTGTGCAAATCCTCTGACTTATGTCTCTTTGACACTTTTTCATTTTCCTCAAAGCAAAGAAATACAAGCCCTCTATACCAGTGCTTCCAAGTATTATTAGCGGTAAGAATTACCAATACTTCTAAGCATTTACAATGCGTCTAAGTAGTATAAACCTCCATGTTTATCATTACAAAATAGTCTCAGTGTTGTGATGACTACATCAAAAAAAAAAAAAAGGTCGGGGGGAAGGAAGAAGAGAATTGAGTAGTGGTTGTATGTTACACTATTAATATCCATTAAACATCAAAATTACCAACACATACATACATACATATAGTTAATAATCACCATTTACTTTGTTCAAAGTAAAATATCTTATTTAAACAGTACTGAGGTTGCAAAAGTATTTGCACCTCTACTAGATATCTAAATAATACCTAGTACTTAGTGATTGTTAAGTGCTTTATATGTATTATTTCACTTACTCCTCATATCACAACTTTATGGATTTTATAACTTTTAATTTCAGAAGACTACCCTAAGGGTCAGGGAAATTAAATTTTAAAACTTAAGCAAGCTCACAGAGCTAGGGAAGTGGTCAACCAGGATTCCAGCTGCTGTCTGTGTGACTACAAGGCCTGACACGCTTTCCCCCACACACTACCATCTGTGAAAGCAGCAATGAATGATAGAGAAGAGTGAAACAGAAAGTACAGTTTAGAAATGCAAACACGAACTAAAGCAGACACACCTTTTTCACACTTTGTGTAAATTATGCTGATCAGAGGTAATTGAAAAGATGTTTTTACTAAGAACATTTCTTATTGTTTTATAGAGTACAAATTTAAAATCCATTCAAAGAGTATAATTTAATTAGCACTAATTAACTAGAAAAGTGAACTGTTTTCTTTGTAGGATAAAGAAAAGCATGATATTTGGGGAAGATGTCTACAATGGGCTAGGTTCCAGGCTACCTTTTCTGATCATGCGAAATGGAATGACAGAGTCCCTGCATGGAAAATAATGTCACATAAAAATAAACGTAAAATGATGTGAAAGGTGATTTAAGGGAGATTTGAAGAGTAAAACAAAAAAAAAACAAAGTAAGAAATGTTCAACTTTCCTTAAAAAGTCAGGGAAGTCTATAAGGAAGAAGAGAGGCATCAAGGGGCAGTCGTGATGGATGAGTGAGTCTGGCAAGAGACAAAAAGAGATCAAGGGGCTGGAGGAGGAATTAGCACATGTAAAGAAAGGGAAGCGGGATATAGCAAGATACACCAGACTCTAGTGTGAGTCTCAAAAATCTCTGCACATCAGAAACACCGGGGGAGTTTTTAAAAATTCTGATGCCCAAGCTTTAACCAGATAAAATAATTAGAATCTCTGAGGGTGGGAAAGTAGAAGAGAGAAATCTGTAGAGATGCTGAGGTACTTTTGCAAACAAGAGTAGAGCTAATATTTGACTTGAAGAAAGAATCAGGGGTCTCAAACATAAAAAGAAAACAAAACATTAACATGGCATATACAGTAATTAGAAAAATTAATGAAGCATTTCATATTTTTTAAATGTAGATATATAACATTTATAATATTTGTATGTTTATTTTGCAATTAAAAAAGAAATAACTAAATTGCCTTTTTTATTAGCTGCCACTTACAAACGTGATTCAGTATCACCTTTTTCTCCCTTACTTTATTAAATTTTCACCATGCCAATTTCTCCCTGTAGGAGCAAATGCAATTTGTGTAAAAACAATTAAAACAACTATGTCTGAAGGCATCCTCCCAAAGAATTTCCTGGACAATTGTAAGGTTGTATCCAAAAATCCACCAATGACCATGGAAAGTAGGTTGACTTTACTTCTGTAACAATGTCCTGAGTATATGCTAACTAGATCCAAAGTATCTACATAAGTCTAAACTCAGGGCCAGGTTTACCTGAATTAAGTTATGATAAACTATATCTGCTAGAAAGAAACAATTGAAATGATTCTAAGCATTTTATCTTATGTATTACAAGACATTGTAATCAGAGAACTAAGAAATGCCAAAAAAAAAAAAAAAGATCAGAAAGAAGACTGAGTGCTAATAATTCTATGCTTCTATGGCACTGAAATGACAATATAAATAATTCTTTTTTTTTTTTTTTTTAAAAAAAACAGGGTCTTGCTCTGTCTTTCATGCTGGAGTGCAGTGGTACAGTCATGGCTCACTGCAGCCTTGACCTCCTGAGCTTAAGCAACCCTTCCACCTCAGCCTCCCAAGTAGCTAGAATTACTGACGTGCACCACCAGGCCCAGCTAATTTTTTTTTCTAGTAGAGGAAAGGTCTCATTATGTCTCCCAAGCTGGTCTCAAACTCCTGAGCTCATTCTGTCTTTCTACCTCAGCCTCCCAAAGTGCTCAGATTAAAGGTATGAACCACTGTGCCCAGCTGACAAGATAAATAATAATTTTTTTTTTTTTTTTTTTTTTTTTTGAGACGGAGTCTGGCTCTGTCGCCCAGGTTGGAGTGCAGTGGTGAGATCTCTGCTCACTGCAAACTCCTCCTCCCAGGTTCTCCTGGATCAGCCTCCCGAGTTGCTGGGACTACAGGCACCCGCCACCATGCCTGGCTAATTTTTTTTTTTCTTTTTTTTGTATTTTTATTAGAGATGGAGTTTCACCATGTTAGCCAGGATGGTCTAGATCTCCTGACCTCGCGATCTGCCCGCCTCGACCTCCCAAAGTGCTGGGATTACAGGCGTGAGCCACTGCGCCCGGCCGACAAATAATTCTTTAATAAACGCTGAGTAGAAAGATAAAACATCTATAGTAAATAGAGGTGCCAATGATGAATTATTCATTCTCTGCAGATATTGTCAGAGTGATAAAGTTAAAATACATAAGAAAAAGCAGCATATGAAGCATATTTATATTTATTTTTTTAACCTGAAAAAAAAGTGCCTAATATTTAAAGACCAAGCACAATAAAAGGTACAAAATGAAATTCTGCTATTCTCTATGCACAGCCAAATTGGATTTTGCAAAATTATTATTTTTAAAAGGGGAGGAGGTGGGGGAAAACAACTGTTATGATCTGAATGCTGCTATCCCCCCAAAATGCGTATGTTGAAATCTCAACTCCCAAATTTGATGGCATTTGGAGGTGGAGCCTTCCAGAGGTGAGTGGGCCATGAGCCTGGAGCCCCCGTGAATGGGATGGGTGCCTTTATAAGAATAAACACGAGAGATGATTTATCTCTCTCGGGCATGTGACAATGCAATGAGAAGTTGGCAGTCTGCAGCTCAGAAGAGGGTCCTCGCCAGAACCTGACCATGCTGGCACCCTGATTCCCAGCCTCTAGAACTTCCAGCTGGTCAACTACCATCTCCAGAAGTGTGAGAACCAAATTTCTATTGTGTATGAACCATGCAGTCTATGATACTTCATGACAGTAGCCAGCTCTGACTATAATACAGGGTCATACATATTTTATGCTTCAAAGTAATCATCTGTAAAATAAAAAGGTTGAAAGCAAGGATTACTAAGATCTATTTAAAGGAAAAAAAATTCTGAATCTATATAGAACCAAAACATCTTATCAATGTATTTCAGAGAAAGCTGTGCTTCAGCAAGAATGCTATGGAAAAACTTACATAACCAAATGATCCAAATTCATATAGATCAGAGTACGAACTTTTCAGTGTCTCCATATGGCATCATGTCTTATCTTTAATCAAACAGCAACAAAATCACAAATTCTACCTGGTACCCATTAGAATCACCGGAAGAGGCCAACATGCCCATAAACCCTTGTTTTTACTCTCTCCTCCCCAAACCACACATGCATATACCCATGTGTGGGTGTGGGGATGCACGCACACTCACAATCTTGCCTTCTCTCTGGTTCAACAAGTAAAAGGAAGATATGTCTATGTGTCGCATTTTCCAACATTTGATAGAAAAACACAAGTATCAATCTTGTCCACTGACCTAATCTAGAAGATTAGAAGATTCCAAGGGTTGAATTCTAAGAATCATTCATACTTCCTCAACTACTGCATTTAATGACTTCTTGAGAATACAAGAATTCTGCCAAACAATTTTCTCTAATCTGCTCCAGTCTTCACTGTCATTCTTATAAATAGCTGTGGGCCACAAAATTTGTTTCTCCATTAGCTCAGATTAATATTATGTGTATGTGTTTTACAATACTATTGAAAGTTAGAATGCCTTCTGTCATATATATTTATTTTTATGTATATACAATACTTTTGTTATATACTTATTAAGTTTGAAGAGAAATTATTTGACTCACTATGTACCTGTGTAAATAAGCTATGCTATGAATGACAGAGAGAATTGCTGATATTTTAACATAGGGAGTTAAATTCTAATTAGAATTTAATAGAGCACATTGCTTCATTCAATCACAATATTCCCAACGATAAATCTGGATGAAAGGTGTTATTTTTATGTACTGATTATTTTGGAAATTGTCTAGTTGAGTTATAATCATCATTATATTTTTAAAATGTTATTTTTACTATTATCCCTGAAACGCTTTGAAGTAGGTTCATATTATAAACCCATTTTTCTGGTGAGAGAATTGATGTACAAAGATGTTGGATAACTTACCAAGGATCACACATCTGAGAACTAAATTAAATTACTGAAAATAACTTTAAAAGAATAAAAGGTTATATAAACATAATAGCATTAACAGATTATAAAGAACAAAAGATAAGAGCAAAAACAGAATATTACCTCATCTACTCCAATGTTTATATTTTTAAATGTTGAAAAAACTTTTTTAAAAGTTGAAAAACTTTTGAAAGAAGTATTGTACAATGCTGAACTTTTCAGTAAGAACAAACTATGTATGTAAATACAGATTAGGGTGCCTCTGTAGATATATAGGAGAATAAAGAAAGTACAAGTGTTATAAAACAGATTATTATTTCAGGGGTTTGTTTAAATTCCTCCTGAACCACTTTGCCCTTAAGAGAAAAATAAAATTAAAGGTGTTTTCTAGGATTCATGCTACGCTAGTTAGGTAAGGATCAATCTTAAAGGGCACTTTTTTATTTTCTGAATGGAGAATGCACAGATTAGTGGATTCTCAGAAAATGTTCCTACAGATGTTAAATTCATCAAATAATCCTAATAAGATACTTTCTTTGGCTATTCTGACTTCTCTATAATTATTGTCCTGGAGATTTCAGTCTCTGCAAGATGTTCACTCAGCATCATGAAACAGGCATCACTGATAAATAACAAACAGGGTACAGATACGAATATAGAGATAAATATAAATGTCTACAAATACGAATTTACAAATAGAGGTTACAGAAAGAGTGAATAAAGTGGGGGCTTGCTTAACTTGGTGTCTATCCCTCCTCTTTGGCCCCTTCCCTTCTGCTAACAATATGCCCAAGTCTATCCTATATCACAGGAAAAAAATAATAATTAACTTAAAATATGTTTTCCCAGCCAGGTGTGGTGGCTCACACCGGTAATCCCAACACTCTGGTAAACCAAGGCAGGAAGATCACTTGAAGCCAAAAGTTTGAGACCAGCCTGTGTAACTAAGTGAGATCCCCATCTCTACACACACACACACACACACACACACACACACACACACATTAGCCCATTAGCCGGGTGTGGTGGTATGTACCTGTAGTCCCAGCTACTCAGGAAGCTGAGGCAGGAGGACTGCTTGAGCCCAAGAGTTTGAGGCTGCAGTGAGCTATAATTGTGCCACTGCACTTCAAACTGGGTGACAGCTAGACCCCGTATTTTTTAATCCAGCTACTTTGGAGGCTGAGGCAGGAGAATTGCTTGAACCCAGGAGGCAGAGGTTGCGGTGAGCCAAGATTACACCACTGTACTCCAGCTTAGGCAACACAGTGAGATGCCACCTCAAAAATAATAATAATAAAAGTTTTATTTGTTTTAAGTTCTGGGATACGTGTGCAGAATGTGCAGATTTGTTACATAGGATGTGTCATGGTGATTTGAGGCACCTATCAACCCATCATCTAGGTTTTAAGCCCCACATGCATTAGGCATTTGTCCTAATGCTCTCCCTCCCCTTGTCCCCACCCTGCAACAGGTCTGATGTGTGATATTCCCCTCCCTGTGTCTATATGTTCTCATTGATCAACTCCCACTTATAAGCAAGAACATGAGGTATTTGGTTTTCTGTTTGTGTGTTAGTTTGCCGAGAATGATGGTCTCCAGCTTCATCCATGTCTCTGCAAAGGAAATGAACCTATGGTTGCATAGTATTCCACGGTGTATATGTCCACATTTTCTTTATTTAGTCTATTATTAATGGACATTTGGGTTGGTTCCAAGTCTTTGCTATTATAAAGAGTGCTGCAATAAACATATGTGTGCATGTCTCTTTACAGTAGAATGATTTATAATCCTTTGGGCATATATCCAGTAATGGGATTGCTGGGTCAAATGGTATTTCTGGTTCTAGATCCTTGAGGAATCGCCACACTGTCTTCCACAATGGTTGAACTAATTTACACTCCCACCAACAGTGTAAAACCATTCCTGTTTCTCCACATCCTCTCCAGCATCTGTTATTTCCTGACTTTTTGATGATCGCCATTCTAACTGGCATGAGATGGTATCTCATGGTGGTTTTGATTTCCATTTCTCTAATGACGAGTGATGATGAGCTTCCTTTCATATGTTTGCTGGCCACATAAATGTCTTCTTTTGAGAAGTGTTTGTTCATAACCTTCACCCACTTTTTGATGGGGTTGTTTTTTTCTTGTAAATGTGTTTAAGTTCCTTCTAGATTCTTGATATTATACCTTTGTCAGATGGATAGATTGCAAAAATTTTCCCCATTCTGTAGGTTGCTGTTCACTCTGATGATAGTTTCTTTTGCTGTGCAGAAGCTCTTTCATTTAATTAGATCCCATTCGTCAATTTTGGCTTTTGTTGCGATTGTTTTTGGTGTTTTAGTCATAGTCTTTGCCCATGCCTATGTCCTGAATGGTATTGCCTAGGTTTTCCTCTAGGGTTTTATGGTTTTAGGTTTTATATTTAAGTCTTTCATCCATCTTGAGTTAATTTTTGCATAAGGTATAAAGAAGGGGTCCAGTTTCTTTTTCTGCATATCACAGTCAGTTTTTCCAGCACCACTTATTAAATATGGAATCCTTTCCCCATTGCTTCTTTTTGTCAGGTTTGTTGAAGATCAGATTGTTGTAGATGTGTAGTGTTATTTCTGAGGCCTCTGTTCTGTTCCATTGTTCTATATATCTGTTTTGGTACCAGTACCATACTGTTTTGGCTACTGTAGCCTTACAGTATAGTTTGAAGTCAGGTAGCATGATGCCTCCAGCTTTGTTCTTTTTGCTTAGGATTGTCTTATCTATAGACCCAGTATTTTTTTAACCACTCCTTGTGGAGCAGGGCTAACTCATAGGCAGTGTGCCCAGAGTTGGCACAGTCTTTATATATATCCGCCTTTATATATGTCAACCTGATAATTCATATTTCTAAGAAGTTCCCAGTTGCTGATGCTGCTAGTCTGGGATCCCTACTTTGAAAACCCTGTCCTAAGGCTTAGTCCTATCTTTTTCTTTTGCAAACTCTTATTCAGAAACTCCATCTACTCTGATGATTTTAATTATTGCCTCTCATAGACAGCTCCTGAAGTGTTATGTCGAATCCTGAGGCCTCCACTAAACTTCATTCTCACATCTCTAATTTCCATTTCCATCTGGCTGTCTTCCATTACCTTGAACTTGATATGTACAGCGTAGCTTATCATCGTTTTTCACAGAAACCAGTTTACCCTCTGGATTTTCTCTTCCTTGCCCTTTAAGTAGAAGCATCATTTCCCTAGTCTTCCAGGTTCAATACTAGGATATC
The DNA here is from genome assembly GCF_024542745.1 of Macaca thibetana thibetana. Taxonomy (NCBI): domain Eukaryota; kingdom Metazoa; phylum Chordata; class Mammalia; order Primates; family Cercopithecidae; genus Macaca; species Macaca thibetana. The sequence continues at coordinate 78,154,239 of NC_065582.1, forward strand.
ATATTTCTTCCTCTGTCTCCCATCAAGTTTTGTGTCTCTTGACTCCCTTCTTTTTATTGTTGCTATGCCATGTCATTGCAGGTATGCATTATTTCACACCTGGAGTTTGGTAATCACTTATTTTATTGTCCTGCCCCAAATACTCTCCCCACATACATACTACAGTCAGGTTAATCTCCCTCAGATGGCACTTTGTAAACTTTGATAGTTTCCACTGTCTATAGCAGAGCTTTTCAATTGCTGTGAGCAATGAATAGATCAGGTGTGCTAGTGTATCAATTTTCTAAGCCATCAGGCCCTCCTCCGTCCTGACCTGGGACAGCTGAGCCTCAAACAGCCAGCCAGAGCCAGAGGCAGTCAAAGGGCCACCTCCACCTCTCCCACTACCCACTCCAGTCATGGAGTTGAGGCTGATCTTCCTTGGCGGTGCTCAGCAGCCTGAAGAAGAAGCTGAAGAGGGTACCAGTCTGAGCATACTGGTTATACAGGGGGAGGAACACTACCCTCATACTTAAACTTACCATCTAGTTCAGAAAACTGATGGTATGTTATGAAATGTAAAAGTTATTAAAGATAACTTTAATGTTAAAGAAAAAAAGCACGTAACACCATATGAAATGGGAAAAATCCAGGAAAATGTATTGCTACATTGTTAGGGAAGGTGAGTCAGGAATATTTAAACCATTGACATGGAGAAGAAAGTCAATTTTAAAAAAAGTGGGTCACTCTGGCAAGAGTAATTTCCGTATGGGTGATGTTGATGAATGGCAGTCCACATGGGGGCCAGTGGGAGAGCAAGGAAATAGCATCTAACAGTCTAGATCACATGAAAGATGAAGTGGCATATTGGATAAAAGGACAACACCTCTGGAGCACTGCTACTTCAGTTCAAATTCTGACTTTACCCTTTCCAGCTGTTTGGCCCTGGGCAAGTTGCTTGACATCCCTGTGCCTCAGTTTCCTTTTATTTGTAATATATGAGTACCTGCCACATAGTCACATTTGATCGTATTAAGGATTCAATGCGTGGATATTTGTAAAGCACCACAGAGCCATGAAATCCAGTGAGTACCAAGTTATCTCTATCCCTTCACGTTACCAGCACTCACTACAGAGCCATGTGCATAGAAAGTCGGTAAACACTGGTGATGAAATGTTGAATTATCTACTTTATTTCAGGAAAAAAGAAGGAACAAATATGGCACTATAGCTCATTATCTGTAAGCTTTATGTTTTTATTTGAACAACACATTCATATTTATGTTTAAGAAACTTCACTATAGAACACTATTCTTCCCAGTTTACTAATAAGACAGTTTAATTAGTTTATCACAGAAGCCAGAAGTTTACAATCCACTTCTAGGATCTTGAGGTCCTGCATTAACTATCCTATAAGAAAAATATTTTCATGGTAATTTTTAAATCACAACTTCAAAATTGCATCAAATTTACATTAAATTAAAATACTTCCAACCACAAGGGGGTTTTAATGCCATAAATTTTATCATCCCTAATAACAAGAAAGTCAACAGAGTGAAAGCTTTCTCTGAAATTGCCCCAGATCTCTCCTGATCACCACATGGCTTTCACAGTTTCTACAACAAAAACTCACCCGAAAGCTTTCAAGAAGGAAAGAAGAGGGGCCCCTCTCATGTCTCTGTTAATCAGGTTAGAAACTTTTATTTTTTTCCCAGAAGCCCTCAGCACACTCTTCTTTACATCTCATTGTCCAAAAAGGGAGAGCATGATCACTTAGACCAGCCATGAGCCATGTGATAGAAACAACAAAAAGGGAATGGGATTATTGTGATAGCTTAGACCAAGCATGATCTACCTCACATGGCTGGACACATCATTTCTGAGTGTGCTGTTCCCCAATACCTAAACAAAATGGGGGTGGCTTGAGTCAAGGAAAAAGGTGGGCAAACAACTGTGTTTGACCCATAGTTGACTAGGGTCAGACTATGTTCCAGATTCTAAAGTAAGTACTAGAGATCAATAATAAACACAACACCGTCCTTGTCCTTAATTTCTAAGATCAGAATAGTCTCAGATTTTCTATTCTAATATCTGTGACACCAAATAATCATAAAAGTTAATTTAGTATTTTTCACAAATTAAGCATTACTTTTAAATTTTAAATTATACATGCCAGACACATAATTATTTTTGCTTTTGATTCTCATTAAAAGCAAAATTAAAGTAAAATTAGGATCTTGCTCTAAATCTTTCAATATAATATGAGACAATAAAGATAAAATAAATTCTAAACTATTCCATATTGGATACACTAATATACACAATGATTAAAAGTAATTTTTTCTCTCATGTAAGATATACACAAGACCACACAATAAAAATAAAATTCTAAACTATTTCATATTGGATACGCTAATATACACAATGGAAAAAAGTAATTTTCTTCATATCCTTATCAGATAGTTTTATATATTTTTGTTACTATAGGCTGATTATTTTTCTCCTTTAAAATCTAAGAAATCCTCAAGGTCAAGGCTTATATTTTATCTTCGATCACAGCATATTGTGTGATGCTTGCTCCATAAATGTTTATTGAATAAAAGAATAAATGAACACATATCCTTTCAAGTCATTTTTCTATTTGCCTTTTCTCTGTCTTTTTTTTTTTTACTCGTTTGCAATGACCTTTTATGTTGTCATTTCATTTGATCTCACTATCAGTACCTGGTTTCAGATCATAGATTATTTTGTTTTATTTGGAACTGATAAAGGTAGAAAGTAGAATCAGGGAAATACATATATGATGAAGTAATAATGAAGATACAGTATTGAACAACGGACAACTTGATGTTCATTCAGCTTCTGAATAACCACCATCCCTATGATTGCTTAATTTTTTCAGTATTCAAAACTATGTATTAATATTTAGTTTTCTCTGTATCTAGTACAGGAAAAAATGTGTAAGTTTTCCAAATGAGTAAGAGATTACAGGCTATCTTTTTAGTGGAATAATAAAGTCTGATACTTTTGAGTTGTGTACCTTTATATGCCCAATTTTAGGGATGTGCAAAATTTTAACAAAATTTTAGTCTTTGAGCAGGTTATTTTATAACTGTAGTGATAGACATTAACTTGTAGAGCACTTGTAGAAATGTGATAGTAATACAAATAATTCCTACCTATAGAAATGTAAATTGTGTCTGTGAAATGCAATTGATTATTGTTCTGCAGATATTGACCAGTTTTGCAAGTTTGGCATTCATTTGCAAATTTATTTCAGCATTCCTAATCTGACAATAAGAGTGTGGTCCTTTGATTTCTCTTTTAATCTTGCTATACGTCTCACTGGCTTTCTCAAAAATTAATCAGGTAAATAAGTTGTTTTAGTTAAATAAAATTTTTGATGTATGTTTATCTTATATCAGAGGAGAGTAATAATTTTACCTTTTAAAAATATATATTAAATTGTACATTAATTATGTGAAGTAAACAAGGCTTGTGTTAACAAATGTTTTAATAGTGTTTAGAAATATCTCAAACACCATGGAATACTATGCAGCCATAAAAAAGGATGAGTTTGAGTCCTTTGTAGGGACTTGGATGCAGCTGGAATCCATCATTCTTAGCAAACTATCACAAGAACAGAAAACCAAACACCGCATGTTCTCACTCATAGGTGGGAACTGAACAATGAGATCACTCGGACTCAGGAAGGGGAACATCACACACCGGGGCCTATCATGGGGAGGGGGGAGGGGGGAGGGATTGCATTGGGAGTTATACCTGATGTAAATGACGAGTTGATGGGTGCAGCACAGCAACATGGCACAAGTATACATATGTAACAAACCTGCACGTTATGCACATGTACCCTACAACTTAAAGTATAATAATAAATAAATAAATAAATAAATAAATAAATAAATAAATAAAATAAAATAAAAACTTTGTGATTAGCAACACCTCCTATAAAGTAAATTTCATTACATAAGCTGTGCTTAGTGACTATATTATGAATAAAAATATTTTTATCTAAAAAAAAAAAAAGTACCCCTTCATTCCTATTTTTATACCAGTATTTACAAAACACATTAGTGTTGCTTTCTGAATTTACTGAGATGAAAAACAGTTGCCTTCTCCTCCAAAATATTCCTCTTTTAATTTTTTTTAAAAAACTGGTATGTTCAAATTCAAAACTCAAGTAGACATTCATGCAGAAATGCAAGAAAAGAATAATATTTAACCCAGCACCAAACACAGACTCTAAAACATAAAAAAGCAAAGAATGGTTTTCCATAGTATCTGACCCTAATATGGTATTTAGGCTTTGTAGGTAATGTCTTATTTATTAAGCACGGTTGCTCCTTTCTATATAATTATCTTAAGTAGCTATAAAAATGTCTAATTGAATTAAACTGTGTCAAAATCAATGGATATCCACCAAGATAAAAATGAACTAAAATGAACTATTATTATGTGACTGAAGAGGAAATTTTTTTTTTTTTAATTTAGAGAAGACATGACCTTTCCCTTTAAGCGGACTCCAGGCAGGTGGGGCTGTGGCTCATGCCTGCAATCTCAGCACTTTGAGTGGCTGAAGCAGGTGGATCACAAGGTCAGGAGTTTGAGACCAGCCTGGCCAACATGGTGAAACCCCGTCTCTACTAAAAAAATAAAAATACACATACACAAAAATATAGCTGGGTGTGGTGGTGGGTGCCTGTAATCACAACTACTCGGGAGGCTGAGGCAGGAGAATCCCTTGAACCCTGGAGGTAGAGGCTGCAGTGAGTCGACTTCGCACCATTGCACTCCAATCTGGGCAACAAGAACGGAACTCGATCTCAAAAACAAAACAAAAATAGAAAAATTAAAAAAAAAAAAAAGAGGACTCCAGTATTTTCTTTATTTTTGTTTTAAGAAAAGTAACCATTTTTATATGTTAATAAAACGAAAAATATCTCTCCCAGCCTTTTCCTTTTCCTGTGCCTCCACTGCAGTGGCTATTAAATCTAAACTTACATTCACATGTGTGACAATCATATCACCTCTCTAATTTTCATTCTATGACAGAAAGCACACATCTTAGATTGATGTTTCCATTGCAGCTGACTAATTTGGCGGGAGTAACAGCTATAATTTGCCAACAGGTTGATATGACAGAGCATGGCCTAGGATGACAGCACAGGACCTTTCATCGGCTATAATCTACAACACATGCATATTAGAGAGTGCCAGGTGTAGATCAGTGGGTGCCACAGTGAGACACAAGAAAAGGAAATCTTCCCTGCTTCTCGGGATTTTTATGCTTTGCTAGCATAAAAATCAAGATGATGAACCACCATTTTCTTTTTTAGTAGAAAGGTTACAAAGGCCAGTGCAGGCTTAAAAATGAATGTGTTATTCCAAGGGAGACACTGAAAGTAGAAACATTAATTTACTTAACCAGAGATGTCTCAATCAAAGGCTGAAAAGGTACTATCAAGAATCTTGAAAATGTATGGCTATGTAAATGCTTCATCTAGCCTGACATAGCAATGCATATGATTCCATGAAAACTCTACTCAAGATATTTTAAAATACATTTTATTTACAACAAATCCATCTCCAAGTAAGAAAATCAATAACTGGAGGATAAATGTGATATATTTTTTCTTTAAACTTAGATCAATCCCCAACTTTCTCTTCATATACATGTCACACTTGTATGAGGTTTAAAGAAGTCTAACAACTATTTGCTTCATGGAACTGGTTTTCTCAAAAGAATGTTCTAGTTGTTCCAGTTCTTTTTGTCCTTATGCCTCAGTCTGAATTCTTAGATGTTATTATCATCATCATCTATCTGCAGGAGAATAATTCATTCTGTGACTATCATCTATTTTCTACTTGATGGACAATTAATAGTTTCACAGATATTTCAACATGGAGAGGAAAAAACATGAGATCTTAGAGGTAGCGGAGGCGGTCTCTTGCCTGTCCACCCAGGAGCAAGGTCAAGACCACTGATACTTTGCCAAAAAATTCCATTTCTATCATTTCTTTCCCCTCAAAATTTTATATTTTAGCTAGAAACTCTAACATTTCCTTAAATTGTAGTAAGAAGCACAGATAATGGCAATAGTATTTAGCCATTATATTTTCCACTTACACAAAGTCAAATACTTCAGACTTCTCCTTTACCTCTCCTTCAAAAACATATCGGTCTGATGTCCCATCTCCTCTTTTCTAGAACCTTACTCATTGTTAAGCATTATACTGTAATTCCTGATAACGGGTGATAACGTGCTTTAGTTGAATAGTTTTCATAGACAATGTCTAAACTTCAATAAGTATAGAAAATTTCAGAAATTGTGGCAATCTGTTTGGCGATATTGTAGCTGGACTGTCTTCCTAGACCTTTCCTATCATTCCATGTGCGCTTTCAAATGTAGTAGTAATGCTTGCAATAATATTTCCAAGCATCAATTTAAGGATAAAAACATTAATGACATGTTTTACTCTCTTTTACATTCACGTTTATTAGTACCTTAAAATTTTTCATTTTTTATCTTATTGAAGTTTAACTTAGAATAGTTATAAATTTAGAAAAAGCATAATATCTGGACTTAAATTTGACTAATAAGAAATAAATGATTGGGACTGAGAACAGAGTTGGAAATTAACATTTACTTTGTGTCTATTCTGTGCCAGACTTTACACATCAAAGATTTACATTATTTCAGGTTATTATCACAACAAGAAAAGCAGTTTTATTCCTCCATCTATTTGATAAATAATAATTCAGATTTGAAAGGCATCTTACTCATTGATTCCCAAATAATAAATGGTAAAGCTAGGATTAAATTTAGATCTATTTGATTCCAAAGTTCATAGTTTTTTGTAAACTTTAGGAAAAACTGATTATGTGTGTTTTTTAATGCATAAAAAGTAAAGAAAGCTGTCATTGTCAGATATCAACCCCAGAATTTGAGAGCAGATTTTTTCCTTTTTTTTTTTAAGTTCAGATAAAAAGCAGGTAGCAGCCCAGGAGCAAAAATTCTAGAAGAGAATGTGGTCCCAAGAATGAGAAAATTGAGATTCATTTAGAGAAATCAATCAAGTTACATTGCCCCACATTATTATCTAGGGCCACAGTCTGGGCTCATTTCAGATGAATTCAGATTTCAAAAGGACATATGTAAAGACTGGAAATAAGGGCACTAACGTGAAAATAAAGGAAGGAAAGGGAAGAGCTTACATCTGTTGGAAAAGTGTAACAAAGTTTTAAACCTGGATGCACCGAGGCTTAGGAAAAATTTCAGTCATCAAAAGGACTTTTAAAACTCTGATAAAAGGGAAACCCCTCAAAAGAAAATGAAATAGCAACTGTTTATAAAAGGTGTCTAATATTTACAGAAAACAGAGAGACGAAAGTCTTACCCAAGGCCTATTTTGCCTCCATCATCTCCACTAAGAAGAGGAGTCTGAAAACACTCCCTAGACATGGGAGACAAGAGTTTGTAACTGGTGGTTCTTAGTCTTGCTTTCAATTTCAACTCCTGTTATCCTGTTCCTGAGAAACTCCAATATCCACATGGATGTTACATATACTATAAACCTTCCTGCTCCACTACATTCCTCATGAATGACCTTCACCCATACCTCACTTCAGTAAAACCCACTTCGTGGCTAATCCAGCACTGCTTCATCTCTGTGAGCATAAGCTCCAACAGCCTACGATGATCATGGACTTCCCTTTTCCAGTTCCCTGGGTCCCACAACACTGGCACTTTGAATTTGTCAGGACCAAAAACCTCTTGACTCTATTTAGAATATGGCCTCCCCCTCCTGGTTTTGTTCCATACCATAGCAAGTGTCCCACCTCAACAACATTCACCTATCTTGTAAAATTCTGACCTTGGATCTATTCAACCTTATATCTTCTCCATTTCTACAATCAAGTTATTAAGCCCAGCTGGAAGAAAATGAAAACAACCTTTAGACTGACACTACTACAACTCTGTGGTTTTCAAACCTTAAAAAGGACTTTCAATATTTAGTGGTAATCATTTTTCACATGTCTCTGATCAACTCTGTCTCCTTTCTCCAATATTTCAAAGTATTTCATGACTCTAGTATTTCAAAGTATTTCAGACTTCAGGGAAAGCATTTCATGACTCTCCTTAAATCCCCTTTCATATCTTTACTCCCTTCGTACCAGGAGATGACACAGCCTCCCACTTCAAAGAGGTAAAAAGAAGCTATGAGTAGCAAACCCCCTCAACCTAATGCCCTCCTACCCACAGAGTTAACTACCTTAAGAGCCATCCTTACATTATGCTCTTCCTTCTGTCCAAGCCTCCCTTCTCATAAGACAGACATCTCATCTCTACTCTGATAAACAGCAGCAGCAATGATCTCCAGTGATCCATATCCCCCAGTATTCACACCCTTACATGGTGATTCTCCATTTGGCCATGAGACATGCTGTGGCCATTGGTACAATATCAAATGTGATGCAAATAAGTTTTGCAAAGAGCTTGGGCATTGAAATTTGCCTTCTCTTGCTGCACTTGGGAATCCTACCACCATCTCCACGTGAATAATCCCAGGCTAGCCTGTAGAATGATGATAGACACGTGGCCTGGTCATTGCCTCAGCTGATATTAAGCCAGCTGTCAGTTGTAAGAGATCTTCTTACACAATTCAACCCAGACAAGCCACCAGCTGAGCTCAGAGGCCATCTCAGCAGCTGAGACCAAAATAACTGCCCAGTTTACAGATTTGTGAGAAATAATCAATATGTATTGCTTTAAGCCTCAAAGTTTTGGAGTAGTTAACTAAGCGGCAAAAACTAATTGATCCTTGCCCTATCAGGTGTGGGTGTGTCTTCTAGCTTCTCTAGGTTCCTTCTTCCTAACTGGCTGCTGTTTATCAGCTTTTATACAAACTGAGGTTTCTTCCTTCCATCGTAACCCACCACCTTCACTCCTACATGCAAATTACTTTTCAGATAAGCTTTTTCAAAGCTATTTTCCTTACTTAGTGTTCAGATCTTAACTGTGAAATCTGATTGTTGCAGTCATGACTCCAATGAAACTGCTCTTAAAGTTGCCAATGAACTTGCTAACTCCAAGGAATACTTTTCACTGTTTCTTTTCTTTGACTCTTCTCTTTCACATTTGTACATTTTTAATATTTGAGCACCTGTTTATAGTAGTCTTACCCGCTTGTCCTGAAAAACTCCTACTCATATGTTAGGACTCAATTCAAGAATCATAATTTAACTTATTTTTAAAAATTCACAGACTCCTTTTTCTGGGCTACAGAATATACACGTGTCCTACTTGTCATATATTTTATTATAACTCTTTAATAACTTTATCAAATGTTTATGATATAAAACTTCCATTAGATTTTGTTATTTCTAACACCAGCACCTAGAAGGGAGTCAATAAATGGTGGATTTATTGCTTCATTTGTTTAACAATCAAAATTCAAACTCTCCTCAATGAAATAAAAAAAAAATGAAATTTAACAGAGATCAATATAATGGCCTAAATTTAGTTTAAGAACATTAATTTACAAGCATATTCTGCTATACTTATATGTTAGAGATAGTTTATGTGAAAGAAGACTGTGAAAAATATTTGACTTTAACTCAACTTTATCCAAAAATGTGAAGATATATTTTTAAGTAATGAAAACTTGGGCTAACATAATGAGAACATACCCATACTCAGGAGAGGTTATCATACTCTGTAAAATCACATCTGCTCACTTTCTGAAAGTCATCCTTTCAGAGAGCTATCAGCAACATAGGCCTGAACATTATGCAATGTAGAGAATGGTGAAACAAATTGAGTATATTTACCTTGGTAAAGGAAGACTAAGAGGAGAGACAATGGCAGCTTTTAAAAATGTGAAGGGCAAGTCCATGGAGGCTCCCGTAGCCCTAACAAGCAGAATTAGGACCCAAAAGAAGATACAGAAAGAGACATTTCTTCAATGAAAAGGACAATTATTTACCAATTAAAAACATTCAAGAATCGAATTGACTGCCTCACAACGAAGGAAGTCGTCTTCATCAGATATGTGTCCAGTGGAGGCTGAAGAGCCATCCGTCAGCCTCTCTGATCCCTTCCAGAGATATTTTCATATTTGGAGGATATTGTTGCCTTACGATTCTGTAACTTAGTTGTGTCATGCAATAGCTTATTGACAAGAGGTTTTTGTTGTTGGTATTGTTTTTATTCATTTTCTATTCCTCTGACTTATTTTACCTCCTGTAGAGCAGCACTAAATCTATTTGTATAGCACTTACTGAAGCTTCACTGCAATATCTCTTTGGAACACTATCCTCTAAAGTGTTTTGAAGTTGTGCCAGTTGAGGCTGTAGTCATCACTGTCACTTCCTTTTAGTGCTTTCATTCTCTCTTTGCTCTTGGAACAGTCCCAGCAAAGACAAAGGCAACTTCTTTTACAAACAGCATCAATATCATGCCCTTTTGATCCAACACAACAAAACAGGAGGTAGCTATTACTCCAGAGCTACTGTTTCCAATATTAGTGTGCTTGTCAGCAACATTTCCCTTTCAGTGACTCTGGAAAACCCTAGTCATCCATAACTTTACTAGGCCAGTGGTTATGTTCTTTCAACAACAGTCCTCATTTTCTGCTGTATCCCTCAGAGGAGAAGGGAGACATGAAAGAAAATATTGTTTTGCCCCAGGTGGAATCAAAGTTAAATTATAATCTCCATGGATCCTTTCCTCAGATAGAAAAGAATGATGATGAAATTAGGGTAAGGGTGAAAGTATTCATTAAACTAAGAATAAAATAGAAACCAAATGGATTGATTTCAGTTTCACTTCCTTTCTGTGACTCTACCCACTCCATGTAGAAAGACTAATAACTTCATGAAATGAAAAGACACCGCACCATTCTCATAGATGTGTGAAATACAGATTATGTGTATGTGCATATGTGGGTGGGAGTATGTGTCTGAAGCTTGATCAGAAGAAATATGAAAAATACTTTTTATGCACAATGAATTGTAATGATGATATGCAAATAGAGATGTCTTTCATTCTCCTTCTAGATTTCCTTTTGACCTTTCAGGAAACCTTAGACAAATTAGTTCTTGAGGTTCTACTCTAAGTGTCCATAACATTATTTTAGGTCTCCTGCCAAGTGTGCTAAGTGTTTCATGGCTTCTTAAATATCAGGAGTTGTACCAGGACAACAAAGAGCTACCAAAGAACATGAGAGTAAATATGGCAGAAGGTACTTCTATTAATAAATTTCAGGCTGAAATATACAGAGGGCAATAACCTTGAGAGCAGTAACCACATCTACTCATATTTAAATAGTTCAGAGCCTAGACACAAGTTATTTCTTCAATACTGTCTTCCAGAATGTGTGCTTATTTAATTCAAAAAGATTTTTATCTCCACCACAAAAAAGAACAAAGAATTTTAAATTCCTTTAGAGCGAATTCACAGGTCCTACAGATTCTGGAGGGCTTTGCTTTTAAAATCTACAGTTCTGCCAAATGAGGCTATTGGTGATTCAGAGCAGGGATACGAATCATCAAATATGCCAGAAATAATATTTAAACCGTATGCAGTTATTTAAAGGATCTTCAAATTGTGCAGCTGTAAAGTCTGGACTGTGCTCTTTAAGAACTGTGAGAGTCTGGGTATTAGAAAGCTATTTGGAGTTATCACTAAGGATAAGGTGCAAGCCTTCTTTCTACAAATCACTCACAAGCAAGCAATTGGTACAGAACTTGTTGAAATTGTCTTTTAGAAACAATTAAACAAAGAATCACATTAATAGAGGCTTCCTTTCAAATGAAAGACATCCTTTTCCCTGCTGCCACTATTGATCCCAGGAAACTAGAAAAGAGTTAAACATTAACTTAAGCCTTATTTCAGGTTATATATGATGGTTTAATTTTTTAAAATGCTGAAGAGGTCAGGGGACAGTCTATCGTGATATATAATCACACCTTGATATAGCCCATTCCTTTCAGAGAATAAGCCCCTTCCTTCTGAAATGGTGTATGTATTAGGCTGATCTTGCATTACTATAAAGAAACATCTGAGGCTGGGTAGTTTATAGAGAAAAGTTTAATTGGCTCACTCACTATCATGAAGACAGCACCAAAACATGAGGAATCCGCCCCCATAATCCAAACATCTCCCACCAGACCCCACTTTCAGCACTGGGGATTACATTTAAACATGAGATTTGGGCAGGGATAAATAGCCAAACTGTATCAGTCTGCCAGAGATCCTCCTTATTCCTACTCATTCCTATGGTCTGTGAAGGGCAGATAATACTATCAGTTTATTCCATCGTTCATTTTCCTTGTATGCCTTAAATATTTGTTGAAAGTCTGTCAGAAGTAAGGCACTGTTCTCAGCACTTACAGTTGTGTCTAAGACAAAAAATGGTTTTGCCCTTAAAAAACTACCATTTGATCAGAAGAGATAAGCATCGATCCACATCTGAGTCAATTAAATATTTAATTTTAGGCAGATGAGTTCCATAAAGATAAAATGAGAGCTAAAACCCGAAGCACTGACCTAGTTTGGGGGCCATACAAAGGCTTTTCTGATGAAATAATGTTATGCCTGAGATCTGAGGTATGATCAGAATTTGGAATTTATTTCTGCTCTTGGTCTGAGATAAAACAAAGGGTAACTTGTTCTGGTTGCCTTTTCTAAGATTTGAATTTTCAAATCAGGGAAAAATATGTTCTATAATTCTTCCTAGTACTTTCTTCTGTGGTTTTAACATGGTATCCCCTTTATTTTATTTCTTCTTTCCATAATGGTGAGAAGACAGGAAGGTAGTGGAAGGAAGGTAGGGAGAGAATTACTTCAATCCCTTTTTTTAAATCTATAAACTAATAACTACATCTTAATATAGCTAAGAAATATGACAGTTTGAGCAGGCAGGCCAGAATAGCTGTTCAAAGGCTGACAAGTTCCCCAGGGAGTTGGTATGTAATAGCATGACAGTAATTACAGCTAGAACCTAATCTAGGCTGCAGACAAGTCTGGGCCTATCTGTGACCTGGGTATGCGCCTCCAGAGCAGAACATGAGAAGAGAGTCCTGAGTTTCACATGACACAATTTCTGGAGAGGACCAGAAATAACCAAGTGAGATGTAGGGGAAGGGCTTAACATCCTTGTACAGCAGGCAGAAACGACAACAAATTTGGGGATATTGGCATTAAAAGGCCCATGTGTACCCTTAGGCAGGGACAAGGGTTCAGGCTCTGGAATCAAACTGCTTGGACTCAGGCTTTTTTTTACTTCCCTGTTGACCTAGGGCAAGTTCTTTAACTTCTGCAACCCTAAATGTGCTCATTTATCAACTGGGGATAGTAATAGTGAGTCAACGGGTTGATGCAGGGATTACTGAAATTAAACATATTAAAAGTCTAAAGCACTACCTGGAATTTGAATTCTGTTTATTGTTACTAATATTTTTATTATTGGAAGTTTAGTCAGGATTTTTTTAGATTGTTTAAAAAAAAAAGAAGAAGAAGAAGAAAACCTCCAAGTCTTGTGCCCAATCTCTCCCTCTGTCTTACTTTAACTGGGAAAACCACCAGAATTTGGGTCTGAATTGCAAATATGATTATGTCACTTCTCTATTCAAAAATCATCAAGGTTCCCCCATCCCTTTTTGTTTGTATGGCATAAAAGCTCCTCTTAAATGCCTATGTGAATTTTCCTACCCTTCACTTTCTCATGCAATCTATATTCCAGCCATGTCAGAAAAATTTACAATTTCCCAGATGAACGCTGTATTTCAAGCATCCATTTTGTTATTCTTGCCTGCAAAGTTCTTTTTTACTCCATTCCCCCAAAGCCTTGGAGTCTAACAAATTTCTACTTCTCTGACAACAGTTTGTTCAACCACCAAACCTTCTGTGTAGCCATCTCCAATATTTCTAGACCTAGTTAATTACTTCCTCCTCGGCATTTTTAAACTACTAGCACCTACTTCATTAGTGTTTTAGCCTCTTCTGTATGTGTCCGCCACCCCTGCTAGACTGAGATTCTAGAATAGAGAGGACCTAGCATTAGCACTTAATATATGTTCTTTAAAACAAATGCTGTGGTTCTTTAGTGATCCTTTGATGTCATTTTATTTGAAATTGCTATGCAAGACCTACAACCACAGCTACCTTCAGGACTATGAAATTGTCTTGTTTGAACTAGTTCTAAGCTTAAAGACTATCACTTTTCTTATTCAGTAATTGTAGGCCTTTTCCTTAATTTTAAGGAGTTATAGATTCCAACAATTTACAAAGCCAGGGCAGGCAAAGGAAAACAGAGGTCTCACTTTCAAGAATTAGATCCTAGTACAAATACAGGGTCTGTGCTTTATGAACTGCAAAGCATTACACAAACTGGTATTATTTCTCTATCATCATCTCACAGCAGCTGATAAGAATCTTAGGCAAGTAAAGGGCTAGCACTAGCGAATTGGGGGACTAGCCCTGGGGATGAAAAGCCAGAGGCAGACCCCCAGACTTCCTTGTGCTAGGTGCGGCCAACTCCAGGGATTCCCAAATGAAGTGAAACTCTCCACACTTCCAGTTTGGTGCAACCAAGTCTCCATTTCTTCCTTCAGCAAACATTTACTGGGCACCTCCTCTGTTCCGGACTCTGTTACAAGGCACTGCAGATACCACAGTAAACGAAACAGACTTAACTCTCTACTATTATAAAGCTTACATTCATAATTTTATGTAACGAGAAAGCATTATGACTTGGACATATTTTCCGGTAAGCCAGTTTATTTACTCACAGCCCAAAACAGGCCATTCTGTCAAATAAATTATCCTTCTTACCTCTACAGCCATCTAGTTATAACACAATAGGACAATTAAAAGCCAGCTCTCAAGAATTTGCCACTTTCTATGACAGGAAGTGAAGTGTGCCAAAAAGGCTTGGAAGAAATCCCAATTTCAGAACCACCTGGATTCTTCTGCACATTAATGAGGTTTTACCTCACCCTTTCCCTCATCTCTTAATGATTTTACTTATATGCAATCTTGAAATAAAGCATTCATCACAATGCAAGTCATCAGCTTAGGTTAAAAGGGGGTTATTATTTTTTTAAAAAGTTAAAATTTTAACTAGCCATTAATAATAGTATAATTCTTTTAAAGGACTTATTTATTTGTAAATATTTCCTATCTTTCATAGTCAACATGTTACAAGTAATAGTTTAAGATTATATTTGCTTTTTATAAAAAATTACAGCTGCTTTAAATTTCCTGATATGTAAAAGATACTTTAACATTGAAGATGGTTTTTTTAAGGTACAATTAATTTTGAACTTACATTTTTCTTAGTTGATTATAAAAAAATTATCTATGCCATGAAAACAGGAATTTTATTTAAAAAACTTTACAATGGAGACTAACAGTGAATTGGTGGGGAAATGAATTACAGTTGTATGGAAACATAAAAATATTCAATATTATTTACTGTCACAAGAATAAAGTGCACAATATTATTGGGATCTAAGAACACAGTGCTGAAATTTATTTTGAGTACAACTCATTATCTTTTCCATAGAGTTTAATGTAGGAATATATAAGAACTCTAGGCCGGGCGCGGTGACTCATACCTATAATCCCAGCATTTTGGGAGGCAGAGGCGGGTGGATCACGAGGTAAGGAGATCGAGACCATCCTGGCTAATATGGTGAAACCCCGTCTCTACTAAAAATACAAAAAATTAGCTGGGCGTGGTGGCGGGCGTCTGTAGTCCCAGCTACTTGGGAGGCTGAGGCAGGAGAATGGCTTGAACCCGGCAGACGAAGCTTGCAGTGAGCCGAGATCGTGCCACTGCACTCCAGCCTGGGAGACAGAGCGAGACTCTGTCTCAAAAACAAAACAAAACAAAACAAAAAAACAGTGTTACTGTTACAGTTTGATCTTTTATAATGACAACAGTCACAGAATGTCATCACAAAAATGGTAACACCCTTACATCAAAAAATTTTTCACATTCAGGAAAACCAATAGAGCAGGTTATCAGGCATGTGAAAGAAACATTTAACTTTGTCCTTATATGAGAGCTATTTGGTTTTATCCTAATTTAATTCCTATGATAACGAAGGGTAGGAGAGAAGTTCTAAAAAAGTGAAAGGAAATTAAAAGGGCAATAGAGCAATTGGGTGGCATAGTCCCCTAAAGAACCTTTATTCTTGGAAGATAAACAAAGCCAGTTAAATATTTCAGAAGATCCATTTAGACTTCAAAATAAAGAAAAGGCAAAAATCCAAATGGAATGGATTACAAAAAATAGTAGCATTTTTAAAACACAATACTTTTAATGTTATTTTAAGACAAACAAATTCAATAGATTTAAGCTGAAGGGATGTTATATGATTTGCTTCACTCAGTTACACAAGCGTTTTTTCATCCATATTCTGTCTGCAACAATTATCTAAAACAATTCTAAGTCGTTTTTAAATTACTAGTTGCATTTCTACAACAAATCGTAATTTTTTGAACATCTAATTGTTTATCTATTTTCAATAAGTTTCTGTCAACTCAAAACTTTTGTTTCAGATAAATTTAAGATTTAACCATCTAAGAACAGGAATCCTGATTAACCTGTATTTTCACGGGAATATATTAATAAATCATATTAGTACTTTATTACTTTTAGAGCTGTAAAATCATAAAGATTTTGCAAATAAAAATGAAGACATACAGGTTTACGTAAGTTTGTATATACATATCTCCTACTTTAAAACATTAGTTTATAACATGTTGGTTTCAAAATAACAATTCTAAAACTGCCTAATTCAATGACTTTTTTTTTTTTTAACTTTGGAATTTGCTTGCAAATCTCAGATAAATCTCAGAGTAAATTTCAGATACTATTTGAAAGTCAAAAATAATAATAGAGACACTTAAATATACTAATGTTAATAAGTATATTACAAGTATACCTTTAGAAATAAAGATACAAATAACGCTAAGAGAAAACGTGAACTAGAAAAATTTGTATTTTGGGTGTTTTGTGCATTTAATCTGTCAAAACTATCATGTGTAGCTACAATTCATGCTTCTTCCACATTTTTATTTATTCCTCATGTTTATTACTGACTGCTTGTACTATTATGATCAGATTAGTATCAAGTTTACTGGAAATATGAAAAGGTATGTTGTTATGTATATGATTAATCCTTGGGTTTGTTTAATGTTGCTTTTAATTTGCCTCTCATAAACTTTCTCATCTCCTAAAGTTCTAAGTTATGTTAATATTTTATGTACGATTTAGCTTTATTGTGACAGAAAATGTTGATAAATTACCAGTTATAAGAAAAAAAATCTATGAGGAAAAGTATAAAACTAAAATATCAGATCAGAAAAGAGTGATATTTAAAGGTTACAATTTCCAAATTTAGCAAATAAAAATATAGGATCCCCAGTTAAATCTGAATTTCAGATGAAAATGAATAAATTTTAGTGTACATGTATCCCATGCAACATTTGGGATGCACTTACAACAAAAAAGTAGCTATTGCTTATCCAAAAGTTAAATTAAGCTCAGTGTCTTGTGTTTTACCTGGCAAGCCTAATAAAAGTGGATTTTTACTTATTAATGTATCATTTATCACAGTTCCATCTGTTACTTGTCAAAGGATTTCTACGCAACCAAGTCAATTTTACACATTTAAGAGCTACGACTTCTGCTAGTCTCAGGGAATATTGTCTCTTTCACATTTACTCAACATGGTGTTTTTCCTTTATTTAGGGATGAACCTAAATAAAGAAGGGACCAGGTGTCAGCTTCTACACTTCCAGCACTGAAGCAAAGAGCAAAGGTAGGATTTATTAGCTAACATGTAATAAGGGCTTCTGTATGAGCCAAGCACTATGCTGAGTTCTGAACATTCACTATCTTCTTTAACCCTCACAACAGCCCTCTGAGGTGAGTGCTATTATTATCGCCATTTTACAGATGAGGAAACTGAGGTAGGAAATGTCAAATTACTTGATCAGAGTTGAAATGGGAGTCAGTGGGAGAGTTGACCTGAAATTCAAAGCTTTCTGACCTTGTCAGTCCCCTTTTTCTCCCAGTTAGGACAGAAGCAATTGTATTTGCCCCTATCCTTCTTGAGAGAACCCTTTACCCCGCCTGCACCACTCTCATTCTCTTAAAAATATGAAATATTAAATACAAGGATTGCCACATCCCATGCAACCCCAGTCGGGTGCTTCACAACTCTACAACCTGAGGCCATATGAAGGCAACCCAGGTATTTCTGGTCACAGAGAGAAGTGAACCAAAGGATTGCCCATTTGGTTTGCTGTGCATAAAATCACTGAGTAAAATGTTAAACATTTTATTGCCTTCAAAATAACTCTCAATTCAATCTTGCAGGAAAAAATTTTCAAAGCTTTGAAAATGCTTTTTTTTGAACTCTTCATTTTTTTTATTTATAATTGGCATATAACTGTACATATTTATTGGGTATAATGTTTCAGTACATGTGCATATAGTATAATGGTCAAATTGGAGTAGTTATAGCTATCACTTTAAATACTTAGCATTTCTTTGTGGTGGCAATGTTCAAAATCTTCTAGCTGTCTTGAAATATACAATACATTGGCATTTTCTGTAGTCACTCTACTGTGAAACAGAACACCAAAACTGAAAGGTTATATTTTAAAATAATCCTTTTCTACACTTCAAGTCTACATTCTTTAAAAATAATAATAGATCTGAATTCTACTCGTTCAACTATTAATTAAGAATAACTATAACTTTATAACTTTTTAAAATAAGATTTGTACAGAATTTTTGTTTCCTTGTTTGTTTGTTTTTTTGGTTGATACTTACACAAGTGACAGGCTCTGCTTATATGCATGGCCAACATTATCTTAGTCTAATCCCACAACAACCTCATCTGGTAGGTATATTTTCCAGATAAGGAAACTAAGGCATAGAGATGTTACATAACTAGCCCAAAGTCACACAGCTATTAAGCTGAGAAACCAAGATTGAGACCAGGCAGTTTGTTTCCAGTTTTCCTTTCCTTTTTTTTTTTTTTTTTTTTTTTTTTTTTGAAACAGAGTCTTGCTCTGTCACCCAGCCTGGAGTGCAATGGTGTGATATGGGCTCACTGCAACCTCCGCCTCCTGGGTTCAAGTGATTCTCCTGCCTCAGCCTCCAGACTAGCTGGGATAAAAGGCACCCACCACCATGCCCAGCTAATTTTTGTATTTTTAGTACAGATGGAGTTTCACCATGTTGATCAAGCTGGTCTTGAACTACTGACTTCAAAGAGTCTACCCGCCTCAGACTCCCAAAGTGCTGGGATTACAGGTGTGAGCCACTGCGCCCAGCCCAGTTTTCCATTTTTAATCAGTGGGCTGTTGTTTGAGAGTATTTTGTTCTTAATGATGGTATTACTCATTTTTGTACTTTATACAATTGAGTACTTCGTGCTTCCTTGTCCATATCTTTGTAAGGTTGAGGCCAATCTTTTCTGAAGGTTTAAAGATCAGGCCCAAAAGAGAGCCCACAGAATCACTTTGCAACTTTGCATTCCTTCCTCAGTAATCTCCACAACTCATTTTGTGTCAGAAATTCACCACTGCACAATAATGGGTCAATAGTGGCCAGAGTTGTCTCCCATGCTGTAAGGTTGGAGCAAGGACACACAAGGCTTCCTAAGTACTTCACACAAGGCTGCCAAAGGATTAGCTGGATGTTCCTGTGCCAGGTTCACTTAACAGGAACATGTCAAGTTGTGGAGACTAATTGGTTCTCACAAGTATTTGGGGTAATGTAAAAATACAACTGCAGGAAAGGCAATTTCCCCCTACAATGTGACTTGCTCCTGTAAATACAATATATTTTACAGATTTTAATGCATGTGAAATATTTACCATTGGCATGAAAATTTAAAATATATACCCTTTTCCTCTTCATGCCAAAAGGCTTCTATACGCACCACAATTAAAATTAAACATGGAGTAATAGCATAGCTTTTTACTCTGATTCCCTTTTCCCCATTTTGTAAATTCACGGCTTTAACCCATGGCCATCTGCCTGAACAAAGGCTTATTTCCAACTCAATGCCTCTTTGTACATACTTTATGAACATATGTATGTATGTGTGCATGTGCATATGTGTGTGTGTATATATATATGTATTATGTACTCATATATCATGGAGATTTAATTTCCATTTTTAATCTATGGTATAACTTCTGCATTGATCATATCGTCATGAGCCAGATGAAAAAGTTTCAGTCAATGACAGACCACAAATATGACAGCTGTCCCATAAGAATAAAATGGAGCTGAAAAATTCTTACCACCTAATGGCATTGCAGCCATCATAATGTAATAGCAAATGCATTACTCATGTGTTTTTGGTGACGTTGGTGTAAATAAACCTACTGTGCTGCCAGTCATATAATATTATAGCACATACAATTATCCACAATACATAACGCTTGATAACGATGAATATGTTACTAGCTTATATATTTACTATAGTAAACTTTTATTGCTATTTTAGGGTATACTGCCTCAACTTATTTAAAAAAAAAAAGTTAACTATAAAACAGCCTCAGGCAGGTCCTTCAGGAGGTATCCAGAAGAAGGCATTGTTATAGGAGACTACAGCTCCATTTCTGTTACTATTTCCAGTTTTCCATTCTTAAGCAGTAGACCTTCTACTGGGACAAGAGGTGGAGATGGAAGGCAGTGATATTGATGATCCTGACCCTGTGGAGGCCTAGGCTATGTGTGTGTTTCTGTCTTAGTTTTTAACAAGAAAGTTTAAAAAGTAAAAAAATTATATAAAATATTTGAAAAAGAAAAAAGCTTATAGAATAAGAATATGAAGAAAGAAAACATTTCGTACATCTGTACCATGTGTTTATGTTTTAGACTAAATGTTATTACAAAAAGAGTCAAAAAGTAAAAAAAAATACAAGTTTATAAAGTAAAAAAGCTGTGGTAAGCTAAAGTTAATTTATTATTTAAGAAAGATTTTTTTTTAATTTAGTGTAGCCTAGTTCACTATGTTTATAAAATCCACAGTAGTGGACAGTAATGTCCTAGGCCTTCACCTTCACTCACCACTTACTCACTAATTCACCCAGAGCAACTTCCAGTCCTACAAGCTCCATGCATGGTTAAGTGCCCGATACAGGTTTACCATTTTTTATCTCTTATACCATATTTTACCTTTTATCTGTTTGGAAATGTTTAGATACACAAATGCTTACCATTGTGTAACAGTGGCCTAAAGCATTTAGTACAGGAACACGCTGACTGAATACTTATTCAGAATTCTACTATTTGTGTTGGAGTGCTGCGTCATAGTCCTCAGAGGCACACAGATCTCACTACCTAGGGTCTACAGGCATCAAGTCATAGATCTGAGAGAGAGATTGAAGGATTAAAAAGAAGAGGGGCAAAGATAAATTAGAGTCTAAGAGGGGAAAAGTGATCACATTCACCAGCCCCACTCTATCTCCAAATGTCTTTTCTGATCAATCTCATAATCAATTGATAATAAAAGTAGCCAAAAGATTATACTAACTATATATCTAACCCTTACATAAAAATCACTCTCTGCCAGGCACTATTCTAAGCTCTTCATAAATAATAACACATTCCATCCTTGTAACAACTTTATGACAAATTATAAATTGCCCCCATTTTTAATCTACCTTAACCTTTCCTTCTCACATCTCATGATTCTAAGCTAATCTAAAGAAATGCTTTATTTTCTTTAATTTCAAAGCAGATATTTCAGCAATATTCTTTTCCTCCCCACACCTTTTTGGGCCACTAAAAAGAAAACTAACGTGTGCCCCTTTGAGTCCTTTCATCGAAGGAACCTTTGGAAGGCAAACAGAGCCATAAAATCTGCCTATGGGCTTTAGACTGAAGTACTGGGTACTAAATCTAATCTTCCACATAGAAAGTCAGTTCCTGACTTGGGGTCAGAAAACAATGAGAGGGACTCCCCTCAGCGGCTCCATAAATTATTTACCTGTATGCACACAGTAGCATTCAGGGTGTCAAGAGGGCCACACATTCAGAATATGAAAATAACAGCAACAACAATATTTGATCTGAATTTATTTTTTAAAAAAGAAAGAAAAATATTTGATCTCAATATTAAAAAGGAATTAAAGGCCGGGTGCTGTGGCTCATGCCTGTAATCCCAACACTTTGGGAGGCTGAGGTGGGTGAATCACTTGAGCCCAGGAGTTGGAGACCAGGCTGGACAACAAAGTGAGACCCTGTTTCTACAAAAAAAATACAAAAATTAGCCAGGCATGGTGGCACACGTGTATGGTCCAGGCTACTTGGGAGGCTGAACTGGGAGGATCAATTGAGCCTGGGAGGTCAAGGCTGCAGTGACCCAAGATTGCACCAGCCTTGACAACAGAGCAAGACCCTGTCCCCGCCAAAAAAAATAACAGTATTAAATAGTTGTAAATTATGATAGTGCCAAACTGAGCACTAGCCTATTGGCTTTAATGTTTGACAAAGCGATTTAATACTGACCAACATGAGAGCCATATGAAGAATAGTAAATTATATATATCATAAATTGTAAGTATTTCATAATTAGTTTTTCTCATAGTGTAGTAAAAAGCAAGCACTGAAACTCATTACAGTATTTAACCTGCTAATACCTTGTTGCCAGAAGTAATAATTGTAACTGTCAATATGGCCGTTAAATTTACCTTCACATGACCATTAACACTTTGTCTCAGTTTTCAAGCTTTGTTTGTTAACTCCTAGTTAGACTTTGAGATCTTTCAACACAATTAATTGTTATGATTTGCCAGTGATGATAGAACAGGCCACTGATTCACCCTGTTACCCAAAGCAGCCTTACTGCAGAATAAAGGTGCATTTTTGCAAACTACCTGTTTTCACAGTGCATAAAGGAGAGGCTAGTAAAAGTCTATTATATTGTATTATATTAATATAATCAATGCTAGATACAAGGTTTTCTTTTCTTTTGATACATGATTAAGAAGTTTTTATTTAGGTCACCTACATTACTCTGAATTAAGTTCTCCCCCCTACAACCACCTTTTCTAAGATTTCATTTCAAGGACTTGCATTTTGAATGGCACTAAATTCAAAAAGCGCTTGGGTGCAGGTGGCACTGAATTAAATGTTATGTTAATAGAAACCTATTAGCGTAATTCCTAACCTACAATAATTTTCTAGGGTGAAGAATAGTCATGGAAACCCATAAACCAAAATTTATGTGATCAAATAAAATATTAAGAGAATAATTGATAATCATGTGCTAGGCATTCCTCAAAGCATATTACATATAAAAAATTATTTAATCCTCACAACAACACAATGGGTTTCATACTATTATTTTCCTCATGCTGCAGATGAAGAAATTAACACAAAAAGATAGTAAGTAGCAAGCAGAAGATTCAAATCCCAGGGTCCATGCTTTTAACCCCTACACTCTACTACTGCCTCTTGCCCGTAAAGGGATGCAATGCCACCGATATATGTCTAGGAGTATGAGGCTGCTGAAAAATATGAGATTAGCCAAGAATGAGCTCCATATTCAGATTATATGTTTAAATCTAGGAAAATTCTTCAAAAGACAGGGTCTAGGATATTATTATATAACATAAATGCTTAGGTATTTCAATAATAAAAACTTTTTATGAAAAGGGAACTCTTCTAAGGGAAAGCCAAGACAAGGTAAGTAGAACAAAAAGGTTAAATTGTTACATGTTAGCATCAGATGGAAAGGAGGCACAAAGGTGTAGGTCTTTGCAGTACAGGGTGAGGATCTTGGGTTTGCTCCAAAAATAATAGGAAATTGTGTGATAAGTAGGTCATGGCATAGTAACAGAGAGCAGCAGAATAGTTAACACCAGCAGTCAGATTAAATAGGGTACTAGCAAATAGAACAGAATCCTGACAAATTAATGATACTAATTCTTTACTAGATTTCCTATCTTCCTTTTACTGAGATGACTGATACAAGAACTGGGGCCATACATTGGGTTAGAAGAAGAGTTAGAAAAGACAGATCTTATCTGTCAAGATGTTAAATATGCAAACACTAATATACACAATTTCTTTGCTAAGTGCCAACAAGTTTTGAATTTTGAAAAATGCAAATGGCCAATGACTACTAATGATTTATAACAGTGATTTTTCAAATTATAACTTGCACCGGAATCAGCTGGACAGCTTATTAAAAGATTGCTAGCCCCCACCCCCAAAGTTTCTGGTTTAGTTAATCTGGGGTGGGGCCTAGGCATTTACATCACTAAGAGCTCCCAGGTGACGCTTATGAGTCTGGTCCAGGGACCAGGCTTGGAGAACCACTGATGAGATAAAAAGGAGTCGAACATTTTAAAAGCATCCTAAATGGTCCACTTAAGAAACTACATTGGCACACTATGTTTATAAATCAGAATCTAAAACAACTGAAATGATATTGCCAAGGAAAATAACCTGAATCCAACTCAACTTTCAATTTTTCAAAGTGCATAGGACACAAGAACATGTTTAAAACCACAACAGGGATATAATCAGCAAAGTTCAGACTGTAGGTAAACCTGTAGGAAAAATATGTAGTTTCTTGAACAAATAAACTACAGGGGGAAAAAAGAGAAAGAGAAGGACGGGAAAGCCTATTGATTAAAAGAGTGTTACGGACATATTAACCAGTTGTGACACCTGGAGAGTTTTTGATGCCAATGCAAAAAACAAACTTAAAAAAAATTATGATTTTTATGAGACAATTGGAAATGTAAACAGTGCCTATATTTAATGCTACTAAGGTAATATTACTGCTAACATTTTCTAATATTTTAGTTATGATATTGATATTGTGGCTATGTTTTCTAAATCTTCAGGGATAGTTGTTAAAATATTTACAAATAAAATGAAATGTCTGAAATTGCTTCAAAATAATGTTAGTAAGAGGGAGAGTAATAAATGATACAAAATTAGCTATGAGTTGAAACTCCCTTGGAGATCAGTGATGGGCATATGACGATTAGTTGTACTATTCTGTCTACATGTTTATGATTGAATTTTTAATAATAAAAAATGTAAAGAGGCCAGGTTCTGTGGCTTACGCCTGTAATCCCAGCACTTTGGCAGACCAAGGCAAGTGGATCACTTGGGGAGAGTAGTTCGAGACCAGCCTGACCAACACAGTGAAACCCCATCTCAAAATTAGCTAGGTGTGGTGGCACAGGCCTGTAATCCCAGCTGCTTAGGAGGCTGAGGCACAGGAAACTCGAACCCGGGAGACAAAGGTTGTAGTAAGCCAAGATCACACCACTGTATTATAGCCTGGGCGACAGAGAGAGACTCTGTCTTAAAAAAAAAAAAAAAAAAGAAAAGAAAAAAGTAAAGATGACAAACCAGAAGTATATAGAGTATATAGAGATTATTTTTCTGGAAAGTTGCTTTTAATTTTTAAATTTTTCTTCTTTTTTTTTTTTTTTTTTTTTTTTTTGAGACAGAGTCTCGCTCTGTCACCCAGGCTGGAGTGCAGTGGCGCGATCTCGGCTCACTGCAAGCTCTGCCTCCCGGGTTCACGCCATTCTCCTGCCTCAGCCTCCCGAGTAGCTGGGACTACAGGCGCCCACAACCGCGCCCGGCTAATTTTTTGTATTTTTAGTAGAGACGGGGTTTCACCATGTTAGCCAGGATGGTCTCGATCTCCTTACCTCGTGATCCGCCCGCCTCGGCCTCCCAAAGTGCTGGGATTACAGGCGTGAGCCACCGCGCCCGGCCTAAATTTTTCTTCTATACTCATTTTATGGCACCAAATTTTCCAGAGTTCAGCATGCTTCTCAGCTTCACCAAACAAAGGGATGATAGCTAGAGAGACAGTATAGCATATAACAGGTTCCTAACAAAACATGTTAAGAGAAAGTAAATACCAACTGATGATATGTTCTGGCTGTGTCCCCACCCAAATCTCATCTTGAATTGTAGCTCCCATTGTTCCCACGTGTTGTGGGAGGGATCTGATGGGAGGTAACTGAATCGTGGGGGTGGTTTCTCCATCCTGTTCTGGTGGTGGTGAATAAGTCTCATGAGATCTGATGGTTTTATAAGGGGTTTCCCCTTTTGCTTGGCTCTCATTTTCTCTCTTGCCTGCTGCCATGTAAGACATGCCTTTCGACTATGATTGTGAGGCCTCCCCAGCCACGTGGAACTGTGAGTCTATTAAAATTTTTCTATATAAATTATCCAGTCTCTGGTACGTCTTTATCAGCAGCATGAAAATGGACTAATACACCAACCAAACAGAAAATACTCTGGGAGGAATGCAACTAAAAACTGAGAAGATTCAAATATAAAATAGAAAACTTTTTACAGGAAACGGGTCATAGAACATGCTTCTTTGGAATGTACAGCTAATTTAGGAAAGCAGGAGGTTGGTCTGTGTCCCTTGATCGTCTTCATCTCCCAGAATGTTATCAGAGTTGAGTTGTTCCATGGTATTCAGACATTCTATGGAATTAAAGTTCTTTGTCTACACGATAACCATGCCAGAGAACACAAAGAGAATGACAAGCTATCAGATCCATCCACAAATAACAACATTCCAAAATACCATAGGCAGAGAGCCCTTGGGAAATCTTTCATTTTTCCAAACCACATATGTAACAGACTGTCCTGCTAATTAAATGAGACAGATGCTGTGTCTGGCCAGAGAAGGTGACACATGGCATGAACAGCTGCCAGGACTACCACAAAGTGCTAAGGGTAAACAAACTACTTCCTTCTTCCTAACCATGACTTGCCTACACATACATAACTTGGGGCTACTTTAGTTCAAAAAAAAAAAAAAAAAAAAGTTTTGTTTTTAGTAGCAGTGACTACCTGAATGTAGTTAACTTATTGTATATGCTAATTTAATACAGGAGAATGGGGAACCAATAATATTTGTAAACTACAACTAAATATAAATGGACTTTACTATACCCAGATCTCACATGTTTATGCTAGAATAAAATTTGATACTATTGTGTTTTATTATTTTTTTTACCACAGAGATTATAGCACTTTAAAAGTGAAAGAGAAATTCTCCTTTGCTATTTTCAACAGGCAGGAAACAGGCTGTAGGAAAAAAGTGACATGTCTATAATTCTGCAGCATGTTAGCAATTCAGCTACAAATTCTCTGTGTTACAGAAAAATATCTTTTCATTAGTGATTACTGCGATTCATGCTTTAATGTCATTTAAACAAGTAAAATAAGTTACAGATGCCCATTTGGTGCCAGCTACTGTGCCATTCAATTATGAAGACATTAATATAGCTATAAAACTATAATTGATATTTATTGAGTGTTCACTATATATAAGCACCAAATTAACTATGATTCTCATCAGAACCCTGCTGTGTATTATTATCATTTCTATTTTACCGATAAAGAATCTGAGGCACAGAGATGCCTAGTAATTCATCTAAGGTCACACAGGTAGTAAATGAAAGAAGCCAGTGCAAAAAAAAATTAGGGATAGAATATAAAACTGAATATGTGATCTTGGCCCTTTATATAAAAGGAAAGATTTTAGTCTATAAGAGAGACCTATAAACAATCCTTAATAATATTAATACTAAAAAATGAAGTAAAATTGAAATGTGACAAAAAGATTTGGCAGTATTTCACGGTGAATAGGCAACTATTAGGTTGGTGCAAAAATAACTACGGTTTTTGCCATTACTTTTAATAGCAGAAACCGCAATTAATTTTGCATAAACCTAATATTAAAATAAAGGTTTCCCTTTCATGCCAAACAACTTTCCCTGCAGAGAATATACCTTTAACCCTTCCGATGTGTATTGATGACTGCAACATGTAAGAAGGATGCCAAGAAGAGGAAGATACGTTCCCTGCCACGTGTACAGACACCATGCACTGGGCTGACTCCCAAAGAAAGAGAAACTCTATCCATTGCTCACCAGAAGCTCACGCTTTAAAAAAAAAAAAAAAGAAGAAGAAGAAGTGTGCACACGAAGCAAACTGTTCTAAATTAATTTTTAAAAGAAAGTATGTTTTATTGTTGTACTCTGTCTTCTTATCATAGACACTACCATTGTGATCTGAGGTACTCACTTTTTGGTTTACGTTAGTGTATTCTGGCTGCAAATAGCCCCTGACTTTATAGATAATAAAAAGTTTATGTTTTATTTACATTAGAGGATTCTGGCTGCAAATATCCCCTATCTGTGTCTTCATTCTAAGGGGTAACATTTTTTCTTTTGAGGTTATAAAGAAAGAGCCCTATTTAAGTTACGAGATTTTGTGTATTATAGCTAACATCTTTTAAATATTATACACAATATTAATTATAGGTATTTCCATTCTAAGATGTACTCTTAGGACTCGGCGTACTGTAATAACCCTAATCACCAAACATTAGGAGGATATTATGAGTGATCCAGAATATGGAATTAATGCTAAATTTTGCCCGCTGAAGTTTCCCCCTTTGATCTGAATCTAGATTAAAAGCCACAAATTTGTCTCCCTCCCTCAGGCATACCAACCACTTATACTTTCCCAAAGATATGCACAGCCTTCTTAGAGAACACACAGCATCTCAACATGAATACCAATCAGATCACAGTCATGGTTATAACCTGAGACTCAAGCGTCTGTATCTCCAAGGTCAAGAGTGTAACAAGACGGCTTCAAAAGCAGCTCCAATGTGCTTTCCACACTGGCAGATGTCCAAATCTAGGTTCGATTCTAAAATATTCAAACTGAGAAAAGTCCAGTTTTCCAATCCACCAAAAATGAGACAAGTTGGTTTAGGCAATTCTGAGCTCAGTACAAATAACCTAAAAATATTTCATGAAAACCTATCATGAGCAGAGTGGTCCCTGTCATAATATACCTGTGTGGATCTCACAGATTAAAAAAAAAAAAAAATATATATATATATATATATATATATGGGGTGATATTGATGGGTGTAGCCCCATGTGCTTATTTCCCAGCATACATTGCTTCAGTCATCCTAGTAAAATCAGTCTATAGACACACTGCAATTATGAAAGTTATATTTCTGGCAAATACCTTAAATGCATGCTGTTACTGTTTGATTGTATTGAAATGAAATGAAATTGCTTGACAATTATAAGAGGCTACTGTTAAAGAAAGCATGAAATACGTCAATATATCCTTCTATACTTTCAAAGGTATAATTTATTTTGGTACTCATGTTTGTGCTCTGATTTTTTCGGTGCATATTGTGGGCATTATCTAGTATTCCATCAAAGAACAATGGCTAGTGTTATATTACCTCCACCTTTTTAGGAGTTTTCCTCCTTCGGCAAGGCTGTCCTCCTTTTAAATATATCTCATTTTAGCATAGAGACTCAAATCTCATAAAAGTAAGAATGTCAGACTTGATAAATCTGCTCAAAGCCTTTTACTGAAGTGGGAATTCTCTGTTTCTGAGAAATTGAAAGATTTAATGAATATATTCTTGTCATATTATGACATCTCATTTTTCCCTCTCATAAATACTTGTCAGGTTTATGATTTCCCGCCCATTGGCCAGGAATGGCATTGCACTTGCTGCAATGGTGGGTGCTCATACCAAGTTTAATTTCTCTCACAAGGAGAGTTGACAAAAGATCACAGCCACTAAGCCCTGGAATTACCCTAGATATTGCCCTCTGTGCTCTGCAAATGAAATCCTACAGAAGACCCTTTGGAAAAGAAGAACATGATGGTTAACACTCAGAAATCCATTTTGCACAGGGCAGCATTCGTACACACAGAAGTGCGGAATGACAGGCAGAGCTGCCAGTTCCTCGATGAGAAAAGTCAGATGCTTAGCACTACACACACACACACACACACATACACACACACACACAGTGCCTCGTAGATGCATGCACCCCTCCCCCTGCAGCTTAGAGTCCCCAGCTCTCCTCTCCCACCCATCCACCTCTCCCTCATTCTCCCTCTCTCATGCCCTTGATTGACTACCAGGTCAGATAAGAAATTAAGACCAGTGAAATCAGAACCAGACCGCACCTGTCCCTTCTGCAGCCAGAAGAGAACTGAAATAAAGCACTTATGAAACTGCTGTGATCATAACCTTCAAAACACTGAACTTCTCCCAGCTGTCGGCTTTCCCAACCCAAAGGTTCCACAATAGAGACGCTGGCACCAAGTCCCTAATAATCTATTTGTAACAGAATGCTGTCATTTTGGGACGGGTCAAAGTGTTGCAAACTGTAAAGGTCCCTTTATAGCTACAAAGATTCTGAAAATAGATGTTGTTCTACTGATTTAGACTTGCTAATAGGAGGATCAGTTTGCTTCTATTTAAAATGATTCATTTGCTCGGAGAGAAAAATGATAGTAAGCAGTGATAAATACTTTGAAATGTGAACAACGATTACTATCTGTCTTCATTTGACAGACATTGACATTTTTTTCTATTTCTTACAACCTAACTATTGACTTTTGTAAACAGCTACTGGATGACCTGCAATAAAGTTGAGCTCTTAGCTAGAACTGTCAGTTACTCATTACTAGCAGCAAACAAATAAAAAAGGGAACAATTTATTTGCACAATTACCCATCTTATATGTCTGAGTGTATATTGCTAGCTATATTTAGCAAGGAAACCTTCAGTGAAAACTTTCAGTACTTCATTAAATAATAAAGATTTCATTTTTTAAACTAAGCTATGTAAACTTAGTCCAAACTACAATATAAAGTAACAAACTGCTAATTCAGATAGAGAAAGATATCTACTCCGGGAACATCAAATGAGAATTTTAAAGATATAAAAGGATGTCTAACCACATTATTTCACCAAGGTGAACTTTATTATCATTCTCGATAACATTTTATTTCCAAGCCATGACTGGCAACAATTAAAATAGAATGCAACTGAGATGTGGCATATTAATTAGATGTAAGGATCCCTGCAAAAATACACATTTCTGTATTCATCATACTTGCCCTTATTTTAGCTTAGAAAAAGTTCTGCATCATCACATTGCCATAACAATTGCATATGGAAATTAGGTATTTGTTAAAATCATACAAAAGACCAAAGGTAAAAACATTCAAAAGCTATTTTTGCCCGATGTTAAATCCTCTTACATTTTCACGTGATGTTGCAAATATACATATACACAAGAGTGGAGCCAAGAAATAGGAAAAGTTTGTAAATATTTATACACAGAGAATATACACTATGTTCATATGCATACTACCTCTAATCTCCTTCGTCTAATGATTTATTTTATACTCTCTCAATAGACACAATTTTTCAACTGTGCTATTTTTCTTTTGAAATAGTAGATTGTTTACACTGGTGCTTCAAAATATTTATGTAATTAGGGTTCTATTTCTACGTTGGCTTTTAAATCCAAGTTCCTCTTGTTTTGGAATGTCATGTGCCCACAAATAAGCGTAGCCATGCCACACTGCGAGTCAAGCCTTCCACAGAGGCAGGGAGGGTGGTGGTTAAGCGCACAGACACTCGAACCACATTGTCTGGTTTTGAATTCTGGCTCCTTCGCCTCCCAGCTGAGTGACCTCACCTACCAGCATCTCTCTTCCTCAATTTACTCATCTTGAAATGAAGAAAATAATGGCACCTACTTCATAGGCTTGTGAAGATAATATTTTTAAAGTGCTTAAAAATAATGCCTAGCACATAGTAAATGCTATCTAAACGTTTGTTTAGATTAAAATAAAATGAATATTCTTAACTATTACTGTGTAAGTTTTAGCATGTGAATTCTGACATATATCTAATAGGAAGGCTTTCCAGTATACAGCTATGTGTGTCATTTATTTTCTGTTTCTGCATAATTGCACATTGATACAACAAAAACAAGAACAATAATTTAAAACAATATCAACAACATATATTGTGTTTACTATAGCCAGGCACAGTTCTAAGTATTGTCTCATGTAATCTTCCCTATCAATCTATGAGATAGATACTGTCACTACTATTTCACAGATGAAAAAAACTGAAATTTAGGAGAAATTACATAATCTTCCCAAGTCCCAAAATTTGTAAATAGCAAACTAGGACCTCAAACAAAGCCTGTGTGACTGTAAAGCAAGCGGCCAGAAGAGCTGGGCACTCCTGCCTCCTTCAATACATGTTTATTCAACACCTTAGTCTTCTTGGGCTGTCATTTCTTTGTACTATGGTGACTCAGCTATCTGGGACCCTTCTTATACATAGTTATGGTTTACACTGGTTAAATAATTTTACTAAAAAATAAAATATTTGGTGCCAGGCCCGTGGGGATGATCACACTCGAATTTGTCTCAAGCCGGGATAGAAAGAATGCAGGACTGAGGATCACAAAATCAGGATCCCAGCCCTGATTTCACCACTAAGTCCCTGTGTGATTAAACAAGAAACTGAATGAATCTGGCTTATGAAGGGTTACTGTGACATAGTTAGCTGTGTTTTAGCACTTAGCTAGTACTTATGACATAAATTTAAATGGAAGACAAGGTTTTTCTTTAAAAAATACATATTTCCTTGAGCCTAAAACTATAAAACTAAAATTATCTGGTTTCTCCATATATTAAGATCATTTTAAAACTTAATTTTTAAACACAAGCCTAAACTTGATACTCTTTACAACAGAATGAAATTCATAGCACTTAGCTTCTCATAATTTAAAAGGACACCATTTAACATCCAAAACATATTATTACAAGAGTATCTTTTCCTGGTTTGTTTCTTCAAGGAAGAAGAAGAAAAGTTTGACATTTTAAATTCAACATTACGAGAGGTTTAGTGGCATTCAACCAGGTTAAATTGACCAAAGGTATATGTGTGTGTTTGTGGTGTGTGTGTGGGTGTGTATATATATATATATGTGTGTGTGTATATATATATAGTTTTCTCTCTTTTCTAAGCAGTTTTGCTCTCAATGTGCTCAAGTACTTCTCTGATACTAAGAAAAGGGAACCAAATGGCATTGGAGGAAGAAAGCCCAGGGTAGTAAATAGTGACTTACTCCTGTGTTCTGCTTTTGAACAGCCACAGGACCATCAGCTGGACATCCCATAGAAGTCAGTCACAGGAGATAAGGCAGCAGAGGGGTATGTGGACAGAAAAGAAAGTCCAGAGCTCCTCAGCTTTATTAGCATGAGTGGAGTGGAGCAAATGTCTAGGTCCTGGAAAGAGTGAGACAACAGGACCTATGCCACTGTGGTGTGTGTCCAGGGACATTCGTGTGAGTGCTCACGTCTCTATAGATGGCCAACGTTCATCATGTCATCAGTCTCAAAACATCCTTAGCGACAACGAAATCATTTTTATATTAAAGAAGCAGACGACAAAGATAATTCACTGAGTTTTGCAAGAATAAAGCAGGCTCAAGAAGGATAAAGTCAGCCAATGAAACTGTGAAGTCCAACCAAATTATCTGAACGTATCTATTAACAACAAGCACACAGCGCCTGCCAACTTCAGTGGGTGGCAGAAAAAACAGGCTGAAAGATCGTATTTGACTTTATGTATTAAATCTTTCACATCCAAGAGACAAGGATTTTTAAATTGTCATATAGTACCTACAATATATATAGTACTAATATATTAAATATCCTCAGGTATAGTTTTTAAAGTGCCATTTATGCTTACTTAGTTACCACCCAGAAGATGAGCTTTTCAAGTTCCCAAAAGACCCTGCAAATATACTCAAAAATGTAAAGTTTTACAAAATTTGAAATATTATTTTAATGCCATAAATGTTCTTATTTGTCTTGACAAAATCTTGAATTAGAAACCATAGTTTAAACTCTCAGACTATGAGTTGGGGATTGGCATCTCTCTGGCGGTGTTAGGTCTCCAACACTTGTAAGAAATAGTTGGGTGACAATCAAATGTAAATTGGCATTCGACAACAATTCCACACATTTGTAAATTGCTTTGAAATTGTGAAACTCATTCAAAAAACACAATGGTAATTCTGAGAAGCAGAGATCTCTATGGTTCCTAAATCTCTCTATAAAACAGTGACTCTCTAAAATGGATGTTTTTCTTTCCTCCCCAAAAATATTATAACTGAATTTTAATACAAAATATAATAGAGATTTACAAACCACTTCAATAATTTTTTACAGCTGCTCTCAAAAATTATGTTAACTGGAATCTATATTAATCACATTTTTTCCATTGGTGAATTTTATTGTAAATAATACAATTTAGGTAAAATATAAACTGCAACGTTTAGTGCAAGAAACTTTCACTTTATTTTTTCATGAAATTCCAAAAACGCTGAGGTGAAAAAATACATACACTATCTATTATCTCACATTAAATGTATTCTGAAATTACTGCTACACTATAAACCACATAGTGGTCTTATCCAATG
The DNA here is from genome assembly GCF_024542745.1 of Macaca thibetana thibetana. NCBI lineage: Eukaryota > Metazoa > Chordata > Mammalia > Primates > Cercopithecidae > Macaca > Macaca thibetana. The sequence continues at coordinate 78,188,636 of NC_065582.1, forward strand.
ATTTCATTTCTACTTACAAAAACACATACATTTGTGTCCTTTATATTAGAAAGATACACTCAGTTTTCCTTGCTAAAATGCCTATTGTCTGTAGAATTTATAACCAAGTAAATCTGTATTTAAACATGTAACAGTTTGTCTCCTAATGAATATGTTCTTTATAACAATCAATATCGGAGCCCTAAAATTGATTATATGAAAAAATGACCACTTCTCTCCTTGCAGCCTAAAATATCTCACATCCCTTGTGAATTGCCTCACAGGTAAGTCAATAGGAGCTTCACATGAGACCTGAAAGAAGAATTTTGCCCTGTAAGTGTAATCCATTTATTGGTTTATGGACCAAAAAACCTCTCGGGAGTGTTACAAACTCATATGCTTTCCTTGAATGATGAGTTTTGCACTTGGATTTCTTCTTTAATTGAAAGATGTGTAAAAACTTATGTGTAAATAGAGTTCCCTATTGGTTACATATTTCAAGAGTATCTCAAGAGTATAAATTATTCCATCAAGGGGTTAGAATAAATTATACTCAATAATTGGAATCAATTTTCCCTAGAGTAAGCACAAAAAAATTCCCATTAACATGGATAGAGGTTGCATATAAAACATGAGATGAAAATATAATATCACCTACAAATTAGCTTTGTATTCCTGTATAGCCAGAGAAGTAGCAGAGTGAGATAAGCCTACTCATCTTGAACTCTATCCTTTCTGGGTGAAGTCCCCACTGCATTTTGGATATGGCACAATGTCAGTGGATCAATAGCAGAAAAGAAAATACGCAAGCCTAAGTGCGGAATCACAGTGTTTTTTTAGCTGTCTCCTATTAAATGACAGTAGCATTGCCTGGTTCACACACATCTTATAGTCATTCTGTGTAGAATGAAGAGTCATTACATAAAAAGTACCTCCTACTTCTTCAAAGAAAGAAAGGTTAAGCGAGCCAACCTTGGCATCACTAGCAGCAGTGATCATGTACTGGGAACTTAACCCAGACGCTGTTCTTAAGCATTTTACTTGTACCATCCTGTTTACAAGGGAATGTAGCAAATGGCTAAGCACACACACTTTGGACCCAGATTTCATGGAGTTCAAATATATTTCCTTCTAGCTGAATAATCATGTGCAACGTCTGTGACTCAATTTCCCCACCTGTAAAATTGTGATAATAAAACTACCTACTTCACAGGATTGTTGTGAACATTAAATGTGTTAGTTTATATATAGCACTTAGGAGAGTGCCTAGCATAGAACAAGTGTTTTTCATTAACATTGCAACTATTGTTATTAATTAAGAGGGAAATAACAAGGTTGTATATAACCCATGTGATCTGGAAGCATTGAAAATTGAATGTTACTGCTTTTTTCACTTGCTCATATAGTAAAGGGATTCTTTCAGCTGCCAGTTTTGAATAATGTATCACCCAGAGTGATGTTATCTGTGACAGCAGTCACCAGCTTTAAGCAGAGCCATTCTATGAATATGAAATAAATAGTACTCTCTGTACTTTAAAAAAAAAAAGAATGCATTTGTGGCAAGAGTCCCAAAAAGAGTCTATCCTGTACAATGACCACCGGAGCAAGTATAGAGCTCAAGTCCGAAGCCAAAATTGAGCAACTACGTAAAAAGGTCTTTATAGGCCTCCCAGAAAGAATGTCGATTGGAGCTGATGACTAGTCACCTAAACTGGGATTCTTGACCCAATAATGGGGGAAAGTTAAAAAAAAAAAAAAAAAAAAGTTATCCTTTAGCCTCTGTGCAGAATGCATCACTCTTCGCCAAAGGTTTCTCTCCCTGCTAGAGGATTATACCTCCTCCTCATTATACTGAAGTCTTGTTTGTTCATCTGACTTCCTGGGACCAATTAAGTGTGAGAAGTAATATAGTATCACTTCTGGGCAGGAGCTTTAAAAGCCTACATGTGTCGCACCAAGTTGTTTTTTCCCTCTTCCATAGTTCTGGGCAATGTTCTCGGCTGGTGTTTTAGAAGGAGAAAAAATGACGCTGAGAAAGAGAGCCCTTAGGTGACTCCTGATGGGCATATAACACAAGCAAGAGATGCATTCTTTTTGTTGTGAACTTCTGACACTTTGAGGTTGTTTGTTATTTCAACACAACCTAGCCAATCATAACTGATGCAACCGCCAAGACAATGTCCCAAGTGAGGAAAAGGACTCGCCCTGAGGTGATGAGAGCCAGTCTGCTTTGGTGAGAAATATCTGCTGTAGGGGTGTGACCTGGTCAAGATGCCAGATTTGGGAGTGGCTAAGCCAATATCACACCTGAAACAAAGAATATTTTCTAAAGGTGGCCACAAACCTCAACAAGTAGAAAACAATTAGGACCCCATACTTATATGGAGAATCAGAGAAGACAGAGATCCTGGGACAGAAAGATTGAGTGTCTCTTCAGAGGAAATGGTATATCTCCCCTTGTCTCTTCCGATTGGAAAGAGGAATGGGAGGAGCGAGTACTCCTCAGATCCCTCCAGTGGAGGCTCAGGCCACTTTCATTCCTACTTCGAATGTAATTCAAGCCTTTTTTTTTTTTTGGCACCATCCTCCTGATCCCTGACTCTAGCCAAACTAGAAAGCCTTAAGAAGTGGAGTTACATATAGAAACAAACATCTAAAAAGACATCAACAAAATAATTACGCAACAAATATAAACTGAGCACTTGCTGGTCATGAGGCACTATAGAGGTGCTACAGATATAAAAAGAACTGCCAAGATCCATCCCCGCCTCCAGAGGATACCAGTAATTACTGAGGGTTTTCTATGTACTAAGTGTTTTGCTAGGGACTTTACATGATTTATGGCCTGAATCCTCAAAATGACAGAAGAGGGTTCTACTGGAGCCGGGCACGGTGGCTCACGCCTGTAATCCCAGCACTTTGGGAGGTCGAGGCGGGCAGATCACCAGGTCAGGAGATCGAGACCATTCTGGCTAACATGGTGAAACCCTGTCTCTACTAAAAATACAAAAAATTAGCCAGGCGTGGTGGTGGGTGCCTGTAGTCCCAGCTACTCGGAAGGCTGAGGCAGGAGAATGGTGTGAACCCGGGAGGCGGAGCTTGCAGTGAGCCGAGATCAGGCCACTGCACTCCAGCCTGGGCGACAGAGGGAGACTCTGTCTCAATAAATAAATAAATAAATAAATAGAGTTCTACTATAGTCCCCATCCCCATTTTAGAGATGAGAAAGTTAGGCTTGCAAGGGTGGGTGGGATTACTTTCCTGAGGTCCTACAACAAAAAGACACATGATTCATTTGATCTTTGAAATTCTGACTCCAAAAGGTGAAGTCATAATCACCTTCTCATGCTCTTACAAAGAACCTTTATTTTTGTTGGGGGACAAAAGTATAGAGAAAGATAAAATTCAACTGCAATGGCAACCATAAGAGAGAAGATGATTAATTGCCAAATGATTGGCAGAAGAAAATGAAGAGTTGGATTCACACAAAGAAGATAATCACAGTCATTTTTGTTGCTGATGGGGCTTCATATGGGAAAAGGACTCTGAACAAGGCATTAGGGAATGGTCAAAATCAGATAGGTGGTAAAGAGGGTACTGTCTGAAAACCATTCCAGAAAAAGAAATAAAAAATAAAAACCCCTAGTAACCAGGTACCACTGAGAAAAAGACCACCAGAAAATCACTACTAATAAAAGGCAGATCAAGTCTTTCATCTCAGCTTCAAATACGAGTCCACTGCTAGCATACTTCAAATATTTCTTGATTCTAAAGCTGAGAAAAAGAGAGCAAAAACTTCAAAAGGACCTTTTTGACATTTATTTCCTTGATCTAAACACAGCTATAACATTATCAAGATTTCATCCTTAAAGAAACTAATCCCTGGCATAGGCACCACTAGTTGGGTAGCCAAACTGCTCTTATATTTATCTTTCTGTTTAAAAGGCAGCTATGCCTTTAGAAAGCCACTTTTTTGGAAATATTTCCAATTTTGCTCACTTGCCACACCGATGAGGAAACTGAGGTCCAGAGAGGCAAAGAAATCTCCTGAGGTCACACAGCTAGAGCAGCCTCTCTTAGGAATCTCCAAATTCCTAGAGAGTGGTGGCTGGTGCTGCAGTGACAATGGATTTGTGGATGCCTCAGAGAAGCTGGACAGCTAGTTGCATTGAAAAAAACAGACGGTAATATAGAGACTGAAAAGGTCTGGAAAATAAATTTTAAAATATGAAATGTTTTTGACACCATGTATCCTATACACTGAGCTTCAGGAATTTCCAGAAATTTTCACACTTGCATCTTACACATTGAATAAGATGAAACTGCCTGCATAGCTTAGAGCATTTCACTCCACGTCAGAAGAGAACACTAGATTCTCCCCAAATCGGATAAAAAGGTCATAGCCGTCATAAGAGTTCCATCAACTTTATATATTAACATTAATCTTTTGTTCACCACACACACATATCTCTTAATGCCACATGAACTGCAAATTCATATTATTCCTCTTAGTTAATTTGAAAAACAAATTTTTTTAAGATATTCAGGTGTGGCTGGGCGTGGTGGCTCACACCTGTAATCCCAGCACTTTGGGAGGCCGTGGCAGGCAGATCACCAGGTCAGGAGATTGAGACCATCCTGGCCAACATGGTGAAATCCATCTCTACTAAACTACAAAAAATTAGCTGGGCATGGTGGTGTGTAGCTATAGTCCCAGCTACTCAGGAGGCAGAAGCAGGGGCAGGGGAATCGCTTGAATCTGGGAGGCAGAGGTTGCAGTGAGCCAAGATCGTGCTACTGCACTCCAGCTTGGTGACAGAAAAAAATAAAAATAAAAAAAGATATTCAGGTGCAAATAAAACTTCCTTAGAAAGTACATTATTGTGGACCAGTTAACAGGGTATTTTGCCTCTTGTTTTAGAACCACCATGCACCAAAACAAATATACATCTAGAAACATGTTAAGTTGATGTGCTGGGCTGTGCCTGAAGAGCTCTTGGAAAACTCTGAAATTATGAGTGCAGCAAGCAACTTCCAGGGCCTACTCTGTTATAAAATTCTGCTTGGCAGAGCAGTTGCTGGTTAGAATAATGCTGAAAGCAAAATTTATTCCCAAAGCAAAGGCAAAACAGTGGAGTCAGAAATCCTTTCCAAAGATATTGTAAAATTCTGCTTTTAAAAAAATTAATGTTTTTATTGCTCTGTCTTTCAGCACACACAAGAGTGGCAGGAAGGGAAGAAATTTACCTCAGCTTAACCGATGATTATATTTAATTTAAAAAAATGTTCAAATAGCATGATCCATTGAGTTTAGATGATTTAGATGTGGTAATAGGATTGCTATTCTAGCTTTCAGTTTTGACTACTTAAACAAAAGAAAAAAGGTTTACTTGCTACCCAGAATCTAAGTTCTCTTTTGCTGAGTTCTCTAACCACAATAGCCTCAAGCAAACAAAAGATAAGGAGATGAGGAGGAAAGATGTAAAGAAAACTATTTTTGTTTCATATTTCATGAATGTTATCTCTAATTTGGGGTCCCACCAATACAATTTGAATTGGATGAAATAAATAAAAGTAGAGCTGGCTCATCATTTAGAAGAAAGTCTCTGAATCATAGAAAACATTCCCAATTTATGATCCATGAAGCCTTACTACATTATTCTAATTACTATGAACCATTTAAATGTAATAATTATTGAAGTATTATAGCATAAAATCTCTCCATTAAAAGCATGCTAGGATTATCTAATAGTCTAATAACCATAGGAAACTCCATATTTCTGCTTTGGTTGTTAACAGTGTGGTGCTTCCTCAGAACTATAACACAATTCAAAACATTTCAAAAACTTTTTTATCGCATTGTTAACCATAAAATCCATATTTAAAACTGAAGTTAAGAAAGATATTATTCCTATGTTTTTCTTTGAATATTGCAAATTTTATTGCATCAGTCAAAAAATGTGACTCGGGTAGTAAAATGTTACTGTTGCTCAGTGTAATGGTATGTGTTTGAAATACAATCCATTTGCTCTTCATTCATTTTGCCTTAGTAGTTGGCAACATTACAAGATTTTTTCTATAAAATATTCTTTGTTGTGCTGTTATCATATTCATATAATTTCTTTATTTTATCTTTCTTGATAAAATACTTTCCACCCATGTCTGCTTTTTATCACTTTACAACTTACTACCACATGCCCTTTTGTCTTGGCAAGGTTTATGAAGTATCTTGGCTAAGAAAATGCTTGAACTGGCTTATCAGCGAGCAATTGTCGCCTAGGACTTGAATGACCACAACGCATTATCTGAGGGTCGATACTGGAACATCCTCCCTTTTTCTCTAGCATCATGTTATAGGATTGCCTTCAGAAAATGAGCCAGATATTTTTCATAATTTACAATATAACAACTAAATGCATACTTCATTTTTTTTGTTTGTCGTCCATGTGTGGATTTTCCATAAATCACAAACACGTAGGGGGTTCCTTGATACTCTTTGTGCCAGTGCCTTGGTGGCTGGGGCGTACACTGTGGCAGCTGAGCAAGTTGAGCATTTAAATACCCTACTCATCCCTGGTTTTGGCTTCTTTGCATTCATCTAGCTGTTTATGGACACCCAAAAGCTCTAAAAGCTGTTTTTCTTGGCTGTGAATTGGACTCTATAAAGTGTGTCTTAGTAAGAGTATTGTATTCCTGTCCTTTAAAACCTAGCCAGGTACTTTTCAGCTTTGGCAGCTTTTCTGTTGCCTGCATTGGCAGGGCTTTATTCCTTTACAATTACTAACAACACACAGCTCCTACCACTCTGCTTGACAAAGTCATCTTTACACTTTGTAACATGACTTTAAAAAACAATCATGATCCTCCCAAACAATAGGTTATACTTGTTTAGCATTGTAACGCAGCTAATTATGTCTTCCATTGATAAGGAAAATATTGAGACATAAGTCAGTTCATTCATTTAGAAAAACAAAAAAGTCTTCATTAGACCTTCACAAAAATGAATTACCCTAACATGGTTATGGTAGGCACTACCCTAGGAAGTTTATAGAACACAAAAGAGAAATTGTATGATCCCTGTCATTAAAGAGCATTGCTAGAAAACTCCAAACATGTGTCTCTAAAATAACTGGAGAATATTTATAAAGCAGTTAGTGAGAATAAGCAACACACTATCAACTAAATATGTAACTGTGAAATAAGAAATTATTTTCAGTTCTGAGAAAAAGGTGTATGTCTTTTAAACTGAAAGAATATTTCAGGGGAAAAAATTAGTAAACATCTCATCACAAGGAAAGAACCTACATGTATCAAAAAATACAAGTAAGCATTAGATTTATTTTAAAATGGATTTCCCAGACCAGGGTAGTCCTCTAATATTAACATTCAGGACAATATATGGTTGTTTGTATAAATTTAAAAGAATCTTAAAAGAAAGGACCTGAAATTTAAAGAGTCTTCAAAAAGGAGATAGGGTAGACCAGAAAATAAGTTAGTTTACAAACTTCACCCTGGAACTCTCCTTCATACCAATGAGCCAATGTAAAAGGGGAGGTATATTAGTTCTCACATAGTATTCACCATTGTAGACTTCTTAGTTAGCATTAACGACCAGGATTCTTCTTGGTTTTACCACTTTGGTAGTTCATGCATAAATGCACATGTCACTCGAAGACAGATAGTTAATTTTGCAGGGGGAACATTCCACTTAAGAACTTCGTTAAAAATATTTTTTACCAGTGTGGTATCTGTGGAGGGCTTGTGACCATGGTGAATAATGGTTTCTGACCTGCTTTGAGAAAAATACTGTAAGTCAAATATAAGTTATCACTTCTAAGGTACTAAAAAGTTTCCTATTGGACATAAATTTTATCTAGGTCTATACAGTATTAGATAAGAACTTCCTTTGTTATATGACTTTGTGTTGTCTTCTGAAAGCGACCATGGAGTCTGGAAAAGGAAAATTAGCTGGTTACACAAAATTTTACCTGTATTTATTTTCATTGACATTGGCAATTACTAACCTATTAGTCTTAGTTTACAATAAAACAAAACATTCAGCACATATTTGGAGCCAGCCACTGAATGAAACACCTTACATTCTGTCCGAAAGCAAAGTCTGAGGCAAAAGTTTATGGACTGCTATTGTATTAAGGAGTACAATCCCAAATAGCAACAGTGAGGAACAAAGGCAATTAGGAAGCAAAGAGGGAAAGCCCTGTACGAGGATGCATTACCGGCTGGTCACCTCGAAGTGTAACTAATTCCCTAATCTCATTGCATCATCCTTCCAAAAGCTTTGTAACTACATCTCAGCACAGTCTGTACAGGAGGAGAAAAGAGAAGATTGTATCCTCCACCCCATCTTCCAATTGCTGGAGTTCACCATAGAGCTCATTACTGCCCCCACGTTTCTGGGCCGTTCATGTGTGAGCCCTGAGCAGTGTCCCACAGCGTCTCCTCCCCAGCATCAAAAAGAAACACCCAGGGCAAACAGCGAAATGCATTTGGCACAGGCCCTAGGGTGAAGGGCTGTGAAGTTGTGCTTTTGTAAAGTTGATTCCCTTCCAGCTGCTGCACCTGCACAGAACTGATCACAGCTGGAATAGGAAGAAGGTGAGCTGGGGGATCTGAAGTGGTTTGTCAAGGTGTCTGATCACATCCATCACTTCATTTAATCCTCCCAGTAATAATATGTATAGGTGCGCTTACATCTCCACTTTACACATGAGGAAATAGAAGTTCAGGGAATCTAAGAGGCTTGCTTAAAAGCACTTAGCCATTAACAACCTGTCATTTAGAAATTTTAAATCCATTCCATTATCATCAATTGGTCAGTTTAGCCAAGACAATATATAGTATTTTCCATAAAAATAAGCATAAAATTATAAACACATGATCTCATGTAGTAAAAGGAGAAATTCTTAACTTGACCTTCCTAAATATCACACCTAAAAGTAACAATGACGCTGAGCAGATGTCAGCCTTCTGGTCCCCACCCCCACCCTACCTCTAATAATTTAGGATAGACATAAATTCTCAGGAGTGTGTCTCTCCAAGAGTGAGGAAACACAAAGAACCTCACAGCAGATGACACTCTGTGTTCTGTGTCCTAAATCCCATAGAAGTGATTATGTGAAAGCAAGCAGCACAGCCTCAAGACAGAAGCACCCTAGGCCATATGCCCAATGCTAAAATCATAATTGGAATTAGTAAATTTCCTCATTTCCACTTGTCACTGTAAATTAAGTTGTGAGTTCTTGGAAAGCAGGAGCCGTGTCTCTTTCATCCTCATAGGCCCATTTCCCAATCAAGTACCAGGCACCTTGTTGATGCTCATTCATTATTCTTTCTTTCGATAAATATTAAGGCTTTCCTATGTATCAGGCACTATTCTTTGAGCTGAAATGCAGCATTAACCAGAGTTGACAAATTTCTTGCCTTTCCGGAGTTTACATTCAAATGATCTTCAAGTTTCTAAATTATGTTCAAACTACTAAAAATATAATTTTATGGAGTGATAAGTGCTAATAAGAAAATGAAGTAAATATTTGGTGGGCTAAACTGGACTTAAAGAGTCAAAGGAGAAAGAGAAATAGAATTATCTGGATGAAATACCAAGGGAAAAAAACCTTAAAAACACTGACCAGTGTAAATGTTTTAAGACACAAACAAAAAAGGAAACAAATTGTTCAACTTCTCTGAGCTATAGTTTTATTTGTAAAATGAGCATAAAATCAACTTTATAAGATCACTGAAGATTAAAGAGACACTATATGTGAAATGATTTTCTAAAATACAAAAACACTCAAGAAATATTAGCTGTTGAATGGCCCTAGTATTTGGAATCCATCTTTCATTCTTAGAACACTAATTCATCAGTTTTTTAGAACTGTAAAAACTGCTACAGTATACACACATGTGCACACACACACCTTTTTTAGATAAATATTTCGTCATTTCACAAAATAATTTTTCTCTCATCATTGGTCAATTTGAGAAATTTTAAAAAGAGAAAAAAATGAATATTTTTGAAAAGGAATATAATCAGCAAACAAAGCTTTGTTGATTAAGGAAGTTATTTCATCATATTTTTGCATCATTTGAACAATGAAACTCAATTTTGCACAAGCAACAAGGCTTTTTTAGGCCTTTTTGAGAGTTTGATGAAATTTTCCAATTGTCTTTAAAGTGCAGTTATATTGTGTTATTCATGTGGCTCAATAAAACAGACACGGACATAAATCTACAAATTACAAATATTTCTATATTTGATTATTTCTTAAAGGTTTGTATATTGTCTAAGAGAGAAGAGGATGTGCTAAAAGTGAAAAGTTTGGTTTTGCAAACATTTCACAGTAACTGTCCAGAGAGGAAAAGAAAAGTTGAATTAAAATCTGTGATTGCAAAACAATGCTTTGCTTTCTGTGGTCCCTTTAGTAGATAAATTGCTGCATTAATGTTCAAAATGCAGCAACCTCTGTTGAAAATATGACTCCTACTTTATAGCTGAAATTTTCTAAGGGAGGTGGAATACATTCAAGTTGTAATTTAACAGTGTGAAATTTGCTGGTAATAGACCCTCTTAATCTAGGGTCCTTAATCCTACTTAAAGTGTTTTTATCATGAGAAGTGATTAAGTACAGAACACTCATTACATTCACAACATAGTTATTATTTGAATCCAAGTCTCTAAAACTGAAATTTATATATTGAAGAATGGCACCAAGTTTACAACTTAAAATGCCATACATATTTGCATGGTACACAGTAATTCAACAAAATATTGTCCTATCCTTCATTTTTCAGGCCCACTCAAACATGAAAAGGAAATTTGACCTGCATTTAGTGACCAAAACTGTTAACAGTTTTGTCATAGTACCTGCATCCTAGTTTGCCCCAAATGGAATATTTCTCCAGTACCAGATGTCACAGTCTTAGTTTTGTTAGTGTGAAAAGTCATGCGTGGCAGTTGTTAACAGAGGCTGTTTAAAGAACTGTATTTGTGTAGCATATTAAAACTCTCCATCATACTCCACAAAATATTTGAAGAGGAGCTAATATATTTTACAACAACCAAAATATTCAACCTATGTGAAAAGGCCTCCATTTCTCTATATAGTCAATAGGGGATGATTTATGCTTCCCAAGAGTATTTGCTAGGAAAAACTACAATTAGATGCCACTATTAGATTTTCTTTTTACTCATTTCTTTGTATGATTTACTCATTTGATTTCATGAGAGCTTAAGCACCTAATTTGACAATCATATTTAAATAATTTCCATATATATTTGTCAGCGTTTTCTATGGATAATAGCAAAGAGTTAACAATAAGCTCACCACTACCACCCACCTCACCTGACACCACACGAAGAACTTGGAAACAAGTTTCCATTCTGGGAACACAGGGCATAGTAACTGTAAAATGGATCATAGAGAAGATGGCTTAAAGACTTAATTGTAACCAGGTGATGTGTTATATATAAATGGGAAAAAAATGGGCAGTTATATAGAAGTTAGGTCAGTCCCTGAAGCCTAAGATCAAAAGATGTAGAGATGGAGATGTATGTCTATTGTAGGATTATAACATTAACCCTCAGTGCTTTCTATCTGTCAACTAACATGACCATCCTGACAAAATGTTATGAGTGGGTATTCAGTGATAACCAGTTCATTTGACCTTCATTCACTGTGAAATAACATATTGGTATGCTGCTTTTATCTATTGGTCTTTAGAAAGCTTTGTTAGCATGAATCAGAATGACTGAACTTGTCCTGGTCTAGACCAATGAAAGTTTCTCAGCCAGCTAAGAGGGTGATAGCCCAAGACGACACCTCTTGTGTTGACTGATGGGAAATTCCATTGTTCTTTCTCGGTGAAAATCCCTTAATTTTTCATTCAGACTTCCACAATGCCCTACTTTTAAGAAGAAGCAAAAGCCTCAAGAAACGTCTTTAACTTCCTGTTTACTACTCCCAGTTTATTTTCAGCAAAATTGACTGTTTCATAAACTGAGGTTACCAGCAGGGAGGGTTGTTGAAATAACAACTAGGGTCTTGTCACTAGACCTAAAACCCCCCAGCATGGTACTGTGACTATGCGTCAAGAAAAAAAAAAAAAAAAATGGCATTTTGGATTTCTCTAAAATCAATCCATGTCTCTGCACAAAGTTCTGCTTTTCCTATATTGTATGCTGCTATGAAGACAATAGCAACAACAGTGATAAGAATAGACTATTATGTAAAATATTCCTGTTATCTTGAAATTTCCTCTTTCAGAATTGTTTATTAAGTTTCAAAAATATTAACTATACATACTTGCACATGAGAATAATGTTTACTCTTATCCCTTTTTTTTCAGACTGAAGGAATTTTCTCTCTTTAGGTACTCTATTGGCAGCCTCCTCTAAATGATTCCTAGATCTTTGATAAGCTTCCTCTATTCTTACAGGTCCAGCAATGACAACAGCAAGCAGCACTGCACAAGCAGACAAACTTTATTTTGAGCAATGTGTTGCTTTTACCATGAAAAATGTGAGAATGAGAAAGACTGCAGGTATAGGGATGATTTTCTTAAATATTTATAAGGTCATCAATAGATAAGATAGATTAGATTTGCTTTGCAGATTACCAGAGAATAACAATATCTAAAAATAACTGTTAGAGGGAAGATTTGTTTCAAACAAAATCAGAAAATTCCTTGTAATAAAGTTTTCTGAGAATGCAGTGGATTTGGCTCCAAGACAGAGAGCTGGAGATCTCTGAGCAGAGTTAGAAGACTCCTTTGTACAAATATTGGGATCATGAGGCTATATTGTCGCATGACAATATTCCAACATTCCATAATTCTTTTTGATGACATTTAGCTTATCTCAAGCTTAAAAACCCAGTGATTGGTGTCTTTAAATACACACACACACACTCACACACACATATATGTGTGTGTGTATATATATATACATGTTTTTTGTTTTTTGTTTTTTTTTTTGAGATGGAGTCTTGCTCTGTTACCCAGGCTGGAGTGCAATGGTGCGATCTTGGCTCACTGCAAGCTCCGCCTCCCAGGGTCACGCCATTCTCCTGCCTCAGCCTCCCAAGTAGCTGGGACTACGGGCACCTGCCACCACGCCCGGCTAATTTAATTTTTTTGTATTTTTAGTAGAGATGGGGTTTCACCATGTTAGCTAGGAGGGTCTCGATCTCCTGACCTCGTGATCTGCCTGCCTCGGCCTCCCGAAGAGCTGGCATTACAGGCATGAGCCACAGTGTCCAGCCGTCTTTGAATATTTTTATTATAACTGCTACACCTTTTTGAAAAAAGTTGGTCTAAAAAATGATTTTTTAAAACTATTAAATAATAGAACTAACTTCAATTACACAAAACAATTATTCTTCTGATTGAGTCTATATTGAGTAGCATTGTGGATAAGGACCAGGTTTTTTAAAAAATGCAATCTGTCAATTATTGTTGAATGTTTATGCTATTGCTTTATATTAGCTAATGTTAGTATCTGAGGATGAAAGAATTAGGAACAAAACATTGTCCTTGATAAGAAAGAGAGAAAACTATACCAAAGTTGGCAGGTGCAAAAATAAAGGTCTGCATAAAGTTTGAAGAGACCAAAAGAGTAAACAGTGTCTTCTTACTGACTTAATGTGATAAAATAAGACTGATTAACATGAAAATTAAGCCAATTATTGTTACTGCTTTCTTTTTTATTGAGATCCTGCCTCCTCTTTCTTCTTCTCAACACCTACATTATAGATCCTGACTTCATTAATTTTATCTTGCCATATATTATAATAATCAGATTGTGAAAATGATTTTTACATGTTTGTAAACTTTTTTCTTCCCCTCTTAAGTATTTATTCATTAGACTCATTTTTTATTTTGAATTCAGATATATTTCCAATTTTATTATATAATAAAGATATTTAAGCTCTCTACTCCCAAGAATTGAGGTATTATTTTTAAATGTGTTATTGTCATGCACACAATAACAACGATCCTCTGACAAGATGGCACAAGCTTAACGTTGGAATTATTTTGAGTATCAAAAGGTTATAGGTTTTCCTGCACATTTCTGTTGACTTATCTATGTTTACTGGGTATTTCATTTCCTCCTCCTTACCTTTGACAAGTCAGAGATAAAAGTATAATTCACAACAAAGGGGCAGAAGACAACTGGCCGTCAATCACATAATCAGTATGTTCTAATCAACAAAGCTGGCCAAATTAAAGAGTGGCTCAGAATAGACTTTATCATAATGAGTATTTCCAGTTTTTAGACCAAATAACAATATTTTCTGAGAATACTGAGTTAATGCCACGTTTATCAAGCATATCTGATCAGAAGAACCATCTGATGACATTCAATTGGTAGACCTCTCTCCTACAGAGTCATATTAAGTAGATCATTGGTGGAATCGAAAAATTCTTTCTTTTCACAAAAACCTAACATTACTCTATCAGGAACATTTAAGACAGATTTAACATATCATCATAAGTCACTGTCATCTTCTACATTTAATTAACTTGTAAACTTTATGATACAATTCACTAATGATTTAATCCAATCCATGCCTCTTCCTAACAATGAATACTCAGTGTACTAAAGGCTTCCCAAAATAAATGATGTATACCTTTCTATATGTTCTAAGAAAAATCGGTATTGGATAACATAAATAAGGAAGAGTTATTTATACCAGTTTATACAAATCTGAAGAAAGAAATGGAAACATTATACCAGAAAATGAAAAGAAATAACAAATACGCATTAACCACAAACTTTAAACCCAACACTAATTAGACTCAAAGAGTTATACTCTCCTTTCCTGACCAACACTCATGGTCTGTTGTTTGTAGCTACAACAATTCAGGCTCTCGTAGCTGCTGAGCAGATAAACATTCAAATTTTCTATATGTTTACATGCATCTAGGATGCCTCATTCTCAAATCAGTATTCCCCAATGTTTTCCCAAATGAATACATTCCTAGACCTTCAGCTCTCTTATATTTGGGAACCCTGTTCCCTACTACATCAAACATACTAAGATGATGTCTCAATCATATTAAATATAATTTCAAGATTTTAATAATTTGCCTTTTGATATTACTTGACCACAAAGAACTAATTTAAGTCACAGCTGGTCATGATTTCTCAGCAATTATAATGCATATTTGCTAATCCTTCCGAAAGAGAAAAGAACCTAAACTACAAATTGCTAATGTAAAAATCTTTATAAATAATAAAATTAAATATGAATGAATGGCAGATATTGTATTGAATATTAATCTCTATTTTATAATTTATTCTATTTAGAATCAAATGAAGGGTATTCTTTTTCTTTTTTGATGCTCTATAGTAGTTGTATATATTTTGGGGATATACGTGATATTTTGGTACATGTATACAATGTGTAAGGGTTATGTCAGGGCAATTGGGATATCCATCACATCCATTCAAAGATGAATGTCCTCAAACATTCATCTTTGTGTTGGAAACATTCCAATTTTTCTAGCTATTTTGAAATACATAATAAATTATTGTTAACTATAGTCTCTCTACTGTACTATGAAATGAAGATTTTTTTAAATATCAAACAATAAGCCTCTGAAAAACTGAACAGCCCTGTAGGCTGTTCCAGTAGTGCCCAATGGCCCTGCCCCATTTACGCTTTGAAATAAATCAACTCATCTTGATGCTTCTTTCACTGCTCCATAACCCTTCCAGAATTCTTCAACTTTGGAATAGACAAAATAATGCTTGTGGGGTAATCAGATTTGGTCATCTAAGAAGAGCAGGTTTAAGAGAAGATGTTTAGACTGTTATTTATGTCTAGAAATTTTAGCAAATTCTCATAGCTTCATTTGGCAGTTTGTTACTTTTATTCTGAACTTTAGAAAATTATTCTAGATGGTTAGGCCTCCCTGCTGTTGCCATCTGTCATGAGGTGTCATTTGCATTGCAAAGAAACTACTGTTGGAAGGTGACAAAGGCCAATCAGTATGATTACAATGAGTCACCTTACTTAACTTGCTAACTTACCTCCACGAATGAAAGATACTTGTGAACTTGTTAGAATTCTGCTTCTTTGTGCTTATATACACAATTAACTTATTAAAACAAATCATCAACTCTTTCTCAAACACGTGTCTAAGGACAACAATTCATTGTCAATATGAGCTAAGTTAACTACCACCTTGGGGGACTAGGAATGAACTGGGTCTCAAATCCTGGTCTCAAATTTCACTTTTTCATTTTGAGTTTGACAATGGAAATTAGATGTAGAAATAACAGAATGCCAGAAACAGTCTTCTTTCTTAATATTTGTATCTGAGTTGGCAGCTAAATGCTGACAATCTCACAAGCAGTCCTGCTCTGCTAAGATTTGCAGACTTAACTGTGTTTAGGTAGTTCAGATAAGCTTTACATAAGCATCTGAATTTCTGGGTGCTTATGGAAAATGAACCAAATTCCTCTCCTTTTAAGACGTACTTATGTCTGATGCTAACACATTCATGTAAAAATAATAGAAGGTCTTGCTTTACATACCTAAGCTTACCATTAATATTAAACAATGAATTTAATGTTGTCAGCCACATGGTACTTCACTCATTTCAATGAGCAGGGATCTTTTGTGTTTATTTTCTTTGCAGCCAGTAAAATATATCACTTTCTTTTTTCTAAAGCAATGGCTATCGTTCCGAGGAATAAAGGCATTCCATGGCAAAGTGAAATCATGATTCCAAAAGACTGTATGTTATAAAAACCATAAAATTGTACATAGTGTCAAGATAGTAATATAACAGCTGAGGAGGATAATGATGACAGGCATTGTTCCCCTGGTCCAGTTAAAATTCAGTTACCACTTCTATTTGTTTATATATTGGATTCATGTTAACATTGGTTATATGATGTTACTGTCCTTTACCAAAATAAATTCACAAGTTAAAAAGTTGAACGCTACTAAGGACCTCTATTCCCTATAATTTATTTGCTTGCAATTAGGAAAAACTGTCACCTATTTGTGAAGCACATGTAGTTTATGGGTCCAAAGGTTTCAAGATATGATGCTTTCTGAGTCCTTGGGAAAAGTTACAAATATATGACTTCTTTTCTAAAAATCAAAAAAAGGTAAGGTTTCTGACACAGTCAAGCTTAGTAACAGTGTATAATAGTTTCAGCCACATTTTAGAACCAGATGATATTTAAACCTAAGTGCAAGTTTAACCCTGAAAATAAATAAATAAATAAAACCCATTGACTTATGTTTTAACCTTCCACCGTCTCCTAGGCATGGCGTTGCATGCTTCTGCCACACTGCTTCATTTCATTCTCACAGCAGCTTTTTAAAAAAGGTAGTATGCCCCCTCTCATTTTATAGGTGAGGAAATTCAGGTACAAAGTGGTTAGGTAACCCACCCAAGATCACTTAAGTATTAAATAATTGGACTCGGATTTGAATCTGTTGTCTATAACTTAAAGACACTGCTCATTTACTAGTATGATTTCAATATAATATGATCCATAAACTTGTTTATTATGAACACACTTCCCAGCTTCTGCAGCTCCACCTGGTGTCAAAGTTCGCAAAGTTTTTCTTTCTCTAGTCAAAGTGAACTTAGCTCCCTTAACCCCTTTACTTCTCAATGCCCTCATCTATAAAATGGGGCCATGTGCACCCACTTCAGGGGGTTATGACAAGGAGTACATGAGATGACATATGGGGGGAGCCTTGCCAACTGTATGATGTATATTCAAAACTCATTCTTCCCATCACCCCTATAACTCTATCTGCCCCACACCAAAGCAAAGTTCTAGTTGGCTTTTCTAATTATCCTTTTTTTAGTGTCTTCTCAACAGTGAAATGCGGAAAGAGCAGTTGTATCCTACTACAAAGTAATGTCGTAGAAACATGTGCAACTTAAGCTCCTTGTACTATATCGAAGATTTCCCGATGCTTAATTAACTAAAAACTATTCTTATTAATAGCTTAATTCTGTAAGAAAAAGTATGCCTAGCATATAAACAGCCTATTTATAATAGTTATTTTTTAAATATCTCAGCTTATCTCTAAACCTATGTATTCAAAAATAACTAGTTTGAAAACATTGTACCTGTGAACTATATAAGAGATATAAAATGTTTAAAGCACAAAATTATAGCCAGTTTTATATTCACCCCTAAAATTTACTTTACTAAAATTTATGTTTAAAAGATTTCTGTTTAATACATGAATTTAAATTTACTGCTTAATCAACTAGTCAAGCAAATGTTACAAGTTATGCTGGAACTCCAGTTTAGAGAGAACAACAAAACTTTGCTATTTTCAACATCCTTAGGTAGGAATAAAACAACTACATCAATTAAGTCTTGCCTAGCATTTGATGATTTAAAAAACAAACAAAAACAAGCACTTACACATACATTTTATTACCACTAACTACCCTACAAATAGATATTATCTCTTTTATTTAGATTAGAAAAAGGCCTACAGAGTGAGTGGCTGGCTTTAGGTCCACCACCAGCACACAATAGAAATGGGAATTAAGCAGTTTTTCTGATTCTAAATTCCTCACTATTTCCAGCACATATGCTAAAGGTAAAACAAGAAGCTGTGACATTAATACTATGAAACATTAATATTGTTTCAAAGGGAAACGTTGATATTATCATTGATATCCAATAATCATAATATGATTTTTTAAAACCTTGCAACCCAAAATATAAAGAAAATTAATGACCTCTCTCTTTCCTTAACACTTTCTTCCTCAAAATTTTATCTTGGGTGCTGGTAAGATTGTGAAGAAAAGGGAATACTTACACACTGTGGGTGGGAATTAAATTAGTTCAGCCACTACGAAAAGCAATTTGAAGATTTCTCAAAGAACTTAAAACAGAGTTACTCTTTGATGTATTATTGGGTATATACCCAAAGGAAAATAAATTGTTCTACCAAAGGATACATGCACTTGCACCACTGCAGCATTATGCACAATAGCAAAGACATGACTAGGTGCCCATCAACTGTGGATTGGATAAAGAAAATGTGGTACATATACATCACGGAATACTACATAGCCATAAAAAAGAATGAAATCATGTCATTTACAACAACATAGATGCAGGTGAAGGCCATTATTCTAAGTGAATTAACACAGAAACAGAAACTGAATATTGCATATTTTCACTTGTGGGTAGAAGCTAAATATTAGGTACACATAGACACAAAGATGGAAACCATAGATACCTGGGGCTACTGGCAGGTAGAGAGAGGAGGGAGTAAGGGCTGAAAAACTACCTATTGAGTATTATACTCACTACCTGAGTGATAGGATCATCCATACCACAAACACATACCCATGTAACAAGCCTGCACACATACCCCCTCAATCTAAATAGAAGTTGAAATTATTTTTTTAATGTATCTTGGGAAGTCTAGAATTTTTCATTCTCCATCTGAGGTTTCTAAACCTTGTTAAATTGAATAATTTTCACTTTCAACCAATTTCAACCGTAGACTTCAAAAACTTCAGCTAGAGTCTCAATTCTGTCATCATCACACATCTTTACATCTCTGCAATCTTAAACTCTTAAAACTCTAACCCCATGTTCTACCACCCAAGCTCCCTCAGATCCTTTCTTTATTCACCCTTCTCCGTTAATTTATCAAAGTCCTGACCTTTTCAAGTTCTTCTGAGATTGTCGACTATCTCTTGGTTTCTCTCTTTTCCTGGTTCGACCTCAATCCCCATTGTTGATTTTCTAACTATACTTTAACCTCTAGAACAGGGGTCCCCAACCCCTGGACCACAGACTATTACCAGTCTGTGGCCTGTTAGGGGGCCACACAGCAGGAGGTGGGCAGACAGTAAGTGAGTGAAGCTTCATCTGTATTTACAGCTGCTCCCCATTGTTCGCATTACCACCTGAGTACCACCTCCTGTCAGATCAGCCGTGGCATTAGATTTTCATAGGAGCATACACCCTATTGTGAACTGCACATGTGAGGGGTCTCTGTTGCATGTTCTTTATGAGAATCTAATGCCTGATGATCTGTCATTGTCTCCCATCACCCCCAGATGGGTCCATCTAAGTGCAGGAAACAAGCTCAAGGCTCCCACTGATTCTACATTATGGTGAGTTGTATAATTATTTCCTTATATATTACAATGTAATAATAATAGAAATAAAATGCACAATAAATATAATGCACTTGAATCATCCCAAAGCTATAACCCCCATCCATGGAAAAATTGTCTTCCACAAAACCAGACCCTGGTGCCAAAAAGGTTGGGGACCACGGTTCTAGAACATTCCATTTCTTGTACCCATAGTATTAGTCCGTTCTCATGCTGCTAATAAAGACATACCGGAGACTGGGCATTTATAAAGGAAAGACGCTTAATTGACTCACAGTTCCTCATGGCTGGGGAGGCCTCACAATCATGGCGGAAGGCAAGGAGAAGCAAAGTCGCCTCGTACATGGCAGCAGGCAAGAAGAGAGCATGTGCAGGGGAACTCCCCCTTACAAAAAAAAAAAAAAAGCAAAACGGGTTTCCCCTTATAAACCATCAGATCTCATGAGACTTATTCACTACCACGAGAACAGTATGGGGAAAACTACCGCCTTGATTCAATTATCTCCCACCGGGTCCCACTCACAATACATGGGAATTATGGGAGCTACGATTCAAGATGAGATTTAGGTGGGGACACAGCCAAACCGTATTACCCATTAATGTCTATTACACCTCCCAGCTGAATACCAAACTCAAATCTATTATCTGTGCAAAGGAATGAGTACACCTGAAGATATCATACCAGAGTAATTTGTTGCCACTCACTGTTTTCATATCTTGCTCTAGCAAAGTGAAACACCAGCTACCAACACTTTTACTTCACTATAAGCATCATCATCATCTTATTTCCTTCATGCACATCAGATAATGAGTCCCACTAAGACTCTTGAATCATACCTGACCCTGGGACCTGACTCCGTGAGTCATCATGAACATGCCCAAGCCTCTCAGCCGGAAGACAGAGAATGGAGAAACAGAGAAAAGAAGAGATACCTCACTTGACTTCCAGTTCCCTTCAGAGTACAGACAATCTTTCACATGTTTACAACTTAACTTTTAAGAGTAACTGTATTCTTCAAAAAAGATACATTCCTCATTTCCAGGTCACTTCTCATCCCACTGAAAGCTGCTTTCCATTCCCTGTTAAACTCCAGAAAATCTCCAATGACTTCCTAGTTACCAAATGGCACTTTTTAATTATCATTGCTTTATTGACACTGTCAATTATTCCCTCCTTTAAAAAATTGCCCTCCTGTGATTCTTAAGATTTTGAGTAAATTCTTACTTTGCTGTGTCCTTTCTATTGTCCTCTTCCTCTGCTCGTTACTGAAGCATTTGCGTTTCTCAGGTTTCTGATATCAGCTCTCTGGTGTGCTCATTTTAAATGCTTTTCCTGATTAACTTCATTCATTCTGGTAGTTTCAACTGTATACTGATAACTCCCAAATATATATTTGGGTTCAAAAATATATGCATGTATATGTAAATGCAGATGCAAATATACATAGGTATTCGTATGTGTGTGTGAATGTATGTCAGTACACACACACACACACACAAACACACACATATTCATAGATATCCCCAGCCAGCCCAGCTGTCTCCCGCAAGCTTCAGAATCACTCACTTAACTGACTGCTAGATGTCTCTACTTGCATATTCTATGCAGACATAAACTCAACACAATTAAAACTGTATATAATTTATAAGACCCCAAAATTAGAAATTGCCCAACTCTTCCTTAAACTTTTCCACTATGCATTTCTAATCAAACACTAAGTCTTGCCAATTTTACTCAATAAATATTTTCTCTCCACTGCCCTGGTTCAAAACCACATTTTTACTCTGCGGGATTGTTAAAAGACTCTCCAATATGTATATTGTCTCCAAATGGTCCATCATGTGGAAAATACCCAAAGTATAAATACCCAGGTCACTTCCCTGACTAAATCTCATGGCTCCGTGGCCTGCAAAGAATCAAGCTTGGTTCTCTGCAACTTTAGCCTCATCTTTCCAAGATATATTGAACTCAGAGGTGAATCCACTTTGGGTGAGATCTGAGGCATCTATAATTTAGGAGAGAGTTCTATTGAAGTAAAAGGATACAAAATTAGAGAAAAAAGTAAATATTTATCTAGAACAAAAAAGAAATCACAACAAATACTGGGACTTAAAAATACGGGTCTCTTTCTTTGAAATCTCCTTTGGCAATTAAATAGAAATGTTTACACAGAAATGATTCCAGATTGCAATCTAGCATCCCCTTTCTACCTAAAACCCCTATAGCCCCTAGAAATCCTCAGAACTCATCAGGGACTGTTCAAGTGAGAAAACCTAAAGGCGGAACTTCCCTAGCTTTCTAGTAAACTCTGCTCTACTTGTATTTTAAGGCCCAAACACACTTCATGCCATTTGCTGCCTTTTTGCCTTGGTTCATGCATTAAATGAGCTTGTCAATTCCATGTCCTGCCCCGCCTTATCCTGCCATTTTCTCTCATCTTCAATCCATTTATCTTGCCAATTAACCATCACTTAACATCAAGCTAAAGTGTTGCCTGATTCAGACAAGCTGGGTGCCACCACTCCTCAGGACTCTCTTAATTCCAAGTGCAGCCCTCCCTTAATATTTGCAGGGTCTAGGGCAACAGTACAAATGGATGCTCACTTGTTATATACTCAAATATTTAAAAGTTGTAAATCAAGTTGACAAACTGTTAAATAAAATATATTATCTCCTCCTGCCCTGCGAAATATTTCTTTCTAGACAGTTAGGTTCAAAGTTAGAATTCTCAAACTCCTTGTACTTCTCTGAGTCAGAACTTGCCACGCTGGGAGACCTGCCCTTCAATCCCAGAACATAAGCTTCTCTTCTGAACCAGTCCTGCCACCTCTATCTTCATTCCACACTACAATAGCTTCACGTGTGTACACATAGGTATCTCAGCCCTGTCCACGTTCCATCCATTGTCCCTGAAAACAGCTAGGTATTTGGACGATCCCTTGGGCTTAGGTGTGTGCAAACCAGTGGCAGAGTCCAAGGAATGGACTCAGGAAAGAGGCACAGCCCGGGGGCTAGACCAGCAGATAATCCCATCGTCTAGGAGAGGTAAACTGCAGTTGATTTCATTATTTTGTCTCTCCAAATTCCCACTCCCATGGGAAGGGGCACAGCCAACTGGCAGACCAGAGAGAAGCTCTCTAAAGCACACAGGCCAAGGCAGGGCCTCCTCTTCCCTGGGCCTAAGGGTGATGCTGTTTTTAGGAATGATGTGTATGTCTCCTGGCTAGACTGTGAGCTCCTTATTTGCCAAGACTGCTTCTTATCCATTGTTGCCAGCAAATCACAAATGCCTGAAGAATGGATGAATAAATAAATGAATAGATAAGGAAAAGAAAAAGAAAAGCATAACTCTGGAGATGGAAAGCCTATAATGTTATGATTCTTGGGATGCTTCTGTTCCAAACAATCCTCCCACCAGGATCCCCAACTAGTCTCTAGATTCTGTTCGTGGAAAAGATGCCTTTCCATCAAGAAGCAAACCTTCTTTACGTGCAGTAAACTGGGATGCATTTAAAATGTAGTGATTTAAAATACCTAGGTGGTGCTTAAAACTATGCCTTTTTACAAGTTAACTAGTGATTCTGATGTACACTACCTGAAGATTTAAAAATACTAATACAGTTTAGGTAACAAGAGGAATCACCTTCAAAATGAGGTACAGTTATCTCTCGGTGAGTAAATACTATTGTACGGTAGCAGATTCTTCCCTGATTCAGTGGTGTGAGAGGAAGATGGCCTGATGTAGGCGAGGAGTAGGGAGAAGAATTTTTAAAATGGCAAAACCAGAAAACAATAAAGCTACACTACTTTTAAAAAAATGAACACAGAGTATCTAACTGGCATTCTAGCTGGCACAAAGTAACCACTTAATATATGGTAGATTAAAATGGGAAAATAACTTTCA
Source organism: Macaca thibetana thibetana (assembly GCF_024542745.1). Lineage (NCBI taxonomy): Eukaryota > Metazoa > Chordata > Mammalia > Primates > Cercopithecidae > Macaca > Macaca thibetana. The sequence goes on from NC_065582.1 coordinate 78,212,668, forward strand.
GAAGTCTCTAAGCTATGGTCACAGCTGAGCAATGACACATAGAAACAGTGCAGTGAGGTATTTTTATCATTCACAGCTGCATTATCTGCTATCACACTTAAGAAAATTCAAGGAGCATTTTTCAAAACATTTTATTATTATAAAAGAACGTTTTTTATCAGAATTCATTATCAAAGTAGCACTAAAAAGACCTAACTACCAAACAATTTGTAGATGAGTTTTGTACAAGGTCTGTGATGTTTCCTTCATTACATTTACAGAAAAGCAAGTTGCAACCACTGTGTGATGTGATAGAAAGAAAAAAGACATTGGAATTAAAATCCTGTCTTTGAGCACAATCTTAGACCCTTGGAAAAATTACTTAAGTTGTCTTTGCTTTAACTTCCTCACCTCTAAAATGAAGTTGAGAATAAAATTGCCAAATCCATAGGGCTGCTCTTTAGGTTTAACTATGGTGGTTTACATGAGGCACCTCCTTGGCATCTTACAGTGAAGGTATCTGATAAATGTTTGATAGAGTCATTCACTCTACCTAAAATACAATCACCATACATATGGCACATCACACAGAAAAAAGATATGTTAGAAACAACCACTGCCGATTTGACTTTCTAGCAGATGACCAACTAGGTTTTCTTGTACTGGTGTAAACATTCTTCACACATTGTATACTCGTTTAATCACGATGTATTTCTTACTAAGTCTTACTTTGACAGTCCATAAAACCCTGAGTTTCTCATATAAAACTGGGTACATTTACCAGAAGCTCATCTATCAGACTGCTTCAATTAATTGACATACATTATCACATTGAATTGTTCTTACCAAAAGCAATAAGGTTGGCTTGCATTGAACATAATTTGGGTTCTAACTTTGATTCGCCTTACTTAGTTCACTAATTTTAGCATTGTCTACTAGATTCCTATTAGATATGAGAATAAATCTGTTCTTTTGGATTTCGATTTTGCATGAAGAATATTAAGTCCAGTAGTTTGAATACCAATCCAGTAACTGAATCGACCTATATTCTTTTAAAATAATTCTCAAACCAAAAACTAAAATGTCAGACATGAGAAACCTTATACAACTATATTTTCAAAAATTAAAACGTTGTCACAGTCATTCTTATACATAAAACAATTTTTATAGTGCCAGTGTCACCATTCATGACAATGGTATCAGTGTCCTCAATGAATTTAGTATCAGAACTCTTGTTTGACTTTTACAATTCTTTTTGATGTCCTTATTTACATTCTATATGATGTCTCCTCATTTTCTTCAGCCTCTAAACCTGCAAACATCTTCTAATTTCTGTATATGTCATAAAGTGTGCCTAACTTCGAACTTAAGAGGATAATGAACTAGAAATCTAGAGGCACAGGCCGGCTGTTAGATTCACCACTACCCACAGGTGAATTAATTTAACCCTACCTGACAATACTTTAAAGATATTATATTAAAATTGTAATTGTTTACATTTTTGTAACAATATTTCACACCTCATATTTTAATAGTTAACACATCACATTCAAACAACAAACAAACAAACCCATGAGTAAAGCAATGGGAATTTCTATGTTTTCAAGAAGCACTAACAATAACACTAACAAGAGGTCTTCCTAATTGGGTACACAAGCTTTAATTTATACACATAATTGTCCTTGTGCTTCATTTCTTAGATTCCTCAGAGGCTACATTTTACCTCAATTGGAAAAGTTGTTCTGTGGGTTTTCACCCCGAGACTGGCTAGGCTGCTCAGTGCTATTTCTACGAGTCGTGTCAATTTGTTGGAAACCATTAAATCGAATGGTACTTAAGTGTTTTCAAATTATTTAGACAATGAGCTCTACGCAAATATGAAACATCATCAAATTTTAACTTCTTAAAAGCATCTCCATGAGCAAAAATAAGAGAAATACTTTCTATTTTAATCCTCTAAGATTAAAGAGTGAATGCAGCTCGAAATGTCTCATAGCCCCCTCCACTCTTTCTACCATAAATGTGTCAAGAGCAAAAACAGAGGTGGCTCCTTTGGTGTCCATAGCTCTGTGTCTGTTAAAGATCTACAAATTGTACTCTTTCAATTAAAAATTATTTTTGTTGTTATTGTTGTATCCCCAAAATACTATTATCTGTAAGCAACATATAGTGTAGTATTTCTGTGAAGAGAATCAGGGAATTTACAGAGTTCCAGGAAATACTAGGTTAAATTATCCTGGTCCATTAGTAGCCATGTTGTGTAGTAAAAGCAGCATTGCTCTTTAGTTCCATTGCCCCCTCACTGTTACGTTACCTTCATCACAATACTTCCTTACCTCACACCTGCATTTATTTATCCATATAGTAAGGAGACTAGACTATAAGATATTTAACATTGTAATATCTAATCACTGTTTTTTCTAAGAAACAAAATAAGAAGTTGATATCTGAGTTTATTAGCTATTCTGGTTTGATCTCATTAGTTTGAAATCTTAATGTACAACTTAAAGTCTCTGGTTTCAAATTTTAACAAGATATACAGTGAATTTAATGTCAGCCATTCAACTTAAGCTTGTAAACTAATCTAACATTTCTCTGAGCATGTCAGTAACCAGACTGATATTCAAATAATGTAGCAACTAACAATTCCTGTCTGGATTATGGTTCTATGCTTGTGGAATGAGAATATAAAAGAATTTTTGTAGCACACAAAAATAATTTGTAAAGAATGATAAAATCACACTGAAAGAATTTTTAACTGTTGTATTTAACCAAATGTGTACTATTGGTATATAGTTCTAATTTATATGGTACTGATTTTTTAAATATTATGTATTTCAAAATATTGAATTGTAATTTACTTAATACAACTTAAGCTGACTTCTCCCATTATTCTGATGGCACACACAGTCAAATGCAGGCAGTTTTAAGTAACAGTTATCTCATAACAGAGATTCACAAGAAAATGCTGTTTGCCTCTCCACAGTTCTCTAAACCAAACAAACCACAAGTTGTAACAATAAGAATTAAGTGTGTTTCCTCCCATTTAACATATATGGTCTTCAAACATAGACATCAAAAGAAAACCTACTCAAAAAGAAGCTGAATATCCATTATGAAATGATAGTGTTATACACGAAGTTACAGAACATTAGCTTTTACACTTCCATGTACTTCAATACTGTATTATGTAGATGAAAACAAGTAGACTTCATATGTTATGTTTTGTTTCGAATAGTAATATTTTTTAAAAGCTCTAAAATAAAATGTCAAGACTATTGTTTTGATTTTGTTCCCATCCTTTATGTCTGGAGTTTTTATTTCTTCTTTTAACATTGGGTAATGTGAACCTCACCATAGGCTTTTATTTAAAGTTTTGAAAAACTCTGGATTCTTTCTTTATCAGCAAATAAAGATAAGAGTAGCATGCTAAAAATGCCAATCTTGCTTCTTGTCCTTAAAGGTGATAATGTGCTTTCCAAAGCAAATTTTCTTTCTAAATCCAAAGACCCAGTAATATCACCTTAATAATCTTTTCATCTTGAATAGCACGATTCTTTGAAAATATTAATTACTGAACCATTCACGATATCATTTTGAAATTATGTTATACCACTTGTAACACTTTAGCAAATTCAAAATGTTGTACAAAGAGAAATCAATATTATTAGAGGGCTGTTGACCAAGATCTTTTCAGAAATGCCACTGTTCTAAGCATAAGTGTGTACAACAAGCTCGAACATTAATTAGGTACTGAAAACAACAAGCTTTATTAGGGTGGAGAAACATGCCATTAGTCATAGGTCCTATGAGTGGAAAAATTTTAAGATACTTGAATCATGATCTTTAAAAATAAATGCAACTATCTATAATAAGTTCTTCATTCTAACCAGTTTTTTGCACACTTAATTGATGCAATCTTGTAGCAAATAACTATGTAATGAAAAGACATGGTTAAAAAAATGAGTTGCATGCTTATTTTAAAACACAACCAGTTTTATTGATGTAATAGGGATAACAAATCTGAAAGCATAAACGTTATATTGTAAATAATATAAGGTTTTTGACTTTTCATTTATGCTTCAGAATCCTAAACACATTGTCTTACTTATTTGTAATCCATCAACCCAGGTGACAAATAGTCTTCTATATTTACCCACCCAGAATATACAAGAAGCATACTGTATTAGCAGCTGAAACTACAAACGCTACTGTCAATCAAACAGTCTGGCAGAGTACCATATTTCTTGTCACCAAGAGGCTTAAAGCAAAGAATCTGTGCCTAATTCTTTTAAACCTTATAGGTCAAAAGGTTTTAAAATTATTTTTGACACCATTTCTTTGCTTTGTCAACAGGCCTGAGTACTTTTTAACTTGTAAAGGATATAAAAAATGACTCATTCTAACATTGCAAATTTATGGGTTTAAGACATCACTTTTCACGGTAACATAATTCTTCAGGCAGATTAGATGATTGCTATGCCTCAAAAATATTTTGATCTGATTTTGAAAACTGTGTCCCAAAAGCTTGGCTACACAGTACCTAGAACTGGGTCAAATGGCCAATGGGCACTTGGAGGTGTTTTGGGCTATGATAATGGCTATGGTCCTAGGGTAAAGGGTCTATACTCAATTGAGCTGATTACAACTTCTAAGAACATTATCAATTCCCTGTGGCCTATACGGGAACACAAAGAACACATTTTAACAGTTCTTTTAAATTAATTCCTCAAAGACTAAATCATATGAATCCACAGCTTTTGATAAAAATTCCCTCTCTCTGTGTATAAGGAATATTTCAGTACACATGTTTTCTCCTTGAGTTTTTGCTCCTCTCTTACTTGTTTCATATTCAAGCTACTTCAGTGTACATCCTGACATTTCTAACCCCTGTCCCATCTTTCTTCACACCTCAAATATCTCCTCTCAATCCTATGAGCTAGACAATATCAGCTGACTCTCTCCCACTCAGGTACATTTCTCTCTATTTGATTCTTGACACTTTTGCTGAGGTTATTTTTCTGCTCATCAATCTCTTTTGCTTGCATTAGCTCATGAAAACATATCATTGTGTTTTTATATACCATTCCCAGGAAGCAAATCTACCCTTTGCCTTCCTTATTTAATCTTCTTACTCTAATAATAATAAGCCATCTTCATGACCACATATCTTACATCTAACACACTCTTTCTCTGCAAACTTAGTGACTTCACTCCCTTCTTAATCTCTGTCTCCATGAAGTTTTTCTAGACATACTGAAGGGCATTGACAAGCTCCTCCTGGCCTCACCCTGAGTAAACATGAAACACTTTTCACAGTCTCTCAGTTACCACCCAATAGTGATATGCCAGGCTACTGTGTAGGTTTTTATTATTTCTTTTATTTTTTCAGTATGTGCTTATGCTGTCAGGTGTATACCTTTTATGTCAGTCTGTGTGGATATGGTTGGTGAGCAACTATAGAGTTCTAGAAGTTATAAGTGAGGCAGCAATGCATCACATGCAGTGGCCACACAGTTAACATTTTCATGATGATGTTGACAAGCATTTAAACTATAAGGCTTCTCCAAATTCCACACTGACTTGATGTGTATCCTTCCTCCTTTATCCATTTATTAAGAGGCCCAGAGGTAAAGAGGAAATGGTTCAGAAAAGAGTGACTATAATATTCACTCATTTACATACACATAAGAGAAGCAAATATATATATATAACTACACAATCAAAATAAATATATAATTATACAATAAAAGTAAACCAAAAACAACTACATAAGTATATAATTTCCAGAGAGGATGAAACATCTTTTAGATGTCTTCAAATTCTCTCAGCCCAAACTCTCAACACTTAGAAAAACAATCACTATTATAGTAATGGTTGCTTACCTATGAATTTTTTAACGCTATCTTCAATAAAAATTGAGCTTACTGAATCCATTGCATAAAAATTCCCCAACACTTTTATTTTTTTTTCTCAGAGGTGACGGTGGTACACACTAAGCCATAGCTTAGGTTTATACTTACTGCGAATGTGTTATAAAGCTAAGGATTTTGTGGTTTTTAAAATTTACCATATTATATCCAAATGGCATTTTGCAAGCAATATGTGTATAAATTTGGGCTGTAATTGAAATTGTAAATGAAGAATAAGTAATAAACATTTGTCCTGAAATGTTTTTCAGTTAGGATAACTTTACATGTGCTTGATTTTTTTCATATGAAAAAAATGTTACAATTACCAATATGTATACTATGACGATGTGGGGTATGGTTGTAAATCTCAGCTGAGCTTTGTCAGTAAGCTTTTTTTAATAATTTTGTTTCTACAATTTTATTTGTACAGCCTAAGATCTTAAATAATTTTTGTTTTCTTAGCCTTTTTCTCCTTATTTACTTTCCTAGATATGGTTTTTTTAAAAAGGGAAAAAAAAAAAAGTACCCTATGCCAGAAAATCTTAAAGTAAGCTCCCTTCTTAAATCCATGGTAAAATCTATGGCTTCTACATTTGCAAATAATTTTATAATAGACCCTTCTACCATATTACTTGGAACTAAACAAAACTGGGACTTTAGCAGAGAAGGTCTGCAGATATTTTATACATAGAAACATAAGGTCATCGTCTTATAAAATTCACCTGCTCTTAAGACATTTCTTCAGTACCAATAGTTCACTTGTTATCTACAGACATTTTAGTGCCGTGCATGTATGTACTAAAAAAGAGAAATATATATAAAGTTTAGAGTTAATCTATAAGTCTGTGGGAAGGCTTCCCGATTTCAGGGATATTTTATAGCTCACAGATATAAAACAATGATGTTTTGATAGAGTTTTAGTGGTAAACTTTACAAGTCATATCTTGTGCTAAATTACACTTTAGAGAGAATAGCGTTATAATAAAGCTCTGGTTTATAATTTCCCCTTTTACATGACACATATAAATTATATTTTCCAAGTCAAGCCAATAGAAAGCTCATTGCTGGGTAAAGTTTGAGCTGTGTTTGAGCCATGGTGAGCCAGCTTTTCCCACTCCCTTTCACCTTTCACTTTCAATTGCTCTGCTTTAAAAAAAAAAAAAAAAGCCAGGCAATAGAGATAAATTTGACTTTAATGACATTAAATATTAATATTAAATATTCAGGATCTCCTTTTGAAGAAGATTATCATATAGTACTCGTATCTTTCACAATAATGTGACGAAGATGATTGCCTATTTGAAAAAATAAATGCTCATTATGCCTGCGCATAGAGGGAATTCAATCAATATGGAGTTTGTTAAAGGGAACTCAGCCTGCAACTGTGAAATCGTAAGTTAATAAATAAAATACAATGGTGATTTACCATAATCAAATTAGCCAGTAACATATATATATACACACATATAGATATATTACAAGTCAGCTCTCATAAAAAGGCCTTTGCTACTGTTTCTGACACAACAACTGCATGATTCTTTTTATTCTCTGTACATTTATGTGATAAACTCTCATTAGAGTCTAAAAAGTTTGATATTCCCCTTATAAAACATACACAAGAAGAGCTCATTAAAGTAATGGATTTATTTAACAATTGTTTTTTTCTTCAATTTTATTTTATTTTATTGTCATCTAGCTGTAGGCTGATCTAAGTCAAGTACAAAAGTTTCTTCTGAGAACCAGAAATGGCAGCTCTGACTGTCATGGAGTATAGAGGTATAGTTGCTATACACATACATTACTGGATAGACTATCCCTTAACCTATAGCTGATGAAATACTCTGTGCAGTGAGATTCAGTTCCCTTTTCATAGATTACACTGTGTTGATTCTGTTTTGCTTTTGGTCAGATGCCAGAGCAATACATTTAGCAACAAGAAAGCGGTGCCGCTAATTAAAACAACATATTCCATACCAACATATGCAAAAGAAAACAAATATTTAAATAAACATGGATTTGATAAAGACTGTCATGATTAAAATTATACAAAACAAAATGATAGCCTAACTATAGTGAGTTCTCTCCCCCAAACCTTCCATCTTAACTGGGCTGCAAAAGTACTCAAATCAAAGCATGTTTAAAGATAGATAGGATAGTAAATCTAAAATTAAAAAGCAAACACAATTAAAAGAGAGAAATTAGTATTACGAAATATTTGTTTTAAAATAAGGTTCGCTGATATCGTCTTTAAAGTTTTTCCATAAAATTTTGAAGTATACATTTTTTATTTTGATTACATTAAATTATGTTTTAATTACCTATTTAGACCACACATTTCTAAATTCCGGTATTAAGTTATTCAGCATACATTGACGGAGCACCAGTTAGGCGCAGGGCGCTGTGCTAGGTGGCAGGATTAAAAGGATAAATAATACAGATATATCCCATTATCTTCATTGTTCAATGAAGCTAGTAGTGCAATGAGGGGGAACAGAAAGAAAACATATAAATAGATATAAAAGATAATACCAAGTATGACTGAAGAAGGTAAACTGAGTTTGAGATAAACTACAAAACTTTAGACAGAGTGGTAGGAGAAGTTCCTCTAAAGAAGAGACATCAAAGCTGAGACCTGAAGGATGAGAAGGAAATGGCCGTGCAAAAGAGAGAAGACCAAGGGGCAGTCAGAGAGACTACCAGATGCAGAGGTCATGAGCAAGAAGTGTTTAGAGAAGGACTGGAAGAACATAAGTGGGATCAACCTGGGAGGAATAACCTAAGTGGGGCTAGAGAAGGAAAAGAAGTTGGATTATACACTCTGGAAGGAATTGTGACCAGAAGAATGGATGCTGTTAAGATCTATTATAGAGGTAGAATCAACAGGACAGGACTGTACTGTTAAAACTTAAGAGAACTTGGGCAGTGAGACCCAGAAATGTTAAACACATCGGACAAAGTTACCCATTTAATGGCAGTGAGGGCACTAAATCTCAGGTATCCCAAGTCATAAATCTAAAGGCCTTATAGTACAGCAACTGTTATACTGTGTCACATCATGTCCCACACTTACAGTGTACGTCTTGCAATATCATCCCTGAGAATTTATTCAAAATATATTTATGAATATGTATATATATATAAGTATATTAATTGAGTATAAAGTATAATCTTTGGAAAACGTAAACTTTTTCCCAAGAACTCAGTAAGAATAGATTTTTTTCTTATAGTCTCCTGGTCACAGTTAATGTTGGATAATACAGTTGTACACCTCAAATTTCTCAACAAGGCCTCTGTGGTGAGACTGGAGATTACCCTCCAAAAACCCCTTCTCCTCTTCATCTAGGACACAACGGCAGTTAGAGTACCTACCATTCTCAGCCTCTCTCCACTGAAAGCAGCCATGAACGAGGTCCCTACCAGTGGAACTAAGGGAAGGGTCTTTGCCACTTCTGGGACTGGCCTGTAGGCTTGCCTCCTTAGCATCAAGCATGCCATTTTCACTTTTTTATTTCTCCTGCCACCAGCCTGAACACAGACATGGTGGTGACCCAGCACAGACCATGCAGATTATGACAGTTCCCCAGGAGATGTCAGAAAAATGACTTTGAGCAAACCTGAGTCCTTAAATGTACACAAGGAGCATGGCTTCCTGTCATGTTGGAACTCTAATGTGAAAAGAAATAAAATTCCTTGTTTTTAAGCCACACTGTTATAGGATCTCGATATTTCAGTGCCCTTGCTATATACTAAACAATAAAGACTCCAAAATTTCTTCATGTCTGTGCAATTATACTTCCCATGTTATGAATAATCTTGAACCTTAATAAGAGGAAATATAAAAAGTCTTAATTGAATAAATCACTGGCTTACCCACGTGGTATTTTCAGGATGTCTTGTTGGGAGTGAAGGTAACTCTGACACATTCATTCCCATTCCATTCCATATGCACATACACAAGCACTGAGATCCATTGTTATACATGGCTTTCCTAGAGGAAGTGGCAGCTCTCAAATAGAAGGCAAATAATCCCCCCTGTGACGGTCAGTCACTCTCAAGTCTGCAGGCACAACTGCAAAACATATTACTAAGGCAATGCCTGTGGGTTAAATCATTAAACTGCATGGGTAGGCTATGGGATACTCTGGATGTAAGTACCTGTGAGGAAGGCATAGACTAGTTTCAGTTCAGTACTGGAACCGTGACTCATGAGCACAAAGGTGGGATGAGTATCACAAATAATTACACAGCCACATAGTGCCCAAGGCAAGTCAGTCACTGGTGCTATAACTGTGAATAGACTTCAATCTCTCCAAGGCTGGCAAAAGTTCTACTATTCAAAAGCTTGTCAACACGATAACTCAGAATCATTGGTTGTAGGTACCAACTGCCAGTTCCATCAGTTGTGGGCAGCACGGTAAAGTCACATGACAACTTTTACAGTAGGTAACATTTATGACTGTATTCCTCAGAAGGGTGATTTGGAAGTCAATGTTGAGTAATTCATCCACTATCCGATAGTGGTAGCAGTCATAGTAACAAACATTTTTTGAATACTTACCAAGTTCCAGGCACTATGCCAAATGCTTTATATATACTATCTAATTTAATCTTTATATAACCTTATTATCATCCCCATTTTATAACTAAAGAAACTGAAGCATAGAGACATTAAGTGGGACAACAAATACTCAAACTCAGGCAGTCTAATTTCAAAGCTTCATGCTCAATCATTATACTGTATTATAACCTTTCTGTAGCTAAAGCCCATCATATTCATATTTATGTTCCTAAAGCATCTAATGTATAGTTACATGCATGCAATAAGTAACAAAAACACAACTGGGAGACCCATGTTTAATTAACTAAAACAATGCAGTTAGAGTTTCTATTGTCCATTCTTACTACTGCTGTAATTAAAAACAATTTGCAAGGTGTAAGTGTCAACATAATAAAGATTTAGTGCAGCATCCTAGAGATATTTGCAGATTAACAACTTGTTTGCTAATTGTGTCAGTGTTCAACTTAAGTTGCAAAATATGAATGTAAAGAGTATGAGAGTCTTGCAGATGGGATTGTTAAAGCAAACAGCTCCACATATGTTTCAGCTTCAGCTCATAGAAATAAGGCTTCTACTGTCTCTCCATATGGAAAATCATTGAAGAGAGCATTTGTGTCCCCTCTCTTGCTGGCTCATTTTTCACTCCTATCTACTCCTATACTCAGAAAAATGAGTTCCTGATCCAGTTGACAAGAGCTGGGTTGATTTACTAATAATGGGCAGGGCTACTGTGCCTCAAAAGCAGGAACTAGGCCAGCACTGCCGTTTCTTTAACTTACTGGATTCAGGGCAGATCTTCGCTATTCTCTCACTCCCAGAGTTCACACACTGGAGCCACCTTGTCCTTCACATCTCTCTGTGGTAAGAAAATCTGTTTTTGTGGACTCACCTTTGTCTCTCTGCTTCACTTTGATGGAGATAGGATTTTAGCTTTCTAGCAACTGGCTCAATTCATGGATTCAGAGTTTGTCTTAAAGACTGGAAAAGCTCTACAGACAATCTGAAATGTGTGGATCCCAGGTCAAGACAGGAAGTCCCAAATGTGTGGATCCCGGGTCAAGATGAGAAGTCCCAAATCCAGCATTTGTAAGACAACACTGGATGGAGAGGTATAGCACACCTGAACAAATACTCAAAAGAGGTGCTTTATACATATGTGTGTGTTTATATATTATATATAAAATATATTAATATATTAAATGTACTATATATTATATATTAATATATAATATATGTATTATATATTTTATACACATACACATATACTTCACTTTAAACATGGGTTCTATCAGTCAGATCCCTTAAGGGAGATAAGTGCCAAACAAAACCCACAAAAAACCTCTCTAATCATCAAGAAGTAAGACTTACAAAGTTTTTCAGACTTAAAACAGAAAAACTGCCAGAATCCATTGCCACATTAATTTAGGCCACTGCATCATCCTCAGAATAAATCCACATCTTACTGCTGACTATGGTTGAGATTTCAGTCACAAATAAGATACCTCCTTTAGGTAAATTAATATTGAAAATTTTATCACAAATAAAATAATAGAAGTAAACAAAATCAGTTCAATTCATAGGTCAAACGTGTAAAAGTAGGAGACACATAAAGGCAGACACGAAGATTTAATCTTCACATCAATCCCAACATTGCTTAATACAACAATACAGCAGGGAGAGTTGATGTATGTGTTCCATTGTTTTCAGAAAACACATATAAATAAAAATGAAAATTCCAAAAGAACACTAGCTTCCATACCACAATATTTTTTAAGATATTTTAGAAAAAATTTAGATTTTAAATTTCAAGCTTTCAAATGTGCTTTGTGTACAGAAAATGTTTGATATATTTGCTAAATATTGAAGAAATGAACATCTTATGGGCTTTGCTCTTACACTTTAAGCTGTATTAAACAGTGCTGTGCGTATTTGTATACATATATAAAATAATTGACCTCTTTCCATATTTTATTGCTATATTATATATATATTCTGTGAATTGCACATTCTTGTGTTATGCCATATGTGTGTGTGTGTGTATGTGTGTGTGTGTATGGGAATTTTTTGCCAAATTTTACCATTGCTTATGTGTACTATTACTTACATTCCCACCAACACTGTATAAGAGTATAAATTGCCCCTCAAACTTACTAAGACAAAGAAGTTTTTAAAGCAACACATAAGAAATTTAATTAAATACAAATGTTAAATTCCTATATGTCAAAAGGTACAAGAACAAAGTTAGAAGACATCCAAAAACTAAAAGAAGGTATCTTCAACATTTAAAGCAAAGATTAATATTTTACATTTCAGACAGATTATCCATATGAAAAACAGTCATAGCATAGGATTGTGAAATTCACAGACTATATACATACATATAGCAATAAACATATGAAAAGAAGGTCAATTTCATCAATAGTTTAAAAAAACTTATTAAAGCCGTAATAATTTTATCGTTATTCAGAATGAAATAAATTTAACAAGTCGATACAACCCTTTGGTAAAGGGTATAAGAAAATTTAACTCCTGTATACTATTCCTGGAAGTACAAATGGTGATTTTGTATTGTAGAGTAGTTTGCATTGTCTAGAAAAGTTTTAAGTATGCAATATTCTACAACTGAACAACCCCACTTTCAAAAATTTATACCAAAGAAACAACATAGAGTAGGTACTTAAGAATGGTCAGGGCAGCATTGTTTTTAATAATGAAAAAAAGGTGGGAAGGAAGAGCCACATCAAGTTCCAATATGAGGAGGGGCTAAATAAATGAGAATATAACAATATAACGGAATATTATTTGGAAGCCACAAATATAAATGCTCCAGATCACTAAGCAGATGTGATAATAAAGAATTCAGTGAAATTAATAGGAATCAGAAGGTCTGTCACCAAAAGGGATGTAAATTCCATTTTTTTCAAACACATTAAATGACTCAAACCAAGCAAAATTTATGCGCAGTCCCTTTCCCCAGCAGACCTCCAGACTGTGACATCTGAGATAGAATTAGATAGAAAGACAGAATAAGATAGAAAGCTAGCAATAGATAAAAAGAAAAACAAAGTTAAATTACAGGACCAATGAATAGCACAGTTAGCTGTTTTGTAGATATGCATATATAGGACTGCCTATAAACACATAAAACTTGAAAAACGTAGGTTAAGTGGGTTACCACTGTGTTGCAGAATTAGTGAAGCAGGGCAGGGCGTAGGGATGGCTCTCACTTGCACATCTGTGTTGTTTCCTAAATTGTTTAATTCTAAGTAGTTTTTGCATTTTGGGTTTTTCAGAATTTTTCAAATAAAATTTTACACAAAATAGAAGTAATACAGAAATTCACAGATATAATTTCAGGAAAAAGAATAAGAATTGTATTTAGAGTAAAGAGACAAAGCATTACTTCCTTCAATGTCATAAACTTTGGTTATTTTTAATTTGGGCTGTATCTTTTATAATTATTCAATCATTCAACCAAATATTTTTTTCTAAGAGAAAATGTAATTAAAATTTAAATTAGCATAAATATTTAAATGCTGAATTTGCACCAAATAAAGACTTCAGGAAGAGAAAAAATAGTTTGGAAAGTTTTGACAAGACTTTTCAATATTTAAGAAATTTTAACTCAACTTATACCAAAACTAGCATATTTTTGATGATGTTACCAATTCACAGAATTGCATAAATGTTGAAGAAAGTTATTTGAATATAGCAAGGAAAGGCACAATTGAGTTCTATTTCTGTTTACTCTGTATAACTTTAACTTTGTGGTAGAAGATTACTTAAGTGAGCATTTTAGGTTAAAGAAAAAAACCTTGACAGGGCATTTTAAGCTGAAAGCAGCTGATTTTTTTATTTTTATTTTTATTTTTTTACCATATTATAGTTTTTAGCCATCAAGACTTGTGTGTTTAGAATTTGTTGTTACTAATTCTTACTAATCACGTATGTGTGTGTGTGTGTGTGTGTGTGCGTGCACGCACGCTTCCTTTATTTGGCACGTCATCATCCATTTTTACAGTCAGGTTGAATTTGAGGAAAGCATTACTACAAATACAGATTTTCTCAAGGATATAGAAAGCAGGGTTGATTTTGTTCTTGCAGAAACTCTAGAATCTTCAGGCCCAAGCAATTTAAACCATTTGTTAATTGATTACCTTCCAGCCCTATCAGTGGTACTTAATGTATCATCTATGGTCACTTAAACTGGCTTCTAGAATCAAAAGCAGAACCAGCATCTCTTATGTGACAATATAGAAAACATAATGAGGTATTCTCCTAAAAGAGACATAAACCATTAAGTAGCAAGGAATACAGGCCTTAAAATCTGTTATTAAATTAATTATTCTAATAATTAAATGTTGAAAAATGAAACTTTATGGCTAATCATTTATCTCCAGCTTTTTAGGGCAACTCTCATTCAGATCAAGTCCAAAGAGAGCTTTGTAAACAACAGGAAACATATGTGCATAGGAGCCCCAGACATCCTGAGATCCACCTCTGAGGTAGTCATTGAAGAGTCTTAAGTGCTGAAATAGTCTGGGCTCACACAGGACTCAGTAAGTGAAAGCTCATTTGGGGCTATCAACAAACAAATTAATAGTACAAGTAATAATGCCAGAGAATTCTTGTAGTTGTGCTGTTTAGAGATTCTCAAGCATACTCAAATGTGAAAAGGAATAGATTTCTTTCTCCTCCATAGCTCAGTCTCAGATTTTTGTTTCCAGGATTCCCCCAGGTGAAAGTAATCTCTCACCTCTGGAATTCCATTTCTGCACTTCCATTTCATCTCCCCTGTAGTACACAGTTTGTGTGCTTTTAAAACATAGATCAAATCACATGACCGGGTGCAGTGGCTCACACCTGTAATCCCAGCACTTTGGGGGGCAGAGGCGGGCAGATCACTTGAGGTCAGGAGTTTGAGACTAGCCTGGCCAACACGGTGAAACCCCTGTCTCTACTAAAAATATAAAAATTAGCCAGGATGTGCTGTTGCATGCCTGTAATCCCAGCTACTCGGGAGGCTGAGGCAGGAGAATCTCTTGAACCTGGGAGGCAGAGGTTGCAGTGAGCTGAGATTGCACCACTGCACAGGGCAACAGAGTAAGTGAGACTCTGTCTCAAAAAAAAAAAAAAAAAAAATTCACAGTACTCTTCTATTCAAAACCCTGCCATGGTTCCCCCACCTCATGCAAGGAAAAAGTCATGGTCCCTAGTTGACTCTCTGACTTCATCTGAACTAACCTCCTCCCTCTGCCCCACCTTCTTCATATTATTCCAGTCACTCAGACCCCTGGCTATTCCTCAAACACCCCCAGCCTTTGCTCTTACTCTCTGGAGAATTTACTAAGAGAGCTACAAAGAAATAAAGTTATGTGTTTTAAGAAGAGGTGCCCTCATATGAATAGAATTTTGAACATTTAGTGCCACTTCTGCTTGTTGGCACAGAGGCAGCCAAATCTATTTGACATTTTCTCTCTATGTAGGTTGCAAAAAAGTCTAATAATTGTCAACAAAATGTGTTGATTCAGTAATACATCCTAATTAGTGTAGCAGACATTGCTTTAATTAGCAAACCTAGTCATTTGGCAACAAATCCATTTTTTAGTACTTTTAAAATTTAATTATTAATTGTGAATTAATTACATATCACATAACATTTACCATCTTGATTATTTTAAACATACAGTTCAGGACTACTAAGTACATTCACATTGCTGTGTAACTACCACCATCATCTATCTCCAGAACATCTTTCATCTTTCCAGACAGAAACTTCAGACCCATAAAACAGTAATTCCCCTCCCCTCCTCATTCCAGCCCCTGGCAACCATCATTACGTTCTGTCTTTGTAAATTTGTCTATTCTAGGTACCTCATATAAATGGAATCATACAGTATTTGTCCTTTGTGACTGGCATATTTCACTTAGCATAATGCCCTCAAGCATTATCCCTGCTGATGATGTGTCAGCATTCCCTCCTTTATAAGACTGGATAATAGTTTGTTGTATGTATAGACCACATTTTGTTTATCCACTCACCAGTCAATGGACACTTGGGTTGCCTCCACCATTTGGCTGGATATGAATAAGACTTCACGAAGGGAAAAGTTAATAGCTTGGAAAGTTTTGACAAGACGTTTCAATATTTAAGAGATTTTAACTCAAGTTTTCCACCAAAACTAGCATATTTTAAGACTATGAGCATAGGTGTATAAATATCTCTTTAATTATGTGGGGTACATATGCAGAGGTAGAATTGCTAGATCATATGATTATGGTAATCTTGTTTTTAATTTTTCGAGAAACTACCATGCTGTTTTCCACAGAAGCTTGCGTGTTACTTTTTTTTTTTCTTTTTTTTTCTTTTTTTCCGAGACGGAGTTTCGCTCTTGTTGCCCAGGCTGGAGTGCAATGGCGTGATCTCCGCTCACCACAACCTCCGCCTCCCAGGTTCAAGCAATTCTCCTGCCTCAGCCTCCCGAGTAGCTGGGATTACAGGCATGCACCACTACGCCTGGCTAATTTTGTATTTGTAGTAGAGACGGGGTTTCTCCATGTTGAGGCTGGTCTCGAACTCCTGACCTCAGGTGATCCACCCGCCTCGGCCTCCCAAAGTGCTGGGATTACAGGCGTGAGCCACCGGGCCGGGCCGCATGTTACTTTCTTACCAACAGTGCACAAGGGTTCCAATTTCTCTACATCTTTGCCAACACTTGTTACTTTCTGGCTTTTTTGATAGCAGCCATCCTAATTGGTGTGAGGTAGTGGTAACAAATCAATTTTTATAGCACAAAAAGTTTGCAAATTGATTATCTTTACCATTACCTAAATACCCCAGCTGACCATGTCTTGGCAGAGAGCAGAACAAAATTCGTGTTTTGCAAAGATTACATACTGTAGCACTTAGTCGAACGTTCCACTTCCTCACATGTAAAGCAGCATAGCTATTTTTCAAATTATTAGGAAAACTAGAGTAAAACGCTAAGGACAAGTAAAAAGGAAGTAGAAGGGATGATGAAAAAATACACATCTTTAGGTGGCTTGAAATTCATGAAAAGCTTAATTAAAATTCTAAAGCTCCAAACATTTTGGGTTTTTTTGACGGGAAAAGAATGAAAATTTAGTAATTTTATATCACGTGTTTTTTCTTTTGCATTTTTCTTTTGCAACAACTTTATTTAGATCTGTTACTCAATTGTGATAATTTCAATGTCCCTGCTATTTTGAGGATTATTGTTAATATTTTAGTGGATGGTTATTTTCCTTTAAATATGTATTGTCAAAAATGTTGCACACTTGAGAGTGATCTTATTACATTCTAGGAGCAGCTTTTTTTTTTTCCCCAGAGTAATAGTCAATAATTGTATAATGCTAGTCAACAGAAAAACAGGATTCACTTAAGAAAATTTGTTTTTCAGTTAGCTTTGCAGGGACACACTAACTCCATTGAGAATAGGATACCTGCACTGACATCCACTCAGAGAAGTAATAACTTGCCAAATCCTACTTATCAACGTGTATCCTTTTCTCAATTAATTCAAGATTTCCAGTTTGTTTACTTTCATCTCCAAAATAGCAACAACTTCCTTTAATATTTCAGACAGTCTGGCATTTAAGTAACTGATTGATGAATGTTCAATTGCACTCAGAAGGCGACAGCCGTTCTCATCATCCGTAATTCATTAGCATATAATGGAAATGTCATGCCAATCAAATTAAAGTTGCATGTGATAAGAGCTCTTTGTTATTGATTGAAATTTTCTTCTCAGCAACTGTTGTAACTGCATTTGATAGAAATAGGTTCTCTGCCTGTATCCAAGTTGTTTTTATTCTTTTTCCCTCCTCTAGGATGTCATATTCTCTTTCTGTGCCTAGGCAGCAACGAGCATCATTTCTCCACCAATCTTGCTTTCAGCTGCATGTTTTTGTTTTTCCTCTCTTCATCTCTTTGCATTATTCATTGCTGGGCTACAGCAAAATATTGGAATGTGTAGCATATGGCAACAGAAGGAGAAGAACATCTCTTCACAGAATTTATGTTGTATACATTTAAAAGCTTTCTGCTTTAAGAAACTGCCATACCAAAATAAAGCTAGTTGTATACACACTAACCACTCTTTAACCTATGGCGTGATGCCACTACATAGAAGATCATCACCAAAAATCCATGTCCATGTTTTCTGAAAGACATAAAATATGATTTATATACATTTTTTGTTGTGCTTTTTTAAACAAGGGTTAAGTAACAAAATAAAACATGTCACATTTTGTTTATTCTTTTAGGCCTCACAGCCGAGGATGCCTTTAGTCTGCAAACATTTAAAATTTTTAACTTCAACATTTCACCACAGAAGACATCTGAAGGTTATCCTCTTCCCTTTACTCTAATAAATTCTATAACTCAGAGCTTGATGAAAGCACTTCTCTCTTGACTCTAACAATGTAAAAAAAGAAAATTTTAAATTGAAGTCATTTAGAATTCCTCAGTAGTTAAAACGTTTTTCATAGACACAATCAAACCTTCTTCAAAGTTGCAATTAATTCTTAGTTAGGGGAAAAATACCATATGGAATAAAATTCTCTTTGGAAATCACATGTTTGCATTCCTGCTGTATGATTATTCTTACCACACCAGAAACTTCTTAATTAATTGCACTCTTCATGGCTACACTAAAACAGATGTAAATAAGTGCTTTTTATAACCATTAACTTTCACGACAGACTTTTCCTCAAGAACTGTATGGCTGAATTGTCGAGAGGCAGTTGGAGGGTGTAGGCTGCTGAAGGCTGGCACCCTCTCATTTACATAGGCAGTTTATTATTCTAAATCCAACAAATGGGCAGAAAGACATTTCCAAATGCAAAGGCACAAGAGTTGCCCGTGTTTAAAAACAAATTGGACTTAGTGTGTTGACTTTTGAGTGGTGATTATACAATTAGTGCTGTGAGTTGGGGGGAACCCGCCCCAGTGCTAAGTTGGTTTTATTTGTTTGTTTTTAAATTGGCAAGAAAGCAAGACTGCTGAGAGCTTAAACCAATGAAAAAGGCAACAATGAGAGAAATTAGAGTAGTAAGAACTAATAAAAACAAAATACGAAGAAGGTTTTGTAAGGAGTCCAAAAGAAATCGACCTGGCCTGACGCCAATCGTCACTGATTTCAGGGATGGAATTCGTTAAGGAGGGAGCGTGTCGTGTCTTCTAGGAACTGCAGCGTGCAGCACGGTGGAAAAGAAGGGAGTGAGCCTATCTGTGTACACTCTAATAGCAAAGTATTAATTTCAAGTAGTCTTGTTAACATACTTTTTTGTTGTTGTTTTTGAGGTTGCTTGGACAAAAAAATAGCAAAACATGTTACAACTACACAAATCTCTTGTGCCCGACTCTAGTAGACACATGTTTACCTCTTTGCATTAGGATTTTTCGTCATAAATTGGCTTTTAAATTAGAAGATTACCCTTTGATCTGAGTGAATCTGAATGAATCTTTGACGGGAAACTTCTTCAATTAAGCCAGGGAGATTCTCCCAAAACAAGAAAAAGAAGTTTTCATTTCAGGGTAACAGGTGATCAGATGCAAATCAAACTTGAAGCATGTGCTCTTGTGATAAATCCAGGTAAATTTCATTCCAGAGATAAGATTGTCTCATGGGAAAAGGAAGACTATCAAAGTACAAACCATCATGCACCAACGAGAGCTACCTAGTAAAGTTTAATCTGTGACAATTCATCCATAATTCCTCTCACAGACTTAAGTAGCATGTGTTTTCAGAAGACAGACCCCATCGTGATCTCACATGAGCCATCTGATTGTGATTTCTGAGGACTTTTCAGCTTTGCAATCAAACAGTAATATCAATAATAACAGCTACCAATTATTAAGTGCCAAACACTGTGTACTTTACTAATCATCCCTGTGTGCTTTTATAATCATCCCTAATTCCCAAAACAATTCTGTAATCTGGGTATTATCTCCATTTTTACAAATAACACTTGGGGTCAGAGAGGTTAAGTAACATGTCCAAAGTCACAAAGCTGGTCAGTGGACAGCCAGGATCCAAACTCAGAGCTGCTGCACCCCAAAGCCTAAGCTCTTTTTATTACCCCCTGCTTTGAAGAGACACCCTCATTCCATTCTCTGGATAACAAGAGCAAACCCAGGATGTCTTCCAGGTACCTACCATCATACCCTCTCAACATCCTTTCCCAAATTTCCATTTTGCAAAGATCTCTTGTTTTTCCTTAAGTAAAGCTGAAAGACAACTTTTCTCTTTATTTACA
Source organism: Macaca thibetana thibetana (assembly GCF_024542745.1). Classification (NCBI taxonomy): domain Eukaryota; kingdom Metazoa; phylum Chordata; class Mammalia; order Primates; family Cercopithecidae; genus Macaca; species Macaca thibetana. Next base: position 78,233,398 of record NC_065582.1, read on the forward strand.
GCTACCCATAAAATAAGATTAATCAGCTTCACAGAATTTACAACTCTGATTTAAGAGATGGGGCCAAAGTCCAAATACAGATGTGGAAATGATTATTCTTACACCTATTATATATAAGGAGATCTCTGCATGATCACACAAAGTGAAGTTTGTGTCTGTCTCTGTGACTTAAGCCATCCCATCTTTTATGTATGTCTTCCCAGTTTACCACCACAATTCCTGGTTTTAAGGCATATTGTTACACACACACACACACACACACACACTCTCTCTCTCTCTCTCTCTCTCTCTCTCTCTCTCTCAAAACCCCCAAAGTTTATCTATCTACTGGTCCTTTTTCCTTCCAACTATATGACACTGGAGGATTTAGAATATTTGTGATGCTCAATAACTATTTATCATCATTAATTCATCAATTGCCTCAAGAAAGCCTAATGAAAAGGAAAAGAGTTTGGTTTAAGAAAACATATGATTAGACCTCCCTGAGGACATCCCCTTTCTCATCAGAGAATTTGCCATTTGGATTCACTGAGTAACTGCCTTCTCATAGCTATGTTTCCCTTATCCAAACTGATCTCTATGTAAAGGATCAAGACAATTACAAGAAATTAGTATAAATTAGAATTAAACTGAAATTCCCCACATTGTATCAAATTGAAGCCTTGTTACTTAATCTTTACATTGTCTTCCTTGGGGGTTTTCTCCTTCCTTCACTGTTTAGGCAGTAATTTCTCTTAGGACTTTTAGTTAGCCATCTTCAGCTTACTCAGGAAAGCGAGGGCTGTTAAGAGCTGTTCTGGTGTCCTGGGATTTGTATGTAGAAGATTCCCTTTCACTATTTGATAGCCTCAGAGCTGAAACGGCTGTTACACACCACTCATCACCAACAGTGTCAGAAGTTGTATCAGCATCTTCAAAAAGAAAGTCAGTACATTTTCAGTTAAAAATAGCCATATTCTAAGCTTACCTATGTTCCCTGCACAACTTTTTTTAAGTTGAAATGAAAATACCTTTGAACCTGTCTTCGACATGTTCAATAATTTTCATCAGGTGTAAAACATCTTTCTTTTATTTCCAGAATTCAAGAGCTCCCTAGCAGCAGTCAAATCTAAAAAGTCTTAAGGTTTGACTTGGCTAGCATCCCAAAATGTTAGTCTAGTCTCCAGTAGATATTTCATTAAGAGAATATGTATCAAGTCACATTTATTTTAGTTCAGTGGCTATTTCATTTGCTTAAAATCATAGTTTTCCCACTTATGTAATAAAGGGCAGTGGAAAAAAATGCCAACACTGGGAATAATTATAGTTAGAATAATTATAGTTAATATAATTAACTATAATTTTATATGATGAATTAACTATGAATTTTATATGATGTTGGCGCCTTTTCTAGATCTAATAGTGGAGGGTGGATAGGAAGATTAGAGAGATACTTCTGATATGTTCTTTAGGCTATAAAAATTACATATAAGGCCACCGTGAATTGGATTGATTTTCAAAGATCTAAAGAACAGAGGAAGAAGTGATGATAGCCTTTTGTTTATAGAAGCAAACTTCTAGTACTAAATGACTGTATAGGGGGTAGAGCAAAGTATGGTTTTAATTCTTTCCTGGATCAAACCATCAATAAAATGACATAGCCCAAGCAGCCTGCCAGCACGTTCTTCTGCTCAGATAGTCCACCAAGTCTGGATCAGAGAAGGCTTTGACTCTAGACTTCTAAACAAGCTGATGTGGATGAAATGTATCATATATCTTATATAAATTAACCTGATCTTAATGTGACTGTAAGAAATCACTTAGAACATATTTTGTTCTAATTTTTCTTTCCCATTTTCTTGGTTTACATAGTTTATTTCAAAGAAACATGTGAGATGACTCTATAGTTTTGCACACTGAGCACTAAATGCTGAAGGGCTCTCACTTATTTGTATATCGCATAAATGTAAAATAAATTTCAACTCCTTGGGAAATTTTACATTGATTTACAAGAAATAGAGTATTATTTGGAAACGGTTTATAAATTCTATTTATAATTATCCTATTGAACTAACAGATCTCGGCAAACAAATCATGCCATCACTGACGACTTTAAGAATAAGCATTTCAAGTGGATTTGGATTAAGTTGTTAATGAGAACTAGGCCACAGGCTCAGTTCACTGGATTTTCACTTCTTGAGACATGGAATCATGTACTGAATAAATCAAGTGCAACTGGCTTCACCCTAGCCTCAATGACCAGCACCGTAAAGTCACTCTGTATCTAACACCATCAGCAGGCTCCAGCCCTGAAGCCTAGGAGCCCAGAGTAGAAGGAGGGCTACTAGCCAGCTTTGAAGGGATCTATATGAAAAGAATTCAGGATGCAAAGAGGGCATCAGGAGACAGAAGATCTAGTCATATTTTTGGGCCAGACTTACTGGGCCGGTTACCACCCCTCTCAACATTGTCTCTCTTGAGAGAAAGAGTCTAGGGTATTTTCTGCTATTCCTACAGGGCCTTATTAGAATTTACAGATTGTAGGAAGAGCACAAATATGACACAGACAGGTAGCTTCTGTCTTCCTGACATTTATAATTCCAGAGGACTAGGCAAAAACATCAGAACTCCCTCAAAACCCCCAAAGAAGAAGGAATGAAACAGCTCATCTAACAACCCCACCACAGTGAAATACAGTCAGGTAGTGTAACTTGCTCAAGTTCTTCCTCAAAGCAGGTCCAAATCAGAATAAAACATGATTATCATTTAAGAATAATAATATTTGAAGGTAAAAAAAGAAACCCTTGTACCCAACTGACTTTTCATCCACTTGCTGTCATTACTATGATCAAACATGCTTATTAAAAATAAATGAAATAAAATGATAAAACTCGTAAAGGGCTCAGTGCCTGGCACATAATAAGCACTCAATAAAGGTTGGCTCTTAGGTCTTATCAGTAAGAAGATCAGAGTGAGTACTGTAAAAGAAGGCTAGGGTTTTAGGCAAAGGGAGGGCATACACATTTTCAACACATATAAAATTAAATTATAGCACAATTGGACCAAATTGAGAACCTCCTGTAGAAGTATGGAGTCCTGAAAATACCTTTACAGCATAACGGGGACTTGTTGGGACTTTATAAGAAAGGATTAGGAGCATTTGTTTATTTTTTAAAAGACTGCCCTATGGGAACCTAGAGTAAGATATGAGGCTTACAGACTTGGGCTGATCCTCCCCAAATTTGGGGGTTGTTTAATGTAAGTCATCTGGGGTTTTAAGCTGGCTATTCCGGACTATTCCCTTAACTAAAACAAGACGGCCCCCTACCTTCGCTGAGAGATCTCAGAATCCCCGAAGTCTGGCAGCCTCCGCTAAGCCAGCTGCTGTTTGCAGGATTCTGATGATCTGGGACTTCCCAGGTGTCAGAAGCAAACAATAGATCACAGCTGGCATTAATTGGCAGCACCCTGGTTGGCAGTCTTAGCAGAGAGAGGCCAAACACTGAACAGGCCACAGAGAGAGGACTCCCCTCACTCAGCTAATATTAATTGAAATGTCTTCATGGAATGCTGTTTTGCACATTGCAATGAAAACAGTTTGTTTTTAGGATTTAAACATCCCTCTGCTGTGTTTGCAATCTGAACACTACAGCATGTGTTAAAACATAAGATCCAGGGAGGCAAACTGACTATAAACAGAGTAGTTTAGGAGCTGGAGGGCGGGGGGCGGTGGGGAAGCCGTGTCTTTCTTTTGCAATTTTCAAGCTCAGTGAAGTGCACAGGAGTGATAATCCAGCACAAGCAAGAGAAAAGAAAGAGATATTTAAACTTCAGAGGAATTTTTTTTTTTCACTGTGTGTATTGTTGGTTAGAACCCTGGAAAAGGAAAAATGATTTAAATCCATGACTTTCCCCCGATACTGTCCTTTTAAAATCCTAGGCCACCATACTAAATATTATCCTGGCTATCTGGGGCAATAGTCTCAATCCATCCAGTTAAAAGATACCAAGGAATGTGGTTCACGGCCAGTAATATAGATTAGTATGCTAATATTGTTCTAAGGGTAGCATTGTTAAATAAGCCTGAGATATCCCTGGAATCAAACTGAGCACACTATGCCAACCCATGTGTATCATTTAGGATTATACACGGACTGTTAAGAATACAGAACAATTGCTTCACATTTCTCTGTGCTGGTGTCATCTCCCTTTCGTCTCTGGGAACAACACCCATATCTCGTCTTCGGCTACTGACATTTGTCATAAATTTCAACTGACCTTTTGCCAGAAGAGCTTCAGTATGATTTTCTTTTTATCTTTCCACAGTCTTCAGCTTGTCATGATTCATTCCGGAAGTATTTGGGGCCCGGTGCTGTGCTCAATGTTATAGGAGATGAAAAAAAAGCAGGAAAATCAGTTCCTACTTGGGGAGTCGAAACACATATTTATGACACAACTAGACAATCTGGAAGACAATGATAACTTGTTGATATGAACTGAATACATCAGGGTCAAAGAGGTTAGAAATAAGGCAAAGATATTTATGCATTTGGTTTATTCATCAAAGTTTTCATGAAGAATATAAGTTTGGAGCTGTGTTGTGAAGAAAATATAGAATTTGGATAAAGAAACATATTCCAGATATTTTTAAAAAGCAGAAAGAAAAAAATGATAAATAAGAAGGCCATAAGAAGAGAAAGCCATAAAAAGCGGGCTGACTAAGGGATACTGCCAGCTCTTTTATATAGTGAAGAAGGGCTGAAGCTGTGGTTATATTGGTCCATCCCCCAAGTTTTAGACTATTCCAGATTTTATACATTGATATGTTGACACAAAACAGTTAAATAATTCTGCAAAAAGTATGAATCCAGCCAGTGATAATAAGTCATAATAATAAAATTGAAAAGATAATAAAAGCTAGCCCTGGAGTAGTATTCACTCAAGTCCTGGTCCTGCTTGAAATGTTTGCTTAAACTGATTTAAATCTTTTCCTTTTCCTCCAGATCCTGAAGTAGGAACATTTCTCCAGTTCGTTTTTAGTACCTTTAAATTATTGTTTTCTCAGTGGGTGTAAATACCTCTTTAGTCTTCCTTACTCATCTGTGTACCTTTCTTCATTTCCTCTCTCCTATTTTTCTCCTGCTTTCCCCTTTCCCACTCATATTCAAAGGATGAGTGGATAATACACCCATATATTCAGAATGTTTTCTATATCTCAAAACAATCCTGCTTCGAATTTGCCATGTAAACATAAGCCTGCTAATGTCTTGGACTCAGTTTACACAACTATAACACCTAACAGTCAGCGTGCTGTGAGGAACAAATTTTGTATAACTGAAAGCATTTTGCTCAATTTCAGTGGACAGAATGTCATGCAAAGAATGAAACCATTACCTTAAAAATATAAGCAAGTGTCTTCATTGCCATACACATAGCTTAATGTAGGAACGCAATTTATATCTTAGATTGAAAAAAAAAAAAGAAAGTCCCATTTAACTTCCAGGACAAAAGAAACTTTGTTCACTTCTTATCCCAAGAAAAACTGTTATTTAGGACAAACCATTGTCTAGCCAATCATTACCCTGTGATAATCCTTCCCACCTACTGAGTATCAGTCATAAGGGTGAGGGAATTTAAGAAGAGTTTTAAAGTTAGGAGCGCTAATGCAAATTATACTAATAAATTTAAATGCAATCTCTGGGGAATCAACTTACCGTTATAAATAGTTGATTCATTTATCACAGTTACAATATCTAGTGGTAGAAATAAACTAACACATCACTCTCTATTAATGTGCTTAGAACCTATCAATCCAATTGTTTACCAACGGGATTCAAAAGGAAAGGATTCATTTATTACACTTGGAAAATCCTTTGTAACTTCTTGAAGAAAAGACAGACATGCAAAGATTCTACATTTTCATAGGTGACATGTTCACATGTTCTCCTGGATTTAAAAACTGCAATGAGAAAATAGGAAAGCCTGAATTTTTTTCACTCTATCTACAACCCTGATAAGCTACTAATGTGAACTTGAACAAGTTCTTAAGCATTCAGAGCTCATTACTTATGACCTAATAAACAAAAAGGTGTGAAAACCAGAGTAAAAATTGAAGCTTCAAGTCAACCTGAGAGATTTTGCTCTGGAATAGCTCAGATTAAGGCAAGCTCTCACCAAACAAAGATAATGCAGAAAGAAAATCATACAATTATAGAATTTTAAAGCCAGAAACAACCTCAGAGCACACAGATTCCCCCCTGCTCGTTGTGCAGATGATGAACATGAAATCTCAAAAGAATAAATAAGGCACCCAAGGCCTTGCAGCTAAGTTGTGCAGCCATGAAAAGAACCTGGGAACTGAAGCATATGAGTACGTGCACACACACACACACACATACAAATCTTTAGAAAGAATAATTTCATATATAATATTCGTGCAACAAGAAAGTTACTGGCAAAAAAAAAAAACTATATTAAAGCCTTTTTCGTTCTTGATTTCTTTTTTGTAGATGTGTTACGCAAAAGTGGTTCCAGACCCAAGACAAGACAAATAAGGCTGTTACTAAATGGTATGTGTGTCCCCTGCACCCGTACTGGTTATGAAGCAAAAGAAAAGATTAAAGACAGAAGCTAAAAAAGAAAAAAGAAAATCATCACTACTAATACAGTCACCCAGCCCACAGGTAAAATCATATCAACAAGACTTCACTGTATTGTAGATTAAATGTGTTTCCTAATGTACTAATTTTGTCTGGTAACAATTAATAGTTAGACAGATGATAGACCTGAAATAAGCAACACCTATACTTGTTGCAATTATTCAATATGTTGCTGCTATAATTTATATTTTCATACTCTCCTTCATAATTAATACAATCTATATTTTGAGCTCTTAGTAAAGAAAAGATTCTGGGCCAGCCTAAAGCTCTATATTTATCTGGAATCACTGGCACTTCCCTATCAGTCCACCATGTTTCTAGTCTCATGTTCTAAAATAAGCAATCTCCCTATTCTTTTTGCCTCTTTCTCCTCTTCTATCTTTTCCTAACCAACCCCTTAAAGAAGTAATCTAGATTCACAATCTCCACTTTTTCTTGTTTATTCTTCCACCTACTGCAGTGTCACTTTCAAATCACTCTTCGATAGCTGTCTATTGAATCCGTTTCACAATAATCCCCGGATCACCAAATCCAAAGGCCTCTTCTAAATTCTCATTCTCCTGGATAGTGTTTGACACCCAACCACCTTCTTTGGGGAACTCAGCCTTTTTGTGCTGTCTTGATGCCACTTTCTCCCAATCTTTATGAACACTTAATGGATCCTCCTTCACCACTTGATCTCATCCACTCTCCAAGTTTCATTCACACCCATGGTTCTCAATGGGGGATGATTTTGCCACCAAGAGACATTAGGCAATGTCTGAAGACATTTTTGACTGTCATCACTGCAGAGGGTATTGGCTGCTGGCATCTAGTGGATAGAGAGCTGGAATGCCAATAAACAGCCTACAATGCACAGGATAGCCCTCTAAAATGAAGAATTAGCAGATCCAAAATGTCAACAGTGACAGGATGAGAAATGGTCTACATCTACCTGTTTATAGATGTGGCTATATAGTTATCCACAACCTACATCTTTCAACTAAGTTCTAGACCTATTTTTAATGCACTCCCCCATACATGTGCAGTAATTACCATTATTTGCCTCCAAGCCTTCTCTTTTTATAGACCCTCACACAAGTCGTCTTCATTCACTCTGAGCTCAAGTTAGAAACCTTGGAATCATTTTCTATTCCCTTTGGATCACCACACACAACCTCTGTGTCACCATGTTCTATTTTATTTTATAATCCCATAACCTCCTGCATGATGTGGTTAACTTCAGCCTCTCCCCATTCCATTTCATTGTTTACATTACAGCAGTCATCATTCTATAACCAAAGTTTCTCCTGTCCCTCTTTCACTGAAATATTGTCAGTGGCACTCACTGCCCAGAGAATGAATTCTTAACCTGGATTCCAGGATCTGGGGGAGAAAATGGAAAGGGACTAGAGGGAATTTCCATCTACCACCTAGAATTATGTTTAAAATTCAATATGCAGTACATTTTCTGGAAAAACTAACAGCTTCATTAGATTCTCTATGACAGTGACTCTTAAAGTTTAGCATACATCAAAACCTCCTGGAGAGCTTTTTAAAACACAGATTGCTGGGCCCCATCATAGTTTCAAATTTACCAGGTCTGAATTTTGGTCTGGGAATTTGCATTTTTACCAAGTTCTTAGCTGATACTAATGTTAATGATCTTGGGACCACACTTTGAGAAGCACTATTTTGCTTCTGATCTTGGGACCACACTTTGAGAAGCACTGATGATCTTGGTACCACACTTTGAGAAGCACTATTTTACACTGAAAGCGTCTAGAGATTTCTGAATTACTGAGTCCTGGATCTCATTCCCAGAGGCTCTATGGGATGTGACCTAGGTTTTTGAACAATTTAAAAAATCTCCATAAGTGATTCTAATATGCAATGAATTTTGCAAACCACTGCTCTAACAGGTCCATGACCCAAAATAGGTAAGGAGCCTAGAGGATAGAGAAAAAAACTGCTGAGGATAGAACCTCCTCATCTGGCCTCCACCTACCTTCTGGGTCCCTATGCTACCCACTCCTCTCTCATTCACACTTGACTCTCTAAATGTCCACACTGGTTAGAATCTCACACTGTAAATGTTGCTGCCACCGCATTTATTCGCAGGCTTCCCTCTACCAGGAATTACATTCCCTAAACTTTCTGGAAAATTTTACTCATTCTTCAAAACCACCTTAAATATTACCCATTCTAATTTTCTATGATCAAAATCAAAACACAAGTACCACCAAGGCAGAATTACTACTTCCTAGTTAGTTTATGTTCCCATAGCACTTCATTAACCCTTCTGTTTTTTCACATCATATAAAAAGTAGCTGTTTACATTGCTACATCTCATTAGACTGTGAGAACCTGGAGGGCTGCTAGTATCTGGGGCCTCAAGTAGAACCTGACACAGAGCAAGCAGTCAATATGGTGCACTAGTTCATTCATTCATCCACCCAAGCAGGAAAAGGGAAGTCTCCTTTGCCTAAACTTTTCCTATTTTATAATTTTTCTGTATTTTAAAAAGCAAACAAATTCTGAGTGAAAGTTCTCTGAATGAACTGGAGTCTTCTGAATGTTTATGAAAGTCAGAAAGGGAGTCGTACATGCAAGACAGAACTCAACAGCTTTATTTACTTAACTATCATAACTGAATATTTAATTTAACATATTCAAATACTTAAAAATTCTCATTGGTAAGCCTGCAAATAACTACTTAAAAGAGTGTGTGTGGTGGGAGAAACGACTATAAAAATGTTAAGTTAGGAAAACACTGATCTGTTTCTCTGGGTCTAATTATTGCCCTGTGTAACTCAATGGGAATTCTCACAGTGAATTACATAGACGTGAATGCAGCCCAGATGTGCTCCTCAACTCTTCTCAGCTTGGTTTCTAATAGACTTTTTAAAATTATTTCTCTTCCCTACCCTTCTGGAAGAATCACAGATAAATAAGGTGCATTCTATACTTTAAGCCATCAAAAAATATACTACACAGTATAAATCAAGTCTTTGTAATTTTGTGGTTCAAAAGGATGAATGGAGGGGATTATCATAATCTTAAATTTCTACAAAACTCTAGCAAAGATACTAACTGGTGTGACTTTTTTCTTTTTTGTATCATAATGTACATATGTGAATCCACCAAGAAGCATTTTTAAAGAGTAACAAAGCCCGGAGTGACTTTGATGGAATGTGATACATTCTGTAGTCACTTTCTTTGTCATAGTCACAACTGAAAGCAACAAATTTCTTAGAATTTTTGATAGTTGGACTACCATTACTTTTCATTGTAAAATTGTTAGGGAGAAAGAATTTGTCATTTTCCTGACTCTACAAATATTTATTATATTGAACAATATGCATTTTTGAAAACAAACCATTAAAAATCTACAGAAGATTTAAAACTATGTAATTTAGTCATCATCTGGAATAGTTTTTCTATTTTGACAGACAGAATATACACAGTTTTTACTCAGAAATTCCATCAAAGGACCAACACTATACATTCTGCCTTTTCATTTCCCACATTCCTTAAATATAGGATTTAAGCAATTCTCATTTGACAGAGAAAAGAAGTTTTAAGCATAACTTTTTTTTCCTAGGTTTAAAAATAGGAGTCTATTTTTCAGTTTATACTTCTTCACCTCATGAAGCTATTTTATTTTTACCTGTTTACTTGTTAGAGATAAACAGGACGCAAATTATCAAACAACATTTTTATGAAAACTTTTCGTGTGTGTGTGTGTGTGTGTCAATTTGGGTTGGTAGTGTCATCAGTTTTTGTCAATATGGGTTGGTAGTGTCATCAGTTTATAAGAATAACTCAATGCAACTATAGGTAACTGGTAGCATAATTTTTATGCGAGTGCCTCCAAGGCAGCCTTATACAATTATCTTTTTCTTTCTTATTGACAACTTAAATGAACCTTCAGTGAGAATGAGTCTTCTCTGACAGTTTTCCTGAATCGCAAAAGTCCATCGGCTAAATCAATGACCTGTAGTTAAAACATCATTAATCAGACTTAAAAATAACCACCAAAATTTACTGTGCTCTTTCTTCTCCACGTTCCTTAACTTCTCCTCATCACCCCAAGGCAACATGAGGAATAAATCTAATTATTTAATTTAACAAATTAAATTACCTCACTGGAAAGTTGCTATGCCACTGTCCTTAGGCGCCCTGTCTACCAAGACAAGGCATACATATAGGTGAAATGTTTTCAAATGAGATTCTTCTCTAGTATTAACTCTAAATAAATTTTGTTGGGCAAGGTCTGAAAAGAACTCAGCTTACCGTAAATTCCTGGCAAAAATAATTTAGCTAATTTTGTAGCAGTGATTCCACACACTGGCACAACTCTCAGTGAGTAAGTGGGTGGGCAGTGCGATGTGTTCTTCCAAGTTAAAAATACATTTTAGTTAGAAAGAGGGTTTGAATTATATTGCTTACCTATGACAGCTCTATAGATAAAAGATTCCTTCTCTGGGGTGACAATTGAATACTAAACAAACCCACTCAGGAATAATTTAGTGTTATAACTGTAATTAGTGATCTACATTTAAATTCAAGAATTATATAGACCTCCTCCCAAAAACGTAGGTGGAACATTATGCTAACATTTTCGTGGCTTTAGGAAATCTAAATCCAAGCTTAGTTTAGTGACTGAAATATTTTCAAGCAGTCAAAAATTATCCATTTCATAGTGCATAATAATTTCAAGGGAAATATCTTACTGTACTATAGAATATTTTAAATACTTTTTATTCAACATTATGGCCCTAGTTGGTTCTTGCAAATTATTTTGATGACCAGTAAAATGTTCGTATGAAATTCATTACGGCCAAAATCAAAATCTTCAAAATACATTTCAAGGAAAAATAAACCTGAACAAATAAAGCAGCCCTTCAATTGCTTTCTCCCAATAGAAAATTTCGACTATGAGAGACCATGATAATGGAATGTCGGAGGAGAAAAGGAAAAATACATCACAATAATGGATACCTAGGGATGTTTCTATTAGGTATAACAGAGATATTCTGTGAACCAGGAGTCAGTGATGAGAGAATTTATAATTCTGTAGGAAACAGGGCCAAGATGGCAATACCTAATAATGAAACATATTTGCAGGTATTTATAATATTCACCAATTGGCTAATGTACAACTAAGTTCATCAAATGACTGTGTTGACATTTCCTATAATGAAGACCATGAAACCCCTTAAAATTATTTTGTTAAACCTGGAAAAGCAATAAATTTGGCTTTGTTTAATCTTTTTTTAAACTCTGAATGTTGGTTTTTCTATAGTATTGAATATCATAGTAACATAGATGACTAGTATTCCAACATATTAACTAATGTGCTTTCTCCTCCGTGATCCTTTCTTAACCTGTGTCCCTTCCCTATCAAAGACTTTGAGATGTCTCTTGCTTTAGGATAGGGTTGATACTTTAGTGAAGAGAACAAAAGAATTAAATCCTTGCCTTTGGAGTGCCAAAGGCTGATATCCAGGCATAGGACAAAAAGATCTGTAATGATAAGTTTCTCAGAACCAGTTTTTCCTACCCACCCATCCCCAGACAGAGCTGAAGTTTGCCACTGGGAAGGAAACAGAAGGAGAATGCAAGAAGTAAAAATGGGGTTTGAGCTGCTCTGGGTGTCTGAACAAGAGGAGGGTTGATAAGACTGGAGTCTCCAGATAACTTTAGTGGATCTGAGAAGGGAGAGATACCATGGGCGGAGGTCAGAGAGGTGGTAAGCCTTGCAGAATATCCCCAGACACCAGCCTGCCACAAGGAACACTGTAATAAAGATGCCTGCATCTAAATTCTGGGCAATAGGGGTCTGAGATAACTGCAGAAAGTTCCCCATAGTCCCACCTAGAAAGATTCAGAAGAACAGAGAAATATGTCCTGCCCAAGAGAAGGGGTTCAGAAGTATCTGAGAGAATGAGAGCTGAGAGTATCTGAGAGAATGAAGACTATTCAGGAGTTGGAAAGAGATCTAAGTAGATCAACAACCAGAAACCTGATGAAATATGGGGATTTCAGTGGATACCAATAGGAAGAGATGACAGCCACCATGACCTGACACCCTGTAAACTTCCTAATTAGCAGGTTCAACCAGGGAATGCGGGTAGAGATCTTGAAGTATACTTCCCTATGAAGTATAATGCATGTGGTGCCAAGGGCTTCAGTTAAGATATTGTGACTCTACACTATTAAGCCTATATTAAAGCAAACAAAAGAACATTCACACCAAGGTTTGAATTTAGTTATTTCTCATTCCGAAATCTGAGCTAATGCACTTTATTAGAGTAATAATGAGTCATTAACATATTATCCAATAAATAATGTAGTGACAACTGCTTCATCATTTTGAAAAGAAAGTGACTCCTTATGCCAAAATAAATTTCAGATGGATCAGAAATTTTGAATTACAAAATGAAACCATAAATGTATCAAAAGAAAATATGGGGAAATATTTCTTTAATTTTGTAATGTGAAAGGCCTTCCTAAACATGACACAAAACCAAGAAACTATTAAGAACAATGCCAAAAAATACAAAGTTAAAAGATCAATAACAAAAAAGAAAAAACTGGCATCATGTTTTGACAGCTGAGAGCTAATTTTCTAATTTATACAATGCTTGTACAAATTAGCAAGAAAAGGACAAGAAAAAAGGTAATTAAAAACTGATCAATTAATGTAAATAAGTAATTCAAAGAAATGAAAATAAAATGACCAGTAAACAGCAAAAGGTATCAATCTGAATCAAAAGTAAAAAAAAATGCAAATCACATGTAAGTTTTCACCTTTCAGATTGGTAAAATTTAGTAATGATCAAAATCAACAACGAATAAACATTCTTTGACTCAGTGATTCCATTGTTAGAAATTGAGTCTACTGAACAGATAATGTTCCCACTGACTAGAATGCTCTTTACAGAATTATTTATAATAAAAATAATCAGGAAAATAATCCGAAGACTTATTAATAAGACTAAAATAAAATATTTTGTGATACTGTCATAAAAAGGACATTGTACAACCACTAAAAACAGTATATTTCTAGGGACTCAAACAGATGGTCACTTAGCCTTCTGATTAAGCTAAAAAACCAGGTATATATCAGTATTTATAATACAACCCCATTGGTGAAGACTTTAAACACACACACACACACACACACACACACACAGATGTATGATATCCATGCTAATTTTTCTATAAAAATTATGTAAGAATCCAAGTGGTTACCCTTGGAGAAATCACTGGGGACAAGAAGTGGTGGCCAGAAGAAAAAGGTGAGTTTTAGTTCTCATATGAAACTGTCTGTACTCTTTATGCATATATTACTTTCATTTTGACTTGTTAAATAACTTTTTCTTTTGAAAAATCAAATACATTGGAGTTGTTTTTCTTGGTTTAAAATTAAAAACCACATTTCAGTAAGTAAGATGCACCTCTAGGGACCCAGACAGCTGCAGATGCCAGCAAGGAAAGACTTTTGTCAGGCTTAACATATTTCTCAATTACTGCTTTTGTTATTACAAATACCTGATTGCATGTTCACATCTCAAATGACTTCTATGAACCCTAACTCAAAATAACTCAAACCCTAACCAAAAGCGAGTCACCCGGAGGATTCACTACTTAACGATTCACTACTCCCAGTTAAGTTAATTGGTGAGAAAGTGTCTGTATGTATTTCTAAGCCCCATTTCCTAGTGTGATGGCAAATGGGATATGGAGAATAACAAGAGCAATGGAAGATATGTCACCTGCATTCGGTCAGGCAAATATGTAACTGTACTCATTCATCCGCAGCCATGAGGCCACATGCCACAAGCCCTCCTGTCTCAGCTCTGACACCACTTTCTCAGAGAGGCATTGCCTGAGCACCTAATGGGCCTCTCACCCATACCCTCTTTATTCTCTACCTTGGCTGCTTTATTCTCTCTCTTGGTTTCTATCTTGGCTCTGATGAATTGCAGTTATTTTTTATTTGTTTATGAAATTGGTTTTGGTTTTTGATCCTCATTGGAATGTATACTCTGTGGGAGAAGGACCAAGGTAAACTTGTCTACCACTATGTTTCTAATGCGCACCTAGTATAATCATGGCACATAATTAATATTCAATAAACCTATGGAGTATAAATTAAAAATCATAGTTATGTGTGTGTGCATATAGAAAGAGAGAAAGAATATAATATTAACAATTGCTAGGTTTATTGAGTGTATACACTGTGTATAATATTCTAAGTACCTGCACATTATATTCATGCCATGTCCAAAACAACTTTATGAGATAAATTCTATTATTATTACTATTTTACACATGAGGAAACTGAGACATAAAATGGTTAAATAATTTGATCAAAGTCACACCGAACTAATGAGTAAAAAAGGAAATATATATTATTAATAATATAATATATAATAAAATTATATTGTATATATAATACATATTATTAATATGAGCTACACATGTAATATGTATAATTTTTATTTATTTATAAAATACAAAGTAGAGATTTGCTATTTTAATTCCACCTTCAAGGTTGATACAAAATCAGAAAGAAATGGAAACTCTATCCCCAAAAAACCATCAAAAGAATCCCCAAATTAAAACACCCAATTCTACTTCTCCTTTGACATGGAAGGAGGAAGCACATTTCTGGTGACTAATGAGAAAGGATATCCTTCTCACATCATTCTTTGGAAAAGTACATCCAAAAGTACCTTTTTTTTCCCCAAAAATCCTATAAGTAGCTTCACACTTTTGTATGAATACAGAGGACTCCAGTGAGGCCAAAGCAGCAGTGATATATTCTACTGTATGCAGTATAATTGTCACTTCACTATTTATATCTGGCATGAGGTTATATAGTGTCACCATTATCATCAGCAGAAGCAACAAAAAGAATTCTGAAGCATAGTGCCTGGTGTCTTCAAAGACAGCATGAAAACTCATTCCCTTTACTTTATGGATTTTTCAATAAAAGAAGGTAGTATGGATGATAATACAAAAACACAGGGCATTTTCTATGAAAGTTTAATAAGAATGAATTGAAACAAAAGGATTAAAGCAAAAGGAAGATTAATTTACCTTTACAAAAATATCCTACAATTCATTGCTGAATTCTCATTCCTAAAGTCTTTCTTTTGTCTTCAACACACATGGGCAAGCTCTGTAAACTGATATGCAGCCTAAATCAGACACACTAATTTTAACAGTGTGTATGTGTTTCTTTCTGTCACCCCGTGGCTTCACTCACATCAGCCATGAAAATCATGCTAGCCACCCCCATTTGTAAAAACAGTAGTTATTCACAAGACTCTGTGAAATCAGATCTCCATTAAAGTGTATTTATGGATGTGGAACAACCGAAGAAACAAACTTTCAGCAGGCAACATGAACTACTATTATAACTTTTTAATATTCATGAGTGGAATATGATTGCCAATCAGTCAAAATCACCGTAGGCCGAGGTTTTCAACTGGGCACAGTTTTCCCCCAAGGGATACCTGTCAATACCTGGAGACAGTTTTTGTTATCACAACTTGGGAGTGAGGTGGGAGTGCTACAGGCATCTAGTAGGCAGAGGCCAGGGATGTCACTAAGCATCCTACAAGGCACAGGATTGCTCCCACAATAAAAAAATTATCTGGTCCAAGATGATCTGGTTCTTCTACTGAGAAAGCCTGCATTCCATTTATAGTGTGAGACAGGGACAGCTCTGGATTCCAAATTTAGTTTGAACTCTAGCTTCAAGGATTACTAGTTTTGTCATCCTAAACAAGACCATTTATTTATTAAATATTTTTGAAGCTCTGTGTTCTACGTACTGGGATACAGTAGCGAACAAAACTGATAAAAAATCCTTGCCCTCACTGAGATTGCATTCTACTGGGAGATATTGACAGGAAACAACAAACAAGTAAAAATATGTGTACTAGGTTATTTTCTTCAGGGAGGAGACTAACATTTATTAAGAAGCACTCTCAGAGCCCATTCCTATGAAGTGCTGAGAGTGAAGTAAACGAAGCAAGAGTGGCAAAGGGAGAAGATGGGCTGTGATGAGTCTCCACAAGAGTCTCAGCAGGTCCCATGGGGAGCTCTGAAGCTGAAGCGGCTCTTCCGAGTTGCTCTCCATTGAAGCAAAATGACCAGGCCTTTATTCTCCCACATCAACAGCCAGTAGATGTGTGCTGCCTCCAGAAAGGGGCAGTGAAGATGGGCAAGGCAACTGTCTTCCATCAAGGCTAAGAGTTTCATGGCTAACAGGCCTCAGTGGGACATTCAGCTAAGAACTACCACCAACACTCCAAGTAGCTGGAGGAATGAGTACTTCAGTTCTGAAGGGGAGAAATTTGTGTGGCACATCACAGCATCTACCACACACACATTAAGTAGCAATAAATGAAATAACACTGGGTAAGAAGTGGAGAGTGATAGAAAGTAGAGTGAAGCTTTAGAAAGAATAGTCAAGAAAGCTCATTCTGACAACGTACCATCCGAGCAGAAGTTTTAAGAAAGTAAAGGAGTGAACCTAGTAGAAATTTGAGGGAGTATCAGGCAGGAAGAACTGCATTTGCAAAGGCCTTGATGCAGGAATATTTAAGGCACAACAAGAAGATCACTGGGAAGGGAATGGAGTGAGCAAGGAGGAGACTGGTAAAAGATGGGAATGGAGATACCCAGGTCTTACATGGTGTAGGATTCTTTGACCATGGTAAGCCTTTAGGATGTCTTCCCAAGTGTGACAGAAAGCCAGTAGATGGTTTTGAAGCAGCTAGTGATATAATCTGACGTATATATGGGTTATAAGGAAGCAAAAGTAGAAGCAGAGACACAGTTAGGGACAAGAGTAGTTTAAGTAAAAGATGATATCAGCTTAAACCATGATAGTAGAAGTAGTTGGGTTTTTAAAGGTAAAGATGTTCGGGATTTACATGTGCCATATATGTAGACTCCAAGAGAAAGGAAAGAATTAATGGTAACTCCTAGATTTCTGAGCAACTGAGTGAATATGGGTGTGATTTACAAATATGAAGACATCCAAGTAACAGGCAGATTAACAGAGGGAAATTAGGAGTTCTGTTTTGCCATGTCCAGTCTGAAATGATTAGGTTTAACTATAAGTCAGGTAACTTAAATAAGATAGATTTTTTGTTTTGTTTTTTGTTTTTTTGAGACGGAGTCTGGCTCTGTCGCCCAGGCTGGAGTGTAGTGGTACAATCTCGGCTCACCGCAAGCTCCGCCTCCCGGGTTGATGCCATTCTCCTGCTTCAGCCTCCCGAGTAGCTGGGACTACAGGCGCCCGCCACTGCGCCTGGCTAATTTTTTGTATTCTTAGTAGAGACAGGGTTTCACCGTGTTAGCCAGGATGGTCTCGATCTCCTGACCTTGTGATCCGCCCGCCTTGGCCTCCCAAAGTGCTGCGATTACAGGCGTGAGCCACCGCGCCCGGCCAAGATAGAGTTTTTAATCTCTTCCACTTAATAGCCTGGAGGAAGAAAATCATTCCAACTTTCTTCTCGATGAGCTCTGGAGTGTGGACATCGCCTAGTTCAAGATTAAGCTCTAGTCCAAGCATCAGAATGGAGAAAGGTAGAAGAATGAGCAAAGGGTCTCAGAAGCTGTCCAACAGCATTCCCTTTTATTCTCTTAGCCAAAATTTTGTCACGTAAGTACACCAAACATCAGGAGTGAGGGTAGGGGTAAATGATAAGCTTTATTCTGAGTTGCCACGTGTTCACTAAAAATTATAATACTATAGAATAAAATTGGATGTTGTGAGACAACTAAAAATCTCTGCCATAACATCCAATGGAAATCTCAAGTAGACAGTTGAATACATAGATCTAGAACTCAGGGCAGAAGTCAGGACTGGAGATATAGACTTGGAACTCATTCGTTTCTATATGGTATTTAATTAAATTTATGAGACTGAAAGAGATTACCTCAGATGTGAGTGCATATAAATACTTACATAAGCTCCATGGTACATCACATTTTCCAAAGATGGCTATAACAATATTTCCAATCCCATATCTCATGTACAATGTGATCTTGATATGTCTCCCTTTAAGAAGTAAAGTCTGTTCAAATTATAAAAATCCTAGAAGACAACCTAGGAAATACCTTCTTGACTTCGACCTTGGCAAAGAATTTATGACTAGGTTTCCAAAAGTAATTGCAACAAAAACAAAAATTGACAAGTGGGACCTAATTAAACTAAAGAGACTCCACACAGCAAAAGAAACCATCAACAGAGTAAACAGACAACCTATAGAATAGGAGAAAATATTCACAAACCATGCATCCAACAAAGGTCTAATATCCAGAGTCTATAAGGAACTTAAACAAATCATCAAGCAAAAAAACAAATAACACTATTTTAAAATGGGCAAAGGACATGAACAGACACTTCTCAAAAGAAAACACATAAGCAGCCAACAAACATATGGAAAACTGCTTATCATCACTCATTATCAGAGAAATGCAAATCAAAACCACAATGAGATACCATTTCACACCAGTCAGAATGGCTATTAAAAAGCCAAAAACACAACACATGTTGGCAAGGTTGCAGAGAAAACAGAATGCTTATACATTCTTGATGGGAATGTAAATTAGTTCAGCCACTGTGGAAAGCAGTTTGGAGATTTCTCAAAGAACTTAAAACAGAACTATCATTCAATCCAGCAATCCCATTATTGGGTATATATCCAAAGGAAAATAAGTTGTTTTAAAAAAGAAAGACATATGCACCCCTATGTTCATTGCTGCACAACTGTAAAGATATGGAATCAACCTAGGTGCCCATCAACAGTGGACTAGATAAAGAAAATGTGGCACATATACACCATGGGATACTATGCAACCATAAAAAAGAATGAAATAATGTCCTTTGCAGCAACATAGATACAGCTGGAGGTCATTATCCTAAATGAATTAATGCAGGAACTAAAAACAAAATACCATGTGTTCTCACTTAAAACTAAGCATTGAGTACACATAGACATAAACATGGGAACAGGGAGCTAAGCACTGAGTACATATAGACATAAACATGGGAACAACAGGCACTGTGGACTACTAAGGCAGGGAGGGAGAGAAGCATGGGTAGAAAAACTACCTATTGGATACTGTGCTAACTACCTGGATGATGGGATCATCTGTTCCCTAAACCTCAGCATCACACAATGCACCAGTGTAACACACCTGCATATGTATGACCCTTGAATCTAAAAAGTTGAAGTTATTAAAAAAGAATAAATGGAGCCTATCTCCTAACCTGTTGAATCTGGGTGGGTTTCTGAGTCACAGCCAAAAGAATATAGAGGAGATAACACAGCATGGCTAGGTCAGAAAAGAAGATGCAGCTTCCTCATTATAATTTGGAACACTTGTACTTGGAGCAATGGGTAACCACGCGTAGGCTGTCCAATTGGCAATTCCTGTTTTCACTGGCTGGTGATATATGTGGTTCTTAGCACTTCAATTAAGGGGCGTGAGTGAAGACGGGTCCAGCGTGATGACCCTTGGATCCTGCATCCAGCTCTCAGCACCCTACTTATGGCTAGCTTCAGCATCTAGGAGGACACACAAGGGAAACTTATTTTGCCTCTAATTATTCAGCAAATAATTAGGAAAAATACTATTTTAAATGACTAGAGTTATCATCCATAACCCCAGAACTATTTACCCTTGCCTGGTGTTGATGGGAACATAGTTGTAACATGGACGGTATCTGGTTGGTCTGCCTGAGTATTGAACTTCCTGTCTCCCCACTATGTTCCTCACCTTCCAAACATACATGCGTGTGTGTGCACACACACAGACACACACAGACACACACACACAAACCTGTACGAAAACATATTCACCATCAACACCATGTTTTTCTGTTACCTACCTGTTTCTTTCATTTCCTGCCACTTTAAATTATAAAGTCCCAGATGCAAAACTCGTTTATCTGTTTATACACATTTCCACATCATCTAGAGTGGTTGTAGACTATCTGAACGTGCTTTTGATGCTCTGGAAAACTTTACATCTTTAAAATTGCTTCATATTAGTTGATTTTTATTATTATTGTAACCATAGTCCTCTACAAAGCTGCTGAAATAAGATGAAAAATAAATTTCATGGACCAAGAGAGTGCTTGTCCATCTAATTTTTGTTCTACAATATATAATACTAAATTATGTAAATCCCAACAGAATGCTCAAAGGAGTAACATAAATAACATATTACTTGCTCAACCTTTAGAAGGCAGCATCCTAGAGTTTCATATTTTTAGGTATGTTACTCTGTTCACTAAGTTCTTTGATTTGAAATAATCATTTATGAAATATTTCCCTAAAATAGAAAGTAAACAATTTTAATAGGATTGTCAAATAATATATGCCATTTATAAGATTACCCATAGTCCAATGGTATGACTGCAATGAAGTGCTTATAAGTGAGAATGTAGAAAATACTGCCAAGGTGAGTTGACTCACACCTGTAAACCCAGCACTTTTCGAGGCTGAAGCAGGAGGATTGTTTAAGTCCAGGAGTTTGAGACCAGCCTGGGCAACATAGGGAGACCCCCATCTGTACTAAAAAAAAAAAAAAAAAAAATTAGCCGGGCATAATAGTGTGCACCTGTTGTCCCAGCTACTCGGGAAATTGAGCTGAGAGAATCACTTGAGCCCAGGAGGTCAAGGCTGCAGTGAGCCATGATCCAGCCATGCACTCCAGCCTGGGCGACAGAGGGAGACCCTGTCTCAATAAAAATAAAAAACAAAAAAAGAAAAAACTAACAGTACTCAAAGGATGAAGTTATTTCAGAAGTAATTACAAATCCCAAGCTATTATTTCTGCTTCCCTATAGAATAAATTTAGAAATAGCCATTGCTAGTCTTAACATTTTTATTTCCAGATTTATCAGCAGAGACAATGTCAGTCTCAGAAAAAAAAAAATCATAACAGATGAAGAAAATAGATATAAATTGTCAATGAAAAATAAACTCAAATTCAAGCAAAATTTAAGATTCTTAAATAAAGAAAAGATCTCAGGTTGATGTCAAGTATGTTTCTTTAACATATGATGATTGCCAAGCTCTAGGCAAGTGTGATTTTGCAATTTTAAGGTGGCTAGTACACTTGAAGGCTAAAAATGTTAAAGTCTTACCAACTGCCCAAAACCTACACCTTCACCTGCTCTTCTGTTTCTAAAATAATCCCTATCACCATTCTTACCCACTCAACTTGTTTAAATAATATAAGATATAAAGTAAATAGTAGGAAAAGTCATAGGAAAGTAAAAATTTAATTTCACTACCCCTTATTTACATTTTACCAATTCTAAAAGTAATTTTCTCCAAGGTAATATAGGGAAATAAATGAAATCTCCTAATGACTTCAGAGGAAATATATTCTCTGGATATGGTATACACATACACTTTAATTTGGCCAAAACCAAATAATAGAAGATTAAAATTTAAAAAAAAATTTAATTATACAAAAACATTTAATTTCATATATATTTTTTCAACTAATAATTAGTTGAAATTAATAAAATATTTACCATGGGTCATAGGCAGGAAGCATTCATTGCCAACTGTCACTTCCCTATGGTTTCCTAGAAAATCAGAGGATTGAAAATGTGAGAAAATGTTTCTTACTACGATTGAAATACAGGAGAGGAAGGAAGCATTTCTGAAAATGCAAATCCTGCTTTAACATAGCAGTTCTCTACAAGAGAATTTATTCTGGGTGTCATTTGATAGGAAGTACAGTTTGATGTCATTGTTCCATTCCTTTATGTGCAACATCAAAATATCAGTTCTTTGGTCCTCCAAGTCAATTTCAAATACACAAAAGAAATTTGAAGAGTTTGGATGAGAGTAGTTTTTATCTTGAATTACTGAAATACTTGCTTTCATTTCTCTTCAATTCATATGAAGAAAAAAATTTTAATGTATTAGCAATATATCACACAATATATTTTTAAATCATAGCCTCAGTCATAAAGTAGAAAATATATAATCAGAATCTGGAAATGTTTATCATGGTGAAACATATTGTTTAAGGTATTATTTTTGAAAAATGTTACTAATATATGAATCCTAATAAAGTATGAAATGTTATTAATTAAATAATTCAAATATTTAGAGTGTTAAAACAACTTACATGTGTTTTATCTCATTTGATACTTGGGAAAGTCCTTCACGTTAGGTAAAATATGTATTGTTATCTTCACCTTTCAGATGATGAAACTGATACAGAGGTAAAAGATCTTACTGGAGAACATGTAGCTTTGGGTGGTAACTGACAAGAGAACCCAGATATTCTGACAACCAGTCAGTATCCTTGTCTTTGACTGCTTTTGACTCTGTGAAGCTTGAAGTTAATTCGCCACTTTATTCAGCTTAGTGACAAAAGTATAAATAATTAAAAATTAGCCAAAAATAGAATCAATACACTCCTGAGAGCTTGATAAGAAGCTCATAACTAGGGAACAGTTTATATACCAATTACGGGCAGACACTGCTACAGAACAGGCCCAAAGTGACCAGGGAGAAAAAGTGTGCCTACATGTTTTAACTTTACAGGATCTTCAAGTTCTATTTTACAGAAACTTGTGCTCAAATAAAGTTTTAACATCTAGACTGACTACAGTGAAAACTCTTTTTCACATTTTTTCAAAGGAAGTCACTCTTGGAACACAAAGGGAAAACAATAGATATGATCTCTCATGACTTTAGCAAGGTTTTGGATTTAGCCCTGCATGATAGAGTCATCAATGAACTGGAAACACAGTATGGGTCACACAAATGATTGAGGGCTGCACAGCTATTGAGTGGTTATCACCGGCTCAGTGTCAACCGGGTGGGAAATGAATAGAAAATCCCAAATGTAAATTTGTTTAACATTTGCCATCAGTGACCTAGAGAAATGAAGAGGTTATTTAAGCTGGATAAAATAAATGTCCTTTCTGGCACTAAAATTCTCAAAAATGAAGAGAAGAGATACAATAGAATCAGAATTCTGCATATTATTAAGAAAATGTGTTCACAGAAATAATCAAGATCAATATCACATAGAACAGTAAGTACAGCATTTTTTGAGATATATGATAAAAATATACACAGTGAGAAATTACTAGTTGTTGTTTGACCTTTTGATTTCTGCCTCTTGTGTAACTCAAGTTCACAAAGGGTGTGTGCATACATACATACATACATACACACACACACACAAGATATACCAAAAGGAAGTGTAATTCACATGAAAGAAATTGTGGTGGGTGGTGGGTTTTCATAAAGAAACTTCATTTTCCTTTAATAAGACTCAGAAACGGCTAGTGAAAGAACGCTTTTCCTTGAAGTGTTGTTGTTCTTGTGTGTGTGTGTCCTCCAGTTTAACACAGGCCATGTCCTTTGAAGTTGTGTACTGCGCTGGGTAACACAAAAGAATGGGAGGTGAAGGAGGACATTGTTATTTTTTTCTTTTAAAAAAGACAAGTTTTTTGATCTCATGGAGATAGAGAATAGAATGACAGATACTAGAGGCTGGGAATGGGTATGAAGGTTGGGGAGAGGGGGATGAAGGGAGGTTGGTAAATGGATGTAAACAGACAGAAGTTCTAATGTTCTAAAGCAGAGTAGGGTGACTATAATTAGCGATAATATATTGTATATTTCAAGGTAGCTAGAAAAGAGGACTTGAATATTACTAAGACATAGAAATAAGTACTCAAGGTGAGTTACACCCCAGACACTCTGACTTGATTGTTACATATTCTATACAGGTAACAAATATTCACATGTATCTCATACATATGCAAAATACTATGCATTAATTTAAAAAATAAAAAGATGTAAAGCAGTAAATAATTAGGATGAGATTATCCAGGAATTAAGCACACAACAATGTGTTAAAAAGTTATTTAATGCTATGTGTACAATTTTCAAGTAGACAATTCTGCCTTCTCTATTCAGCCTCATTCTAAGACAGATTTTTTTTTTAAACAATGCAAAATGTTACTGTGAAATAGAATAGAGGCTAGAGGAAATGAATCACATAAAAATTTTTATCTCTAAATTTGCAAACTAAAGAGTATTTTATTGTCTATTGGCAAAACATCTTTTTCCTAATAATTCCCACAAATATTTTATATGGAATATTCTTACAAGCCATATGGAGTATAAATTGAGACCACGGCAATATCATGCAGTTCTGGTAGACAGGGCAAATTATAACATCTTTTATTTTTTAAAAAAAATCAATTTTTGCTTATGAGTAGGATTTCACTCTTTGAAGAGGGAGGGCAAAAGGACAATACTTTTTTTTTAATCTCTGTCATATAGTAGGAGAAATGTAACTTCGGTAAAACAGCATTCTCTTTGCTCTCTTATCTGACACCAAGACAGACAACTGTAAAATGTGTCAGAGTTTTAAGAAAATTAAAGAGTTGGCTGTCATTTTATGTAATATCTAGTAAGAAAAAGTTTACATTTGTATAGTTTTCATAGATCAGTCTACTAAAAATTTGTCCACTTAATTTGGAGGTATCATATATAATCTGTGATAAAAGGTTCTGAGATCTGTAATCTTTTTTAGCCTTTCAAATCAAATATATTCATTTTAAAACAAATCTTATAAAATACTTTGTGTCTGTGTGGATATACATATATATACATATTAATACAAACATGTATGTAAAAGGTAGGGATACCTTTCACTAGAGTTCTCTTTTCTTTCTTGTAATTAGCCAACCTCTGACTCTAAATCCTCGGCTATTAGTCCAGAATTTAAATATAAAGGGGTTTGGCTTTAATTAAGAATTTAATTGCATTTTTTATATTTTTTCCTGTAGTTCCATAGAAGAAATTAAGTTTAGGACAATTATAATTCAAGAAAATTGTAATAATTTTTAATGATTATTTTATGACAGATTTTAAAGAAAGGCAGCAATGAAAATGTATAAACATTGGGATTATCCTGAAACTTCTTAGATTTTTTTATTGAAGGATTTGCAGAAAAATGTATGTTCTGAAATATTTTAAGAAAGCATGAAATACCATATCGCATTACATTAATTTTCTAAATATCGAAGTATAGAAACATAGAAATTGCCACACATGCTACAAATATGGCCCATTCATTTTCTTGCCAAAAGCAATCTTCCCTGAAATCAGCTTTGAATATTAAATACATTGAATCTCTTCCTTTATTTAGTTTATAACATTGCCATCCTTGATTTTTCCAAGTGCTTTCTTAATCCATTTCCAGCTCTACAAATAACAACAACTTGTAGTGAAAGCTCTATCAAATTAAATCAAATGAAATTGTACTTCTTTTTATTTATCTCACTCAGGTTTTAATGTGAGTCCCTTTTGCCAGTTGTGTGACTTTTCCAGGGTTGCTGTAATAAAGTATCACACACTGGATGGCTTAAACAATGAAAGATTATTGCCTCTCAGTTCCACAGGCTAGAAGTTCGGGATCAAGGTATCCACAGGGTTGTTTTCTTCTGAGGGCTATGAGGGAAGGTGCTGTTTCAGGTCTCCCTCCTGGGCTTGCAGATGTCCATCTTCTTCCCACGTCTGTTCACATGACATTCTCCCTGTATGTGTGTCGGTATTCAAATTTCCCCCTTTTTATAAGAACACCAGTCATATTGGATTAGGGCCTACCCTAATGATGTCATTTCAACTGGATTACTTCTGTAAAGACCCTATATTCAAATAAGGCCACACTGAAGCACTAGAAATTAGGGCTTCAACATGCAAGTTGGAGAGATTCAGGGACCACACAATTCAACTCAAAGCACCACTGTAAAGCTTTTCTTTATGCAGAAAATTCTTTACATTAAAAAAAAATCATCTGATTAAAGTGAAAATATCAGAGCATGTCTCTTTGGGTGTGGTCAACTTGGGTAAGATGAAAACAATGAATCTATGCATAGGCAAGCCACCATCCAAACAGATTCACTCCAGTTTTTCTTAGAATTTAAAAAAGAAGAAGAAGATAAAGAAGAAGCCCATGTCAATGTGAACTCTTTTGGTTGCAAGTGACAGAAAGCCCAACCCATATTTGGCTTAACCAAAAAGGAAGTGTATTGGCTCCTGTAATTGAAAAGTCTAAAGGTAAGACTGGTTGGGGGCATGTCTGGCTGGATTCAGGGCTTAAGCAACATCCTAGGACAGTTTTTCTACATTACTGAGCTCTGCATTTTTCTTGTTGATTTTATCCTACTGGATTTAAGTCCAATAGGAAAAAAAAGTCTCACAATCACCTGCAAAATTATCTTTGTGTCTTCTTGTTTGACTGAGTTATGTGCTCACGCTAATTATCATGGCCAGAAGAAGGAGAAGCTCTGAGTCAAGGCTGAACTCACTAACCACACATGTAGAATCAGTGGTGGAGTAAATTCTAACTGGGTAGCTAAAATAGGGAAGAAATTGATTTCTAAATAAACAAAGGGTATTACCCAAACAAAGGGTAAATGGATAAGTGATGCCAAAAACAAGTATCTACTATCAAGTGACAAGTCCACAAATCAGTGGATCAACTTAGGAACAGAGTTTCTTTACTTACACAAGACTTCATCAATCCAGTGAAATATTAAGAAAGGGCTTTAAGAATCCATCAAAATTCTCACATAATGCTGAAATTATAGAATGAATATCAGCTAACCCTCTGATTTTACATGTAAATCCTCATATCAACTAACCTTCTATACAAGATCATCAAAACTAAAACTAGGCCAAGCGCGGTGGCTCACGCCTGTAATCCCAGCACTTTGGGAGGCTGAGGCGGGGGCATCACGAGGTCAGGAGATCGAGACCATCCTGGCTAACACGGTGAAACCCCGTCTCTACTAAAAATACAAAAAATTAGCCGGGCATGGTGGTGGGCGCCTGTAGTCCCAGCTACTCAGGAGGCTGAGGCAGGAGAATGGCGTGGACGCGGGGAGCGGAGCTTGCAGTAAGCCGAGGTCGCGCCACTGCACTCCAACCTGGGCGACAGAGCGAGACTCCATCTCAAAAAACAAAAAAACAAAAACTAATTGCTTTAATTTATTGTGTTTGAATAACCAATGTGGCTCAAGAATGCAAAAGAGTACAGGCAACGGCCAAAAGATAACAAGCTTAAGTGAGTCTAAGAAAGATATTTTCTCTCATGGCCTTTTTTTTTTTTTTTTTTTTTTGGTCTCTTGAGTGCTAAAATTTATCTAACCACTATATCTATTCAGGAGGAACCAATATTTCCTTTTGAAGGCCTAACGTACTGAATCCGTATATCTCCTCTTAGTTCATTAAGATAGTACCATAGATTAGTGGAAACAATATACCAGGGTTCATACTCTACAAGATCATGTAAATAAGCTATGATAAATTATTGATTGCTCGTCTTCCATTTCAACTCTTATTGTTCACATATTTATTGAATTGTATTTAAGACCTAGAATTTGGAGCATAATCAAGAGCATGTATGTGGGAAGTAGCTTTTTTATTTAGAGAGGAACTACTTTTTCTCTAGACGACTTTCTAACATTGTTCTTTAGCATTATACAATTTTTTGTTTTAACATCAATCTAGTAGATCCTCTAGACTATCTCAACCTTTGGATCTGTTTTTCCTGCTGAGAAAACACCAAGCCATGAGCCTTATAAGTATGACTTACTTTATCATTTTTAAACAAGAAGTTTGGTCTGCATTACATACAAATGTATGTCATTGAAAAGTATGATTTTTCTTGTCTCTCTTTTCTGTATTGGGGAAGAATCTATCTTGGAACAATTGTCTCCTTCTCTTTCCTCTATTTATCTATCAAAGGAGTTTGAATGAAAGAAGAAAGAATCAGACCAGGCAGAAGAACATTTTGGACCCTACTTAAGATTAAATGAGTACCAGTTATTAAGTTTCCTACAGTGCACACCAATGAACCAGCTGAAAGTAGTTAGGAAATGTCAGCAATTTTAAATGTGTTACTAATTATTTCTGTACCTCATCAACAGCTCAGCACTTTTATTCTTGGTAACCATGACTCACCCTCTTCATCCACTCATCACCTCAATTAACTTTTTCTCTTATGGTAATTTGCATGGCTTCATCAGAAAAATGAAGGCGCTAGGTCCCGGATGTCATTTAGAGACTCACCTTCCAGCCACTGCTCCCCATTGCATATACTGCCAGTCCTTACTCTGTTCCTAGATCTAAGTGGGAGGACCAGAGAGTGAGTACAGAGTAGCTGAAAAACAAAGTTTAATTCTGACAAGGCTCTTTTAAAATGTATGCTCTAACACCAAAGCAATGTTAGTATATGATATAGATACATATATATCTATGTTTTAACTTTTTAATTAAATACCCATGAGGTCAGGGACTCCCATCATATTACTAAAAGCCTAATGCCTGAACCAAAGGTTGCATTCAACAAATACTTTTCAAATAAACACGTAAATGAAGGAATATATATTGCTAAACATATAAAACAAATAAAATAAGGAAATAGTTCACCATTGAATTTTCTCTGAAAAATGAATTATATTACTAGAAGGTCACTGATGAGTTGACCACTGATAAATGTCTAAAGATAAGTTTAGGAGTATAAGCCAGAACACATCCAATTATTTTCCAGGAAAATTGGGGTATTCCTGGAGTGGAGAAGAGGCAATGTGAAAGGAAGGAGGTGCTCAATAAAGAAGGGAAAAATCGCCCGTTATGGCAGCAGAGTAACAGAGGGGTTTGGAAGAACAAGAATCACTAACATGGAGTTTAATAATTGTTTGTTCTACCATGTGCCATGTAATCAACCCTTCTTCTGCCCTCCTGCAAAATATTCACTAAATTCTATGTTTTTCACTAATGTGAGGGTATTCTTTTAGAAAACCTAGATCTGTGGTTTCTTTCCTTGTTAGAAATGTTGCTGGGCAAAGACAGCTCACAAGAAAAGAGGATTATGAAAGCATAAATCCTTGGGTGGATCTTTTGAAGAACTCTTGGGAGGTCTAATGGTATATGCAGGTTATGAGATAGGGGGTGCAATTCAATTTTATCTTGATCCAATGGTGTAGGGAGACCAACTTGTCATCTGAGATCTATGCTGCTCACTCAGTGTGGAAAAATAGAATGTCCTCAAGCAATAGGACTAAGATGTTCTTTGAATATGTTTTCTACTATGCAGCTTTCAGTTCCCTAGTGAGCTATCATCTCTCATTACCATCAAACAGCTGTAAGCAAGATATCTTTCTTCTGGCTAACAACGTAATAATTATCATTATTGGTTATAATTGTAATAGCTAACATTTGTTAAGATTATACAAAGTGACAGGCATGGTGCTAAGCATTTAACAAGCCTCACTTTATTTGTAGATATTTATCTATAATATTACTCATTAGATGAGAAACGGTATGCATAGAACAGTATAACTGCTATATAAACATTTTTTCAATGAATAAATGAATAGAATAGTTAGCATTTACTAAACCCTTCAGTGGTGCCAGTCTGTTCTGAGCATTTTCTAAGTACTTTAGCATGTACTAACTCGCTGGATCTTCAATATGATCCTATAGGGTAGGTAGTATTACCATTCCCATTTTCAGAGGAAGAAACTGAGGCACAGAGAGGTTAAAGAGTGCCTACAGTATATACTCTTAACCATACAGTCTTCTAAATGAATGATCTAAGGAAAACAAGCCTTAGAGAGGTTAAATAACTTGCCCAAGTTTATCCATCAAGTAAGAGGAGACACAGGACTTAAACTCAGGTCTGGTTGTCTTCACAATTCATGCTTTTAAGTGTTACGTGCAAAAAAAAAAAAAGAAAGAAAGAAAGAAAGAAAAACCATCCATCCATCAACTCATAACTAACTGGGTTCTAAAGATCAGAGTCCAAATCTTCTTCAAAGTGATCACAAATCCTGGAGGCTCTGGGTAAAATTTGACAACCTAGAAAAGATGCCAACTGGGCAATCAGAAGAAAGAGAAGCCAGAAGTACCAGTAAGAAAGACAAAAGGCAATCATTAAATGGAGATTTATTTTTGGCTAGGCAATAACAATGTCACCAGATCAGGGCTGGCTTCATGAGAGTGCAACCAATGCAGTCACACAAGACTCAATGCTCAAAAAAGCCCTATATTTGCAAATTTAATACTCTGCAGCTACCATACTGTAATGATTACCTCAGGAAAACAGGCTTAGAGAAGTTAAATAACTTGGCTAAGGTTATCCATTGAATCTGATCATTAGAATTTGCATTTTTAAGTGAAGTTTGATGGGACAAGGGAGCATGCACAGGTGGTTGGAACCTCATTCATGGATAGCCTCCTCCTACTGTCTCTCCCCTTTCCCACCAACTTAATATGGGTTCTTGGCCACCTAGGCCCTGTTCAGTCTCCTCCTCCCTACACCATCCGTGTGACCACTAACACCTTCACCTTTGGCAAGGAAAGACTCACATTCTGTTGTTTACCTTCCAGCCCCAAGAGGGCCTGGATGCAAGCACATAAAGGGTCAGTGTTGGGTGCACACCACGTGATATCTTAGGGCAGGTCAAGGCAGTGACTCTCTACTCTAGGCTGGCTGCAACACAGAGCATTTCATGGGCAATTTGGCAGAAGCCTCTTACCACTCCCAATCCGGGTACCAAGCACATGTGAGAGAGGAGGTGATAATCTGTGGATGGTCATCTGTTTACCATGGATTAGAACAAGGACCCATAAGAAGGAATCATTGACTTCCCTTCCCTATCAAGAGCCCCACATTTTTATTGCACTGGGGCCCACAACTATCCTTGCAGCAGATCAACATGGAGCTTTACATAGTTGGAAACTGAATTTCCAACACAATTAATAAAGTATGGGATGTGGGGTATAAGAGTCAGAGAATAGCCAAAGATTAGACAAAGGCTTATGGCCTGAATTTTCATCAACCAAAGTAATATTGTTATGCTTTTTGTATGTTTGTTTGACAGTGTGGAAGGTTTCAGAAGTTCTGTTTTTAATATGTTGAGTTTAAAATAATCTATTAGATGTCCCAGTAAAAATATCAAGTAGCCAATTGGAAAGAGATTGAGCTGAAGTTATAAATTTGGGAGTCATAAACATACAGATGATATTCAAGGCCTCAAAATCAGATGAGAACAGGATCACTGAGATAGTGAGTATAAAGGAAAAAGAGAAAAAAACTAAAGTGCTCTAGGACACTTTTCAACTCTAAAATATAAGAGAAAAAAGAGAGAGCCGGTGAAGAAGACAGAGGAGCAGAAGACCAGCAAAGCAGGAAGGAAAAGGAGTGTGTGATGCCCTAGAAACCAAAAGAAGGCATATGTTAAAAAGAATTGAACAATCAATAATCAGAAGTAAATGTTACTGATGGGTCAAGACTAAAATGAGGGGTAAGAACTAGCCTTTAGCAAAGTGGAGGCCATTGGAGACCGTAGGGGAGGGCAGTAGAAGCCTAATTGATTAGAATGGGTTAAGAGAGAATGGGAGGAATGGAATTGAAAACAAGAAGTATAGACAATTCCTTCAAGGAGCTTTGTCGCAAAGGGGACAAAAATTGTGCTGGATGGCAGAAGAACTGTTTCAAGAAAAGCTTGTTGATATTGTTTCATATGGGAGAAATAGCAGCAGGTTTGTATACTAAAGGAGAATAATTCAGTAAAGTGAAAAATTAATGTTGTAAGAGGCAGTGGGGAGAATTGCTGAAGCAATGTCATGGAAAAGGTGAGAAGGGACCACATCTGCTGCACAGTTAGAGAGACTGGCTTTTGATAAAAGCATGTATATTTCATTGAGGTGGGAAGGAAGAGAAAAGGAATGTAATGCTGATGATCAAACATGGTGTTGGGAAGTTCTCTCTTGATTGTTCTAAATGCCTCCTTTTTTAAAAAGTCATTCAGCTAAGATTGAGAATGAGGAAAGGTACTGGAATTTTGAAAAGAAATAAAGTTGTGAAATAGTCATCCAGGTGAGTGAGTACCTGAATATGTGAATGGACTAGGGACAGAAAGTATGTTTGCTTGATAACGTTAAATTTAAAGCTATGCCATTCAGTGTGGTTGTATGTTTTATGTTTTGCATCAACCACGCTCAGCTGCACAAGTACAGGTGGAGAAACTTGGATTTAATTACAGCTGAGCCAAGCCAACTACAGCAAAACCCAAGAAGGACAAAGGAATCAAGGAACTATACAAGAGAGTGATTTATATTAATTGTCCATGCAATTTAAGTAATGAAAGAGGAAAATGAGGATATCATGGAGGTGAGGGACAATGAAACATGGGTAGGATCAATAGACTGGGAGTCACAGTGAGATAAAAGAATTATACATTTTGATCTGAAATGGCTTTATGTCTTGCCAAGTTGTTTATGTTTTAAGAATTTTTAAAAAGTTTATCCAACATTTTTAGTTGAACAATTAGTTCAAATGATTCTAAGCAGTATTACTGGAAATTGGACCTTCCCTTGGCTTTAAAACTCATGTTTATTTATTTATTTCATTCCCTCAAACATCCATGCCAATACAAAAGCCTGCTGACTCACCACTCCATTCCCTTGCCACCACTCAAGTCCAGGTATTCAGCAGCACATATCTAGATAGGTGCCACGGACTCCTACTGATTTCTATTACAATCTAATTTATGGCTATTAGGATGTGGTTTTTTTTTTTCTCAAACATTATTGCTTAGCATAGCTGAACATGGAGGAATTAAATTCATTTCTGTCTTCAATATCCCAAATCTAGTATGGTACGTAACTATTTTTAAATACTAAGATTCCCCTCCACAGGCATTCTAATGTCTTTAATATTTTGTATTGTGTGTTTTCTTGCAAAAAAAAGTGCATTATTTTGTGTTTCTTAAAATATTTGTACATTGCTTATTCATATGCTTTATTTTTCTATTGAGATTGCTGTCTTTTCCTTATTAATTTGCAAGTGTTTCTTATGTATTCTAGATATTTACCTTTTTCAGATATTAATATCTTGAACATACAGATGCTCTCATTTTGTTAGCTCTTAACATTTTCTATTCATTAATCAGGAATCGTTAGTTTAGATATAAACAAATTCACCAACATTTGCCTTATAGTTTATTCTTTGAAAGTTTTGAGAAATCATTCTCTAGGATCAAAGGCATTCTTCTACTCTTTCTTCTGTTAAGCGCATAGTTTTACCTGTCACATCTAGAGTGTACTTTTGAATGTGGTTAGTTAGCAATCAAGTTTATTTTTCTGCATATGGTAAACAACTTTTCCCAACAACATTTTCCTAATAATCTCTTTCCCCCCTTGACTTGCAGTGTCATTTTATTGTAAATTAAATATATTTCCACATACACACAATTCTGTCTTGGCACTTTTTGTTCCATTTTGTTGGTCAATTTGTCTGTTCTTGGGCTAATTTCTCAATATTTGATAGAGCAAGCAAGATTCACCCACATACACTTTTTATTGTTATTAAATTTAAATTTATTATTTGTGAACAATTATTCTTCCCAGTACATGAAAAATATAACTGATATTTTGATTGAAATTATATTGAATGTATAGATTAATTCAAGAAGTATGTGGTATTCTCACAATATTAAGTCATTCCAGCTGGAAGCATGAAATGTCTCTCTAATCATAAAGATTGTTATTTCCTTTAGTACAGTTTTAAATTTTTCCACGTAAGATAATTGTGTTATTTATTACATTGATTGTAGGTATCTTACAGATCTTACTGCTACTTTGAATTATATTTTCTAGTTGATGAAGAGAATTATATTTTCTCTCTTACGGCAACTCATTCAGTGTTCAGAAACAGACACTAGCAGGTGTACCAATTCCAGTACAGCTAATTTGAATACAGTAGAATGTTGCCCTGGCAGAGTAGCTCAACCTGAAAACTATGACAGATCAACAGGCTCCATTTGAATAAACAAACTTTATGACTGGCCCATGTACCTCTTGCCCCTTACAGCTTTGTATAGACCTCCAAATGTCCACTGAAAGAAGGAAAATAATTCAACCTTTTTTCAATATCAATAGTAGGACATTGCTAACTGTTTTTACTGAACAAAGACACTACATAGCATAAGAAACTGAGTGACTTAATCTATTCAGGTTTCAATAACAAAATAGCATAAACCGGGTTGCTTACAAACAACAAGAATTGATTTCTCTCAGTTGTAGAGTCTGGGAAGTGCCAGATCAAGGCATCCAAAGATTCAGTATCTGGTAAGTTCCCAATTTTTCATGGATGGTGGCTTCGTACTGTGTCCTCATGTGGCGAACAGGGCCACCAAGCTCCCTTGGGCCTCTTCTCTAAGACACTAATCCCATTCACAGGGCTCTGCTCTCATGATCTAATACCTCTCTGAAGGGCCCACCTCCTAATATTATCACCTTGGGGGTTAGGACTCCAACATATGAATTTTGAGGGGATACAATCATTCAGACCATAACACTGGGAGATGTAGTTTCTAATGTTCAGAAATACGTATGTTTGTAGCTTAAAAAGAAGTAGCTGTAGAAAATAGAGAGCATACACTAAGGTAAGGTTCTGGAGTTCAGAGCGAAGAAGTTGCAGAACTGGAGGTAAAAAACAGATGAAATAGGTTCTTAGGAAAAGGAAGACAAGCTATCTCTCATGGCTTCAGAACACAGACATTTCCTGAGTGTCTATAAGCCCTGTGCTCAATTCTGAAGAAACAATGATCAAGAAAACAGTCACAGTCTGTGTTCTCATGGAGCTGGGAATATAATGAAAGAACCAGACATTGAACAAGTAAGTAGAAGAAAATAGGCAGAAATACAATCTTAGAAAAAAGTGGGAGACACATTATCCTCTAAGATGGGAAGAAGAAAGAGGGAAGAGCGAGATGTAATGACTTTCTGAGGCAAAGGGAGGCAGCATTCAGGGAGATGATGGATTACAGCTTTTTATCATCCGAAAAAATAAAAAGTAAAAGTATCTGCTAAGAATAAGAGGTATCGATTCATATTGGGTACCATAAAAAGCAGGCAAATTTTAAATTACAACTCTAAGGACAAAATATGAACGAGTACCAGCATCAAGGCACCAGTTGAGGCAAGAGATCATGAGAGTGTGGTCATAGGACCACCTGTTTCAAATCATCTGGAAGGCTTCTCAAACATGATTTCTGCATAAACTCTCCCAGAAACCAACTAATTCAGAGTCCCCGGTGGTAGGCCGAGGAGCTACATTTTTTGGTAAGTAATTCAGGAAATTCCTATGCTCACCAGAATTCAAGCAGCCCTGATGCCATTGAGCTAATCCTTACTATGTTTCAAGTTTCTGCCAAGACCCAGCATCAAATTTCATAATCTAAATTTCTTCCAAAGAATTTGCTTTTGAATATGTTTAATTGAATCTATAGGCAAAGATCTTTATGGTTACACTTTCCTTCCTTCATCTCAACACTTTTTTAAAAGATTTTTTCTATTATTTGCTCTCTTTAAATTATTGCAAGTAACAAGGAATAAGAAGGTAATTCTATCATCTGTGGCTATAAATGGTTTTACATGTGCAAAGCATTTTTTGGCTTTTCAAGGAGAAAAGACCCATTTTAGAAGGATTAAGAAACTGTATTGCAAGAATGAAGATTAGAAAACACTAACAAATAGTATATGTTTAAGTGTTGGCTAAATGTATAGTTTTCCAGTTCTGGTTCTTTCTACATCTACATTCTCTCAACATCTACCTCTAAGTGAAATCTAGGAAATTGAAGTTCATTAAATTTGGGCTGTACTGGAAAGCAACTGACAGTTAAGTGGGTGTGGGAAACCTGAAGTGAGGAAAAGTTGACAAGGCGTCTCCAAGTGAAATTCTTGAATTTCACAGACAGCATCAAATGCCAAACAAAATGGAAAATGTAGTAAAGATCCACAGGAAATAGTCTCCTAGAAAACTATTGTTTTCAGTGACTAATAGCCACCTTTTCTTAAAATTGCATTTGTTACAAGAAAATAAATGGTCTGATAGATAAGTATAGATAAAGATACACAAGTATATATTTCTATTGAAATGTGAATCCTAATACATTTATAAATCTGTTCATGTTGAAAAAGAAGGTGACAGAGTGAGACTTGGTCTCAAAAAAAAAAGAGAAACAGAGGGAAATGTAAATGTTTGATAAATTTAAATTAAAATGTACAGAAAAGTTGGTCCATTAAATTGTCTCCACAAAATATTACCTTTATTCTTTATTCTTGCACTTTAAATTTTAATGGCAATAATAATTTGTTTAGAACATACTACATATTCAAGGCATATAGCTACTATCCAATCCAGAATTTTTAAAAACAAGACCTACTAGAAGAAATATTTTTAACTTTTTCCACTAGGACATACTGCAAAAGTATTTCTTTAAGTAACAATAGAGAAAACTACATTCTAATATTTTTATTTGAAGCTGTATTATTCATTGTGAATAACTGGCATATGTACATTTACATGTTGTTTTATTTGTCAAGAAATATGTTTTGGGCAATAAATACATTTGTTTAATATTCTAAAGGTATTCTGGACTCTGATCTCCCTAGCCACAATTTATGTTGGTTTTTTAAAAAATACTACTTATAGCCAATTTAAAGTTGACACACTTAAGCATCCAAAATAAAAATTTAATCCTAAAGTTTCTCGAGAGACAGACCACAACCACAAGGAATTTTTCCTCTTGAGCCAATTCTCTATAGATCATCACTTCAAAATAAAAGAGGACATGTGCAGCAGGGTTAATCATTTTTATGTAGTCATTTCAGTAAAATGAGTGACCGTGTCATGTTTCATGAATCTTCTTGTCAATTCATTCAACAGGCACAGTCGAGCAACAGGTAAAGACCACAGTAATTGTAAAACTAGCAATAGCAATGTACA
This sequence comes from Macaca thibetana thibetana, assembly GCF_024542745.1. Taxonomy (NCBI): domain Eukaryota; kingdom Metazoa; phylum Chordata; class Mammalia; order Primates; family Cercopithecidae; genus Macaca; species Macaca thibetana. Next base: position 78,270,915 of record NC_065582.1, read on the forward strand.
CTTGTTTTGCCTTACTACATATCAGGCCCCTTGTCCAAATTATCCCTCTGTTCCGTACACAGCAATAGAAGTGATTCTAATACAGCCTTAGTAAGATTACGCCTCTGCTCTACTCTGACCCCTATAATAGCTTCCCAACTCAGCCTAATGCCAGCATCCTCACTGTGGCCCCCAAGGCCACGATGCATATACACATTCTCTCCCTTGCCTCATTTCCTTTTACCCTCACTCAGGCACAGGAGCCTCTTTGCCGTTCTTCCAATGTGCCCATCACAGTCTGCTTTTGGGTCTTTACAGCTGCTGTCACTTTTGTCTAGAAACATTCATACTCAGACACCTGCAAGGTTGTCCCCTCACTTCCTTCAGGTCGCTATTCCTAAGTCACCTTCTCAGGAACACCTTCCCTGTTGGCCTTATCTAACATTTCATAACTCTCCTTTAACCTTCCAACCCACCTAGCCTGCTTTATTTTTCTTCTTAGCATTTTTTGCTAACATGCTTTATATTTTTCTTGTTTATTTTCTATCTCCCCATGTTTTCCATGAGGAGAGAGATTTTTGTCTATTTTGTTCATTGCCATGGCCCCAGTGCTTTAAAAAGTACATGGCATACAGTAGGAGGTCAATAAATATTTGCTGAATTAATAAAACAAGGAATTAACTTTCATCACTTACTTCTGAACACAGAGAGGACAGGCTTTTATAATCGTGGAAAAATTTAAAGTGTAGAAGCATTAAACATTAATAATAACATAGATTCGACAAAAGTCTCCTGCTTCAGCTATTACTCCTTACCACGGTGAGAACTGGGGGAGATGGGACAAGTAGTCTTTTACATGTCCCTCAGTTCCTGATCCATATTAGGTGCTTAATAATTGCACAGTGTTTGACCCAATCTGCTAAATTTTCTAGCTTTGTGAAAATGCTGCATTCCTGCTCTTTTTTTTTTTTTTTTTTTTTTAATCCACAACATTTTGGCATCCAATCAGTCTCAAAGCTTGATGTGTGTGTTCTGCTTTAAGCAAAACCTAGACTGAAATGTTTCATGACGTAAAAAAAAATGAAGTTGGAAGACACAAGAGCTGTAATCATGAGCACAAATCAAGCACAAAGACCGGCCTCATTCTTGTGGCATCTAAGACATGGCTCAGAATAACAATTCTCCTTTAAAAGATTAAGATGAATGCAGAATGCTGGCTGCTGGCAACTTGTTCTTTATGAGGAGTGGAGGGGACATTTCTCAGGTCTTATTGTCTCCCACCAGACTCCCCTGCCCACAGGGTGTTCAGCTCAGCCTTTCTGCATGCCCATGCTGGCTCTGCTCACCTTCAGAGCCACCTGTTTAGGCTCAGCTGTTTTCTGTGACTAGTGATTGCCACAACCAAAGAATTCCAGTCACTAGCTTGCCAATGACGATGGAAAGTTCGGGGCTATCAAGGAGTGGACTCTTAATAAGTACACATTAAATGCCCTTTAAAGAGTGTCCAGGCTGGGGTGCTGCCAGTGTTGTCACCATGCTAGTTGAGCATGGCACTGTGGAAAGGTCGCAGGCTTTGGGATCAGTCAGACCTGGGTTCAAATTCCAACTCCAAGTTTTCAAAAGATAGTTCACATTTACAAAGAACATCCTACATACCAGGCACTAAGCTAAGCACTTTCCATATATAAATCATACAGCACTCGTAATGGTATGATCTAAGTAGTATTGTTCCCATTTTTACTGATGAGGAAATTGAGGCTGATTAATGTGCCCTAAGCCACTTAGCTAATACATGGCAAGGCAAGGCCTTGACTTCTACTTTTTCAAACCTATACTCCTAACCACTATTTTATACTTTGTGAGTTTAAGAAAGGAAATTAACTTTATTAGCTCTTGTGGATTGAAATGAAAAAATACATAAGTAACCAAAAATGCAATGACTGCTCCATAAATGTGAAAAGCCTATCTCTTAAATTTGATGACATCTGAACAACTATGATTAATAAGCCCAGGTGTGTCAGTAGATTATTTTACATATTTAAGGAAGCAGTCTTACTTTTAGAGATGTACATGGAATATTTACGGATGAAATAATATTATGTCTGATGCTTCAAAATAGTTCAGTAATGTGGGGAATATATGTGAAACAAGATATCATGATAATTATCGAGGTTAAATAATGAGCTCGCAGAGAATTATACTATTTATTCTACTTTTGTTGTACTTGGAAATGATAAAACATGTTTTAACATAGCCCTTAGAATAACTTTAAAAAACCATGTGTGTATATAAAACACAAAAAGTGTGTGTGTTATATATAAACATACACATATGTATGTGCATGTGTACATAGAGAGAGACTTATTTTTCTAGACAGTCTCCACAATAAGTAAACCATATAAACCATTATGTTTCCCATGAATGAAATGCATCTTTAGATATGTGGCTCCTTAAATGAAAAGTTACTGCAATATAAGACAGTGATTTTTCTAGAGCCACATTTAAAAAGTAAAACATGCAGTACCATTAGCTATGTTGAAACTGTCCTCACAACCACAGCTGCATCTCTAGAGTGTTTCCCTGGATTTATATGGTGACTAAAATGAAGAAAGTAGGTGTATTTGCCTCACACACAAAGCATTAAAACCTGATCAACTGCAGTAAGCAGAAGATTCTAACTTTTTAGCCAATAACTTGTTTTGAAGGCATAAAATACAGATGACTTTTTTCCCAAAACACCTTTGAAAATACTGAATTGGAAAAAATATCAAGAAAATGCTAGGTAAATACTGCCAATAAGGGGGTAAGTTTAATTCACACCTTTCTTATTTTCTTATAAAAACCCAAAACACATAATATGGGTTATATATTGTTGCATTTTTTTCCCCCAAGAATTAAGTAATGTTAGAGATCTAGAATTTCCAGGAAGGCTCACTTGATGAATTTGTTAGGGATGTGACCTACGTGTTCAATTCTAATATGCAAATGATAGGCATGATAAAATGTCTATTTTAAATAAAAGAAAAAAGATTGTAAAGTTATATACAATGAAGTGGATACCAGGTTAAAATCTAAGAACTGTCAGCCCACCAGGCTTTTTTCTGTTGGGGAAATGTGTACTGGCCTTTGTCATATTCACCAGCAAGGAACATCTCTCCTGGAGGACAATGTTAGTGGTCAGGTTTTTCAATATTCTAAATTTCTCGCTTGTTTAAAAACCAACTTGTCATTTTATCAGAAATAACCAAACCTAACAAAGAAGGAGAAAATTGAGTCATATTCAATTGAATATTCAAACCCTTTGAATATATATCCATAGAGTTACAACCTAAACTTTAGGCCTAAAGGCAAGCATGGAAATGTCTCGTCTGTTCCCTTCAATATTTTTGGTGAGTCACAGTCAGAGTACAATTTTCATCCTCTTCAGCCAACCCCCTCTAACAGAGATAAAATATATACTTAAAAAATAAGTTTAGATTTTTAAAAATTATCAAATTATAAGTAAAATTAATAATGTATAGGAAAAAATAGTTTTGAGTGGCTATGTTACTTACCGTTGCCTCTCCCACCATTAACCAAATCAGAAAAAAAAAAAACTAAACTTTCAAGTAGAAGCTCCAATTTTCAGTCCCAGCATTGTCTCATACCTGTGAAAGTCCTTTAACCACTCTGAACCTTTTCTCATCTACAAAATAGTAATAATGATACCTACCTCAGAGCTGAGAATATTAAGATTAAATCAGACATCCAGTTAAAGACCTAAATGAAATAAAACAAAATCTATAATTATGTTTCATTTACAAATACATAATTTTAATGGAAAACACTATTAAAGTGTAAGCTAAAGACATAAATAGAAGTTAGAGCATGTTCTATTTAGCACTGGGATCACTCGCTATCCCTAATGGAGGCATAGAGGAAATGTTCTGTGGGAAAGATGATCTTCCAGATGACCTTTATCACATGTATTAAAGGTTACTTCACTAGTTTGGGCAAAAATAGTTTTAATATTTGTACCACTTAGTCCTACAGACTTGCCTCTTTTCGTTTCTACCAAATCAAGCTATTTTCCTTTGGGAGCATTCACACACTGATTATCTTTTCTTTGCTCAATAAACTAAACAGCAGCTAAACCTTCATGCTTTAAAAGTCATACAGATACACTTTTAAAAATTAAATTCAAAGAATATTTATTTTCCAACACTGGTTTTAATTTTAGTAATAATTTTCTTCAAGCCAAAATTAAAATCAGGTCTATGTTTTCTTCCCCATCACATTCTTTCCTGTTGTGACGAATTGAGTCTCAGGAAAAAAATAGTAATTGGGATTAGAAAGGAAAAAGAAATGAAGAAAAAAACAATAATGTAAGAGTGAAATACAGAAAGAATTACAATGATAACTTAGAGAAATATGATTACTATAAACAAGTAAAAGTGATTTTTTAACATGACTAATCTTGATGATTATGCCAAAATCTTGTGTTAAGTTCAAATTTGAAAGTCTGTCCATTTCATTAGTTTAATATGAAACCTAATAAAAGTAAAATATAAATATTTTGCACAAAAATTTCCCTATAAATGAGAAATTTGGAACTTGCTAGTATCTTGATGACTTTATTTTTTAATTTCTACAACATAGCTAGTATTTCACTAGGTCAGTTTCTATTAAAACACAGCTTGATAAGCACAGGCATAAAAAAGATGAATTTGCAAACAGATGCTTTAAATGTGCAATGACACATCTCCATAATGTATTTCAATCACTTTTCTGTCTGCCTATTTGGATGACAGAATAAGAAAATGAATCTTGATCATCTAGATGAAAATTGAAGCATAGTATATTATTGATATCTTCATTAAATACAACCCCTCCCCCCACACATGATGCTTTCAGAAATGTGTTTGGCAAACTTGATATTGTTCTTGTAGATCACGATGCTTCAGAAGCATGACTTCTCTGAGGAAACACTAGATCTTGTAACAGAAATATCTTTAAATCTTTTAGATAGCCAGTCCACAGGGAAAGGTTTAAGAAAGGATCAAAGCTTGTTCTTTCAGCTTGAATTATTCCATTACAGCTGAATGTGACATAATTACAAAAGATGTTGGATGTGGAATCTCATCAGGATTATCTGACACTCATCTTTGTTGAAAAAGTCTCCCCAGCTGTTGCTCTGATCGCCCAAATGTGACAGGAGTACAGAGTACAAAAGTACTTGTAAGTGACCACTGCTTGGGGCGAGCTTAGCTTCCTTAGGCCATTTTGTGACTTTCCACAAATATCAATAGTATGGAAAAACAGAAAGCATTGTTCCAAATGTAGTTCCATTTTCATCTGTAAAGCAGCTTAAAAAGCATAAAAAAGAAGCACCAGCTAGGGCTTATCTTTTGGCATATTTGTGTTTAATTCAGCCAAACTCATTTAGCTATAAACATTTCAATCAGAAATGATCATTTGCACTCCTATGCGAGTCTGCGTATGTTCTTATTTGTTTTTACAATCTCATCTTAATTTAGCAGTCCCCTATTTTGATGCCTGTTAATAGCTTTATTGGTAGAAATTCTTGTTATTGGGAATGACTCAGAAAGAGCGTTTATGACCCTGAAAATGAAATAAGCTGAATAAATATTTAATTTCCTACTATGTTTAACAAGCTCTGGCCATCAGTAAATCGCATTTAAAATTTTAAAAGGTGTGTTTTTTTGCTAGCATTTGCCAAAGTTTCTTTTTCAAGTATCACTATGGAAGTTCAATTGTAAAATATAACATCAAACATAAAATGTTGAATAATTACTCATTCCAAAGGATTTGGGAGAAGCAAAAAAAAAATAAAATAAAATACTTTTCTTTCCTTCCTTGTCGTGGATTACATTTTCTTCATACATTATTAATGAAGTTAAACTACTAGTAACATGCCAAATGTGCTGCATAGGAGATTTGCGCCTAATCCAGCACAAAACAGGCCCAGTCACATAATGATAGAAAAAAGAACAAATGTCAACAGTTTCACACTGGGACTAGATTAAGCAGACCGTACTTACTGATTTCTTACACAGGGATTATCTCACTTTTAGTGCTATGAGAAGGAAGGCCACACTTCTCTTATATTAACACAGAATTGCACCTGAGGAAAAAAAAATGAAGAAAAAAGGCTTCATCCCCACTCCCACTCAGTCTCATGGCCATGGAAACTTGATTTATTAAATACCACAGACTTAAGCCATTGTTTGGATAATGGGCTACATAAAAATGTCTAATAGTGATATACAAGTATTAATACCTTAGAGATCAAATATAATATTGCTTCTCATTGAACTCTGATTAGATCGTGCTTAAAATAACTGGTGTTTACTGTTTACCCTTCTACTTGCTAGGTTCAGAAAGCTCTATGGCTTAGGTCATGGCTGGATTCCTTACAGGCAATATTAATGTTGAAAGAGTTTAAGGATTTTTTTTCCCCTTTAATCTCTGGAGGCTAAAGCTTGCAGCCCTTACGTAAGCAAACTCCCATTGACTTCAGTGAGAATTTAGCAGTTGCATAAATATCACAGGAGCTGGCTCCCATTCCTCATTATTCGTCTTGCTCAAAGGATATGTGTTCATTGAAAGTTTAGTTTTAAGAACTTTGATTATTCATGCTGACTGAGTTGCATCTATTATCCATGTCTAGATTATATACTGTTACATTAAGCCATGTAAAAAATAAATTTATTTGCTCCTTTATTTATACTTCAGAATACAGACATTTCTGTATCCTCAAAAACTACAATAACTGACATCCAGCCCAAAGAGTGTCTTCATCATATCAATGACAAAATCTTCCAATGCTTCTGTATTCAATAATCTCCTGAATGTATCTTTTAAAACTTGATTCTCAGAAAAATATTTCAAGGAACTTTAACTAAAATAAATTGGTATCTTATAAGGTACTCCCGTTTGGCTCATGAATTATTTGCTAATTTACCTTACCTCTTACTCCAGCTACTTAGTATGGTGGCTCAGAAGCCAATCCTTCAGTTAAGGGATAAAACACTTAATCAGGTAGGGCTTTTTGCCTATATGGTACCAAACAATGGTTAATCATGTTGTCTGTATGCAATTCTGAAATAACTCTTTTAAAAATTCTGGCAATAAAAAAGGAGCAAAAAATGAACACTTGGAAAATAGAAAAAGGGATGAATAAGACTATATTGATTTGATTTACCAAAATAGCACGTAGAACTTACAACTATTCTCTAACTGTGAACACCCACAAAGAAAAGAATTGGTTTTTCATATTTAAGGAAATCATAAAAATAAACATATTGCCAGGTAACAGTCTTTACCCTAAATTTTTTCTCCGCTAATTTTGATTAAACAGATCTCTAATATGAGTCTTGTTTTTTGATATTTAGTAACTCTACCTATGCCCCTGCTCAAGTACTCATTTCAAAAAAAAGTTGCACAAATGTTACTTTAAAAAAACTACCTATACTACACCTTGAATACTACATTATAAAAGGGTAGATACAGGCATATCTGTGCAGAATCATAATCCTTTTCCCATAAAACTAGAAAATTTTAAAACATAATTGTAATTTATCTCATTTACATCTGACAATACAATCAAGTGAACATCATTGATTCTTTCTACCAACAAAGATTCTGTGGGACTTTCTGTCTCATGCAGCAAGGACGTAGAAAAACAGGGCATTTAAATTCATGTCTTCTTACTATAAATCTAATATTTTTTCCATTCACATTAAGGTAACCGTTCTGTTAATGCTTACCCTAAGTTCCTATATTTAACCCCAAGAAAATAAAGTAAAAAGTTTAAAACCTCTGGTGTAGAACTTTGACATATATTTGTACCCTCTTTCATTTATATTTGTTTCACTGATTTCCAAAAGTGTACCACAAAGATAACTCTGGTATTTAAGATGACTTCAGATAGTAGCCAAGTAATATTTTTTTTTCATGTTTTCAGTAAAGATTTTATATAGTTTAATACATATTTTTCAAGATTCCTATATGGGAAGATACCCTGATTTCCATTTATAGTTGTATTAAAAATCCCATTCTAAAAATGTTGATTTAATTTTTTAAAAGTGATTCCTTTTTAAGTATTAGTTAAGTATTATCATAAATGGCACAAGACTATGGCAAAAACGTGAAGATGGAATGGGAATGACTGAGGTTTGGAAAACACTAGTTTATGGGTGCTTCTCTTTGACCTAGAAAAATACAGTGAAGAATAAAGCACAAATACTGACTTCAGAAATGTACAATCTATGATAGTTTTCACATATATTATGATAGAAATTAACAGTGCTATTAGAAAAGAAGAAACATCTAAAATGAATAATCTAAGCTATCTTAGAAAGCTGGAAAAAGAAGAACAAATTAGATCCAAAGTAAGCAGAAAACAAAAAATAATAAAAGCAGAAATCAAAGAAATTTTACAAAACAAAAAGTAGAGAAAACAAATGAAAATAAAAGCTAGTTCTTTGAAAGAGGCAATGAAATTGATAAACCTCCAGCCCAACTAATCAAGAAAAAAAAAGAGGGAAAACCCAAATTACTAATACCAAGAATGAAAGTGAGAACATTCACTATAGACCCCATACACATTAAAAGGATAATAAAGGAGTATTATGAATAATTCTAGGCCTACAAATTTGATAACCTAAGTGAAATAGACCAATTCCTTGAAAGACACAATCTATGAAAACTCACACACGGGGAAATAAATCAACTAAATAGACCTATATTTATCTTTTAAATTGAATCAATAATTAATTACCTTCTAAAACAGAAAGCACCAGATTCAGATGGTTTCACTGGTAAACTCTACCAAATATTTAAGGAAGAAATGGTAACAGATCCCCTATAATCAACTCCTGAAAATAAAGACAGAGGGAACACGTCCTAACTCATTCTATATGGTCAGCATTACCCAAATACCAAAACTAGACAAAGATATTACAAGACAGAAAAACTATAGATCAATTATCTCTCATGAACAAAGACGCAAAAATCCTCAATAAAATACTAACAAATTGAATCAAACAATGTACAAAATGAATTATATATCATGACCACGTGGAATTTATTCTAGGTATGCAAGGCTGGTTCAACATTCAAAAATTAGCTAATGTAATCCATCCCACCAAGAGAATAAATTAAAATCATATTATCATATCCCTAAATGTGGTAAAAAGATTTGACAAAACTCAACATCCATTTATGATAAACATTCTCAGCAAACTAGAATTAGATGGGAGCTTCCTCAACTTGGGCTTTTTTTTTTTTTTTTTAGAGAATCTGCAAAAGCCCACAGTTAATATCACATTCAATGGTTTAAAAAAAATAGTTGCTTTCCCCCTAAGATCAGGAACAAGACAAAAAGGATGCTCTTATCTCTTATCACTCTTAGTCAATATTTTATTGGAAGTCCTAGCCAATGAAATAATACAACTAAAGGAAAAAAAAGGTATACAGATTGGGAAGGAAGAAATTAATAGTGCTCACCAGTATTTCTGGTTCTTCTCTCTTTTCTGCACATTCAAAGGTTTTACACTTTTCTAGCGACTTAGAGGTAGCTTGCTTTGGCCAATGAAATATGAGTGAAGTGATGTGTATCAATTCCAGGCAGAAAGAAGCACTTAAGAGCTGGTGTGTGATTCCCATGTAGCTCCTTCTGCTGTGACAACTGCGAAAGCATTTCTTGAGATAGAGGTGTCAAAAGCAGCCTTGAAAGTTGAACTGCAACATGGAGCACAGCTAAGCCATTAAGATTTGGTGGAGTTTTTTGTTAACACAGCTTAATGTCCCCTCACCTGATTAACAACATGTCTGGATACATTTAACCAACAGAATAGCTTCAGCTACTCTGAAATAAAATTATTTTATAATTTATGAAATAATAGGAGAGAGAAAAGGGAAATTGCCTTCTGCTGGAGGTTAGGAAAACTTTCTTGGGAGGTGGCTTTTACAAGGAATGGGTCAGAATGTTAAAGGTCAGAGAATGGGAAGGGGCAATCAGATAGAAGAAATCATGGGAATAAATTCTTAGAGGGTAAAATACATGGTAAAAAATGGGAATGATGTGTAGAAATATGAGAATTGGAACTTATAGTGGAAGATAACATTGGAAATGTAAATTGTAGCTGGATTGTTGAAGGCCACAAAGATAACCCAAGGTCTGAGACTTTATTCTGCAGGCAATAGAGAGAGCCACTGAAAGCTTTTCAGCTGCGAAGTATTATTATCAGAGCTGAACCCTAGGCAGAGCAGGTTCAGAGAGGTGCACTGATGGCAAAGGAAGTACCTGGAGGGTTTGCATATTTCTGGTTGAAAAAAAATAAAGAGCTAAATTGTAACAATGTCACAGATGACGGAAATGAACCAATGAGCATGAAAAAACATTTTTAAGATAGAATTGACAAAACATAGTCAACTGAGAGAAAAAAAGAGGCAGATTTAAAGAAAATGAATAAGTAGGTGAGTCTCAATAAAGTCAGAGAGCATTGATGGGGAGGTTTTGTGGAATATGACAAATGGAGATGAAGACCTTGAATTTGAACATTGTAAAGGTTTGCTACTGATCTTTACCGTGATTATAATATCTAAGTGAATTTATTTAGATTACCTGTCCCATAGTTCAGGGTAAATAACCAATTTGATTAGTTGGACTTAGTACAAATTGTGCTGAGCTCCAAAATAATACAATAGGATAATAACTCATTAAGATAATATAATCAAGATAATAAGCATATAATTGCAAACAATTGTGCTTTTATCAACTAAGCAAATAACGTTATTTTATATCAAAATATTCAATGATCTAAAGTCACTGAATTCAACAAACTTGCTATTATTTATTCTGTTCTATTTCTTTCTTTCTCTCCTGAATTATTTAGATATTAGTATAAAAAGAAGTAAATATTCAAAGGTAGCATATATTTTTGTGATTTAAAATGGTAAATAAGCTTAAAATTTTGCAAACTCTAACTCAAATCTGTTAGTATAGTGACCTTACACACTTAAAATAAAATTATGGTTTTAAAAAATATGCATTAATATGTAAACAGTCAAAAACGATAGTCAATTTTGAGAAGTATACATTAGAAAATGAAAAGCCATAGCAGATTATCTAAAAAATGAACACAATGTTAATGACTAAAACAGGAAAACTGAGGTGAATTTTCAGTGACCCAGAAATCTAATTTTCACAACCTCAACTAAACAATAATAATGGGCAAAAAAAATGGCAAATAAATGAAGGTTTTAGCTTCTTATTTCTCAGCATCAGGTCCTCAAGTCACCCTCACCACCTTTGCACCTCCACAAATCAGTGCTTTAAGCAAAATGGCATTTCCTCTTATCCAGTGTCCTAGCTTCCAAGCGCCTAAGTCAAAAACTGCTTCTACAGAGCCTTCCTCTTAGATTAAAGTCAAATCCCCTCTAAAGCGTTAACAGCTAAAGTCTTGATATTTACTCCAAGAGATATTTGCTTTCGAATGGGAGCCTAGAAGTCCAAAAGATAATTGCTGCAACGATTGCATTAACTAAAATTGCTGTGACACAAAGACTATACTTTGTTTTTTGCATATTTTTAACCTATCACAGGGCATAGCACGCAATAGCTGTTTATTATATATTAACTGAATAGAAAAATTAACCTCTAATAGTTTAATTTTAGGTAAACAGTCAGGGGAACCTGCAGTCTAGAGGGGATTCCTATTCCTCAAATCATGCTTAACAGACACTGCTATGGACTGCAGGTTTGTGTTTCCCCAAAATTTATATGTTAGAATCCAATCCCCCACAATGTGATGACAGCTGAAGGTAGGGCCTTTTGGAGGCAATTAGGTCATGGGGGCAAAGCATTCATGAGTGGGATCAGTGCCCTTTAAAAATAGACTCCAGAGAGCTCCCTCCTCCCTTCTACCATGTGAGGACACAGTGAGAGGACCGCTATCCATGAACCAGCAGGTGGGCCCCCCACCAGACACCAAATCTGCAGGCACCTTGGTCTTGGACTTCCTAGCCTCCAGAACTGTGAGAAATAAATGTTTATTCATTAAGTCACCCAATCTATGGTATTCTGTTATAATAGCCCAAACTGATTAAGACAGACAACGTACTCAAAGGTCCAGTCTAGACTGTGAATGTGAACCCTTGGTATGAGTAGCATATCATTAATACAAACTCACAGCTACCAAACAAAGGAAGTCAAGGTCAAGATAAATTGGAGAAAGAATTCAACAATAAAATTATTTTGAAAAAAATGGGGATGAATAAAGTCTTGAAGGAAGGAAACAGGGAATAAGAGAGAAGGAAGGGAAGAAAAACCGAAGTTTCCTGTCTTTAAAGAGGAAAGACAAGTTTTCAGATGTGGTCAGAACTACATAGAGAATTGCCATTTGATAATTCTGCACTCATGCTATTTCCTGTGTCTGCAAATGTGGCCAAATACACTCCACAGATTTCTATACACTTGTATCTTCTTGTTCCTAAATAAAGACTGCTTCCATTACCCCCTACAGTGTGTTGATTTGGAAATTCTATTCCTAACCTTACCATTTAACATAGTCTTTTTGCTCAAGTTAAATATCCATGTCAAACAACAATAGCCAGAGTATCTGTTTACTGCATTCAGAAAAGGTTGGCTTGCTATTTATTTCCATTCTGTGATAATATTATGGTAATGTGCATAACTTAAATATGCCTCTGCAGGGCATTCTTACCTTCTCCACTTACAATTGGCCCTTAATCCACCGTATAGCATTGGCCATTCTCATTATGTGACTGGTAGAGATGCAATTAGCATAGTTTCAATGATGCTTGTAGAGTGATTATGACAGTTTGCAGTGCCATTCTGGCTGACCGTAGCTTCTAATACCATGATGAATTAGCCCTGCTTCCTAAGTATTTTCCCAACACTTACTATTAGTTGGGAAACTGAGTCAAATACATGCGAAGATAAAAATCCTACTTTCTGATCTGTTCTCTGATAGTTTTACATTCTTTTTTAATCTTTCATCTACAAAGCTGCATGGTATATTAACCATACATCCAACTTCCCTTTGAAATGAGTTTTTCCTTTGAGTGTTTCCATGAGTGTTGGATCTTATAACCTTAGCTGACTATATCATTGTGCTAATGAGGTCAAAGTCGATCTTCAATTCAATTCCCATGTAGTCCAATTAACTTTGATGTGTTCTATTACCAGAGGTCCCAACCGAACTATGTTGTCTGAGTAGTGAATAGGTGTAGTTCATCAAAAGGAAGACCAAGGAATAATAAATAGATCATCAGCCATCCATCATTCTATTGAAAAGCAACTTTCATATTTTAAATATAGATTAATATATGAAATAAAATGAATATATGCTATTATACACGAAATTGGGTTCATCTGCATGTGTGTGATCTATTCAATAGTTCATCATTTGTAAAGACTGAAAATAGACTCAGTCTCCAAGAGTAGTCTCCCTGTGCAAAGGATTAATGCTAAGTAGGATTGACCAGTCTCTTCCATACAGGGTCATCAATAAGGGCAAAACTCCAAACATAAATATAGAGAGATAGATACAACTTGGTAAACTACATTCCTCTGTTATTCACGGTATATTTCACATCTTTTCTATTACATAAGGCAAAATTTTAGTTGCAGCCTGGCTTCATGCTTTCCATAGTATATTTGATGTCTTCAACTGGTGCATGCTCAGAAAATACTAATTCCTTTTAATCTTAGTTTAAATAAGACAAAATTAAATGAGGTAAATGTGTTGTCAAATTATGTCAGCTAAGTAGGGCTAAGTTTGAGGATGGTATATAATAGCTTTTCCAAAAAGTGGTACTCACATACTGTTGAATCACAATTTTACATGGTACCTAGATAAAAATTTTATGGTATTATTTATGCATTTTGTTATAAATAGAAAGGTGCAACTTAAAACATCAAACTCGTGCTTTTCCAGATGTTAATATTAAGTTAGAAATACACACACTCTCACACGCACATACTAAAACAAACGAGACAGAAATATTTCAAAAATCCTAAAGATGGAATGCAAATGACTAAAGTTTAGGATGTAAGAATATGATCACCAAATAAAAGGTCTGAAATAAAAGCTATGATATGGGAAAATATATATTTTAAAGTTGCATTTTTTTTAAAAAAAAGCACAGGGCAATCTCAGGAACATCAATTAATACAATTCGTTTTCACTTATTATTTTGCATGCAAAGCAGCTTCTAGCATGTCTTTTTCACCTATATGTTACTAAATAAATTCAGGTGAAAAGAAAAGTCTTTTTCACCTATATGTTACTAAATACCTCAGAATGGGTATAAAACTCAAAGGAATTAATGGTTTAAGTGGAAAGAATTCTGACCATATCCTCTATCCAAGGAACAATTATCTGCATGAAATCACCCTTATGAGGACTCTTTAATGCTGCAGGTCCACCCACCAGCTGTAGTTTCAGTCCATACACCATGTACAGGTTAGAAATCCTCCACCTGGCAGACTATACCTTATTGAACCCCAAATGACTGAACCAGGAGAGCACCCCAACTTCCTTGCTACAAAAAGAGCTTCCCAGGTGGCCCAGTCCACAATATGATTTAACTATGTCTTTCCTCATACCATGTTATTAGGTTAACATTTTTGACAGAAGGAAGAGGTGAACATGTCCTAACACAGAAAAAGCCTTGGTATATTCAAGAAATTCAAGCCAATTGTATGATGGAAAGAAGTGAGTGAGGAATGGGGGTACCAGGATGCTGTTCTACAGGTAGAGAGGGAGGCAGGGGCATGGTTACAGAGGGCCTTGACGGTCACTGGAATAGGTTTGGATCTTAATCTAAATGCAACAGGAATTCATAGAAGAGTTTTAAGCAGGAGAATTAAATGATCCTATTTTCATACATACATATATTTCTGGATACTATGTGGAGACTTAATGAGGGAGGGGAAGGCAAGAGGGGCAGAAGAGAGATTAGTTAGAAGCTGTTTAAATTAGTTCCGTACTAAATGATGGTAGCCTGGACTATAGTAGCAGGAATGCAGATGGAGAGAAACCGGTGGCAAGTTAGGGGAAGAGAGGAATGAGGACTGACTTCTAGACTTCTGGTGGATTTTGCTGAGATGATAAAGTGTTGGAAGAAACAAAGGCTTGGTTGCATGGGAATAAAGAATTCAGTTTGGAATATGTTGTTTACAAGATACAATGACATTTCCAAATAGAGATGTCAAGTAGGTAGGTAGTTGGATATAAAAGTCTGGAACTCAGAAGATTCATCAGCATATATATAATATTTAAATCCATGAAATTGAATGAGACAGCCCAGGAAAACAAAAGAAACAGAAAGGAAAGGAGGACCTATGGCAAAGCTCAAAGGAACAGCAACAAATAAAGAACAGATAGAGCAGGAAGAACCAGCAAAGACAGAGGTATGTCCAGGAAGATATGGTGAAGAGCCAGGGAGTATGGTGTCACAGAAGCCAGAGAGGAGTTCCAGCAAGGAGCAAATGGTTAACAGCGCCAAATGCTACCAATGGGAGGAGTAAGATGAGGGGGAAATGTTGCTGGCATGGGGTCCTAGACCCTTGACAAGGGCAGTTTCAGTCGAATGACAGGGATAAAGCCAGATTGGAAGAGGTTGAAGAATGAAAGGAAGAAGAGGAAGTGGGCAGAGTGTGTATAGACAGTTCATATAAAAAATCTATTCGTGCAATGGAACAGAGGGGGAAAATGTAGAGTCTAAAAAGGGTTTTGTTTGCTTCCTGCTTAGTTTGTGCTGCAGGGTGAATTGGCGGAATGGATTGTGGGAGTTGGTGCTGCCCCAGTCTTCCCAAGGCATTCGTTTCTGGTTTCTGGACCTGGTCCACATTCATAAACATTCAGTTCATCCACAAGAAGACAGTTCTTCCAAGAAGAACCACAAGACTCATTGGTAAACACCAATTTGACTTCCCAACACAGAAGTATCTTTTCCAGATAGATTATTTGGCTAATTAAAAGGAACAGTTTATTTGACAAAAATATGTTAATATTGACGAATGGTTTACCTATTGCAAGAAAATTTCCCCCTAAATAAAGTGTTTTCCCACCATATTTTAGGTTAGAAATAGATCAGGAAGTTAAGAAGTTATTAATAAAGTCGTTATTTTAGCAAAGTGGGTGTCTTTAGAAATGTGTTATCTCACAGTTCTAGAACCCACCTATCCAAGATCAAAGTGTTGGGAGGATTGATTCCTTCTGAGGGCTGTAAAGATCTGCCCCAGACCTCTCCTCTACCTTCTAGGGAGTTGCTGGCAGTCTTTGGCATTCCTTGGATTATAGACACGTGACACTGATCTCTACCTTCTTGTTCACATGGCATTCTCCCTGTGTGTGTGTGTCTGTCTCTGCGTGTAAATTTTCCCTTTTGCCAGGCATAGTGGCTCATGCCTGCAATACAAACACTTTGGGAGGCCAAGGCAGGAGAACCGCTTGAGTCCAAGAGTTTGAGACCAGCCTGGGAAAAACAGTGAGATCCTGCCTCTACCAAAAAAAAAAAAAAATAATAATAATAATAATAATAATAATTAGCTAGGTGTGGTGACATGCAACTTTAGTTCCAGCTACTCAGAGGCTGAGGTAAGAGGATTGCTTCCGCCCAGGAGGTCAAGGGTGCAGTGAGTCAAGTCATGATGGCATCACTGCACTCCAGCCTGGGTGACAGACTGAGGCCTTGTCTTGAAAAAAAAAAAAATAGAAATAAATTCTTCCTTTTTATAAGGACACCAGTCATATTGGAATACACCAGTTGACCAATACACCACCTTATTGACCTCACTTAAAATTTATTACTTTTGAAAATACCCTTATTTCCAAATAAGGTCACATTCTGGAGTACTGGAGGTTTTAGGAGGACACAGTTTAACCCCTAAGATGCATTTAAACACAAACAGCCTTTCCTCTTCTTAGTAAAAGAGAGAAAAACCACTTTTGTGAGCGGTATCTTTAGCTTCATGGTATTTGCTCAGATTTTGATCCCACAGTTCTTATGCAGGCTGACTTCTGTGGGTCCAAGAACTGCGGGATGCACATTGTGGGAAGCAAAACCTCGCAGGTACTCTAGATTATTCATGTAGCTGGAAATTCAGAACAACTCATTGTAATCTTTATTTTGAGAACGATAATTTATACTAATTGCTTTTTATAAAATATGAAGTTTTTAAATATATGTATGTTATTTTCATAAAATATAATAAATAATATAAAATATATATTAATAGTACTGTGGAATGAAGCAGTTTATAAACTCTCATAGAGTTAAAGATGATATGTCCATTTCATTTTTAGAATATATGACAAAAAGTGTTATAAATTTCCACTGCATAGTCAAGAGCAAACAAAATTTTGAATCCGCATTTAATATTTTATATATTAACTTACTGAGACCTGCGAGCAATTCAAGTAATAACAGAACACATAAAATAGCTAATCAGGTCATATTAGAAACTTAAACTTCGATGTTATATACAAATTATAGCTACAGATATACAAAATGAACTGCACTTTACTTTTCTTTTTTGCAATAAATAGTAGTCTTAATTTTTTTTTTCTTTGAGACAGGGTCTCACTCTGCCCCCCAGGCTAGAGTGCAGTGGCACCATCACAGCTCACCTGCAGCCTCAATTTCCTGGACTCAGGTAATCCTCCCACTTCAGCCTCCTGCATAGCTGAGACTACGGGGTGCACCACCACACCAGCTAATTTTTTTTTTGCATTTTTTTGTAGAGATGGGGTTTCACCATGTGGCCAAGGATGGTCTCGAATTCCTGGGCTCAAGCGATCTGCCAGCATTGCCCTCCAAAATACTGGGACTACAGGTGTGAGCTACTGCACGAGGCCTTAGTGTTCATTCTTAAACTAATCCATGAAAGTTTACATTGTGGGGGAGTCAACATCTCTGATCCCTGACAAATATAATAGCTTAAAAATAAAGGGAAAAAAATCTTTAAAAATATATAATTTATTGTTAAAAACATATGTTAGAAGGAAAAAGAAAGCATCAAGAACATAAAAATGTCCTAAGAGAAAATCTCCTGAAAGCAAAGCATATCTTCAATCCAGCATGGCATTTGGCATGCATAAGTTCTCATCCTATTCTTGTGCCACAAAAGTAGTAGCACGTTTGCCAAAATTTTTATTGAGGTATTAGTACCAACACCAAGTAAAGTTTATAGAATTGCTCTTTATTTTCTGTCCTATTTTATTTAAGATTAATTATTTTATTTAAAACTAACTGCTAATGTTTAAATAATTACAGGAAAATGTAGAAAAATATCTATGAAATTTGTGGCTTTAAAAAGATGAGAATGCTAAGAGTGAGAACAAAAACACTGTGCAGTGGAATCACTTTTCAAAAGTTATAATAAACTACAATAAGGACTTGCATTTTTCACAGAGATAAATGGAAAAAAGGTTGAACTTTTTTCTTATGTTAAAATCCTGGAATGGAACTCTTTATAGCAAGACCCAAGTCTTTTCCGACCCACAGCCCAACACAAATTTGTAAACTTTCTTAAAACATCATGAGATTTTTTTGTGATTTTTTTTTTTTTTTTTTTTTTTAGCTCATCAGCTACTGTCAGCATTAGTGTACTTTATGTGTGGCCCAAGACAATTCTTCTTCCAATGTGGCCCAGGGAAGCCAAAAGATTGTACGCCCCTGCTTTATAGGTAGAAAAGCTATTTTTGTTCAGCCAAATACGTTCATAGTTTCTTTACCCCAAAAAAGGTGAAGTCCTCAGTGAGGACAACTGACTCTGCAGCAGAAACTAAAGGAGAAGGGAAGGTTGGCCCTGAGAGCCTGAGGAGAGCAGAAGGGGAGGAACCGACCTGCCTGATGTCAACCTGGGCTCTGTGCCAGCAATGGGCCCTGGGAGGAGTTCACAGAGGCCAGAATGATAAAGATACTTCTAAGGTCTAATATTTATTTTTGTTTTGTTTTGTTACTATCGAAGCTGCATGTGCTATCTCTTTTCATAACTTCAGACCTTCAGTAAAAGTCTACATATATAAACCCGGGTTGGTAGAACCTTGGGGGAGACAGAAATTGAAGTATCCAGCCTAGGACAACAAAGTGCAAAAAAGTGACAGTGGCGTGGAACATAGGATGCAGATTGGGAGTTGAGAGCTCAGTAGAAATAGATGATTAGCCAGAGATGACCAGTCATAGTGCCAACTTCCCCAAGAAGCCTTGAACATATGAAGATGGAAGAAGTGATTTCCTCCACTCTTGAGATAGGACCCATGGTAATTTGTTTAAATTTAAAATGTGACCCCAGAGAGCTAAAGACCTGAGGACATGTAGGCAGCTGACAATGGGCTTACCTAAGTGTAACAATGTCCAGTTTCTGACACCTAATAGGACTTGAATATAGCGCATTAATTTTTTTAAAACTTAACAATCCTACAGAAATACAGGATGGGAAAAACCTCACCAGTATTTTACATGAAAAAAAGTTGAGGGATTATAGTTGGTGAAAAGATCAATATTAGTCAACAATGTTCCCAGGAAAATAATGAATTCTTGAGCTGTATTATAAACAAGGTGTCCAGAACCAGGGAAATGTTATCTTCATTGAATCTTCCTGAGTCTAATCATATCTACGTTCAGTTTGGGATACTTAAAAAAGACATTGGCAAAGTGGAGTAAATACAGATGGAGGAAATAAGGATGGTGATGAATCTGGAGGCCACATCAATTAACAAGCAAGTGAAAACAATTCTTATGATAACCTAAAAATAAGTTTTAGAGATGTATTAGTCAGTTTTCACACTGCTATACAGAAATACCTGAGACTGGGTAATTTATATAAAAAAAAAAGAGAGGTTTAATTGACTCACAGTTCTACATTGCAGGGGAGGCCTCAAGGAACTTAAAATCTTGACGGAGGGCAAAAGGGGAAGCACGCACCTTCTTCACAAGGCTACAGGAGAGAGTGAGTGCAAGCAGGGGAAATGCCAGTGCTTACAAAGCCATCAGATCTCGTGAGAACTCACTCACTATCACAAGAAGGGCATAGGGTAAATCGCCCTCAAGATCCAATCACCTCCCTCCCCTGACACATGGGGATTACAGGTCCCTCCCTCGACACATGAAGATTACAGTTAGACATGAGATTTGACACAGAGTCAAGCCATATCAGAAGACAAAACGTTTATTCAAATATTCGTGAAGTTATACAGAAGAGTGTGGCAAGCAGAATAATGGCCCCCAAAGATGTCCACATCCCAATCCTGGAAACTTGTGAATAAGTTATCTTGCATGGCAAAAGGGACTTTGCAGGTGTGATTAAGTTAAGTATATTCAAATGGGACAATGGATTATCCATGTGGACCCAATGTAATCACAAGGGTCCTTAAAAGATGAAAGAGGAAGATAGAAGATCAGAGTCAGGAAAGGAGTTGTCACAATAAAAGTAGAAGTTAGAGTAGTGTGGGGCCATGAGCCAAGGAATATGAATGGCCTCAAAAGCTGGAAAGACCAAAGAAAGAGATTTGTCCTAGAGCACTCAGAAGAAACACAGCTCTGCTGACCTTTTTTAAACTTCTGACCTCCAGAACCATAAGATAAAAATTCGTGGTTGTTTTAAAAGATTAAATTTGTGGTCATTTTTATTGCAGCAGCAACAGGAAATGAGTACAAAAGGTAAATAGTCTACATAATGCTAAATAACAAGAAGAGAGAAAGTAGATGCGAGTTAATGGGATAGAACTTCAGTTCACTGCAAAAGCCTTGTCCACAGCATTAGCATTGAGACAGATTGACCTTGCCAGGCCTCATATGTGGAGCTCAGCCACCAGCACTGTTGTCCACATGGAGGGCAAACCCTGGAAGCCAGCTGGACATGCCCACTCCAGCCACAGTCCAGCCACAGTCCTCCCCACATATACCATGTTAATGAATAAAGGAATTTTTTTAATGGCATAGGAATGAAAGAGTGAGAAATAAGAAACAGTGGGTGGGAGTTGTCAACACATTTTTGGAAGACTGAAAACAAATGGAGGCGTGCCAGCAGTGTATTAGCTGATTCATTTAATTGTGGGGTAATAGGAGGCTTTGATCTGATAAACAAATCTCTGTATTTGGGAAGAACTTTTAGTAGATATATTAAAAATTAAACAAACTAAACAGAAAATGTTTTTCATTCCAGGAAATATTAACCCCAGGGGAAAATACATTGTTCAAGAAAGAATACATTATCATAGTATTCTACTAGTTCACTTCAGTGAACATCTACAAAGTCGTAATACTGAAAACATTGGGTAGTTTGTACCCCAACCTGTGATAGACTGTGAAGGGTGTGTGGGGTCGTTGAAAAAAGTTAACTCATCATCTTATAAGTTAAGTGTAAGTTAATAAGTGGTATATAAATGTATACATCAAGAAGTACCTACCATTTGGAAATATTAAGGGAATGGATACCAGGAAAAACAACTAAAGGAATTGAGAACTAGGGTTATTTTTCATGTGTTTGTTTGTCTCCAGCGTTGCAGAATCTCCAGCGTTGCAGAGTATAAAAAGGGGACATAGTTTTATTCTGGAAGAGTTGGTAGGACCAAACACTGATATAAACCAACCTACCCTTTGTTTCAGGTTTCAGCATAAGTGGCTTGTTTTCTTAAATCTCAGAAAATATAGAAAACTGGCAGATAAAGTACATGTTTTGCAGGAGAGAAAAATAGGAAAAGAACAAAAAAGCAGCATCAGGATAACATGCATACATGTATACATGCGTACAGGCATGCTTCTATGCACACACACATGCATATATCTATGCTTGTGTGTTTGTACACACACACACACATGCATACATACAAAGGAGAGAAAGGGAATCAACTTGATTGAGCTCCCACTGCTTTCAGACAAAGAGGCAGGTGATTTACATGAATATTTCATCTAATTCTCACAATAGCTCCCAGGAGATTGAAATTATTATGCCCATTTTATGGCTAAGGAAGCTAAGGTTAAATAGTGAATTGTCCACATTACATAGGAAGGAAGGTTTAGAGCTAGGACACAAACACAAGTGTGTGACTTCATACCCTACGCCTTTGCCACTGCACTAAGTACCTCATTTATTAGCCAGTGGTAGAACATGCTAAGTCCCCACTGGGACATCTGAAGGGCCAAGTCCAAATAAAATAGAAAGAAAGCATTACCAAGTAATACAAGGATGACCAAGATCAGGAGTGTCAGGCCTGGGATGTGGTTGTAAAGGAAATTAACCAAGGTCCTTAGGGCAAACCTGGCACAGGCCTGGGATGTCAGGGGTTTCAGAGTCTTCAAGGACCTTATAGGGCATCTTGAGATTACCTGAGAAATCAATGCAGGAAATGAACTGAAGTAAGTATTAAAGTTCTAGCTGGATCCACATACATCAGAGAACAATAAATCAGAGCTCAAAGCCAGAATCTAAACTTTCAGTCCTAGGACTACTGACTTTACATCAGGGAGAAAAACGCCAGTTTTCCAAGAGTTGCCCAAGCACAAAAATCAGGGGTTGGTTCTCCAGGGGCCTCTCTTAAAGAAGAGGTATGAGAAGGGAAGCAAAAGAACCTCAGAGCCCATGCAGAGCAAATGGTAGCTCTATGCAAAGAAGTCCACCCACTTTGTACCTACAGATTTCCCTCTAAAATGGAAGCCATTTACTTGCTTTTCTCCAAGCTGCTAAGAAAACAGCCTATTTAAGAACTCTTCCTCGTGAAGTCTCCAGGCAATCATTGGACTATTTCCTACCAGAGGAACTCTCGGAAGTCAGAGGAGTCCAATCAGGAAAAGGTGGGGTACAGTATGACATTTTCAAAAAGCCGGGGGGAAAGGGAGCAAGAAACTGAGAAGGAAGCAAAGGATAAGAAACAGGAGAGTAAGGAAAGAAAGAAAAGATGACACTGCTGAATGCAGACCAAGAGAAATGAGAAAGGAACTCATCGATAGGCTAGCTGTGGAGGATTCTACATATATCTGCCTTTTGACTCTTGGGTTTTTAATTTTGATATAAAATTTATTTGTTTTCTTTCTATTTTGCATTAAAGTAACATAAAAATCCCCTATTTACATAAAAATTCTATTAAAGATTTGTACCAATACAACTTTATTACTTTTACCTTCATTTAAAGTGGAACATGACTAAGGTTGGATGTTTCTTTTTCTCAGACGTTCTGTGTTTTGTACACTGTAGAGTCAAAAGGAAATCCTGCTTTCTATCTAAATCTGAAATGGATTTTTGGAAGGTAATAGATTCATAGAGGTTAAGAAATGTGGGTTCAATATCTATGCTTGATCATTGTCCACTTTCTTTGTAATTCAGCTTTGGGTGAAAATGCACCACTACCCAAATCAGAAGATTTGGATATCACATCTAATTTTAACACTATTCTTATAGGCAAAGTACTGTAAAATGGAAAGGATCTTTGAGTAAATGAAAGAGGACTAGATTTTCACAGGTTCTAAGTTACATCCAAATCAGTCTTTGTAATATATTGGTGATAAAGGGATCTTTTTGTTGCCAAGGTCAGCTTTTTCTGGAACATTAGTAATATAAAGAGATGGAAAACTCACATGCAAGTTCAATACAAGGATAGAAATTTAAAACAAAACAGATCTCTGCATTGCTTTCTATTATGTTTAAATTACCTATTTCTTATTTTAAATCCATCATTTAAATCTCCTGGAATGATTGATATTCTATTTTTGTTTTCTAAAAGCAATTCAAATTAGAAAGTACAGACTCTAGACTCTGAACTTCTCAAGGTCAGGAACCATACTTCACTCATGTTTATATTTCCCAATCTTGGCAAAGCACCTGGAACCAAGTAGCCTTTCAATACATGATTGTTTAAATGAATTAAATTAACAGGTATCCAAAAAAGAGTAATGAAATACCCAAAATGAAAGGTAGCCATTTTGCTGATGTGACTATTTCTTTTTTAAAAGCAATAGAGAACATTTTCAATATTGACAAGCACACCCACCAAAAGTGAATTTGCCATAGGTAAAGAAGAAAAGTATGTTCTCACTCATAAGTGGGAGCTGAACAGCAAAAACACATGGACACAGGGAGGGCAACACACATCAGGGCCCATCAGGGTGGGGAGGGGAGGGAGAGCAGCAGGACAAATAGTTAATGCATGTGGGGCTTAAACCACCATGGCACACGTTTACCTATGTAACAAACCTGCATGTTCTGCACATGTATCCCGGAACTTAAAGTAAAATAAGATAAACAAAACAAAACAGAAAAAAAAAAAAAGAAGAAGAAGAAGAGAAGCAAATTTAAGCTCTTGAGACTTTTGTATCTTGTTCCTGGGAGGGGATTTTAATTTTTTGATTAAAGAAAATAATTAAAATAAATTCAATTTTAAAAAGATGAAATTACCAACACATTTTATCTTATGAACAGATTTAATACAAATAATATTGTGAATTAAAATTTGAAGGAAATTCACAGTAAAAGACAAGAACAGATTAAATATTCAAACTAGCCTCTAAAATAAGTTACCTCAAGGAATAAAAAACTGAAGGAAAGTAACAAGTGATTAAAAGCCGTCAAAAGGAAACACTCTATCCAGAATTGCTTACTTAATAATATGTCATTGCCTCCAATCATACTGGGCCATGCTGACCTAAAAGACAAGGTATCAGACACTAGTTATCTGATATTATTAGTTAGTTAGTTATCTGATCTGATATCAGACCCATAAAAGCTATTACCCAGAATATACATATATTCCGGTATATATATACATACACACACATACATATCACTAGTTTGAAAAAGAGAAAAACTCTACTGATGTAATTTAAATGACTTTACTATTTCAACTGAATATTCATTACAAATTTTAAAACCACCATCTAGTTTACCCACATAGAATTTATTATTTTGACATTTCAAATTACAACAGGGTATTAACCTTTGTTAAATTGGAAATTATACATGCAGTAGAAAGACCACCCATACCAGCACTGGGAATTGATGTCTTTCTGTTCTGTTTTACATGCATTTGATGAAGGATGCAATCCAGCTGTTGTTATACTGATTTCGTTCTTGGATGACTTCCCCTTGGGCAGCCGAGTGACCACTTCACACTGGTTATTCATGTGCTTTATTGATTGACACCCAGGGACCAAGTTACTAAATCCTTCTTAAAATATATGGTTTTCCAGTCAAAAAAATAACATAGAATATAATATATATGCTTCACTGAAAGCAAAATAAACTTACTAGAGAAGACATCCATACTTCCAGAATGAGAAAAGAATCCAGGAGATTGTTTTCCTCTCAATAACAGCTAAAAAACAAAAGCTCAAGAATGCAAGTTAGGCTTCAGTATTTTTGATAATTACATGTAAAAACAACGACAACAAAATCCTCATAATAGCCACCTAACTCAAACTAACATAGCTATATATATCCCCTTCCTTTTTTTTGCTGTTTTTTTCTCAGTCTTCTGGGACACATTTTAAATGTCTCTGTAATTGTTCTTGTGTCTAAGAAGCTAGCTTTTTCCCAACGTTTGTTCTCTTCCTCATCGACATGGATAGACTATATTTCACAACCTCCTTTGTTGGTAAGTATATACATTTTCATCCAGTGGACAAATTTTATACAACATTCTGGAGACCTTCTTTAAATAATGCACACTATTTACCTTTTCTGTTATACCTTCCTCTTTTCTGCTAGCTAGAATGTGGACATGATGGTTTGAGCTAGAGCAACTATGTTGAGCCATGAGGTGACCTTGGTAAATTAGGAGCTACACACAAAAGAGCAACACAATAGAAGGAGTTGGGGGCCTGAGGGCTCGGACTCTGTGGAACTGACCCACCACATCAATCTTAAACTACTTATCTACAAATCTTTCAGGGTCAGAGAAATAAATTTCAATTTTACTTAAGAGGGTATATTTTGGGTCTCTGTTATTCTCAGTAAGCGCTAATCCTAAATAATAATGCCCATTGGCAATAGAGAATTTGGGGAAAGAAGTGATTTATCAACTTTGGAGTTTTTAATACCCTTTCTTTAGGATGTATATGCCTGCAAATCTCTGCACTTAGAGAATAATAGTATAAGAGTAGCAAATACAATAGCTACCATTTTTGAGGGAGAGGAAAACTGGTGCCTAGTTTATACAAATTAATGATATACACAACTCTTCTTTTTATAAGCTCAGAAAAGTTAGGTAGCATGTTACAAGTTCACATGCCAGTAAGTGCTAGAGCCAGGACAAAAAAGACTAGACCCAAAGAAATGAAGGTACCAAGTCAGAAGATTCATGGTACCGTGTCTGCCATAGCCTTTATTTCAACAAGTAATCACTTCTGTGAAGAATGCAGAGGGCCATACAGTATTACTCAGACATACCCTTATTCTACTGATGAATATTGCAGTAAGCAGGATCAAGATAGCAGAATTATCAAATCATGCTGCCTGTATGTGAATTCCTACTAATGCAGCAGGTCTCCAACCCAGAGAGACATTCATAAAACATTATTGCTCACTCCCCAAAATTAGCAGTTGGAAGTGATTTATCTCTGCCATGGCAAAAGATTAAACTACAATCTTTACAATGTTTTGCATTTTGCAATTCTCAAAGAGAATTCTCCTATAAAACTATTTTCACTCATAGTCAACTTATAATGTATGCAGAGCAGGCATTATCCCTTTCTTCGAAGATGCAAAAAAATTAAGTATCAGAGAAATTAAGTGACTTAGCAATGTCACAGAGTCATTTAAAAAGTAGGGCCAAAATTCAAAATAAATCTTTAAAATTGTAGTATTCCTTTCACTACACAAAAGGAGTTACATGGATTTTGAAACTATTTCTTATCTCACCAATAATTCTAAAGTTATTGCCATGCATATTGATACCATACCAACAGCCAGATTCTCCAACAACAAAAATGAATCTCTATGGTTAATCAAGGTCCTGGAAGTTTCATTAAGAAATAGCGATCAATGCACCACAGTTTTCAAATAACTTTAATTTAGTCCTGGGGATTAGCATTAATTTAGCACACAGTCATCTTTGTTATATAATACGGGCATGCAACCATAAAAACATCAAAATCAATGAATTTCCAAATTTGGAAGATGAAACAGAAAAGTCTAAAGCCAGAGAAATTCTTGGGCATCATCTAGTACAACTCTTTCTAGAGATGAGAGAAGTGCCCTTGCAATATTAGGAGCTTTTCTTGATGTCACACGGCCAGTGACAATCGGGAAAAGAACCTAGACTTATGAGACAAAGGCTTGTGTTCTTTGTACAACTTGCTAAATCCTAGCACGAATATCGAGATGCAGTTGATGGAGCAGATATTATTCTTATATTAAGAAGATTCTTATGTATGTTTTCTTTCAAGAAAGAACTCCATTATTATGTTTCGGGTGTGATTACACTTGTAAAAATTAATGATTTTTTTATCATTATAGAGAACTTTTTCTTTTATAGGCTGGTAAGACTCACTTTATATGAGATTGTATTTAGAGAATACAGTGAACCATGGGTTAACTACACAATTAGCCATCAAATTTCTGACACAAAAATAATGAAGAAAAAAAAAAAAAAAAATGCTTAGATTTCCTGAGTCACTGTCTAGTTCACTTTAGCTGACCACACCACAAAGGTTCTGAGGTTAAAGAACTGACATTGTTTTACATAGTGTTCGTAATTGCCTAGATACACAGAATTCACACATTTTACCAGTTAAGAGTTCTCTCCACTAACCCTGAGTGTGTGCCATGCTACTGTAGGATACCTGGGAAAGCGCTTCAGTGGTTCCATGGGGTATCTGAAGGAAAACACGGCTTAACCTATATTCCCTGAAACTCCCTAGCCCCACTCTCCACTCTACTCACACCCCCGCCACTGGTAAGATATATATTTTTTAATAGACTTTATTCTGTAGAGCAGTCTTAGGTTCACAGCAAAAATGAGTGGAAGATACAGAGATTTCCCACATATCCCCTGCTTCCCCACATGCATGGGCCCAACCAACATCCCCCACCAGAGTGATACATTGTTACCACACAATTGATGAACCCACATTGACACATCAATATCACCCAGAGTAAATATATTTTTTAGACTGATATATATATATATATATATTTATTTCAAACCTCTTTTTATATTGCTGTCATCTTAATCTTAGCCCCCATCTTAACCCTTCTTGCTGGCAACTAATCTGGAACACAGCATATTCAAATTATGATGTGTGTATACATTGCTGGTGGGAATGTAAATTAGTTTGGCCAGTGTGGAAAGCAGTTTGGAGATTTCTCGAAGAATTTAGAACTACCAATCAGCCAAGCAATCCCATTAGGAAATATATCCAAAAAAAAAAAAAAATTATGATGTGTAAATTGATCATCATATAAAGATGAGACACAGGTTACTCTTTTCCCAAAGAAGACTGAAAAGCAAATGAAAACTAAGAAATATTAATCCAAAAATCACTAAGTCCATTTTCCTATAAGCATTAGAAATTACTAGAGTATATGCGTTTGCTCTGGGGATTTTTTTGGAGGGGGAGGGGGAGGTAGTATTTTACTAGTAGCTGGTATCTAAATATAAATACCTAAATTAAATTAAAATCCTTTTATTACCAAGTTATCCATATTGTATTTACCCACATTGTATTTTTGAAACCCGATGGTCCTCCTTTGTTTTATAGAAACTACAGTATCATATCCAGTCAGAAAGACAAAAAGTCACTTTAGGAATATCTGTAATTTACGTCTGACCTGGTTAGAGTTCTACACACATGGATTTCTTCAAAGGGCCTAGCTGTGGTCCTGATCTTGCTTGAGCAAGCTGTAGGCCACATACAGAGCAATAGGGAAAACTACTCACTCATATGCCTAGATTCACAATCCCTTGAAAACAAAGATGAAAAATGGAATTCCATACTAGACTTGTTTACTAAAATGTCTCAGTTTAAATTCACTAAAATGTCATTTTAGTACAAAATGGAACTGCACTATTTTTGGATTTCTGGTGACCAGATTTCTATGTTGACTACTGAGTCCCTTTGTTGTTTTTCATCATTACTATTATCATTAAGAAATGGTGTTTGGGAAACGTGCAAGATGCTTAAGAAACAAAAGATGAGCAGACACAACCTTGCTCACATGGAGCATGAATTCCAATGAGGGATTTTACAATCATAGACAGATAAACAAATGGATAAACAAAATGATTGCAGATTTATGAAGCATAATATTCAAATAAATGACTTAACAGAGGACAATGACATGGTCTTATTTGCTTTCTCAGAAATCATTCTGGCTTCTTGAAGAATAGAATGGAAGTGATTAAAAATGAAAATGAGGAGACTGGTGCAACAGTCCAGACAAAAATTAGAAAGACCTGTTCCAAGGTAGTTTCATGAGACAAGAAGGTGAGTTAACGAATTTGTACCATATTTTAGACATCGAGATGACAAAACCTGATAGACAAAACCTAATGTGAATGAAAAAGGGACAATTTACCAAGAATAGTATCCAGGTTCAAGCTTGTGAAGCTATTAGGTGCTCATATTATTCACTGAGAGAAGGGACAAGAAGGAAGCCTGAGTTACTTGGGAATGTAGCAAATTCCATTCTGGATAGCAAAATTTGAGGTTTCCTGTGGAACACTGAAATTAAGATGTTGACTAAGTACTTAAATATAAGGACCACGATTTCGGAAGCAAACCCAAGGTTAGAGATAAATTCAGAAAGTCATCAGCATATTATGACAATGAAGCCATAGAAGTAGATCCAATTGATTAGGGAGAAAAATTCAAATGAAAAGTAAGTAGATATTGGCAAATTGGAAAATGAGTCAAGACCCATCAGTTTGCTGTATTCAGGAGACCCATCTCATGTGCAGAGACACACATAGGCTCAAAATAAAGGGATGGAGGAAGATCCACAAAGCAAATGGAAAACAGAAAAAGGCAGCGGTTGCAATTCTAGTCTCTGATAAAACAGACTTTAAACCAACAAAAATCAAAAGAGAAAAAGAAGGCCATTACATAATGGTAAAGGAATCAATTCAACAGGAAGAGCTAACTATCCTAAATATATATGCACCCAATATAGGAGCACCCAGATTCATAAAGCAAGTCCTCAGAGACTTACAAAGAGACTTAGACTCCCATACAATAATAATGGGAGACTTCAACACCCCACTGTCAACATTAGACAGATCAACAAGACAGAAAGTTAACAAGGATATCCAGGAATTGAACTCAACTCTGCACCAAGTGGACCTAATAGACATCTACAGAACTCTCCACCCCAAATCAACAGAATATACATTCTTCTCAGCATCACATCGCACTTATTCGAAAATTGACCACATAGTTGGAAGTAAAGCACTCCTCAGCAAATGTAAAATAACGTAAATTATAACAAACTGTCTCTCAGACCACAGTGCAATCAAACTAGAACTCAGGACTAAGAAACTCAATCAAAACTGCTCGACTACATGGAAACTGAACAACCTGCTCCTAAATGACTACTGGGTACATAACGAAATGAAGGCAGAAATAAAGATGTTCTTTGAAACCAATGAGAACAAAAATACAACATACCAGAATCTCTGGGACACATTTAAAGCAGTGTGTAGAGGGAAATTTATAGCACTAAATGCCCACAAGAGAAAGCAGGAAAGATCTAAAATTGACACCCTAACATCACAATTAAAAGAACTAGAGAAGCAAGAGCAAACACATTCAAAAGCTAGCAGAAGGCAAGAAATAACTAAGATCAGAGCAGAGCTGAAGGAGATAGAGACGCAAAAAACCCTTCAAAAAAATCAATGAATCCAGGAGCTGGTTTTTTGAAAAGATCAACAAAATTGATAGACCGCTAGCAAGACTAATAAAGAAGAAAAGAGAGAAGAATCAAATAGACGCAATAAAAAATGATAAAGGGGATATCACCACCGACCCCACAGAAATACAAACTACCATCAGAGAATACTATAAACAGCTCTATGCAAATAAACTAGAAAATCTAGAAGAAATGGATAAATTCCTGGACACATACACTCTCCCAAGACTAAACGAGGAAGAAGTTGAATCCCTGAATAGACCAATAGCAGGCTCTGAAATTGAGGCAATAATTAATAGCCTACCAACCAAAAAAAGTCCAGGACCAGACAGATTCACAGCTGAATTCTACCAGAGGTAGAAAGAGGAGCTGGTACCATTTCTTCTGAAACTATTCAAGTCAATAGAAAAAGAGGGAATCCTCCCTAACTCATTTTATGAGGACAACATCATCCTGATACCAAAGCCTCGCAGAGACACAACAAAAAAAGAGAAGTTTAGACCAATATCCCTGATGAAGATCGATGCAAAAATCCTCGATAAAATACTGGCAAACCGAATCCAGCAGCACATCAAGAAGCTTATCCACATGATCAAGTGGGCTTCATCCCTGGGATGCAAGGCTGGTTCAACATATGCAAATCAATAAATGTAAGCCAGCATATAAACAGAACCAAAGACAAAAAACCACATGATTACCTCAACAGTAATCAACAGCAGAAAAGGCCTTTGACAAAATTCAACAGTCCTTCATGCTAAAAACTCTCAATAAATTCGGTATTGATGGAATGTATCTCAAAATAATAAGAACTATTTAGACAAACCCACAACCAATATCATACTGAAAAGGCAAAAACTGGAAGCATTCCCTTTGAAAATTGGCACAAGACAGGGATGCCCTCTCTCACCACTTCTATTCAAAATAGTATTGGAAGTTCTGGCTAGGTAAATCAGGCAAGAGAAAGAAATAAAGGGTATTCAATTAGGAAAAGAAGAAGTAAAATTGTCCCTGTTTGCAGATGACATGATTGTATATTTAGAAAACCCCATTGTCTCAGCCCAAAATCTCCTTAAACTGGTAAGCAACTTCAGCAAAGTCTCAGGATACAAAATCGATGTGCAAAAATCACAAGCATTCTTATACACCAGTAACACACAGAGAACCAAATCATGAGTGAACTCCCATTCACAATAGCTTCAAAGAGAATAAAATACCTAGGAATCCAACGTACAAGGGATGTGAAGGACCTCTCCAAGGAGAACTACAAATCACTGCTCAGTGAAATAAAAGAGGACACAAACAAATGGAAGAATATTCCATGTTCATGGATAGGAAGAATCAATATCGTGAAAATGGCCATACTGCCCAAGGTAATTTACAGATTCAATGGCATCCTCATTAAGCTACCAATGAGTTTCTTCACAGAATTGGAAAAAACTGCTTTAAAGTTCATGCGGAACCAAAAAAGAGCCCGCATTGCCAAGACAATCCTAAGCCAAAATAACAAAGCTGGAGGCATCACGCTACCTTGACTTTAAACTATGCTACAAGGCTACAGTAACCAAAACAGCATGGTACTGGTACCAAAACAGAGACATAGACCAATGGAACAGAACAGAGCCCTCAGAAATAATACCACACATCTACAGCCATCTGATCTTTGACAAATCTGACAAAAACAATAAATGGGGCTGGGAAAATTGGTTAGCTATAAGTAGAAAGCTGAAACTGAATCCTTTCCTTACTCCTTATACGAAAATTAATTCAAGATGGATGAGAGACTTAAATGTTAGACCTGAAGCCATAAAAACCCTAGAAGAAAACCTAAATAATAGCATTCAGGACATAGGCATGGGCAAGGACTTCATGTCTAAAACACCAAAAGCAACAGCAACAAAAGCCAAAGTTGACAAATGGGATCTAATTAAACTAAAGAGCCTCTGCACAGCAACAGAAACCACCATCAGACTGAACAGGCAACCTACAGAATGGGAGAAAATTTTTGCAATCTACTCATCTGACAAAGGGCTAATATCCAGAACCTACAAAGAACTCAAACAAATTTACAAGAAAAAAACAAACAACCCCATCAAAAAGTGGGCAAAGGATATGAACACACACTTCTCAAAAGAAGACATTTATACAGCCAACAGACACATGAAAAAATGCTCATCATCACTCGCCATCAGAGAAATGTGAATCAAAACCACAATGAGATACCATCTCACACCAGTTAGAATGGCAATCATTAAAAAGTCAGGAAACAACAGGTGCTGGAGAGGATGTGGAGAAACAGGAACACTTTTACACTGTAGGTGGGACTGTAAACTAGTTCAACCATTGTGGCAGACAGTGTGGTGATTCCTCAAGGATCTAGAACTAGAAATACCAGTTGACCCAGCCATCCCATCACTGGGTGTATACCCAAAGATTATAAATCATGCTGCTATAAAGACACATGCACACGTATGTTTATTGCGGCACTATTCACAATAGCAAAGACTTAGAATCAACCCAAATGTCCATCAGTGACAGACGGGATTAAGAAAATGTGGCACATATACACCATGGAATACTAAGGAGTCATAAAAAAGGATGAATTCGTGTCCTTTGTAGGGACATGGATGCAGCTGGAAACCATCATTCTCAGCAAACTATCGCAAGAACAGAACACCAAACACCACATGTTCTCACTCATAGTTGGGAATTGAACAATGAGATCACTTGGACATAGGAAGAGGAACATCACACACCGGGGCCTATTGTGGGGAGTGAGGAGGGGGGAGGGATAGCATTAGGAGATATACCTAATGTAAATGACGAGTTAATGGGTGCAGCACACCAACATGGCACATGTATACATATGTAACAAACCTGCATGTTGTGCACATGTACCCTAGAACTTAAAGTATCATAAAATAAAAAAGAAAGTAGATAATTTAAAAAAAGAAAAGAAATAGTCAGAGGCCTTTACAGAAGGCTGCAAAATAGATTTTTGTTTTGAAAATTATAGATTTCCAACATTTAAATTTTAATATTTGGTAGAAATGTTCATTTTAATAAAGACTTCTGCCTTACCTTGAAAAGAAAGAAAGAAAGAAAGAAAGAAAGAAAGAAAGAAAGAAAGAAAGAAAGAAAGAAAGAAAGAAAGAAAGAAAGAAAGAAAGAAAGAAAAGAGAGAAGATGCTAAGACAAAACACCACTATTTAAAGAATGCATCAAAAAAAAAGTAACCACGCAAGACACTGAAAAGAAGCAGCTGGGAAATTCAGAAAGACTACTAGATTTACAGATTAAGGACCTAGAGGATGGTGGTACTATCACTAAGATATGGAGACTGAAGAGGATTACTGGGGAATGAGAGACTGGAAATCAATAATTGTGTTAACCATGTTAAGTTTAAGATGACTGTGATTCCTTCAACTAGAGATATCGAGAAGATAGTTTGAATGTTTGAGTCTATAGCTCAGAGGAGAAGTCTGCGGAGGAAATACAAATGTGGAAAATTCTAATTATTTGATATTTAAAGTCATAAAGTTGGGAGGGGGAACCTTGGAAAAAATATTTTAAGAAAATACAGGCTGGACTAAGTCCTGAAGATGGCCAACATTTAGAGTTTAAGTCAAGAGGAAAAGCCACAAAATGTGAGATATTACAACCAATACTACAGAAATACAAACTATTTTTCAAGGCTACTATGAACACTGTTATGCACACAAACTAGAAAACCTAGAGGAAATGGGTAAATTCCTGGAAATATACAACCTTCCTAGATTAAACCAGAAAGAAATAGAAACTCTGAACAGACCAATAAGAAGTACTGACAACTGAAACAGTAATAAAAAAAATTGCCAACAAAAAAAGTCCAGGACCAGATGGATTCACAGCTGAATTCTATCAGATATTCGAAGAAGAATTGGTACCAATCCTACTGACACTATTCCAAAAGATAAAGAAAAAAGGAATCCTCCCTAAATTATTCTGTGAAGCCAATATCACCCTAATATCAAAACCAGAAAAGGTCATAACAAAAAAAGAAAACTACAAACCAATATCCCTGATAAACATAGATGCAAAAATCCTCAACAAAATACTAGCCAACCAAATCCAACAACATATCAAAAAGATAATAAGCCATGGTCAAGTGGATTCCATACCAGGGAAGCAGGGATGGCTTAACATATGCAAGTCAATAACTGTGATACACCACATAAACAGAATTAAAAACAAAAATAATATGATCATCATAACAGATGCCAAAAAGAGCATCTGACAAAATCCAGCATCCCTTTATGATTAAAATCCTCAGCAAAATCAGCATAGAAAGGACATACTTTAAGGTAACAAAAGCCATCTATGACAAACCCATAGCCAACATTATGCTAAATGAGTAAAAGTTGAAAGCATTCCCTCTGAGAACTGGAACAAGGCAAAGATGCCCACTCTCACAACTCCTCTTCAACATAGTACTGGAAGTCCTAGCCTGAACAATCAGAAAAGAGAAAGAAAGAAAGAGCATCCAAGTCGTTAAAGAGGAAGTCAAACTGATGCTATTCACTGATGATATGGCCCTACATGAAGAAAACCCTAAAGACTCATCCAAAAAGCTCCTAGATCTGATAAATGAATTCAGCAAAGTTTCAGGATACAAAATCAACATACAAAAATCAGTAAAACTGCTATACACCAACAGGAACCAAGCTGAGAATCAAATCAAGAACTCGACCCCTTTTACAATAGCTGCAAAAAATAAAAATAAAAATACTTAGGAATATACCTAACCAAAGATGTCAAAGATCTCTAGAAGGAAAACTACAAAACACTGAGGAAAGAAACCACAGATGACACTAACAAATAGAAACACATCCCATGCTCATGGATGGGTAGAATCAATATTGTGAAGATGATCATACTGCCAAAAACAATCTATAAATTCAATGCAATTTCCATCAAAATACCACCATCATTCTCCACAGAACTAGAAAAAAACAACTCTAAAATTCATGTGGAATCAAAAAAAGAGCCCACATAGCCAAAGCAAGACTAAGCAAAAAGAAGAACTCTGGAGGCATCACTTTACCTGGCTTCAAACTACACTACTACAAGGCTATAGTTACCAAAACAGCATGATACTGTTATAAAAGCACAGATGTAGATCAATGAAACAGAATAGAGAACCCAGAAATAAAGTCAAATACTTACAGCCAAAGAATCTTCAACAGTGCAAACAAAAAGTAAAGTGAGGAAAGGACAACCTGTTCAACAAATGGTGCTGGGATAATTGGCAAGCCACACGTAGAAGAATAAAACTGGATCCTCGTCTCTCACCTTATACAAAAATCAACTCAAGATGAATCAAAGGCTTAAATCTAAGACCTGAAACCATAAAAATTCTAGGCGATAACATCAGAAAAACTCTTCTAGACATTGGCTTAGGCAAAGAGTTCATGACCAAGAACCCAAAAACAAATGCAACAAAAATAAAGATAAATAGGTGGGACTTAATTAAACTACTGGGAAATAGAGTAAGATAAGAACATAATCATAAATACTGGATTTGGCACAAGTGATTTCAGTGAAATGGTAGGGAGATGCAGCCAGATTTGAGTGGTTTGAAACTGCATAGAAAGGGTGACAGAATATAGACTACTTTTCTAAAGAAGTTAGCCAGGAAGGGTGGCAGAGAAAGGAATTAGTAAATTGAGGGTGGGAAAGATATGAGGTAAGTTTTCTTTTCCTTCAAGAAGAGGAATACTTGAGGAAAACTGGATACCCCATTTTCCATGATGTGATTATTTCATCTTTCATGCCTGTATCAAAACATCTCATGTACCCTATTAATATATACACCTACTATGTACCCACAAATATTAAAAATTTTTAAATTGAATAAATAAAATAAAGTTTTATTAAGTTCTACAATAAAAAAAGAGGAATACTACAGCATATTCTTACACTGATGAGAATAATTCAGTAGAAAAAGATACTCATAATGTAAAAGATAAAGGGAAGGACTGGAATGTTTAGAAGATAAGAGGAAATAGAATCTCAAGCAAAACTGGAGGGATTGGTCTTCAGTAGAATTGACTCTCCTTCCATCTTTTCTGTAAAGAAGAAAAAGATACAGGTTATGGATAGACTCAGCAGTGAGAGTTCTCCAGTGACTATAATTTTTCTCAGTGATGCATGAGATGGGGTCTTCTGCTGAGAACTGGGTGGGAAAGAGGGGGAAGAGTAATGAGAGCTCTAAGGACCAAGCAGACAAAGTAGTCATCTCATAGAATGGAAAAGTAAACTTAGTAGTGTAACAAGGATAACAATTTTTGATATATATTAATGTGCTTTTCTCTTTTGCATCTCTATGGACGTGACCTTCTTTCTACTCAGAGGCATTCATCTATAGGGGAGTTAGAGAGCAGGTGAAGGGGGCATAGAATGGTGATTAGTACAGATAGCACAGGAATAGAAAAATGCAATTAACACTAGCTGAATCCCTAGCAATTCCATCTATTTTAAAAACAGGGTTTGTCAAGAGAAAAAAGATCTTCTAAATTTCTTAAACTCGCAATAATGTATTAAAAGTCAGTCTGGCTGGCTTAACCGTCAATTTTACTATCAGTCTGAAGAACTTAAGACAGGACACAGGAAAAAGACATCTATTTCAGCTGTAGAATAATGGGGACAGGAGAAGAGCAAAAGGTACAGCAACCTCTTTGCCTTTCCTCCCCTCTTAGCATTCAGCCTCAGTACTGAGGGCGTAGAAACATTCTGATAGGTACAGAGCCGCCCAAGAACATTAGAGCTAGCTGACTGCTTCTCCAGGCAGAGCCTAGAGGAGACATAAACCACTAGCAGAAGTCCCTCATTGGGACAGAACCCAATGTTCAATAGGCACAGAACCAATAGCACCCATATGCCACTGGCTTCTTAAAACTTGTGTGGAGTGTGAGTGGACATAAAGGTGCTGAGAGGGCTGGTTAACCAAAAGAGATCCAGCATCA
Source organism: Macaca thibetana thibetana (assembly GCF_024542745.1). Classification (NCBI taxonomy): domain Eukaryota; kingdom Metazoa; phylum Chordata; class Mammalia; order Primates; family Cercopithecidae; genus Macaca; species Macaca thibetana. The sequence goes on from NC_065582.1 coordinate 78,308,772, forward strand.
GAAAAAAAAAAGGGGGGGCGGGGGGGACACATAAGTACAAGATCCTAGCAACCAGAACAAACAGCTAAGACTGCAAATTTCAGAAACAGCTGCACACACAAGACCTCCAAAAGGCCACGGGGGACCAAACATACCTCAGTGGGTACCCATGCCAAGGGTCAACTATCAGTAAAGATAGGGGACCCCTCCTCCTCTGCAAAAACAGCAGCTGTCCAGTTTATTAAGCATATCTGAGGCCTCCTTCTCCTCTATCATAAAATCAAGTAAGCTGTCCCATATGTCTAGATATTATCCATGAAGAGGAACTAGAGAAAGTGAAGAGATCTAGAAGACAAAACACCCAAAAGGTACCTAAAGCAATGGACTCTAAACTTAAGACTCCATTCATTAAATTTATATCTAAGTTTCTCCTACCCTACTGCTTCAGCACCACCACCACCACCACCACCACCACCTTTCACTCTGTTATAACGTGTAAAATTTTGACCCAAAAACAGGAGGAAAAAAAATCAGTGAATTTCTAGATTTTGGTTGAGCCTATGTGAAGTTTGAAATCAAAAATTTAGCCATCAGTCAGCCTCAGCCAAACAGTGCTCATGAAAAGGTGATGGTTGGGTTCAATCAGGGTTGAGCTTTTGCCAGTCAAATGTGAAGAAGGAAAAGAGGAGCAAGGAGGTTTAGGGCATTAGCAAGGGAGTAATAATAATGATGGACCATGACACTACGCTGGACAAGAAAGGAAATGAAGACGGGAGGAAACTGATGGATAGGGCACACTGGGTCCCTAGACGGGAGGTCTCTATGACATTGAAGAATTGTTGCAGTGGGTGTACTAGAGCAATTGAGCTGGAAGAATAAGACACAGGCATCACAGAGTGGGATAGTTAAAGATTTCAAAGGCAGTGGTGTCCCTCACAATATTCTAATTATGTACAATTTACCAAGTACATTCACATACTTGTATTTATTTAACTCTTCCTGCCTACAGGGAAAAAGAAATTTAATAAAGTACATTAATAAAAATTCAGGAAATTATTTTAAATTATTTAAAATATTTAAGAAAAAAAGTCTAAGTTGAAGCACACTAGGAAATTTAGAAACAACCATGCAAATAACAACACTTAAGTACTAATCACAAATTGACCTTTTCTGTTCATTGATACAGGTCTCCTAAGAAACTAAACCAAATTTTTATCGAATTACTTAGTTGGTTAATTATTGGGTTAGCTAGTTGAATTTATTCTACTATTTTGCTTACATTTAAAAAAAATAACACTGCTTTTGTTTTTTCTATATTATCAATTTATACATCGCCCTTATAACTAAACCAAATTAGAAAAAAATTTAATCTAAATATCTAGACATAGAGATAACCAAATTGAATCATTACAAATTCCTTTCAGTTAAACACAATGATTAAACATTCTAATTTTTTCCCATCTGACTAGCAGAAGTCAATTCATCACAGAAATAGAGATTAAGCCACTCCTTCAGTTTGGCTTTAGTTTTCTCCACATCTCCATAGAATGCAAACATTTCGTATGCTTAAAATGGAAGGATTCTGATAACATTTCTATATTTAGAACTTGAGATGTTCAGAAGCTGATCAACAGAATAATTCTATATATCCATCACTATCAGTGAAAAAAAAAAGTCCATTTGGTTTAATTAAAATCAACCCTTAAAATTTACAAAGTTAACAGAAGAAATGTGTTCATATAATGTCGTGTTTAAAAATAATGTTTTAGTTTGAAATATGTAGTAAACTGATTAAAGTACCATCTTTTTAACTAATATTGTCTAAATCAAGGACCACAACGTTGAGTACAAAAGCCTGATCTGGACTTCCCAATTATGCTAAGCCAGCATAGTACTCCAAAATGATTTGAATTTGAATACCTTTAGGCAGGGCAAGCCCCTCTGAAGTTCCCACAGTATTTGCTTTATGTTTTGAACCCAGTATTTTTGTTCTCAGCCCATAAATGATCTTTAATTTGTGACCTTTGGCCTATAGTAGTCTCTATTGTTTTGTATAGCATCTGCTTAAATTATATTGTTCTTATTTTCATTTTTAAAATATTAAGCAATTTTGGGTTTTTTTAATTTAAGCTGCCCTTTTTTATTTTAAAAGTGTCCAAAACACTTAATCTTTTCTAGCAACTGTTTGACCTGAATTCCTTAAATAAACATGTTATTGCCAAAGGTTTGAAAAGACAAGATAATTCTCGAGTATCTTCCAGTTTCAACCACAAAGAAGTTAACCCTTTTTTGCTAAGATTTGAAAATGTGTATATATATATTATTTTCTAACATTCAAATTCCTTGAGGCATCATTCAAACTTCACATGAGGTTCAGAGTGTAGTAATTAGCAGTGGGCTGCTTACATTTGCCAATATATTTGTACAAACATATGTTGGCACTCAGTTCCATATCAGCTACACATCAAAGAAGGGCGCTGAGGAGGAAGTATTCCACCTCAGGGCTGGATTAGTGTCTCTGCCTGAAATAGGCCTGATTTAAGAGCATAGTTTGGGGAAAATTAAAGAACCTTCATGGTCTGGGTATTGGAGTGAATCCACTAACAAAAAGCTGCACTGAATATTTCTGCCATTTTTTTTTTCCAGCCCTGCTACTATAATCCTGGGGAAAGTTGTAATCTTTTTTATCTTCTGCTTGCCAGTGCGCAAAAAGGGAACCATCTACTTCTCTATCAACCACCTCACAGAGGATGGGGCATGTCAGGAATCCTCATGCTAGGAAAGTTGGTGCTTCTTTCTGCTAACATCCTTTTTGAATAAAAGCATGCATAAGCCTTCATATTGCCACGACCCACACCCACCACAACTCTCTGTAAAGATTAAAGCCCAGGGTCCCCAGTAGAGTCAAAACAAGGACCAAAGGCTGGGGAAAATCTCCCTAATTTTCTCAAGAAAGGCTGCCTTTCTTTTCATTACTGTGAATGTCAATAGCATTACTACCTACGTGAACCCATATATTTTACAAGAAAACCAAAGAATTAGAAAAATATGAGAGCTGACAATGTACAAAGTTCTGTTCATATTTCCCTCATTCAATCTACCACAACAAACTTTTAAGGTAGTTATGATTATCCCCATTTTGCACATGAGGCAACAGGACAAAACACTAAGTCACTTACTCAAGCTCACACTACCAGTAAGTCACAAAACCAAAACGTTAACTGAACTCTGACTCCCAAACTAGGTCATTTAACTGTTCTACCAGCTGACTGTTGAGGTAAAATCATCAGAAACTAATCGAGGAGAGACTGTCCCTCAGAAACGTGACAGAGTCAGATCATACCAGCTTGGAAAAGCCAACTGGTAAATGTTCAAAAATGTTGTGATAGTCATTATTAAAAATTGCATTATGTAAATCTATAATTGAATAAATCATATGAAGAACAAAGGTAAGAAGTAATCAAAACTATGTTTTTTTTTTTTTTTTTTTTTGAGACGGAGTCTTGCTCTGTCACCCAGGCTGGAGTGCAGTGCACTGCAAGCTCCGCCTCCCGGGTTTACGCCATTCTCCTGCCTCAGCCTCCCCAGTAGCTGGGACTACAGGCGCCCGCCACCTCGCCCGGCTAGTTTTTTGTATTTTTTAGTAGAGATGGGGTTTCACCGTGTTAGCCAGGATGGTCTCGATCTCCCGACCTCGTGATCCTCCCGTCTCGGCCTCCCAAAGTGCTGGGATTACAGGCTTGAGCCACTGCGCCCGGCCATCAAAACTATTTTCATGGTAAATGGGGCAACACAATTTCAAAAAGACCTTCTATGACAGACTAACTCACGCTCCCAAAAGATGCACTGCTCATCCAGAAACACTGGGAATGCAAATTTTAAAAGCCTACTGTTTTACCTATTGACTTCTGCTTAACAAATTACCTCAAAACGTAGTGAATTAAACAATAATCATTTTGTTATATCTTACGTTTTGTTGAGTTAACAATTGCAGCAGGACTAGGCTAGACAATTTGTCTGCTCTGCATGTTGTCAACTGATGTGGCAGATGGGCTGGTCTGGATCATCCAAGATGGCTTCACCCATATATCTGGTGCCTTTGCAGAAAAGGCTAGAAGGCTGAGCTCAGCTGGGACTGTTGGCTGGAGCACTAACACATGCCTCTCCACAGCTGTCTCAAGGTAGTTGAAATTACGCGAGTATCAAGGCTCCCAGAAAAAGTATTCTAAGAGGTAATAAGTGGAAGATCTTAAGATGTAGACCCCAAAACTGATACAATTTCACTTCTGCCGTATTGTAGCCACAGAGCCTGCCCAGATTCAAGGAAGGAAACACAGACTCCACCATGTAATGAAAGAGTCAAATAATTGTTACCACCTTCAATCTATCACCAAACAAATTGTTATTGTTTCTTTTATGTACATAATATTTATGTTTTTAAAGTTATTATTTAGAGATACGTGCTGAAATATTTACAGATGAAATAATACGATATTTGGGATGTAAGGATAAGTGGATCTGGATATACAAAAAATAAGATTAGCAAAAAGGTGATATTGTGGAAGCTGGATGACAGCTAAATGGGGTTCATTCACCTATTTGTAAGTGTTTGCACTTCTCTATATTAAAAAATTATTTAATATTTTTTACCACTTACTCTGTTTTCTGTTTTTGTTTTAATTTCAGCTTTCATTTTAGATAAGAGGATACCTTGTATCTAAATCCTTGCAGGATTGGTATATTGCACCACGTAGTGAACATAGTATTCAATAGGTAGTTTTGTTTTTGTTTTTTTAGAGAAGGTCTCACTGTGTCACCCAGGCTGGAGTACAGTGGCACAATCTTGGCTCACTGCACCCTTGATGGCTTGAGGATGGGCTCAAGCCATCCTCCCACCTCAGCCACTTAATTAGCTGGGACCATAGACATGTGCTACCATGCCTGGCTAATTTTTGTATTTTATGTAGAGACAGGGTTTCACAATGTTGCCCAAGCTGATCTCAAATGCCTAGACTCAAGTGACCCTCCTACCTTGGCCTCCCGAAGTGTGGGATTACAGGCATAAGCCACCATGACCGGCCTCCAATATGTAGTTTTTCAACCCACATCTCCCTCCCTCCTCATTTTAGTAGTCCACAGTGTGTATTGTTCCTATGTTTATGTCCCTGTGTGCTCAATGTTTAGCTCCCACTTATAAGTGAGAACATGCAGTATTTGGTTTTCTATTCCCACATTAATTCCTTTAGATGATGGCTCCAAGTTTTATCCATGTTACTGCAAGGAACATGATGTTACTCTTTTTAAGGCTGCATAGCATTCCATGGTATGTAAGTGTGTATCACATTTTCTTTATCCAATCCACCACTGATGGGCACCCAGGTTGATTCCATGTCTTTGCTATTGTGAACAGTCTGGCAATGAACACATGAGTGCATGTGTCTTTTGGTTATAATGATCTATTTTCCTTTGAGTATAAACCCATTTGTGAAATTGCTGGATCAAATGGTAGCTTGTTTTAAGTTCTTTGAGAAATCTCCAAACTGCTTTCCACAGTGGCTGAACTAATTTACATTCCCACTAACAGTGTATAAGCATTCCCTTTTCTCTGCAGCCTCGCCAGCATCTATTGTTTTTGACTTTTTAGTAATAGCCATTCTGACTAGTGTGAGATGGTATTGCATTGTGGTTTTGATTTGCATTTCTCTGATTAGTGATGTGAGTATTTTTTCATGGTTGTTGGCTGCCTGTATGTCTTCTTTTAAGAAGTGTCTGTTCATGTCCTTTGCCCATTTTTAATAGGTTGCTTTTTGCTTGCTAATCTAAGTCCTTATAGTCTCTGGATAGTAGACCTTTGTCAGATGCATAGTTTATGAATATTTTCTCCCATTATGTAGGTTGTCTATTTACTCTATTGATGATTTCTTTTACTGTGCAAAAGTTTTTCAATTTAATTAGGTCCCACTTGTCAAAAAAATAAGATTTGAAAAACCTATTTCAATGCCAACTAAACAAAAAGCATTAACCTAATTGCATACACCAAAAATAAGGGAAGATTTAGAGAGAGTGCAAAAACTAAGCTGTTTAAAAACTGATCTGAACAGGACTCTTTGAAGAAATGGCTGGTTCTAGGAGTTAGGTAGGAAATATATGAAATGAGCCAGGAGGATCTTTTAGTACAAGAAAGGAAATAAGTGCTCAAACAAAAAAAGGAAAACACAGTGGCAGGGGCAACTTTCAGGAGCCAAACGAAAGAGCTCCCAGTAGCCAAAGCTAGCATAATTTGTGCAATAAAATAAAAGAAGTAGTATTAGATTATAACCCAAATGGAAAATAAATATCTGAGTCTGTACTGATATAAATAAACAAATGATCGAATAAGTAAATGGGGGACAATAAACAAATCTCCCCTGCAGAAAAATTCTAATAATTTATGTAGATACTCCACCCTCCAGGAGGTGGAGAATAACTTCCCACTTCTTAAATGTGGGCTGTTTAAAGTTACTTCCTTCCAAAGAATACACCTCAGAAAGGAGGAAAAATGAGTTACCTTGCAGTGGAACAAACTGACAAACACTACCTCAACTACATGATCAAGGTTAAACTCAATAGTGATAAGTCATGTTGATAGTACATACTCTTGATAGAATGTGATGATAAAGCACTTTACCTCTGTAGTCATCATATCCAAAATACATAACCCCCGTCTAATCATAAGAAAAACATCAGTGTCTTATTTCATTTATGCTCCTATAACAGAATATCACAGACTGGGTAATTATAAAGAACAGAAATTTATTTTCTCAGAGTTCTGGAAGCTGGGAAGTCCAAGATCAAGGTGCCAGCATCTGTCAATGGCCTTCTTAATACATCATCACACGGTGGAAGGCAGAAGGGCAAGGGAAAGCAAGAGAGAATGATGCCACCTCACATCCCCTTGTTGTAACAGCATTAATCCATTCATGAGAACACAGGCTTCATGACATAAACACCTCCCTCCCCTTCATGACATAAACACCTCCCACCTTCCAACGCTGTTGCACTGGGGATTAAGTTTCGAACACATGAATTTCTGGAGGACACGTTCAAGCCCTAACAATCAGACAAACCCCAGTAGGGGAAAACTGCCCAAAACACCTAACTGACACTCCTCAAAATTGTCAAGGTCATCATAAACAAGGACAGTCTGAAAAGCTGTGATAGCCAAGGAGAGTCAAAGGAGACAAGACAACTAGACCCAATGGGGTATCCTGAATGGGATCCTGGAAACAAAACAATTAGGTAGTGTCTTAGTCCATTTGGGCTGCTGTAACAACATAGACTGGTTAATTTATAAACAACAGAAATTTATCTCTCACAGTTCTGGAGGCTGGGAAGTCAAAGATCAAGATGCCAGCAGATTCAGTGTCGTGTGAGGATGTATCTCTTATAAATGGTACCTTATATATGTCCTCATATGATAGAAGAAGTGAATGAGGTCTCTCAGGCCTCTTTTATAAAGGCATTTATTTCATTGACAAGGAGCTCTGCTCTCATGACCTAGTCGCCTCCCACACGTCCCATATCTTAATACCAGTACACTGGGAGTTAGATTTCAACACATGAATTTTAGTGGAACACAAGCAGTCAGACAATATCAGGTAAAAACTAAGAAAACCTGAATAAAGTATGAAGTTAATACTCATATATCAATACTGGTTCACTAATTGTAATAAATATACTATACTAATATAAGATGTTAGTAATACGGGAAATAGGGTGTAGGCTATATAGGAACTCTCTGTATGATCTTCGCAGTTTTTCTGTAAATCTAAATCTCTCCTAAAATTAAAAGTTCATTTTAAAAAGTTATAAGCTGGTTCTGCGGCCTTGATGGAAATCTGACAAGATCTACAGCTTTGAAGTAATTTCTCTGGTTCACTCAGAAGAGACTTGGAAGAAGCAACAGAAACCTGCATTTCAGCCCACCTGAGACTACTGCCAAATCTAGTTATTAGATGAAAGAAGATAGCATCGAGAGAGACATCCCTGATTGAAAGAGCCAGCGTCTTTCCATACCTAATATACTGCCTTTTGTGGATGCATTTCTGCCCTACAGCACAAAGCAGTAAGAAAACAAGATCTAATGTGACTGAAAGACAGCAGAGGTGCTGTGGATAGGCTCAGTTACAAACCAAAGAACATTCAGGAGACAGAAAGAAATTCATCCATTTTCCAAAAATGTTAAAAGGGAAGGTAGTTTGGTGAAACTCAGAGAATCTGGATCAACATATCTCTTGGCATCCTGGAAAGAAATAATTCAAGTATAAAGATTCATTATAAAGAGATCTTAACGATGCCACAAATCTTCTTAAATCCACACTGCAGTTTGCTCAGTTCTAGGAGAAAACGTCTTGACCTTACGGCAGTCTTCAGTCTCAGAACATTTAAATATGCCATTACCATGAGGTCAGCCCTTATTCTCATCCTTGCAATTGTAAAAAGGAAAAGCACTGGAAAACGAGGGCATTCTCACTTCTCAGGGTACCTTTAATAAGCATCTGTAGGCATCACTGCTGACCATCCTATCATAGCATGTGGTCAAAATAAACCTGCCTCTGTTGCTGCAATTATTTTTGGCTACCATTGAGGGGAGTTCCAATAGCTACTACAATCATTGCTTCAGATGTCCAGGAGGACTCAATATTTAAATCTAGACCCAGGCTCATATGTCAAGGACCACACCTCTCGAGGATGCTGTAACCACTCATACATCCTACTTGTGTGTGACAGTCACAGTGTCCCCTTGAGACCACTGCTCCAAATAACAATCACCTGCTGCAGAGGGAAGTCGGGACTCACCCACCAGCCTTTAGTACTGGGGTTTATACACCCACTAGACTTGGAGCTCACAAATTTCTCAGATTCTACCGCATCATACAACCCGTCCTCAAGCCCTTGTAATTTCTCTTAGTTTGATAAATTCCCTTAGGTAGAATAAACAGAAAACCGAATTTACATCAAGTATGTGAAAATGAAGTTAAATTTAAACTTCTTACAGAGTCAACCATCCATCGTTAGTATCAACTGGGAAGTGTAATAACAGATAATTCAAATGTCCTATATATATCATTACTATATAGATTTTGTGAAATAAGCATAATTGCCTTTCACTTAGACAATATTAAAATAAGTTTTTATTACCTAAGTGCACACCCAATGAATGGCGCAGAAACAGACCAGAAGAATCTTGGGGTGACTGAAAGATGATAATATCTCAGATTAAGCACCATATTCATTATTCACTATGTGTAGAAAAGCCAAATCTTCCTTTGTAGGGACCAGCCCAAAATAATTCTGACTCGTCAAAAATGGTCAGGCAGTCAGGGGATGGATAGATTATCATCCTTAAAAAATAAATAACTAAAAGACAATCACAACCATAAATTCCAAGCAAAGTTTTATTACCTAAATTCAATTTGCTGTAGTTTAATTAAGTTGCATCAGCCAGCACTATATTTAAGGTCTGCAGGCTTTAACAACTTTAGGGACTAGTACAGTGACCAAAGAAACTCTCATTACAAAATGGCATTTAATTGGGGGCCCTCACGAGGCACTCAAGAATATACCGTCCCAGAAGCGACTCACTAAGACAGACATGAAACGAAATCTAAAGAAATGGTCTCTCAAAGGCATGATGCGACAGGAACAAGAATAAAACCTGGCAGACATAGGTACATAAGATTGATTGTAGATAATCTCCATTTACTACTTTGATGGAATCTTAATTATTCTTTATTTACTAAAGAGGGGATAGATTGAGTATAAAATATAGAGATGTATCTAGATGACATTTTTAAAGTATTTGTTTTAGAACAACACAGAAAGTGGGCATCTATTCACCAATTAATTAAATCAGTAAAATAAATTTTACTAAACAAAATGAATGACTTTTCTTAAATGTGAACTTTTACATGGATGGTAATTTTTAACTGATCTGCAAAAATGTTTGCAGCATTTAAGGGAAAAAATCTTTTTATAAAGCTTTCAGCCTTACCAAGAAAATTGTTGCATGCACATTTACTTTTCCTGCCTATAGCAACAATTTCAGTTATTTGGGCCAGGTGGTTTTGTGTGTGGAGAATTGCACCAATTATCTAACATTTTCTCTGCTTTTGAGCATTTCATTTATATAGTTCACACTCCAAAGCAGTCATGGAATGACATAGAAAACAGAATTCATATTAATATTTTCGGACTCCTAAAATATACATGCCACTACCCAAACTCTAAAAATTGTCCCAGATTACTTTAGAAATAAGGAAAAAACTCTTATCAGTCCCTGTTATATTTCCATTGTAAGGTTCTGTATTAGGCCATTCTTGCATTGCTATAAAGAAATACCTGAGACAGGATAATTTATAAGAAAAGAGATTTAATTGGCTCACCATTCTGCAGGCTGTACAGGAAACATGCTACTGGCATCTGCTGCTTCTGTGAAGGCCTCAGGAAGCTTGCAATCATGGCAGAAGGTGAAGGGAGAGCAGATGTCTCCCATGGTGGGAGTGGAGCAAGGATCTTGTGAGAACTCACTCACCACAGCAAAGACAACACCAAGCCATGAGGGATCCTCCTCCATGACCCAAACACCTCCCACCAGACCCCACCTCCAATGCTTCAATGTGTGATTTGGGCAGGGACAAATATTCAAACTGTATCAGGTACCTAATGTTTACAACTATGCTTAAAGTATTTAAAATAATTTATCTAATTATTGGCTTCCATTTTTATAATTTTGTAAGTGCATACAAAGTTCGCATTTTAAATACATCCAATGATACTATTTTTCGGTGCAAAATGTAGATAGTTTGGTAATTTTACATAGCTTATATGTTTCATGACTGCCCTTTATTGGGGTTGGAAGCTAGAAGAAATGAAGTGATAATTTTATTTTCAAAAAGTGATAACTTTTAGCAAGGTTTGTCTTATCCTTAGATGTTAAGACTCTAGAATCTATGTTCTGATATGCCAAAAATATTCTTGAAATCCTTTTTTCCATAAAGAACTAAAATAGGAAACTCTTTAAAGTATAGGACAAATACCTAATGCACGCGGGGCTTAAAACCTAAATGTTGGGTTGATGGGTGCAGCAAACCACATGGCACATGTATGCCTATGTAACAAACCTGCACATTCTGCACATGTATCCCAGAACTTAAAGTAAAATTAAAAGAAAAAAAAGAAACTCTTTAATGTCAGTAACATGGACATGACATCACTGGGGATACAAAACAAGAGAGGATGGAAAAGAGTAGGAAGAAACAGAAAAAGGCTGGGATGAGAAAGAAAAGCAGATCTCAAAACATACTGTCCTGCTTCACATTTCTTTACAGGTCTGGGCCTGTCTTTAAACAAGTGTTCAGCTAATAATGTTGAGAAATGCAAGTTCCTATTTTGCCATCTCCACTTTACATTCTGAAGTCATTTAAATCTTCCTTATTTTTACAACACACCATTCTTCATTTTCACATCACATAACCCTCTGCCACCTGAGTCTCAGATCTGCCTATGAACAAAAATATAAACCATAAGACACTTGAAAAAAATTTCTCCCAAACCTTAACCTGCCTTCAACCCATGACATTTACTGGTCTTTAGAAAGTGGTGGTATCATGTGATCATAACTGACAGTAAATAATCTGAGAACCATGCCAAAGATCTGAATCATGGGAATTGTGCACTTTTGGTTTTATACTTTAATCAAAAGCCATCAACAATTTTCAATTAAAAAAATTGCATCTAAGGTTGTCAATACATATGCCAAGTTTTAATTGAGGGTAATTGGGAATGGTTAGGCTACAAAATGATTGAATAGCAACTTGGTAAATGGAAACACTGACAGATTTTTAGCTCATAAAACTCTCCCACAGATCAAGACAGGTGAGCTAAAGAAATAATCACCAGAAGGCCCAAGCAGGTAGACTATGGTACCTTCTTCTTCAGTGTGTGCTCCATCACACAAAGATGCTGTGCAGGAAAGGTTGTTCTGAAGCATTTGCAGGCTGAAGTCAGTCAGATGCAGGCTGGAAGGGAAGGAACAGGCACCCGCACAAAGAAAGCTGGGCACCCAGGGTCCTAGAGAGTAGTAAGAGTGGGTAGAGGGAAAGAAAAGGCCACTGTCTCCAGCTCAGATGACCTGGGTTTCAGGTACAGTTGACTACTAGCTCTCTATGGATCCTTGGGCAAAATGTTAGTTGGGTTGTCCTACTGAACCCCCAAACTACTCATTTCCCCCTTGGAAGCTGTATGCTCCCAGCCTCATGAGATGATTTGTTTTTAATGTGCCTCACCCATGTACTGAGGTTATAGCAAAACTTCGTGTATAAAAATGTCTTCCCAGCCTACACACACTCATTTATAAAACTCTGGTTCAGATAACTGGATGTCTAGCCTTTCAATTACTTTGGGAGAAGTTTTCATGACTAAAGGCTGTAAAACTTACATTGCAAAATTTCACTTCATAAATGAAATCTATCACAAAAAAAATCTATCCTCTTGAAAAGCTTTCAGCAAAGGTCACTAATAGACCATCATCCTTTTTTAAATTGTGGAGTGATTAGAATTGCATTTTAAATATAATCCAAACATGATTGTTGAGAAACACCTTCATTTCTTCTTAGCCCTTAGCACTAATTTTCTCATGTAATTTGTTATTTTAGAACCCTGAGAGACTGTGTTTAAACAGTCGTATGACAATTTTTAAAAATTGCTTAATTAAGCGAGTAGGATATTTTTTCCTTGGGAAAAACCCTCAGCCCATATCTAGATCTTGTTTTAAACCTTGGTATTTTAAGGATTCTTTCAAGGTGTTTGAAGTATTCTTAATAGTTATCCAATTACCATAAAACCCAATTTCTATTCTTCTAATCTCTATAATCAAATCTTTACTTTCATGATTTGCTATTAAGCCTCTATTTTAGGATTATAAAACTAGATATTCATCTTCTGTGACTTGTTGCTCTCAAGTTGAAGGTGGCAAGGATTTCACACATACTTACACAGTGGGTATGCTTATTGGGCACACAGTCAGAAATAAAATGTGTGCCAATGTCTTATCCTGTTTTCCGTTGCTATAGCATGGTATCACAGACGGGCTAAGTTATGACAAAAAGACACTTAATTCTTACAATTCTTACAATTCTGGAAGTCCAAAGTCAAGAAGCTGCACCTGGTGAGGGCCTTCTTACAGCATCATAACATGACAGAGGGCATCACAGGACAAAAAGGCAAGAGCACACCAGCTCAGGTCTCTCTTTGTCTTCTTAGAAAGCCACCAGTGACATGATGGAGACCCTATCCTCATGGCCTTATCTAATTCTGATTATCTCCCAAAGGCCCTACTTCCAAATGCTCCCATCAACATATACATTTGGGGATTAAGTTTTCAACACCTAAAATTTGGAAGACACATTCAAACCGCAGCACAAGGTTTCTATACTGTTACTGGGAAAACACTTATGAAGAGCTAAACACATAGCAGATAACCTATTCAACATATAGGGAAAATGTTCACCCTTAAGCATGCAGACACATTGAGCAATAAAATGTACGGTACATACTATCTAAGAATCATGGGTCAATCTAATCATATCCAACATCAGTAGGATCTATCTTGAGTACTACTATGAGAGTAGGAGCCACAGCACAAAGGGAAACCTAAACAATAAAATACAGATTCAGAGAATAAAAATAATAATAACAGTTGCACAATGTAATTACACTTAATTCATTGAACTGTACATTTAAAATGGTTGGGATGGTAAATTTTATGATATATATGTTTGACCATAATAAAATAAAAATTAATAATAGTAGTAATAATAATAATGACAAACATATATGTGCTTCTTGTGCCAGGTGCTTTATGTGCATTATCCTTTAGGCTTCAAAGCAGCTCTTTGAGGAAGTATTAGTATTACCCTCTTCTAAAGGATTTGGAAATCCAAGCACCACAAAAATAAAGTAACTTTTCCAAGAGTGAATAAAGTAACTTCTTCAAGTAGGTTCTTACAGAACTAGTAAATTATAAAGGCCTATGTATTAGTCTGTTTTCATATTACTATAAAGATACTACCTAAGACTGAGTCATTTATAAAGAGAAGAGGTTTGATTGACTCACAGTTCCACGTGGCTGGAGAGACCTCAGGAAACTTACAATCATGCCCAAAGAGGAAGAGGAAGCAAGGCACGTCTTATATGGTGGCAGGAGAGAGCAAGTGAGCACAGGGGAAAGTGTCACTTTTAAAACCATCAGATCTGATGAGAACTCCCTCACGATCATGAGAACAGTGTAGGGGAAACTACCTCCATGATCCAATCACCTCCCACCAGGTCCCTCCCTCGACATCTGGGGATTACAATACAGATTACAATTCGAAATGATATTTGGGTGAGGACATAGCCAAACCATATCAGTCTGACTGAACCCAAATGTTCTGATTTTAGAGCCTGTGGTTGCCCAACCATGCATAATGACTTCCACAGGTGTTAATGAAGGTACTTATAAGGAAAAGAAGCCATGCTGAAAAGTAAAACTATCTCAAAGTTGTAGCCAAAAAGACAGTTGAGAACACCAATAATGTGGGGGAGAGAGAGAATGGTCAGTATATGATTGTTTATTCATCTAGGCAATAAATAATTAGAAGTCTACTAGGTGCACTGAGGACAATATGTGAATAAGACAGTCAAGGCTTTTGCATTCATGGAGCTTACATTCCAGTAGAGTAGAGAGAACCAAAAAAAAGTGAACAAATTAATAGAGTATTTTTGACTTGCAAGAAGTGCTATGAGGAAGTGAAACAGTGGTGGCAAGAAAGTGAATGTCAGAGGTGGGGGCTGCATTAGCCCAGGACAGGGTTTCCCAATCTTGGTACTGCTGACTTTTGGGGCTGGATAATTGTCTGTTGTGGGGGTTGCTGTGTGCACTGTAGGATGTTTAGCAGCATCCCCAACCCATTTACCCATTAGACCCAGTAGCAAAACCTCTCCTTCCCGGGTGTGAGAAACAGAATTGTCTCCAGATATTTCCCAATGTCCTTTGAGGGACAAAATTACCGCCAGCTGGAAACTACTGGCTTCAAGGGTTATGGGAGTCTTCTCTGAAGAGGTGACATCTGCTCTGAGGCCAAGTGATATGAAAGGGCCAGCCATGAAGGATCTGGGGGTAGAGGCAAGGGGATGGATAAGGGTACACACCCTAACATGGGAAAAGGCTTTGTGTATTGGCTGGGGTGGCTGAAGCTTCATGAGCTGTGGTGAGAGTGGCAGGAGGGGTTATCAAAGAGGTAGGCAACTTCAGATCATGACAGTCCTCTAGAAAATTGAGTCATTTTAGGTGTTTTAGTTTATCAGGAAAAAATGGTGGCAAGGATAATTTTTTTAACTCTAGGTCATTAAAGTATCTTTCTTTTATCTTTGAAATTTTTAAAACAGGTTAGAATTTATCACAACTAACACCCCTCTGGGAGGAAACTATTGATCTCTTTATATTCTGTAGAATGCATCATTCTTTTATTCACCAAGCAAATATTTATTGAGTGCCCAGTATGTCCCAGACACTGTTTTAGGCATTTGGAGCATGACTGAAAAAAAGAAAGATCCTACCTCTTGGAGTTTATGTCAAATTGGAAGAGATAGATAAACATAAGACATAATGAAAATTAGTTAATGTAGTATGGTAGAAGACAACTGCTATACACCAAAAATTATAAAGCAGCATAAAAAGGACAGAAATTATGGTGGAGATATATAACACAATATGTCACAATAAATCTAGAAGAAGAAAAATGTAATTAATACACCATGTTCTCAGGCAATTAAACATTTCTAGAGCTTTCTATTTATTCTTTTATTTTCATTCTGTTTAGTCCAAAATCAAATACTTTGTCTTATTTTCTCATAAATGGATCTTGAGAACTGACTGGAAGATACCTGAGAATGTAAACAAGACCGAATGGTATCCAGGTGGCCAAGTTTAGGGCACCCCAGAAGGAGTGTCAAGCTGTCTGAAAATCAACAATGGATGGGTGAATCCCTTTGAGTTATTATTTTGGTGGGAACCCAAATATATGACTGTATGATGATTGGTATGAATTTATGTCGTGATTAATGAGAAGCATCCACAAATCTACCAAGAAATCACTCATTAATCTGTAAATATATGTATTGCATTTCAGGCCAAGCATAATTTTCTCTAATGTTTTATTGCTAAAATTTTAAGTAAATTGAGTTAACACTTTTAAAACTTGGCAATTGTGTGTGTAATCATAATAAATAAATACTTCACCAGGGCTCAGTGGCTCACGCCTGGAATCCCAGCACTCTGGGAGGCCAAGGCAGGTGGATCACGTGAGGCCAGGAGTTCAAGACCAGCCTGGCCGACATGGCGAAATCCCAACTCTACTAAAAATACAAAAATTAGCCAGGTGTAATGGCACATGCCTGTAGTCTCAGCTACTCAGGAGGCCAAGGTAGGAGAATTGCTTGAACCCGGGAGGTGGAGGTTGCAGTGAACCAAGATTGTACCACGGTACCACGGCACTGCAGCCTGGGCAACAAAGCAAGACTCCATCTCAAAAAAAATAAATAAATCCTTTGTACAAGACTTTTATTCTATGACATTTCAAATAAGATAACTGAAACAAATTAAAATTCTTCTGTCAAGACAATATATACAACTATTACGTACTCAAAATTGTTTTAATAATAAAATAAAAACAAATCTCTTTTTTTTTTTTTTTTTTTTTTTTTGCGATAGAGTCTCGCTCTATCACCCAGGCTGGAGTGCAGTGGTGTGATCTCGACTCACTGCAACCTCTGCCTCCCGAGTTCAAGCAATTCTCCTGTCTCAGCCTCCTGAGTACCTGGAACTACAGGCACCTGTCACCACACCTGGCTAAGTTTTGTATTTTTGGTAGAGATGGGGTTTCACCTTGTTGGTCAGGCTGTTCTCAAACTCCTGACCTCAGGTCATCCACCCTCCTCAGTCTCCCAAAGTTCTAGGATTATAGGCGTGAGCCACCCCGCCCAGTCACAAACAGATTTTTTTAAAAGACTAAGATACATATATAACTGCCGTATGGTCACTGTAAGAAATTTCTGCAAACACGGTGGCTTAACACAGTGGAAATTTATTATCTCAGAGTTCTGGAAGCCAGAAGTCTGACTCTGCTTCACTGGGCCAAAATCAAGGTGTCAGCAGGGCCACACTTTCTCTGGAGCCTCCAGTGGAGAATCTGCTCCTTGCCTGTCTTCCTGCTGCCAGCATTCCTGTGGAGTGCTGCATCATTCCAGTACCTACCTCATCTTCATGTCACTCTCCCCTCTGTGTGTCCAATTTCCCTCTTCTCTTCTCATGAAGGTATCTGTGATCACATTTAGGGCTCATCCAGATAATCTAAGATAGTCTCTCCATCTCAAAATCCTTAAGTAATCAATCACACCTGCAAACACCCTTTTCCAAAAAGGTAACATTTACAGGTTCCAGGGACTGGGACATAAACGTCTTTTGGAAAGCCATTTTTCAGCCTACCACAAGGAAAAATGTTTTCTTACATAATGGGAAATGGGGAACTAAATTCAAGCATTGGGGAAAATCCCTGTTCTCATATAAGCATTTCAGTTCATCACCAAACAAACAGCAAAATGTTGATCTGAATTCCAAGTATTTCCTATCCTATTAAAATGAATTGGAAGTGTTAAGTAAAAGTAAACGACAATATATCACATCCTCCCTGAAAAGAAGCGACTTTAGGTTTCAGATCTTTTTAATTTAAAGAAAAACATTACTACAACAAAATTATTTTTTTACCAAAAGGATATGGTTTACATTTTAGTGGTCGTAGAACTGAATATCAATTCCAAACTGCCAATACAAACCCATATTAAAAACTAGACTTAGGAATCTCCATTTTTCTATTATTATTATATTTTAAGTTCTAGGGTACATGTGCACAACGTGCAGGTTTGTTACATATGTATACATGTGCCATGTTGGTGTGCTGCACCCATTAACTCATCATTTACATTAGGTACATCTCCTAATGCTATCCCTCTCCCTACCCCCACCCCACGACAGGCCCCAGTGTGTGATGTTCCCCATCCTGTGTCTAAGTGTTCTCATTGTTCAGTTCCCACCTATAAGTGAGAATATGCTGTGTTTGGTTTTCTGTCCTTGCGATAGTTTGCTGAGAATGATGGTTTCCAGCCTCATCCATGTCCCTACAAAGGACATGAACTCATCCTTTTTTATGGCTGCATAGTATTCCATGGTGTATATGTGCCACATTTTCTTAATCCAGTCTATCATTGATGGACATTTGGGTTGGTTCCAAGTCTTTGCTATAGGGAATAGCGCCGCAATAAAGATACATGTGCATGTATCTTTATAGCAGCATGATTTATAGTCCTTTGGATATATACCCAGTAATGGGATGGCTGGGTCAAATGGTATTTCTAGTTCTAGATCCTTGGGGAATCGCCACACTGTCTTCCACAATGGTTGAACTAGTTTACAATCCCACCAACAGTGTAAAAGTGTTCCTATTTCTCCACATCCTCTCCAGCACCTGTTGTTTCCTGACTTTTCAATGATTGCCATTCTTACAGGTGTGATATGGTATCTCTGATGGCCAGTGATGATGAGGATTTTTTTCATGTGTCTGTTGGCTGCATAAGTGTCTTCTTTTGAGAAGTGTCTATTCATATCCTTTGCTCATTTTTTGATTGGGTTGTTTGTTTTATTCTTGTAAATTTGTTTAAGTTCTTTGTAGATTCTGGATATTAGCCCTTTGTCAGATGGATAGATTGTAAAAATTTTCTCCCATTCTGTAGGTTGCCTGTTCACTCTGGTGGCAGTTTCTTTTGCTGTGCAGAAGCTCTTTAGTTTAATTAGACTGCATTTGTCAATTCTGGCTTTTGTTGCCATTGCTTTTGGTGTTTTAGACATGAAGTCCTTGCCCATGCCTATGTCCTGAATGGTATTGCCTAGGTTTTCTTCTAGGGTTTTTATGGTTTTAGGTCTAACATTTAAGTCTTTAATCCAGCTTGAATTAATTTTTGTATGAGGTTTAAGGAAGGGATCCAGTTTCACCTTTCTACATATGGCTAGCCAGTTTTCCCAGCACCATTTATTAAATAGGGAATCCTTTCCCCATTTCTTGTTTTTGTCTGGTTTGTCAAAGATCAGATGGTTGTAGATGTGTGGTATTATTTCTGAGGGCTCTGTTCTGTTCCATTGGTCTATATCTCTGTTTTGGTATCAGTACCATACTATTTTGGTTACTGTAGCCTTATAGTATAGTTTGAAGTCAGGTAGCGTGATGCCTCCAGCTTTGTTCTTTTGGCTTAGGATTGTCTTGGCAATGTGGGCTCTTATTGGTTCCATATGAACTTTCAAGTAGTTTTTTTCCAATTCTGTGAAGAAAATCATTGGTAACTTGATGGGGATGGCATTGAATCTGTAAATTACCTTGGGCAGTATGGCCATTTTCACGATATTGATTCTTATTATCCATGAACATGGAATGTTCTTCCATTTGTTTGTGTCCTCTTTTATTTCATTGAGCAGTGGTTTGTAGTTCTCCTTGAAGAGGTCCTTCACATCCCTTGTGAATTTGATTCCTAGGTATTTTATTCTCTTTGAAGCTATTGTGAATGGGAGTTCACTCATGATTTAGCTCTCTGTTTGTCTGTTATTGCTGTATAGGAATGCTTGTGATTTTTTTGCATGTTGATTTTGTATCCTGAGACTTTGCTGAAGTTGCTTATCAGCTTAAGGAGATACTGGGCTGAGACGATGGGGTTTTCTAAATATACAATCATGTCATCTGCAAACAGGGACAATTTGACTTCCTCTTTTCCTAATTGAATACCCTTGATTTCTTTCTCCTGCCTGATTGCCCTGGCCAGAACGTCCAACACTATGTTGAATAGGAGTGGTGAGAGAGGGCATCCCTGTCTTGTGCCAGTTTTCAAAGGGAATGTTTCCAGTTTTTGCCCATTCAGTATAGTATTGGCTGTGGGTGTGTCATAAATAGCTCTTATTATTTTGAGATATGTTCCATCAATACCTAGCTTATTGAGAGTTTTTAGCATGAAGGACTGTTGAATTTTGTCAAAGGCCTTTTATGCATCTATTGAGAAAATCATGTGGGTTTTGTCTTTGGTTCTGTTTATATGCTGGATTATGTTTATTGATTTGCATATGTTGAACCAGCCTTGCATCCCAGGGATAAAGCCAACTTGATCATGGTGGGTAAGCTTTTTGATGTGCTCCTGGATTCAGTGTGCCAGTATTTTTTCGAGGATTTTTATTTATCAGGGATATTGGACTAAAATTCTCTTTTTTTGTTGTGTCTTTGCCAGGTTTTGGTATCAGGATGATGCTGGCCTCATAAAATGAGTTAGGGAGGAATCCCTCTTTTTCTATTGATTGGAATAGTTTCAGAAGGAATGCTACCAGCTCCTCTTTGTACCTCTGGTAGAATTCGGCTGTGAGTCCGTCTGGTCCTGGACTTTTTTTGGTTGGTAGACTATTAATTATGGCCTCAATTTCAGACCCTGTTATTGGTCTATTCTGGGATTCAACTTTGTCCTGGTTTAGTCTTGGGAGGGTGTATGCGTCCAGGAATTTATCCATTTCTTCTAGATTTTCTAGTTTATTTGTGTAGAGGTGTTTATAGTATTCTATGATGGTAGTTTGTATTTCTGTGGGATTGGTGGTGATATCCCCATTATCATTTTCTATTGTGTCTATTTGATTCTTCTCTCTTTTGTTCTTTATTAGTCTTGCTAGCTGTCTATCAATTTTGTTGATCTTTTCAAAAAACCAGCTCCTGGATTCATTGATTTTTTGTCTCTATCTCCTGCAGTTCTGCTCTGATATTAGCTATTTCTTGCCTTCTGCTGGCTTTTGAATGTGTTTGTTCTTGTTTCTCTAGTTCTTTTAATTGTGATGTTAGGGTGTCAATTTTAGATCTTTCCTGCTTTCTTTTGTGGGCATTTAGTGCTATAAATTTCCCTCTACACACTGCTTTAAATGTGTCCCAGAGATTCTGGTATGTTGTGTCTTTGTTTTCACTGGTTTCAAAGAACATCTTTATTTCTGCCTTCATTTCGTTATGTACACAGTAGTCATTCAGGAGCAGGTTGTTCAGTTTCCATGTAGTTGAGCAGTTTTTAGTGAGTTTCTTAATCCTTAGTTCTAGTTTGATTGCACTGTGGTCTGAGAGACAGTTTGTTATAATCTCTGTTATTTTACATTTGCTGAGGAGTGCTTTACTTCCAACTATGTAGTCAGTTTTGGAATAAGTGAGATGTGGTGCTGAGAAGCGTGTATATTCTGTTGACTTGGCGTAGAGAGTTCTGTAGATGTCTATTAGGTCCGCTTGGTGCAGAGCTGAGTTCAATTCCTGGATATCCTTGTTAACTTTCTGTCTTGTTGATCTGTCTAATGTTGACAGTGGGGTGTTAAAGTCTCCCATTATTTTTGTATGGGAGTCTAAGTTTCTTTGTAGGTCTCTAAGGACTTGCTTTATGAATCTGGGTGCTCCTGTGTTGGGTGCATATATATTTAGGATATGACTCTTCTTGTTGAATTGTTCCCTTTACCATTATGTAATGGCCTTCTTTGTCTCTGTTGATCTTTGTTTGTTTAAAGTCTGTTTTATCAGAGACTAGAACTGCAACCCCTGCCTTTTTCTGTTTTCCATTTGCTTGGTAGATATTCTTCCATCCCTTTATTTTGAGCCTATGTGTGTCTCTGCACATGAGATGGGTGTCCTGAATACAGCACACTAATGGGTCTTGACTCTTTATCCAATTTGCCAGTCTGTGTCTTTTAATTGGAGCATTTAGCCCATTTACATTTAAGATTAATATTGTCATGTGTGAATTTGATCTCGTCATTATGATGTTAGCTGGTTATTTTGCTCGTTAGTTGATGCAGTTTCTTCCTAGCATTGATGGTCTTTACAATTTGGCATGTTGTTGCAGTGTCTGCTACCAGTTGTTCCTTTCCCTGTGTAGTGCTTCCTTCAGGAGCTCTTCTAAGGCAGGCCTGGTGGTGACAACATCTCTCAACATTTGCTTGTTTGTAAAGGACTTTATTTCTCCTTCACTTATGAACCTTAGTTTGGCTGGATATGAAATTCTGCGTTGAAAATCCTTTTCTTTAAGAATGTTGAATATTGGCCCGCACTCTTTTCTTGCTTGTGGAGTTTCTGCTGAGAGATCCGTGGTTAGTCTGATGGGCTTCTCTTTGTGGGTAACCTGACCTTTCTCTCGGGCTGCCCTTAACATATTTTCCTTCATTTCAACTTTGGTGAATCTGACAATTATGCGTCTTGGAGTTGCTCTTCTTGAGGAGTAGCTTTGTGGTGTTCTTTGTATTTCCTGAATTTGAATGTTGGCCTGCTTTGCTAGGTTGGAGAAGTTCTCCTGGATAATATTCTGAAGAGTGTTTTCCAACTTGATTCCATTCTCCCCATCACTCTCAGGTACACCAATCAGATGTAGATTTGGTCTTTTCACATAGGCCCATATTTCTTGGAGGCTTTGTTTGTTTTTTTTTACTCTTTTTTCTCTAAACTTCTCTTCTCGCTTCATTTCATTCATTTGATCTTCAGACTGATACCCTTTCTTCCACTTGATCAAATTGGCTACTGAAGCTTGTGGATGCGTCATGTAGTTCTCATGCCATGGTTTTCAGCTTTATCAGGTCACTTAAGGACTTCTCTACATTGGTCATTCTAGCTAGCCATTTGTCTTATCTTTTTTCAAGGTTTTTAGCTTCTTTGCAATGAGTTCGAACTTCCTCCTTTAGCTTGGAGAAGTTTGATCGTCTGAAGCCTTCTTCTCTCAACTCGTCATTCTCCATCCAGCTTTGTTCCATTGCTGACGAGGAGCTGCATTTCTTTGGAGGGGGAGAGGCACTCTGATTTTTAGAATTTTCAGTTTTTCTGCTCTGTTTTTTCCCCCATCTTTGTGGTTTTTCCCCCATCTACCTTTGGTCTTTGATGATGGTGACATACAGATGGGGTTTTGGTGTGGATGTCCTTTCTGTTTGTTAGTTGTCCTTCTACCAGTCAGGACCCTCAGCTGCAGTTCTGTTGGAATTTTCTGGAGGTCTCCAGACCCTGTTTGCCTGGGTATCAGCAGTGGAGGCTGCAGAAGAGTGAATATTGCTGAACAGCAAATGTTGCTGCCTGATTGTTCCTCTGGAAACTTTGTCTCAAAGGGGTACCCAGTCGTGTGAGGTGTCAGTCTGCCCCTACTGGGGGGTGCCTCCCAGTTAGGCTACTCGGGGGTCAGGGACCCACTTGAGGAGGCAGTCTGTCCATTCTCAGATCTCAAACTCTGCGCTGGGAGAACCACTATTCTCTTCAAAGCTGTCAGACAGGGACATGTAAATCTGCAGAGGTTTCTGCTGGCTTTTGTTTGGCTGTGCCCTGTCCCCAGCAGCGGAGTCTACAGAGACAGGCAGGCCTCCTTGAGCTGCAGTAGGCTCCACCCAGTTCAAGCTTCCTGGCCAGTTTGTTTACCTACTCAAGCCTCAGCAATGGTGGGCTCCCCTCCCCCAGCCTCGCTGCCACCTTGCAGTTAGATCTCAGACTGCTGTGCTAGCAATGAGGGAGGCCCCATGGGCGTGGGACCCTCCAAGCCAGGCTCAAGATATAATCTCCTGGTGTGCCATTTGCTAAGACCCTTGGAAAAGCACAGTATTAGGGTGGGGGTGACCCGATTTTCCAGTGTGTCATGGTTTCCCTTGGCTAGGAAAGGGAATTCCCTTACCCCTTGCACTTCCTGGGTGAGACGATGCCTCACCCTGCTTTGGCTCTTGCTTGGTGGGCTGTACCCACTGTCCTGCACCCACTGTCTGACATGCCCCAGTGAGATGAACCCAGTACCTCAGTTGGAAATGCAGAAATCACCCATCTTCTATGTTGCTCACGCTGCGAGTTGTAGCCTGGAGCTGTTCCTGTTTGGCCATCTTGGAACTGCACTGATCTGTAATATTGTTAATTTTACATCATAGCACCTCAGCTGGTCATTCTTTACATGGTGGTGCTATTCAAACCTTCATTCCATAAGGATTTGAGCTACTAATAGTAGTTAAATTACAAAATATCAAGGAGAAGAATAAACATTACTCAAGGCTTTACTTCCTCTCCTGTGGGAGGGATTAGTGCATTTTTAATTGTAGGCAGGATAATTGTATAGTTGTATAAGTGGAATTATAATATTGCTATTGTCTTTATTTGGAAAGTAAATATGGTTTAAGGAGACATGTATGAGTGTCAAATTGACAAGGAATGGACTTGTAATGTTTAATTTTATATGTCAACTTGACTGAGCCACAGGGTGTCCAGATAGTTGGTAAAATATTATTTATCCATGTGTCTGTAAGATAGTCACTCTCTTCCCTCCCCTCCTCTCCCCTCCCTTCCCTTTCTTTCTTCCTTTCTTTTTCCTTTTTTCAAACAGTGTCTTGCTCTGTTGCCTAGGCTGGAATGCAATAGCATGGTCATAGCTCACTGCAGCCTTGACCTCCCAGACTCAAGTGATCCTCCCACTGTAGCCACTCAGGTAGCTGGGACACAATGCCTAGCTAATTTATTTTTATTTTTATCTTTTGTAGAGATAAGATCTCACTATGTTGCTCAGACTGGTTTCCAACTCCTGAGCTCAAGTGATACTCCTGCTTCAGCCTCCCAAAGTGCTAGGATTATAGTCACGAGCCACTGTGCCCAGCTGTAAGAGAGTTTCTGAATGAAATGAATATTTGCATAAGTAGACTGAGTAAAGCAGATTTCCCTTCCCAATGTGGGTGGGCTAGAATAAAATAAAAATGCTGAGTAGAAAAGAATTATCTCAGTCTGACTGTCTTCTTCTGCTTCTTTCTCCTTCTCTTGCCTTCAGACTTAAAGGCAGACTGAAACTTATACCATTGGATTTCCTGGTTCTCAGGCCTTTGGACTCAGACTGGAACTATACCATCGCCTCTCCTGGGTCTTTAGCCTCTTGACTGCAGATTTGGGATTTCCCAGCTTCCATAAATGTGTGAGCCAATTCCTTATAGCTAGGTAATTATTTCTTTCATGGATGAAGATTTTGAAATTGTATCTAAAAAACCATTGCCACACCCACAAGATCATCTAGATTTTCTTCTGTGTTTTCTTCCAGGAGTTTTATAGCTTTGCATTTTGCATTTAGGCCTGTAAGCAATTTAAAATTAATTTTTGTGAAGATTTAAAGGTCTGTGTCTGTTTTATTTTTATTTTTTGCATTTGGATGTCCTGTTTCTCCAGCATCATTTCTTGAAAAGATTATATTTTCTCCATTATATTGCCTTTACTTTTTTGTAAAAGATCTGTTGATATTTATGTAAGTATATTTCTGGGTTCTGTATTCTGTTCCATTGATCTAGTTGTCAATTTTTCCCCCAACAGCACATTGTCTTTATTACTGTAGCTTTATAGTAAATCTTGAAGTTGGGTAGTATCAATTCTCTAATTTTGTTCTTATGCTTTAATATTGTGTTGGCTACTCTGTACTTTTTTCTCTCTTTAGAAACTTCAGATCAGTTTGCAATATCCACAAAATAAGTTGCTGGGATTCTGATTGAGATTATGTTGAATCTAAAGATCAAGTTTGGAAGAAGTGACGTCTTGACAAAACTGCTTATTATTCATGAACATGGAATACCTCTTCATTTATTTACTTTTCTTAGACTTCTTTCATCAGAATTTTGTAGTTTTCCTCGTACTAATCTTGTACATATTTTGTTAGACTTATATCTACATATTTCAGTTTTTGGATTGCTAATGTAAATTGTATTGTGTGTTTAATTTCCAATTCTACTTGTACATTATTGATATTGAGAGAAGCATTGGCTTTTGTAAATTAAATTTGTTGCCTACAACTTCATTATAATCACTCATTAGTTCAATAGAATTGACTGTCAATTCTATTAAATTTTCTACATAGATAAGGTCATCTGCAAACAAAGAGTTTTTATTTCTTCCTTCACAACCTGTGTGTCCTTTTTTTCTTGTTTTATTATATTGGCAAGAACTTCAAGTATAATGTTGAAAAGGAGTGGTCAGAGGCGATATCTTTGCCTCATTCTTGTCTTAGCTGGAAAACTTTTAATTACTTACTATTGAGTATGATGTTAACTGTAGGTTTTTTGTAGATGTTCATTTTCAGGTTGAAAAAGTTCACCTTCTATTCCTAATTTGCTGAGTTTTTGTCACGAGTGGGTGTTGGATCTTTTCAAATGCTTTTTCTGTATCTATTAATACAATCATGTAATTGTTCTTCTTTAGTCTGTTGATGTGATAGATTATATTGATTTTGAATTTAGAATCAGCCTTACATATCTGAGATAAATGTCACTTGGTCATGTGTAATTATTTTTATACATTGTTGAATCAGATTGCCTAATATTTTGCTGAAAAGTTTTATGTCAATTATCATGAAAGATATTGATCTGTTGTTTTACTTTCTTATAATATAAGGTTTTGAATTAGGGTAATACTGAACTAATAGGATGAGATAGAAAGTAGTCCCTCTGCGTCTGTTTTCTGGAGGATACTGTAGAGAAAATTGCATATCCCTCTTAAAATTTTGATATATAATTGACCAGTGAACTCATCTGGTTCTGGTGTTCCTTGTTTGAAAAGTTATTAATTATTAATTCAAGTTCTATAATCAATATAGGCCTATTAATCTCACTTATTTCTTTTTATGTGAGTTTTGGCAGATTGTGGCTTTCAATAAATTGGTCCACTCAATTTAGGTTATCAAATCTGTGACCATAATGTTGTTCATAATATTCTTTTATTATACTTTTAATGTCTATGGCATCTGTAGTGATGTCATATATTTCATTTCTCATATTAGTAATTTTTGTTCTTCATTGGTTTTCCTAGCCTCGATAGAGACTTATCAGTTTTATTGAGTTTCTCTAATAACTAGTTTTAGGTTTTATTTCTTCTGTCTATTGATTTTATGTCTTTGTTTCCACTGAATTTTACTTTGAGTTTTTTTCTTCTGCTTACTTTGGGTTTAAATTGCTGTTCTTCTTTTAGTTTCTTAGGAAGGAAGCTTTGATTATTGATATTTGGTCTTCTTTTGTATTATATGCATTCAGTGGTGTAAATTTCCCTGTAAGCACTGCTTTCACTGTATTCCACAGATTTTAGTATGTTATATTTTCATTTTAATTTTGTTTAAAATATTTTTAAATTTGTAAAAATATTTCTTCATTGATTCCTATGTCATTTAGAAGTATGTTGTTTAATCGCCAAGGTTTTTTTTTGTTTGTTTTTGTTTTTTGGTATTTTTTAGTTTTCTTTCTCTTATTGGATTGTAGCTTAATTCCACTATGGTCTGAGAGCAGACATTGCATAATTTATATTCTTTAAAATTGGTTAAGATGTATATTATGGCCCAGAATGTGGTCTATCTTGTGAAGATTCCATATGAGTTTGAGAATATGTATTCTTCTGTTTTTGCTTGAAGTAGTCTACAAATGGCAATTATATCCAGTTGATGGATGATATTGTTGAGTTCAACTATATCCTTAGCAATTGTCTGCCTGTTGGAACTGTCTATTTTAGATAAAGGAGTACTGAAGTCTCTACCTGTATAGTGGATTTATTTTATTTTTACTTGCATTTCTATCAGTTTTTGCCTCATGTATTTTAATACTCTGTTTTTATGGACATACCCGTTAAGAATTTTTACGTCTTCTTATGGAATCAACCTATCATTAAGTAATGCACCTCTTTATATCCAAAACCTTCTATTGCGCTAAAGTTTGCTCTATTTGAAATTAATATACTCACACCTGTTTTTAATTTTGATTAGCATTAGCATTAGCATGCCGTAGTTTTCAGCTCCATCAGATCATTTAAGGTCTTCTCTACACTGTTTATTCTAGTTAGCCATTCATCTAATCTTTTTTCAAGGTTTGTAGCTTCTTTGCGATAGGTTAGAACATCCCCCTTTAGCTCAGAGAAGTTTGTTATTACCTATCATCTGAAGCCTTCTTTTCTCAACTCGTCAAAGTCATTCTCCATCCAGCTTTGTTCTGCTGCTGGCGAGGAGCTGCGTTCCTTTGGAGTAGAAGAGATGCTCTGATTTTTAGAATTTTCAGCTTTTCTGCTCTGGTTTCTCTCCATCTTTGTGGTTTTATCTACCTTTGGTCTTTGATGATGGTGATGTACAGATGGGGTTTTGGTGTGGATGTCCTTTCTGTATGTTAGTTTTCCTTCTAACAGTCAGGACCCTCAGCTTCAGGTCTGCTGGAGTTTGCTGGAGGTCCACTCCAGACCATGTTTGCCTAGGTATCACCAGCAGAGGCTGCAGAACAGCAAATATTGCAGAACGGAAAATGTTGATACCTGATCCTTCCTCTGGAAGCTTCGTCTCAGAGGGGCACCCAGCCATATGAGGTGTCAGTCGGCCCCTACTAGGAGGTGCCTCCCAGTTAGGCTACTGGGGGGTCAGGGACCCACTTGAGGAGGCAGTCTGTCCATTCTCAGATCTCCAACTCCATGCTGGGAGAACCACTGCTCTCTTCAAAGCTGTCAGATATGGACCTTTAAGTCTGCGAAAGTTTCTGCTCCCTTTTGTTCAGCTATGCCCCGCCCACCCACCCCCCGCCAAGAGGTGGAATCTACAGAAGCAGGCAGGCCTCCTTGAGCTGCGGTGGGCTCCACCCAGTTTGAGCTTCCCAGCCACTTTATTTACCTACTCAAGCCTGAGCAATGGCAGATGCCCCACCCCAAGCCTCGCTGCTACCTTGCAGTTCGATCTCAGACTGCTGCGCTAGCAGTGAGCAAGGCTCCGTGGGTGTGGGACCCTCCAAGCCAGGTGCAGGATACAATCTCCTGGTGTGCCATTTGCTGAGACCATTGGAAAAGTGCAGTGTTAGGGTGGGAGTGTCCCAATTTTCCAGGTACCATCTGTCACAACTTCCCTTGGCTAGGAAAGGGAATTCCCCAACCCCTTGCACTTCCCATGTGAGGTGATGCCCCTCTGGCTTCTGCTCACGCTCGGTGGGCTGCACCCACTGTCCAACAAGCCCCAGTGAGATGAACTCAGTACCTCAGTTGGAAATGCAGAAGTCACCCATCTTCTGCGTCGCTCATGCTGGGAGCTGTAGACTGGAGCTGTTCCTATTCGGCCACTTTGGAATCTCCCTTAGGGAATCTCCATTTTTTTATATTGGTATTTTATGTTTGTTGAGAACGCTGGCTCCTAGGCCATACTCACATACTCCATGTAATCATATTACATGGAGTTCTGCTACTCTTAGGATTGAAAACATCACAAGAGTGCATCACTCCTACCCTTACAACAAGGAAAAAGGCAGTTAATCTACAAAAATATCACTCTTCTTAAGCCCATCAGAGCTAAAATCATAGAGTTACAAAATAAATCAGGCAAACTAAAATTAAATTCCAAAGAACAATAAGCCCTTCCAAAAATAAATGGGATAATGAACTGTTCCATCTTTGGAACAGTGAGGAAGAATCTGCCAATGTAAAAGTGGGTAAGAAGAAAACTGCAAAACTTTTTTTTACAAAAGCCAGGTGTGTGCTTGGACAATTCAGACTGCTTGGCAGATCAAAACCATGGGAAATCCACATGCATTCTTTGGTTGTTTTCCATGAGTCTCTACTGGTTGGTCACAAGAAAGATTGGAACATGACAAGAGATCTGAGTCAGCCCTCTCTTCCCCCTTGCTGAAGTATAGGATGAAACCCTATCAGCATTTCTGATCCTGCTCTCAGATGAAGCAAAAGCCTTTTGCCTCTGGGAGAGAAGCAGAAAAGTCTCCCACTCAGGCAAAGATCCACTGCTTCTGGGAGATGGTAGACACAAAAGTCATCTGAGTGAGAGGTTGTTAGGAGAGGATAAGAAACTGTACACCTCTACTTCCAGGCAAAGCCATCAGCTACTGAAAGAGAACTAGCAGCAAAATCCATTAGCCCATTGGGGTAGGGAGGCAATAGGAAATCTATTCAACTATACTAACAGAAGGCAGAGACCTTCTACTACTGAGGAGGAACCAAGACTCTCTCTCCTATTCAAGACCTTTGACAGATGCAAGGCAAGATATGGCTACTATTGTCAGGGAAAGGCAGGAATGGTGATAAAGCCCTCTTCACAGAGGACCAAGAACATAGGGCCTAACTAAGACTGAGACTGAGACCAGGGAACAAAGAAAATCTCCACTTTCCCTACCATAAGCTTTGTACATAGTAATATGCAACTGAGAGAGGGACAAGAGCATAAAGAACCCCTGTTTATGCATAGATATTTAGGGTTTGCTGAAAGCTGAGAGTGGAGCAAGAATATAGAGAAACCTTCCTGTGCTTTAGTTATCAAAGTAAGCACAAGTTAGAAGCCACCCAGAGCTACAAGAATCTGCAGCCTGTGGTGCACAAAGGTAATGTTAGCAACAAAAATCCCAGTTCAGCTACTAACTAGATTGGCTCAACTTCCCTACATTAACAGCCTGAAAAAAGAGGAGACCATTTCTAGGAGTTAATTCTACTTACTCCAGACTCTACTGGTCTAAAAATTTTAAAAAGCCTCACAGTCAACAAAAAAATTACCAGACAAAAAAGTAATTGTTAGATGTTAGCAAAAGGAATGGAATAATAAAGATTGGAGCAGAAATAAATGTAATTGATACTAGAAAAGCAATACAAAAGATCAATGAAACCGAGTGGGTTTTTTTGAAAAGATAAACAAAATCAACAAATCTTTAGCTAGACTAACCAAGAAAAAAAGAGAAAAGACTCAAATAAACAAAATTGGAAATGAAAGAAGAGACATTACAACTGACACCATGGAAATGAAGGGATCATAAAAAACTATTATGAATAATTACGTGCCAAAAAATTAGATTATCTAGAAGAAATGAATACATTTCTAGACACATGCAACTAATCAAGGCTGAATCACAAAGAAATATAAAAATCCAAACAGACAAATAACAAGAGGAGATTGAAGCTGTAATAAAAAGTCTTCCATCACAAAAAAAAGCTCAGGACCTGATGGCTTCACTACTGAATTCTATCAAACATTTAAAGACCTAATACCAATTCTCCACAAATTATTCCAAAAAATCAAAGAGGAGAAAATACTTCCAAACTCCTTTTACAAGACCAGCATTATCCTGATACCAAAGCCAGACAAGGACATCACAAGAAAAGAAAACTACAGGTCAACATCCTTGATAAATCTAGACGCAAAAGCTCTCACCAAAATACTAGCAAACTGAATTCAACAACACATTGAAAGAATTATTCACTACAATCAATTGGGACTAATTCCTAGGATGCAAAGATGGCTTGACATACACAAATCTATAAATGTAATATACTACCTAAATAGAATGAAGGATAAAAATCATATGATTATCTCACTAGAGACAGAAAAAGCATTTGACAAAATTCAATATCCTTTTATGATTAAAAAAAACTCTCAAAAAATTAGGTATGGAAGAAATGTACCTCAATACAATAAAGGTCATATATGACAAGTTCATAGCTACCATCATATTCAATGGAGAAAAGTTGAAAGCTGTTTCTCTAAGACCTGGAACAAGACAAAGATGCCCATTTCTACCACTTCTATCAACATGGTACTGGAGTTCCCAGCCAGGGCAATAAGGCAGGGGAATAAAAAAGGGAGAAGTTAAATTATCCCTATTTTCAGACCACGTTATCATATATATATATATATATATATATATATATATATATATATATATAAACTAAAGATTCGATTAAAAAGAAAAAATACTTAGAACTGATAAATTCAGAAAACTTGCAGGGTACAAAATCAAGACAAAAATCAGTAGTGTTTCTCTACACTAACAATGAAGTTTCTGAAAAACAAATCAAGAGAACCGTCTTATTTACAATCTCTGCCAAAAAAGATGTACTTAGGAATAAATTTAACCTAGGAAGTGAAAGACCTGTCACTGAAAACTATAAAACATTAACGAAAGAAATTCAAGAAAACATACATAAATAAAAAGATATCTCATGTTCATGTATTGGAAGGATTAATACTGTTAAAATGTCCATACTACCCAAAGTGATCTACAGATTCTATCAAAATTTTAATGTCACTTCTCACAGATGTGCAAAAAGCTTTTAAAATTCTTATGAAACCTCTCAAAAAAATTG
Organism: Macaca thibetana thibetana; assembly: GCF_024542745.1. Classification (NCBI taxonomy): domain Eukaryota; kingdom Metazoa; phylum Chordata; class Mammalia; order Primates; family Cercopithecidae; genus Macaca; species Macaca thibetana. The sequence goes on from NC_065582.1 coordinate 78,341,003, forward strand.
CAAATAGCTAAGTTAATTATTACCAAAAAGAAAATAGCTGGAGCCATCACACTACTTGGTTGCAAACTATACTACAAATCAATAGTAATTCAAACAGCATGGTACTGGCATAAAAATAGACATAGCAGCCAATGGGACACTATACAGAATCCAGAAAAGAACCCATGCATTCGTGGTCTATTGATTTTCAACAAAGGTGCCAAGAATATCCAATTGGAAAAAGATAGTCACTTCAATAAATAGGGTTGGGAAAACTGGATATCTATAGGGAAAAGAATGAAATTGGACCCTTATTTTACACCACATACAAAAACGAACTCAAAATAGATTAAAGACATAAATGTAAGATCCAAAACTGTAAAATTACTGGAAAAAAAAAACATAGGGGAGAAACTACACAACATTGATCTAGGTGATTATTTTTTAGGTTTGACCCCAAAAGTTAGGCAACAAAAGCAAAGATAGACAAATGGGATTACATTAAAAATAAAAAGCTTCTGCACATCAAAGGAAACAACAGAGTGAAGACACAACCTATGGATTTGGAGAAAATATCTGCAAGCCATACATCTAATAATGGATTAATATATAAAATATATAAGGATTAATATATAAAATGGATTAATATATAAAATATATAAGGAACTCAAACAACTCTATAGAAAGAAAACAAATTACACAATTAAGAAATGGTCAAAGGATCTAAAGAGACATTTCTCAAAAGAAGACATACAAATGACTTCAGATATATGAAAAAATGCTCAACATCACTAATTATTAAAGAGATGCAAATTAAAACCACGATGAGATATCATCTCACAACTGCTAGAATGGCTACTGTAAAAACAGCAAAAGACAGGTGTTAGTGAGGATTTGGAGGAAAGGGAATCCTTGTACACTGTTGGTGGGAATGTAAATTAGTACAAACATGGAACATGGTATGGAGGTTCCTCAAAAAACTAAAAATAGAATTACCACATCATTTAGTAACACCATTTCCGATACCCAAAAGATTTAAAAATCAATGTGTTGAAGAGATGCCTGCCTGTATCCCCATGTTCATTGCAGCACTATTCACAATAGCCAAATTATGGAATCAACCTAAGTGTCCATCAAGGAATAAATGGATAAAGAAGGTATGGTATATACACAAAATGAAATACTATTCAACCTTTAAAAAGAAAGAAATCCTGTTGTTTGCCACAACATGGGTAGAATTAGAGAACATTATGTTAAGTGAAATAAGCCAAACATCAAAAGATAAATACTGCATGTTCTCACTTATACGTGAAATCTAAAACAACTGAACTCATAGAAGCAGAGGGTAGAATGGTGGTTACCAGAGGCAGGAGGTTGGGGGCAATCAGGAGATGATAGTCAAAGGACACAAATCCGGAGATGATAGTCAAAGGATAAAAAGTCTCAGTAGATAAGAGGATGAGTTTGATTTTTTTTAGATCAATAGTACAGCATGCTGAACATAGCTAATAATTGCATACTGTACCTTTCCATATCACTAAGAGAATAAATTTCTAATGTTCTCATCCCAAAAACAGTTAAATATTTGAAGTAATACATATGTTAATTGGCTTAGTTTAAGCATTCGACATTGTATTCAAAAGTCATAACACCATTTATATAAATATATACAACTATAATTTGTCAATATAGAATTTTAAAAAAATACAATCTACTTTGCACAAAATGAAAAACAAATGAAATGAACAAAATGAAAAAATGAAAAACAACCAAAAAAAGAAAAACCTTGTCAAGATTAGACAACAGAACCAGATCCAGAGATGATTTAGCTATTAGAATGATCAGACAAGGACATTTTTAAGATCATAATTAATATGTTAAAGGATCAAGAGAAAAAATGGAAAACATGTCTCAATAAATTAGGATTTTCAGCAGAGAGATTGAAACTATAAAGAAGAGCCAAATGCAAATTATAGAAATTAAAAACATAATATGGAAGAGGAGAAATTCATTTGTCAGTTTTATCGGCAAACACAACAGAGTAAAGAATTAAAGATAGGTAAATAGTAACTATCCAAAGTGAAACAAACAGAAAATACAGTTGTTTTAAATTCAGAAGCCATGGGTCACTCTCAAAGAGTTTGATGTGTATAAGTAGATTCCTAAAAAGAAAAGAAAAAACATAACAGGAAAAAAAGTACTTTAAAAATATACATTTCAGGCCAGGCACATTGGCTCACACCTGTAATCCCAACACTTTGGGAGGTTGAGGTGGGCCAATCACTTGAGGTCAGGAGTTCAAGACCAGCCTGGCCAAAATGGTGAAACACCATCTGTACTAACATACAAAAATTAGCCGGGCCTAAATCACCAAGAAAGTTATGTTAAATCTAAACATTCCTATTTGTTATTGTTTTAAGCATTCCTTATTCTCTGAAAAACAAACAAACCAACAAAGCCAAAAAAAAAGAAACAAAAGACAGGCAAGGATTTTCTAGTGTTAGGGATTTTTCATTAGACAAAAAATGTGTTTATTGCACTGCAGACTCAGATATAAGCACTTCAGCTATTGCTCTACACAAGCAAAACTAAACACTCACTTTCTTTGTTGCTACAGAATAGAATATTAAGACATTATTATGATCCATCCATTCACTTTCATGACATACCAAATACATTGCTGGAATACATTCTACTTGAAAATTTTAAATTGCTCTGCCACATATCATCTTTACATGTAAGTTTAGTGGAATGATATTTTCTTTTAAATATCACTTAAGATCACTCAATTATGAGAGTAGAAGGAGAGAGCCCTTTAGTAATAGTATTGTTGAATATTGGAATGAAAATCCCTGAGCTCCTTGTCTTATGAAATAAGTCTTTTTGTGTGCATAAAATATAGTTCAACATTAAGCATTTTCTACAAAATGGGGGACAAATCCCAGAGTAATCTTCATACAAAGTTATTTTAGGTGCCTAATGCCTGTAAAATTATAGTTGTGCCTTGTCCTAAAGTTGAGGGTCTTTCAACATTTTCATCATAAACCTCGTTTTTCAGGGGCTTATAACTCAACTATAGAAATTTGCTTCAGGATGAAACTCAGAATACCCAATTTCAGTCAGATCTAGTTATAACCAGCTAAAATAAAGACCCAAAAGTTTGCATTATATCTTTCTCACTTGGCTATCTATATTTTTAAGTTAAAAGAAACACAGACATTTCCACCAGTTTCTCATTTTTCAAAAATCTTTATCTTTGGCATTTTTGAAATATAGCAAAAAGGATAAAAAGAAAATTTAATGAGTAATTAGTGTCTCAAGGGAAGGATAAAGAGGTGCTGAATCGTTCACAGCCAACTCACCCTCCAAAATCCAGGTAAGGTCAGTAGATACTGAAACTCATTACAACATAATGACATTTATTTTCAGTGAAAAGCTTTTATTGAATGAGAACAGAATACCTAATCGAGGCCTATAGCATAGAAAGTCATGGGAAATTTAACCATAAACGTTCACTGTATAGTGCAGTAATATTCTAGGTTAAAAATGTTTAAAAAAATGAAAACAAAAAAGAATTATTTACTCTGAAATAATAGCAGTAGCTCATATGCCAAATACTTGTTTGTTTCCTCGTACTTGTAAGAAATTACCTTTCCCAAATGAGAAGATTTATCACTTTAGTGAATAGATATTTAAATAGAGATGCTATTGTTTAAGCAAACTGGAGCTTTCACGTGTCTATTGTACTAATACTAAGTTCTGGAGAAGGTGGGCAGAAAAGGATGTTGTAGCAAACTCAGAGGTAATATACTTCCTTAGCCCCTAAATTACTATTTGACAAGGTGAAGGACAACAAATGTGATAATTGTTTGGTTTGGTTATTCCTATTAAACACAGCCATAATCCTTCAGAGCAATAATCCTATGCTTCGTTTCCACATAGACTAGCATCTCTCATCTTTTGCACACTCCACCTTTGTTGATCCCATCTCAGCACCACCCAAAGTGCGCACCAAGTGTTCTTCTCATGCCTGGAGAGGGGAAACTCAAAAGTGCTCCCGGTTGCCTTGCTACTTCTTCCCTGCTTCCCTCTCAAGCACATCCTTGCCCCGTAACAAGTCTTCAAGCCCTGTGTGCTCTGTGTGCACTCTTCATTTTTTATTGTCTCCCATAAAGAATCTGGGCCAGACCTGATATATTTAAGGTCAAGATACAGGAAAGAAAATCAGGCTTGAGAGCTAAGGTGCGTAAACTGAAAGTAACAAGTTTTTATTTAAAGGTAGCAAGATGAAAATCATTCTAGATTTTAATCTTTATTCTGCTACAAGCCAGCTGTTCTTAACATGTCTGAGTCTGAATTTTCTTACCTGAAAAAATAAAAAGATGGAATCAGAAGATTTTTTTTACATCCCTTCTAGATCTAAAGTTCTGAAATTCTTGTGGAAATAAGTATTTAGTTCAGTAAGGTAAATTTTTTTTTATCATTTAGCCCAATTAAACCCACACAGATAACAGTTTTCTCCCCCAAAAGCATTTGAATGTCCTGAATAAACACAGGATTATGAATGATAAAAATCAGACTTGGTACTAAAATTTCACGTTTTATTAAGGAGTTTTATTAAGGAGTCTTCTAATGCAGGACTCCTTTCCCGACAATAGACAGCTAACCACTCTACCATTGCCTGACTGCATGGCCAAATCCATGGAAGAAAGTAAGACAGAGGGCTGTGCTGAAATCCCTCATTCTTGTAGATTTGAAACTAAACCCTTGGAAAATCCAGTGGCTTTTGTGGGTTAGCTGTTCATGTGAAATGCAAGCTTGTTAAGAACTTAAACCAATATTCATAATTTGATGTCAGCTGGATTCCTTTCTCTTCCCATCCCCTGGTGAAGTATAAAGAAGGGCTACAAAGATGAGAAAAGGGAGGCATAGAATCCATGTGAGTTTGAATTAACTTTCAGCTCATTGAGAAAGTTTACAAAGAATTTTAAAGTGCCAGAATTTGGGGGTGCTATCTAGGGGAATTTCACCACTCCATATGCTTATTCCAAGAGCTATCCAACTAGGTAGGGTATGATAGAAATTTTTAAAGAAATTACATACAATTAAAACTGATCTAGGCCTTTCCCACCTCCAGAACCTGGACAAACTGCCAGTGACAGAAACCTGTCTTTTCTCTGTCTATAAGAGTCGCTCTCAGTTGTTCTGGGAATCTATAGCCCTACTATGGCAACTTACAAAGGCAGATGGGGGCTGCCCCTTCACATTAGGGAGGAAGGCTATCCCCTAATATCATGAGAACATGCTAAAAATATGCTGCAATAATTCTAAATAGAGGACAAAAGCAAGAATATTATCACAATATGTAAGGATTAGGTATTTCCAGAAAGGGCAGGCATAAGATCCCCAAAGGAACCTCTGATTCTACCCTCAGTGTAGGTCTACTTTGGAGAATCTGCAGTGTGAGCAAAGATCCCAGGCAACCACGTTCTCCTAAAGTACATGGCAAGTCCTTCTTTATTAAAAAGAGTTAAGGTTGAGAGGTGTAATTTCAACTCTTTATGACAATACAACACTGAACAGACTATAAGTATTCCAAACAGAAGGAATTTCGTGCAAGGAATGGGTTACACAGGTGATAAAATTGCTGAGAAACCCAACTAGGGAAAGTGAAGAAAGCCAGAAATTAGCAAGAGGAGGGAGCCACTCCCAGTGCTGGAGGAATAAGGGCGGAAGCACTATTATCAGAGCCCAGTGAATGGTGTCACCCAAAAGAATTTGCAATCACTGCAGCCTATCCAGCGTGAGCTTAAGTCACAAAGGTTGTGCACTGCCCCCTCCCTGCCCCAATGCAGATCGAGCAGAGAAATACCCTAGATTTTCCCTTCTTCCTTCCCTTCTGTCTCCTGCCACTGCTTCCTAATGCCCGATGTGTGGGAGCCTGAGAAATGCACGCTGCTGGGGTCAGCTTCCCTGAGGCATAGGGCAAAATTGAGGAAAACAAGAAATAGATCTGGCCCAGGACCAGAATGAGTATTTTTATCCACTCATGCAGCAATCATACAATGAGTGCCTGCTATGGGCCAGGCAGTCATCGCTAACAACTGTGTAACCATATAACTAATGTCACGGGCCTCAAAGAAGTTAAGATGCCATGAAAGGGGCAGACATATAAGTGGCGAATGGCAATCCTATTTGTGAGAAGTGATAAGATACACCAGAACTCAGAGAAGGAAGTGGCGGTCTACGAAACGCTACTTTTCATATTGTAAAGTATGCTCTTTAGTTCCCGCAGGAAGAATGTTAAGATGCTGTGACCCAAGTTAGAAGCACAGAGCCTAACTTATCACAGAATTTCTTCTCTTAAAAACCCACAAAATGGTCCCAAAGAAATTATTGTTGCTCTTTTTATTCCTTGTTCCCCATGATCAAATGACTTCTGTCATCATTGAGGGATTTTGACTGTCTCTGGAAAATGATGGCTGGAGTAACCCAACCAAAATGAATATTGTGGTAAGGAGGCCATTAGGCTGGAAACACACACAGCCGAAAGTGCCTTCGTAAACTACAAGTCAAGTAGGGAGTCGGGGAAATAAGAACACATTCACCCTTTGCAAATGTAAGAAGATTTTCCAGTAAAGCGACAATAATTTAATTACAAAAATGCTTCTGATACTGCTACCCATGAAATCTTTTTTGGCAAAAAGACTGACAGAATAAGTACAGCAGGCTAAGTGATTACTGATAGGTTTGAATTAGAGCCAGATTAAAGGTACTATACTGACTTTCTGTGTAGGGTGCTTGAAGTGGCAGCCAAATGTTCAAGCCTGAACCCCTTCTACTCTCATAAAATCTAAGGCCACTATGTTCTGTCAAGACCCATTAGTAAGGTTTAAGTCAATGGGCTGAACATCAACACTTTTCTCTGCTGTTATATTAATCATTTGTACAAAATATTAGCATGAATCTGATTGATGTCTATGGCACAAATCAGATGCTACCACAATCATGCTAGATGATTTGACTATAGAATAATCACTTTAAGGAGCAAACCATACTCACTCTAATGAGGCACAGTAGCACTGCAATCCTACATTGCCCCACAGTGCTATGTATTCTGTAGCCAAAGTCTTAGCAGCCCATGAAGGCTGATAAACACCTTGTGTTTAATAGCAGACTAAGAACACAATCATCATTAAATGATTTTTAAGCCTGGGTGTAGATTTATTTATATTCAACTGCTTTTTTTTTTTAATGACGCTTTGTGTTTTACTGGGAAGCATCCAGATTTTTATTCAAAACAGAAGTACTGAAAAGAAAAAAAAAAAAAAAAAAAGCTACACAGTTTCTGTTCTGGACCATTAATTTTTCAGTCAGATTTAACTATCATTTAATTGGTTCCTGATGCTAAAACTTGGATTCCACTTTAAATGCTTGAAACTAAAGTATATAGAATAATCTGTTATGCTGAGCTATTCATCCCAAATGTCCAGGGAAAATAAACCAATCTCAAAATAAGACTGGGCTACTTTCTGTGATGACACAAAATTAATAGCATAGTCTAAGAAACAAACCTGGGTCTATGTTTAACCAAAAGAAAAATCATTAGGGTTTCTATGAGGAAGTAATATTTAATTCATATTAACGACCAGCATAAAAGTAGGTCCCTTAAGAACAACAACGAAACTCCATGAACACAAATTTTAGAAATCTGACCTGAACGGCGCGGTGGCTCACGCCTGTAATCCCAGCACTTTGGGAGGCCGAGGCGGGCGGATCACGAGGTCAGGATATCGAGATCATCCTGGCTAACACGGTGAAGCCCCGTCTCTACTGAAAAAAAAAAAAAAAAAAATTATCTGGGCAAGATGGCGGGCGCTTGTAGTCCCAGCTACTCGGGAGGCTGAGGCAGGAGAATGGCATGAACCCGGGAGGCGGAGCTTGCAGTGAGCCGAGATCGCGCCACTGCATTCCAGGCTGGGTGACAGAGCGAGATTCCATCACAAGAAAAAAAAGAAAGAAAAAATCTGACCTAATTTACCAACACTTAAAATCATAATTCGGATAAATCCGTTTGTCTTAGGCATATAAATGAATTTTTAGTACTTCTTTTTATATTTATGAATTAATTAAAAACAGTAGTAAGGAAGAATGCTTGAGTCCAGGAGTTTGAGTTCAGCCTGGGCAATATAGCAAGATCCCATCTCTAAAATAAATAAATTAATTAATAACAACTTTAAAATTAAAGATATATGATCTTATGATTAATTTCTAGAAGAAAATTTAAACTTTCCCAAGATTTCAAGGCATATCACCACTTTACAATTTGAAGTGTAAAAAGGGAAATGCCCTATAGATACTTTTTTAAATATAAGAATAGAAAAAAATTAATGGATGAAATTTAACCAGAAAATTGGCTTGAGAGACCTGCATTGTAAATAGGTTTCTGTTCACACCAAACAGAGTCAATTTGTAGTCTGGCTCAACTAACCAGCTCAGAAAAGCAACCTCTGAACAGGAATTCCACACATGCAGATAAGCACTAGTGAAAATCCTTGTGAAATAACTGCTAGTTCAGCATGAACCCAATGCAGTTTGGTAACCAGTCTTCTGGAGAGATGCCAAATTAGTTAGATAATTTCTCTAGGCAGCATGTAGCCCTAGAGGTGCAGTGCACAAATGCTTTGAGGCTTTTTAAAGATATTTTATAGGTCCTCAGCTATTGACCACTTAACAATGCTAGTCATTTTTCTGCAGTTTAATGATCACAAAATATTTTGTAAATGAAGAGCTCTCTTTATCATAGAAACAAAGTTTAAAGATAACATGGCTGAGCTGCTTTCCAGCGATAGAGACTACAAGACAAAAATGAGGCATATAATGTACAGTTTAATTTATAGGAGGTAAGGCATAGAGCTCCCTAGTCTCCCAGAAATGTTTTAGAAATATACTAATAAAATTCATCCTTAATGTTATTTTAACCCTAATGCCTAATCAATATTTTCACCTTCATGCAAAGTACTGGCTATATATGTATTTTGCAATTTGTTTTTCAAAAAAATCACTTCTTTGATTTCTAATCCATGTATTTTCCATTAGAGTTCTGAAGTTTCTCCCTACCAATGTATCAGAAGAGCTGTGTTGATGTAACTGCCTTTCCTGGTTCTTCTTTCTAGCAGCAGCTTCTACTGGCAAGACGGTTCATTAGCTTAATGATACAGTCTGAATTAGTGCCAAGAATTCATCATCTTTCCTCCCTCAAAACCTCTCCCACTTCAGTGTTACCTATCTCAATGAACAGCACCAGGTCAGGAAACAGAAAGCTGGCTAGACTTGGAGGCTCGTCCCCCTCCCTCGACCCCATACCTAATCATCCATTATGTCCTGTCCAGTGCACCTCCAAATAGGCCTCAGGTTCATCTCCTCAGTTTCAGCCTTTGCCCGTTGCCTTAGTTCAGTCCTTTATAATTGCTTACCTAGACTATCACAATATTTTTATTTTGTCTCCCTATGTTTCTTCTCTTCGCTGCTCCCCTCTGTTCTAACTCCATCCAGGTAGATCCCTCTATTCCACAAAATCATCAACGGCTCCAGTGCCTACAGTCAAAAGTCCAAACCCTAAGCAGGCTTTTCAAGACCTTTCTGTTCTCATCTCTGACTCATCTCCATAGTTATTCCAGTCTGCATTGCCCTAAACTTCTCATTGCTTTTTATCTCTGAATCTGCTGCTTCCTCTATGTGCCTGTCTGTCTCATCCCACCCCTGTGAAATCTGCATGCTCCTTCCTCCTTTAGGGCCCCTCCCATTTCCACCTCTGGCAGTAGGGCTTTCTCTCATCTTCCTTCCTGGGCACCATTCCACCCCTCTTTTAGGACACTTGTTCCATTGCAAGGGAATTCACAGTTAACTGATAATTGTGAGTTACCTGAGGGCTGGGATTTTATCTTATCATCTTTTTTTTTTTTTTTTTTTAATTCTTAGCACCTAATCCAAGTTCTGAGAATCTAAGAGAAGAGAGTAAAACCAGAGAAGAAAGAAGAAAGAGAGAAAGGGAGGAAAGGAAAAGGGAAAGGAAGGAACAAAGAAAAGGAGGGAGTAAGGGATGGGGAGAAAGCCACTTTGATGCCCTTATTAGAATAAACGTTTTTGGCCAGCTAACCAGCTACTGAAAAATTGGTACAGGAAAACGTATAAAGAAAGGAACACGTCCTTAGCCTACATTTGGAAGTTTGCTTGTGAGGCCTGAAAAGGATCTAAAAAGACATAGTACAGTCCTTTCTAAAATAACTGAGTCATGTGCTGAGATTGGTTTTGAAACCATTAGTATCTAAAAGTAAAGAAAATAATGAATGCCAGAAAGTGGGGGATGGGGGAAGGATTTCTCCAAAATACACCCTAGAGATTGAAAAGGGAGAAGGGAGAGGATAAAGGTTGACTAGACGTGAGTGAAGCCAAAAAAATCACCTTCCCCCTTCAAAAGGCAACAGAGAGAGGAAGGGGGGGATTGTACATGAATGGGAAAAAATCAACTCCTCTGATTAAATGTTACAGATTTTTGACTCACTCAAATTTCAGGAGGCCAGGGGGAGAGGAAGAAGTGTGTGTTTTTACTAATGATTAATCTTTTTCTCCTTCTGTTCCTCAACCTGGTGACATTGTTGAAGCTGGGGGAGGGGAGCATGGAATTAAAGTAGCAAAAAGTAGGTTCTCTCTAATTCTATTAGACATTATTCTTAATGAAAATTTCCCTTAATTGTTTACTTTTATGTACCTACAGAGATCCTTACTGGGGGGCGGGGGGAGGGGTTTAATGACCTGGCATGTAAAAATTCTTTGTCTGCTTACTGTGAAGAGTCATCAAATAAAGTTACGGAATACCATTATTATCCTGAAAGCAATTTGTAATAGATAAGATATTTTCAGTTTTGTCTGGCTAAAAAAAACCAGTAATGCTTCTGAGATAGATGATTACTTGTTCAAATGTCTGAGAAGAGAAAGATACGAATGTCATATTCTAAAGGAATCCACTCTTCCTATATGATGGCAAAAAAAACCAAAAAGACTAAAGACACAGCAGGAATAAATAATTCTCAGTGATTTATTTACAGAGCCTGAAGTGTATGGTTCTGAACAAGATATTTCCCAGAGCTGCAGCAGTGAGCTTGACACAGCACCAGACCTGTTTCAAGCTCCCCAGCTCCTTCCCACAGACATTTACTTCTGTTTTCCCTGCTGTATTTCCTGCTCCAACATCAGTAACATTTCCTCTAACCCATGTCTATTCTATCAAGCTAAACTTCTGAGGTCTCAGTTTCAGTGACATGGGCAAGACTGACTCAGTGTCATTCAATCACCAACCAATCTGAACACTAATCTGTACTGTATTACTGCCACACTGTCTGTCCCAGATAGAAAATTTATCCTTCACATTTGCTCATTCATTCATTCAACATGTGTGGAATAAGAAACTCCTATATGCCTGGCATGGTGCCAAGGCCTGGGGTGCAACAGTTGGCGAGACTCAGTACCTGCTGCTCTTCACTGTGACCCCATTATGACAATACTGTGTAGCAAGTGCTGTGAAAAAAGGAAAACAGAAAGTGAGGAAGCAGAGAGGAAGGAGCAACCAACACTAACTCCTTTATCCAAAGGGAACTTGTGTTTGCCTTCAAAGGAGAGTAACTATACTTAAATCCAGAAATGACCAAAACATTTTTTATGTGCCATTGGGTAAACACTTATATGTCCTAAGACCTGAATCTGTAAAATCATCTTCTATAGTCAAAACTAAGAGGTAACTTAAAAGAAATTTTCTAGATATCTAGATAGCTATTGCAGGCGGGGGGAGGTGGGGGAAGAGAAGAGGTGATTGTCTAGAGAAAAGGGTACAAGTATATAAATTATTGAGAAACTTGCTGAGAGCATCTGTTGGCATGAATGCAAGTTCACATTTCTGACTAAAAATTAACAATCCACCTTCACCAGAAGACTGCCAGCACAAATTCATGGAGACTCCTTCTAACCTACAGTGATATAAGACTTAATGATGTTCAAGGCACTTTTTTTCTCATTATCTCCGTGCACCTAAGGGTTGATCACAAAATAGTAAATTGAGGCACTGAGGGAAAATATTAAAATCCCAACTTGACTGGGAAAATTGAGGGTCAGAGAGCCATGCTGGTAAACAGCACACCCAGGACGAGTTCTCCAGTTTCCTGATTCCTGACAGAGCTCTTCTACCAACACATTGCCTCTGACACTTCACTGTATGAAGAAACAAAGCAGAGAGATTAAAATCTAAATACAAAAAAAAGGGCTTCCAGTTAGATAAATCAGATAAACGTGATGGAATCACGTAAATATGATGCAAATAAGTTCGATTTCTAATGCTTCCAGTACCCCACTAAATATCTAGAATAGGTTCTTTGCTATGCAAGATCTCAGGTTGAGAAAGAATAAACTTTAAAAAATGACAGTGGGAGCAGAGCATCTTCTTTGAAGATTTCGAGATTTTAGAGGTCAATACTTTCTACTGAAGTCTGAAGGAGGCTCAAGGGGTTGTGGACAGGAAAAATTGGTCTTGTGAAATCTACTCAATACTTAAAATATTTATCTTGTAAATCTACTCATTCCCTCTGTTTTAATCTATTTGGGCTACGAAAGCAAAATACTTTGACTTAGTAATTTATAAACAACAGAAATGTATTTCTTGCAGTTCAAGAGACTGGGAAGTCCAAGATCAAGGTGCCAGCAGATCCCGGGTCTGGTGAGGGCCCATCCCTCATAGATGGTGCCTTTGTGTCTTCAGATGGCAGAAAAAACAAGGCAGCTTTCTTCAACCTCTTTTATAAGGACACGAATCCCATCCATGATTGTGGATTCCTCATGACCTAATCACCCCGTGAAGGCACCACCTCCTAATACCACCACAATGGAGATTGGCTTTTAATACTAATTTTGTCAGTCAATAACAGCCTCCAAATACCCGGGAAGGTTTTTACCTGGTTAGCGGTAGAAAAATATGAGTGGAGGCTCGGATTCAGTTTGGACCTACAACTGAATGAGAAGGGATAGGTCCCCAGCTGGAAGTGTCGGGTGGTGATGATCATAAAGTGAGTCCCATTATCCCAGAAGTTAATCACATGTGGTGCTGGACCATAAGGCTTGGAGACTGACCCAATGGAAGGACTCTGCCCCCTGTATTTGTGGTATATTCGTTTGGCTTTTGTAATAGACAGACCCGAAATAGCGGTGTCTTGAACAAAATAGCAGTAGATTTCTCTCTCAACTGCAGTCCCAGCAGTCATGCAAGTATAGAGTTCTGTGGTGCCAGGATCCTGGACTCCTTCTAGCTTGTTGCTCAATCATGGTTGCCTCAGCTCCAGTTCTCCTAACACATTCCAGTCAGCAGGAGAAGAAGAGAAAGGAAAGGCACCTTCTCCCTCTGAGAACACAATCTAGAAGTTGCACACAGAAACCCTGTTAATATCTCATTGGCTAGAATTCCATCATACATACACACTTAGCTGCACAAGAGGCCCAGCTAAAAATTCTGCTTCCATAGAAAGAGGAGAGAGGAGATACTAAGGGACAACTGGCTGTTTCTGCGACAGACCCAACTTTAAAAAGTCATTTGTGACAAGCCTTCCTCTTGTCCCCTCAACTCAACTCCAACTATTAATACTTGCTAGCACTTTGCTATAATTTCAGGGCTCCTGTTCTACCTGAATTGCATCCTCATTTTTGAGGGACTAAGTCACTGGCCACTCCAAAGAGGGCCAGCCACAAGCTCAGAAATTGCTTAAAAGACTGTTCCAAAGTGATTCCCCTCGTGAATATATGACTGATACTTTGTAGCAAGCACTTGCCCTAATATTAAGTATAAGAACTCATTTGTTACTAAAAGAAACATTACCATTCAATAGGGAAATATAGGTTCATAAGAAACATGTGATCTCTGCCCTCTATTAGAATACTTGTGTACTTTTTGGCATGGTAATAATATTGTATCAGTTTAATCCTTTAGATATGAAAAATGATGAAAGAGTTATTGTCTGTTTTAATGATAGTTTGAAAGTGATAATTATGGGCACATTTCTCAGTTCTCTCTCCTAGATAGGATAGTTACCTATCCTAAGCAATCACTGCATTAATAAAAGAAAGGGACACTAAACCCGAGGTTAAAATAAATCGTACCCAATACTAATCAAAGTTAGGTTGAATGTTTGCATGCAGTTCATTTGGATGAATACTACTCTCAGCAAAGATAGCAGAAAGAGCATTTCATGCAACAGGAAATATGAAGTTCTCACCACTGCCCAGAGCATGTACACATACCATCCAGTGGTTATGTTACATCAAAAGGGTGCTGCCAAACATCTTGCGTAAGACATTGTTAAATATGGGTCTGGAAACTGGTTAGAAAATTCCTCAACTGAATTTATTTGAGGGTTTAACAATATAAACTGCAGAAGAAGAGAGAATCTCCTCAAGAAACTCCTCTGTGATGTGACATTACAAACAGTCATCCAGAAACATATTTCATCAATTGGGTAAGAACCCTTGTCAGGCCACGTCCCAAGGGTAAGCTGCAACATCTGTAACATCTCCAGCTCTGGGGGAAAGATGACATTCTCTGAATCCTAGAGGAACTGTGTTTTCCCCTTAGGGCAGAAAGCACCATCCTAGAGCACAAGCCTTGTCACCTTTATCACCAGTGCCAAACCCCACCATCTCCCTTCCTCCAAATACATGTACTATCTTACACACACACACACACACACACACACACACACACACGCATGGCATCACCATGAAGAGCATAGTTTCTAATAAGAAGGATAATTCTATTTCTCATTTATATTTTTTGGCGTAAAATAATTAAGACTATTACTGGAAGTTCTTAGAACCTCTATCTTTTGCCTTTTCACTGGAAAACGAAAAAGCCATCTACAGCAGACTGGAAACTGCTTTCCCTTGATATTCTTCTTTAAAGCAGAACTCTGACTTTTAACTGGGCATGTTACCCCCCAAACTAAAAGATTGCATTTCTCAGTCTTCTTTTGGCTAGATGTGACCAAGTGACAAATTTCTACCCAATGAGAGGGTAAGTGGATGATTTCCAGCAAGCCTGTTTGAAGGACAAGACTCAGATGAGAGAGCTCAGATTCCTTCTTCCTTCTTCCTCCTTCCTCCTGACCTGCAGCATGGGTCTGAGGACTGGTGCTATCATACACAGGTGGCTCAAGCAGCCTTCTTGGACCACAAAGCAACTTTGAGGATATAAGTCATACATAGGATGCTCTTAGTGAAGGTACGCTAAGGTGCTGCAGCAAAGCCCGTCTAGACTTGATGACTTGGAAAACAGATTTCTTCTCTCTTGCGTTATAGGTCACACTAAGGGTTCTGGGCAATGGGCAGTTTTGCTCCAGCCATTCAAGGACTGAGGCTCTTGGTAACTCTGCATCTTTGTTGTGTAGCTTCTAAGCTATCAGCTGTCATCATCCAGTTAAAGCTAAAATGGAAAAATGTGGAAGGCCAGGACCAGAAATCTCCTCTTAGGAAGGTGAGGAGGAGGCTGCCCATATCATTTCTGTTCACGTTCCATTGGTAAAAGTTCCATGGTACAGCAACATCCAGCTGCAAGGGAGGCCGTGGGAAATGAATTCCTAATTGGACAGCCACATCTCAGCTACAGTTCTATTTATTACTCACAGAAGAAGAGGAAAAACAGGTTCTAACAAACAGCTCCCAGTCTCCAAGCAGATGATAAGACTGATGACAGGAGTCAGGGCCCCCAGTGGCACCTTGGAGCTACTCTCTCTACTGCCTATGTCTATCTTTCTTTTATTTGATTGAAAAATCAATTTGTATGTTGTTAAGCCACTTTAATTTTGGAGGATGATTTTCCTTCTTTGCATACTCCTCAATGGTACAAATTATCAAATTTTTCCTTTAAATACAGGAATATTTTGGGTTATGAGTGTAAAATACATATTGGTCAATTAAACAATTATGATATTTAAACTATGGAGGGTTACTCTAACAAGACATTGGTGGTCATGGCTGCAATTTTGAGTTAGGCTTTAAAATACAACCTTTTCTTATCTTCCCCTACATTACTAGTTATTTTACTGTGTCATATACAGTATTTTTTTGTGGCCTCTTAATACAGTCATCTGTTGTTTAACTATGGGGAAACATTCTGAGAAATACATTGTTAGTCGATTTTGTCATTGTG
This sequence comes from Macaca thibetana thibetana, assembly GCF_024542745.1. Classification (NCBI taxonomy): domain Eukaryota; kingdom Metazoa; phylum Chordata; class Mammalia; order Primates; family Cercopithecidae; genus Macaca; species Macaca thibetana. The sequence goes on from NC_065582.1 coordinate 78,357,222, forward strand.
AGAACATTGTAGAGTGTACTTACACAAACCTAGGTGGTATAGCTTACTACACACCTAGTCTATATGGTATAGCCTATTGTTCCTAGGCTACAAATCTGTATAGCATGTTACTGTCCTGAATACTGTAGGCAAAATTGTAACACAGTGGTAGTATCTGTGCAGCTAAATGTACCTAAACATAGAAAAGATACACTAAAAATACAGATAAAAATGGTACAGCTGTAGTGGGCACCTACCAAGAATGGATTCTGTGGGACTAGAAGTTGCTCTGGGTGAGTCAGTGAGTGAGTGGTGGGGGAGTGGTAAGGCCTAGCACATTTCTGTAAGGTAGACTTTATAAACATTGTACACTTAGGTTACACTAAATGCAATTTTTAAATTTCTTGCTTCCATAATATATTATCCTTAGCTTACTATAACTCTTTTATTTGATAAACTTTTTAATTTTTTTGACTTTTTGACTCTTGTAATAACATAGCTTAAAACACAAACGTGTACAGCTGTACAAGATAATTTTATAGCCTTATTCTATATACCTTTTACTATTGCTAAAATTTTGGATTTTTTTACTTTTTAAGCATTTTTATTAAAAGCTGAGACACAAACACCTATATTAGTGTAGGCCTGCACAGGGTCAGGATCATCAATATCACTGTCTTCCATCTCTACATCTTGTGCCACTGTTAGTTCTTCAGGTGCAATAACATGTATGGAGCTGGCATCTCCTAGGATAACAATGCCTTCTTCTGGAATACTTCCTGAAAGACCTGCCTAAGGCTGTTTTACAATTAACTTTTTTTTGTAAGTAGAAGGAGTAAACTCAAAAGTAATGATAAAAAGTATAGTATAGTAAATATATAAACTAGTAACATAGCCATTTATTATCATGATCAAGTATTATGAACTGTACATAACTATATGTGTCATACTTTTATATGACTGACCGTGCAGCAGGCTTGTTTACACCAGTATCACCACAAACGAAATGAGTAACGCCTTCTGCTATGGCATTACAACATCACTAGGCCATAGGAGTTTTTCAGTTCCATTATAATCTTATGGGTCCATCATCATACATGTGGTCTGTCATGGGTCAAAACATTAAGAGGCATATGATTGCAATATTGATGTAAAAACTGAGACATTTCAAACAAGAAACAAATTATAGACTTAGCAATTGTCTGGTAGATGACACCTCTTTAATCCAGATAACTAACACATCATCCTCTCAATTCTCCTTTTTTAAATTACGATTTTAAAATAGGAAGAATTATTTACCTAATTAATAAAACCTTCTATGAATTAAAAGTAATAGGAAGCAAGATGCAAGCTTCCCATGTAGAAACATTTTGTTAAGTAATTTCAAGTGATATATTTCATGTTTCTTATGTACCTTGAGTGAGGTATTTACTCCTGTTCTCACCAAATTTTTAAAGGAGCATGCATACACATAGAAGTTTCATTCCAGGGATTATGAATCCTTCATCAATAAAAACTCCTTAAATCAGATTTTCCTCAATGCCTCAGTCAGCATATTAAACCTTTTAAGTGATTAGGGCTGCATTTACAGCACCACTCACCACAGCAATATACAATTAAAATGACTTAGGAAATCTACTTCTTAACACCATGGAAATTTTTAAGTGTGGGAATCAAGAGACATGGGTTCTGGTCCTACTGACTACAACTCAGCTCTCTGAGCTTCAGCAAGTCCTTTAAATCCTTTTGACCTCATTACTCTCATTTATTAAAGGAAACATTTAAATTTAACTGTCTCAAAAATCTTGTTCTACACTACCAAGTATGTCCCCAGTTCTCAAGTTCCCCTGACCCTGTGACTACAAGGCCAAGATCGTAACAGGAATAGCAAACGGCATAACCTCACAGTAAAAAATCCTTAGGAACATGGGAGTAGTCCTTCTATTAGTCAGAAATGGCTACACGATTGTGCAAGTCATGAGGCTGTGTTTTGCGCCCTCCATGACAACTTTTAGTAACACTGATAGTTACCTTTTACTGAGAGTTGATCATTTGCCAGGCACCGTGCCAAGTGAATTACATACGATATCTCAGTTAATCCTCATGACAACCCCAGAGGGCGGTGACATTATCCCCATTGCACAGGTGAGGAATCAGAGGCTTAGAGCAATTAAATAATTTGCCCAGGCCACACAGAGTGTCACCTAGAATGCCAGGCTGCCTGGCTCTAAGCTGGACTTTCCAGAACTGCGCAAGATGCCTGCAGGGGGTCAGGTCGTCCTGGCAAACTGTTCTCTTGCCCCCACTCCTGGATATGCCCACTGAGTCACCCATATTTAATGACACCATGAAGTTCATAATAAACACTCTCTGTCCCTCCCGACTCCATTCCCTTACTCCTCCTAATAATAGATGCAAACGTTAATCGACCCACAGAGCTCAGCTCTTTAAGTGCGTTGTCTCATTTCATCTTCACAGCAATCCTCTGAGGAAGATACTATTATCTCCTCCATTTCACATTGAGTAACAGAAAAGTTAAGTACATTGCCCAAGCTACCCAGCTAATAAGTGCAAAATAAATGTTTGAACTTAATTCTAATTCCAAAAGAAGTAAAAATTTGTGAACACTTGGAGCATTCTACATTAACATGTATTAAACCTTTACAATGTGTTGAGCCCTGTGCAAAGTGCTTCACGTAAACTGTCACAGGTAATCCTCAAAACAATCCTATTAGATAGGTATTAATGTTATTGGTGTCATTTTTTAGATAACAAAACCCTGGCAGTCTTGGGTAAGCATTGAGAGAAAGTCAAGCAGAGGCCATAGAGCCAAATGAATACAACATCAGGCTTTAACATCAATCAGGCTGCTTGTTACAACTGTTAGTGTGTTCTCTTGACAATTTACTTAACCTTACTCCACGTCAGTTTCCCAATCTGTGAAATGGGCGTGCTATGAGAATCTTAAGTGTTAATATATAGAAGGTGTTCAAAACAGTCTCTGGCATAGAGTAAGAACCTTACAATTGTTAAGAAAAAAAAAAAAGCTTAGACTTTGCCTTTTACTAGCAAAGTGGCTTTATCTTTCTGTGTCTTCATTTTATCATTTGTAAAATACAAAAAAAAATACAGTAGTACATACCTTGTATCGTTATTGTGAGAAGGAAATGAATAATTATACAGACAGGAAATGAGTAGGTATGTATTAGAGCATAAGTGCACATGTGTCCAATAAACATTAACTTCCACTGTCATTATTATTATTATATCGTTATCATTTTGATCCTTTTCTTAGTTATACAAAAATCCTCCTCTACCTCAGGAGTGATCCAGCTGGCCCTGCCTGAATCCTTTTTACTCAAAGAAACAGAAAGGATGCCTAAGGTGGTCAGCAATACTGATTATTTCAGCTGAGCCATACATGCAAGTCAGAAAATGCCATTTTTCTCAGAACTCACCCCTAGGAGGGCAGGAATGATTCTCAGAATCTGGGCATGATGGCACCCACTGCACTATGCAAATAAATGCATAATTATGCCCTGTCTTAAAATGTTTTCTAAGACTGTGACTGCCTTACATGACTGCAGGGCTCTCAGGGCAGGGCCTTGACATCTACAGCTTTGATGACTCCTGCAGCACCAAGCTGTAGTCTAAAGTATTGATTGATTGCCTGGTTGACTGACTGATGTAACAATTGGCCCTACAATCTGAAAAGGCAGATGTATAGTGGTTGCGCGTTTACAGGTGCCAGAGCCTGACTGCCTGGGTTTGAAGACTGCTTCCTCCATTTTCTGATTATGTGACCCCAGGCAATTGACTTCACTTCTTTGTGGCTTAAAAATCTCTAAAATGGGAATCGCAATCATCTCTAGTCTGATAATTAATTAACTTAATCATATAAGTGCTTAGAAAAGTGTCTGGCTATAAGAAGTGCTCAGTAGATGTTAGCATTGCTGACTGGCTAGCTCAATTGACTGAAAGTGGTCAGGGTTGTCCGATCACTTTATAGTCATATGGTATGTCCCTGTCTGAATGTTGAGCAGAAAAGAGCTTCCCTTCCTTTTGTGGGTATAGGCTATCCGTCCAACAGTTCCCATGGCAGCTGTGCCCTGCCCATCACTCCAGCAGCAAATGTGTGCCAAGCATACATACCTCCATGAATCATTTTGGCTGTTAAGAATCATTCACCAACATGACCTCTTTTCTTCTTGAGCCATGCTAATAAGGCCATATCACTTGCCACCCACTCATAAATATACAAGTGAAAAAAATTAATCTTGCAACAGTTATACAGACTTGTCCTTGAGCACTAAGAAGAATATCTGTTCTTTTATTCCCTTATTCTAACACTAAGCATTTATTGAGTGTTCTATGTCTAGACCCAGGGCTAGACACTGCAGTTATAACAGTGGAAATCTAGTTTTAGACCAGAATTTATAATCTGGGGGAATGGAGACAGGGGAGGTATAGTGGAAAGAGAAGTAAATAGGCAAACATAAGCCAAGTGGTAAGTAGGCATAGGATTTTAGGGGAGGATGGGAAGGTGGGAGGGGGAAGAGGAAGAGGAAAAGGGAGGGTGGGTTTTCAAAAAATCAGGCACCAAACAAACAAACAAAAAATCATAGGTTCAAAAGAGGTTTCCCAAGAGAAAGTGTCCTCTAAACTGTGATCTCAAGCAAAGCTATGTTAATTCTCACAATTATTCTATTGTGTAGGTGGAGAAACTGAGGCAGGAAGACACTGGTCTGAAGTTGTAAAAATGTATGAGAATGTATGAGTCTTGGGAAGAAAACATTGTTCTGAAGACTTGGAGTTCTTTGCTTCCACCATCACACCATGCTCCCTCCCTCCAAAAGATCTAAACATTTTAAGTTTATGAGTCTGACAACTTCAATGGCATTCCTTACCCAGGCTATAAAATTCTAGCCCTGCCACCACAGAGCTGTTTTTTCTGAATTTCACAAACTTAGAGATAACACTGACTCTAGTTTTCTGGCCAGCAACAGTAATGAAGCCCAGGATCTTGGTTTATATTTGAAGACTAACTTTACAACTGCAAAAAAGCTGTTGCCTGTGACATCCAGGCCAGGGGGTGAGGATAAAAGAAAGGCGCTTTCTTTGAGATTACCTGATTTGGGAGATCTAGAACTCTCTAATAATTTCGTAAATCTTGGATTTTCCTTCAAAGTTATGTTTTTAGAGCATGTTTATATCAGAATACCACGTCATAACAATATCTATATAACAATAAAAATGTACTATTTATTCAAAAATAAATACTCTGAAAAAGTTAAGTAGCTATGATATAATTATTGACTATTCAGCAAAAACAAAGGGGTTAGATCGACATGTCACTTTTGCACAAAGGAATCAATACATAAACATAACTCATATAACTGAGTTTATCAGTAAGATAACTAAGATTTTTCCCATGTTTCACTTCAGTGTGTGTGTCTATCCTCTTGGCTCTGATATAATACAAGCATTTGCTAACCAAGGAACTTCATTTGCCATGGTAAAATTGGTTCAACCGAAATATTCAGATCCTTTGCCAAGCATAGAAAAACTATTGCTGTTCCAGCCAAATCTGGCAGACTTCCATTTTTACAATCATGTAATTTGACAAATGACATACCCCTACCCCATCCTAATTTATTTAGTTGGACTGATTCTACTGTATCAGTATAAGTGTATAACCAAACAAAGAAATGTATTCCTAGAAGAGAGAAAGATATTATTTTGGCATAATTTTAATCAGTGACCTGAGGCGTGCCAAAGTTAAGTCAATAAAGGTTATTTATAAAGCATGAGGCACCACAGTACTGTTAGGAATAAATAGAACCCAGGACTTCAATGCCTGACTTCAGCTAACAGTTCTTTCTCAACTGACGTAATTCCTTCTGAAGTTCTAAAAAAGCAACACTGAGAAGAATATCATCAGCAAGACTATATTTTGCATTCTTTATTCAAAGAATATTTTAGAAATGAAATGTGATAACGATCAGATGTTTACTCCTACAAAGAAGAACGGAGTCATATCAACTTTTGCTTTCCTTGTCTGGTTGTAAACACTCTATGTCTGCGAAGCTGCAGAGAGTCCAAGGAAGGATATAGGCCAAAGTGCGTGGGAAGTGCAGAGAGAGCTTGAGGCTAGAAAGCACATTCGCTCAGGGTAATGGCCATCTTTATTTGGTGCTTTACAGTTTACAAATTTTGTTTTATTTTGACCAATATCCAAATGCCTTCTTCGTGTTGGTGTTGTCCCAGGAGCTCTGGTGTCAGTGGTGAACAAGATAATCAAAGTCTCATCCCTAACATCTTAGTTAATCCTTGAAACAAACTTACGGGAGGTAGATGTTGTCCCCATGTCACAGTCAAAGAAAAGTGAAATTTGGCATGATTCAGTGATTTTCCCAAGATTGCAGAGCTATCTTATTACTGAGAAATAAAAGATTACGAGCTATTCTTATTACTGAGAAAGTAATAAGAACCTGAAAGCTGATTATTTGACTCCCAGGCCAGCACTCCATAAAATAAATCTCTCCACCTCTGGGAGGTGCCCTCAAACCCTTGTGGCCATTCTCAGAGCTTTTTCTGTTTAACCCACCTATTTTTCTGGAGAACAGCTCCAGCAATCAGCCAACTGACCTTTGAACAAAAGGTTGGGCAAAAGGAAGAAGGTTCAGAAACTGAAGACAAGGATTGGGTAGAAGGGGATGCTGTAAAGAAAATGATGTAAGACTCCCCTGCATCAACCTTTCTCTCCTCCCCCATTCCTGAATAAGGGGACGTTTAAGTTTGTCATTATTTTAAAGTAGTTGTTAATTCTGATATTAATGTGTTAACACTTATTTTTTAAAAAGTTTTGGCATCCATCAAATTCTGAAGTTACTCCTAGATATAAAATCATTTAATATTCAGTCAAATATCAACCAATAACAAATCCCATACTAGTCGTTAATCTTTACGCCATGTTTCTTAACACCAGCTGAACATTAGAATCACCTGGAGAGTTTTTAAGCATTACCAGTTCCCTAGAACCCTCTACAGGCTAATTAAATCAGAAACTTTAAGGATGGAACCCCAGCTTGAAGAGTGCTTAAAAGCTCCCTGTGCATCAGAGGTTAATAACCCCTGCCTTACAGTGGTTCTCAAAGTGTAAACCTGGAGACCAGTAGCATCAGCATTATGGGAACTTGGTAGAGATGCAGATCTTCAGGCGCCATCTCAGATCTACTGAATCAAAATCTCTGGGGGTGGGGCCTAGCAAGCTTTATTTTAAGAAGCTGCCAGGTGATTCTGGCACTTGTTCAAGTTTGAGAACCACTGCCTTAAAATATTTTGTCAAAGAGCTATCCTCTACCTAAACACTGAAAACAACTTCTAAGTCATTTTATTCTCTGAAATTAAAAAAGCTACTTGAGAAATACAGCTTGCATTTGAGAAACTAAAAGCCACAGCAAATAAATCCAAACTGAAAGAAGGAGGGGGAAAATTCACTTAATTCATTTTTTCTTCAGTTTTCCTTCATTTTTCATTGATTTTTTTTTTCCTTTCTTTTCTATGGATCAAGTGCTGGAGTTTTCAGAGTGCTGGCCTGATGTAAATAAGTCCCCTTTCTTTTTAATTGCGTGAGACACATGTGAGCACAGAAATATGAGTTACAGATTTACATGTATTAATCTTTGTGAGAGCAGCATTCTCCAAGTATCATGCAAGCCTCATGTGACCTTCTTGGGTGCCACAGGCAGGCGTAAGTTGTTTACATTAGCAAATATGTTTCAACTAAAACACATGTTGGCAGTTAGCACTCTCTCAGCTCCTCGTATAAGCCATTCTGTAGAGAATGAGACTTGTTAGAAGAGTTTGAATTTGAAAAGTGTCTTTTTAGAATTTATTTTTTATATTTATTTATTTATTATTTATTTATTTATTTATTTTTTGAGACAGAATCTTTGTTGCCCAAGCCGCAGTGCAGTGGTGCATTCTCGGCTCACTGCAACATCTGCTTCCTGGGCTCAAGTCATTCTCCTACCTCAGTCTCCCGTGTGGCTGGGATTATAGGCACCCACCACTGCACCCGTTTAATTTTTGTGTTTTTAATAGAGATGGGGTTTCACCATGTTGGCCATTCTGGTCTCAAACTGCTGACCTCAAGTGATCTGCCCGCCTCAGCCTTCCAAAGTGCTGTGATTACAGGCATGAGCCGCCGCGCCCAGCTAGACAGAAAAGTGTCTTTCATATCTAACAAATGAAGAATTCAATACATTTGGATGTTAGATTTTCAAGTGTCCATGGAATACAGGGAGTTAATATGACTGAGCCAAAGCTGTCAAGTAAGACATTTAGAGGTCTCTGAGCCACATTTTGAGTAGACATCTTAGTATAAACACTTGTGGGAAAGATGTACGGGAAATTCATTATTTAGAAGCCAACAGAAAGAGCCCCTCTTGTGGAACTGGGGACATCAACAGTCTGGATATGTACAATTCTGAAGAGCTGAGGGATGTCATTAGAGTAACAAAGGCTGAGGACAAGCAAGCCATTTTCATAAGGCAGAACTGCTACTCAGCTAGTGAGGCCAACCTTTTGCTACAAAATGTAAATACTTCTATATTGACCGGCAAATAGCTGTATCTCTGAGCTCCCACAATGTGACCTCATTGAGCTAGCCACCTTGATGCCCCTCCAGGGTCTCCTGACATCCCCACTCCTATTATGCAGCTGCAGAAGTGATGCCAGGCAGAGCAGGGTGTTCCTGGGCCCTGCTGAAACAGTGCAGCTGGCATCTGTTCTGATGACCAGTGCCCAAGCCATATAGCTTTTTGAGTGTTTGAGTAGCACCCCTATGTCCATAAGCCTCAAAAATGACCCAAAAAGGAAGAAAATAAATTTCAAGTGATGTAAGAAATCATTAAGGTATTTAGTGTCTCAGCTTCACACCCATCTATTTTTGTTCTACAATGAAATGCCCTTAAACATATATATTCTTAAAAGCAGAGGTAGATTCCCTCCAACAAGGCCCTGTTCCTAATAGTAGCATGAGAATTGGCAGTGTTCACAGTGACTATCGTGGTCGCAGTCATGGTCACAGTTGTATTGACATTCCGCCCTCCTTGCTCCTCTCACAGCACACGTCTCTTAACCAGAGAGTACCACGGGTCACCAAACTGAAGGGGGTTTCTTCTCTCAGAGCAAGCACTGAAAAGAGCACAAAGGGGCTTGGAAAAAAAAATTCATAAAAATTACAAGCTTTAGAGTTTGAATGTGAAAACTTGCATGATCTCTTTTTTTGCCTTTATTTCAAAGTGTTTGTTTCTGCTATACTGAAAGCACAGTTTTCCCAATGCACGTGTCCTGATCAGCTGTCGATGAGCTACATTGCAGATTCGTAAGCCAGGAGTCTTCTGATTAACTATCTTCATCCTTCTCTTTCAAGTCTTTCTGGATAATCCAGAGAAAGGAGAAACAGTGAGGAGGCACATGGTACTATGCAGTCAAGCAGTGTCAACTCCTGCTTGACAGGAGGGCCTGACTGTCTGAAGCAGGTTCAGCCACAGTCATACAGCCTCTGAAAAATTGCTTTCAGGCCCTCACCTCCCAAACCTGTTCAATCAGCTTTGCCTGTTGTCTAATCCACACCCACCAATTCTCTCCAGTTCCGTTTTCATTCTCTGCCAGCTCTCTAGGCTAGAGGCTTTACCAGTTCCTTTACTTCCTGTTCCACCCTTGACCCCTGTGTCCCATGGCTTCATACCCTGCAGCCTCAGGACAATGGCTCCCACACATTCAGCCTCAGCTCCTGGAAGCCCACATGAGCAGCATCCCCAACACACAGCCCCTGCCCCCAAACCACTGCTTACTTGAAGGGAGAAAAGGGAGGATGTCCAGGTTTTTTTCCACATCACTATGACATTTTCACAAGGGGAGTTGCTGACCTCAGGATCATTCACTCCACTCCACCTTGTACTGCCATTTAATCAGCTACTTTTAAGCACCAGCTCTTTACAAGTTGACTTCTAAGAGCTTCGGAATCCATGCCTTACCAGAACTTAAATTATTAGTGGAATTACTGATGAGTCAGAATAAACACAAAAGAAAAAGACATTTTAAAACCTCTGCCAAAAAAAAAAAAAAAAAAAAAAAGATTCAAGTAAATGTAAATATCTATGGTTTTCAGCATGGAAAAAAAAGTTCCCTTTGTATGCCTCTTTCTTATGTAGCTGCTAATAAGGAATTTCTATTCAATATAAGCCCCCAAAGCATGTGTCCTATGAAAAGTTCAGCTGCCTTTTCTAGGTTATTCATTTTTTTATTCTAATTTTAATTTAATTAATTTAGTGACCAATTCTTGGCTTTAGCCGTGAGTCCTCTCATCCAAATTCTGATGAAGTTTAATGTGTAAAGAGGATTAACTTTAACGTTTAATTTAAACACTCTAAGGATTATATTATCCATAAATGTCAGTAAATAAGTATTATCTTTACCATTTGGTATACAAAATGTAACACTCTTGTGCTCCCACCCGCCTTGCTTTTTCAATAACAGTGTGCAAGCTTGGTTCAGGGTGTAGTTTTTAAGAAACTGGTGTGTGACCAGCAATATAGGTCAAAGATCCATCTGGCAATTAAACTCCTTTATTTTTCCCCATTTAATGTAGGCTTATGTAAGTTCTGGTTTTTAGTGAATCTGCCCCATTGCGATACTGCTCAGACCTGTGTTGCTTATCAAGCACTTATATTTCAATCCCTGCCAGCGAGAAAGAAACAAGAAATTAGATTTACCACAGCAGCCTGAACCTTCAATCTAGGAATCTTTCTTATCAATTTGTTCTTTATCACAAATATTTTTTGATTCTTCCTAATTTTATTATCATATTCCCTGTTGTTATTATGGCTCCATTAACAGATCTGGCTATAAATTCATTAAAACTAGAGCTCTTGAGAAGCTCACTATAAAATTCCTCACCTTAGACCATTATCCCAAATCTCACCTCTACTGGAATTACAAGGTTTAAAAAGAGGATTAGATTTCCAAGATCACCCAAAAGTCTTACTTTCCTTATTAATTATTTCGTTTTGCAATTATAGTACCATATCAATATCAGAATTTTACTCCACCTATTAAATGCTTCCAGAAACTTCTTCAGTGACCTTATCTCGATATGTGTTTACAAAATAAGATAAGGTATTAACGATGTCACAAGGCAAAGCATTGGAATACCTAAAAATGAAAGAAGAGGGATGAAAATTAACCAGTGCTCACTTGATTTCTAACTTTCCAAATCAGAGTTTTCACTTTGGAAAACAGCAAAACAAAGACATGCTTCTTAATTCACTGTGTTTAAAATTGAACTATATTTCAATAGGTTCCCCCTAAAGTGTATTAATAATAATAACAGCTACCAGTAATTAAAGCATGATCAGCCACCTCTTCTCTGTTGCCTTTGAACCTCTAAGCATCAGCTGCCTCCGGGACTCTTGGCCCTTTATTTTTGCTCCAGCTGCTGCCTCTATGACCATCTCCTCGCAGGAGCTTCTCCAAGCCACTAGGCTCACTGTACCTCAACACCACCCAGAGCTCCTAACCCCTCATGCTCTGCACACCTCTCACCTCTCATCATGCAGAGTCCCTGCTGCCTGGAGTACAAAATGTTCAAGACTTCCTCCTCAACACACATGAGCAACTCCAAAGTGAAAAGTAGTTAATACCCATGCAACAAACACGGAGACTAGGAAACAGTAGATAAATTGTTTTCCTTGCCATCTCCATAAACTTCCCTGGGATGCAGCAATTCACGTGCCCTTTCAGGAGACAGTGCCATGAGACTGTCTGTACACCAAGTAGATGCAGGCTTGTTAACAGCTACTTATACTGGCTTCTTCCTTCATCGCCCTTTTTTCCCTTACTCCCGTTTCCCTGGGATTGCATTCCTTTATTATGTCCTTTTATTTAAAACAGTGTTACAAAAGCGTTTGCCTCAGTCTGTCTATTTTCTGGGAGACCTTGCTACATAAATTAATTATTCCTGCATGGCAAACTACAAAATCTCAGTGGCATATGACTAGAAGGATTTAATTCTCACTTCAAAATTTGCCAGTCAGTTGGGGCAGCTTTGCTTCAGTCTGCAGTTGTTAAAATGACTCTGCTCCTAGCTGTGGGTCTGATTGGACTTAGCTCCTTGCTGCATATTGTGCTGTAGTCAACTCCACATGTATGCATTGATGTATTAATTATGGAGCTCAGACTGAAGGAGCAATGCCTTCCAAGGGAAGTTCTCGCAGAGGTGGCATAGGTACAAGATGTCAGCACAATGGCAAAGCACCATTCAAGCCCCTGCTTGTGTCACATCAGCTAACATCCCATAGAAAAAAGCAAGCCACATGCCTGAGTCCAGGTAAAGAGGAGGAGAGTGCATCTAGTGAGAAAATGCAAAGTCATGTAGCAAAAGGTGTGGGAAAAGGGAGGGATGTAGAAATTAAACCAATAATTCAATCTACCATATCTGGTTAAGATAAATAAGCAACCTTGTAACATACTTAAACAGTTATCTCTAGTTTACAAATGAAAACAATAACTATCCCAAGAGATAAAGGAACTTTCCCAAAATCCCAGTTGTGACTGAGCCAGAATGCTAACACAAGTCAAGTCTATCAGACTCATAAGTCTTATTTATTCACAAATTCCAACTGGATGCCCACAGTGATCCAGGAAGCATGCAATATATTAAGGACACCAAGGCCTATTAAAAGTATCATTCTGTCCTCAAAGAGTATACAGGCTAGTGGCAAGAAAGACAGGCAGACAAATACAGTACAGTAATTGCCATAATGGTAGTATGGGCAAGCTTGCTTGAGTGTGTGGAAGATGGGCAGGCAAGACAGAACTCTACAGACAGTCAGAAGAGCCCTCACTTTTCACATTTTCCACCACAGCAAGCTGCTTGTTTCCAGCACAGCCTGTTTCCTACCTAACCAGGGTATTTGTTCAAGCATTAGTATAAATAGAGCTAAGAAATTCCTGCATGCCTTACTGTGTAGGAATGCCTTGGGCTTTATTTATGGAAAAGACAGAAATGTGGACATTCCTTCTCCAATTAAGATCAGTTTCTTGTATAAGTAACAAAAGATAAAGTAGACCTTCCTGACAATTTTTCTTACTGGGAAAACTGACTAGACATATGCAGAAAACTGAAACTGGAATAATTTCTTATACCTTATACAAAAATTAACTAAAGATGGATTAAAGACTTAAATGTAAAACCCAAAACCATAAAAACTCTAGAAGAAAACCTAGGCAATTCCATTCAAGGCATAGGCATGGGCAAAGACTTCATGACTAAAACACCACAAGCAATTGCAACAAAAGCCAAAATTGACAAATGGTATCTAATTAAACTAAACAGCTTCTGCATGCACAGCAAAAGAAACTAGCATCAGAGTGAACAGGCAGCGTACAAAATGGGAGAAAATTTTGCAATCTACCCATCTGACAAAAGTCTAATATCCAGAAGCTACAAGGAACTTAAACAAATTTGCAAGAAAAAACAAAGAACCCCATCAAAAAGTGAGCAAAGGATATGAATAGACACTTCTCAAAAGAAGACATTTATGCAGCCAACAAACATATGAAAAAAAGCTCATCATCACTCATCATTAGAGACATGCAAATCAAAACTGTTATCACATTCTAAGAACAAGGGGAAGCCATTTAGTATTTAGAAGTCTAGAGAGGAGGTGAGAAGGAGTAACGAGAACCAATTTATCCCAATCAACATGGGAATGAATGCTCCTCCTAAACTCTCCAAGAGAAGTCTTGAGAGTAAAATGCTCACCAACCAGTCAATCTCCCATTGGTGGAATAATTTAATAAAATTTGTATGAAAATGAAGCATGTATTTGTAAATCACACACCCAAAATGCACTGTCACCTGACTAAGGCCCATTCATACTAATGGTAAATCAGTTAGATACACTTTTAAAAGTAAGTCAATACTCAGTGTGTTGTTTTAATAACTGATTTTAATACAGTGCCATTCTGTAAAATTGATGAACACTGTTTGTAATAGCTTATTTATTGCCAAAGCTAAGTGCTGTTTTTTGTTACTATATAAGCTGAGTTTCTTCTGAAAAGAATGAAATACTTCAGGGCTGGGCGCAGTGGCTCAAGCCTGTAATCCCAGCACTTTGGGAGGCCGAGACGGGTGGATCACGAGATCAGGAGATGGAGACCATCCTGGCTAACACGGTGAAACCCTGTCTCTACTAAAAAAAAAATACAAAAAACTAGCCGGGCGAGGTGGCGGACGCCTGTAGTCCCAGCTATTCGGGAGGCTGAGGCAGGAGAATGGCGTGAACCCGGGAGGCGGAGCTTGCAGTGAGCTGAGATTGCACCACTGCACTCCAGCCTGGGCGACAGAGCAAGACTCCGTCTCAAAAAAAAAAAAAAAAAAAAAAAAAAAAAAATACTTCAAATACTTCATCTATTTGCCCAGGAAAGGTGGTATTATTTTAAGCAAAAACCGTTAATTTGATTTTCATTGATGAACTTTAGCCAGTTGATAAATCTTCAAAGGGAAACTTATACCTATATAGGAGCACAATTGGATTTCTGATATGTTAATAAGATTGCTCCCATGAAGACTTTCAACAAGATATATAAACTCTGGGAGAAAAATGCCTTTTTTTCTAGATGACGTATTAATGGTTTTAATGACTTCTTCCCAGCCTGGCATAAACATAGTGCCCACGAAGAAATTATTGGGTCTATGTTTAAATTATCATTTTATGACTTAGATAAATCTCCTATTTATTTTTAAAAGTGTTATCCTTTGTGTTAATTTCCTTAGGATGTCATAACAAATACCACTAAGTTGGTGGCTTAAAACAACAGAAATTTATTATCTCAGTATTCAGAAGTCCAAAGTCATCATACCCATAGGCTCTAGAGTAGCATGTGTGAATGTGCTAAGACAAAGAGTCTAGCTTCTTCAGGGAACTGAGAAAAGGCACCTGAGGCTTAGGCAATGTGTGTTGGTGAGGGAGGACATCATGAGACAAGAGATGGAGGATTCTTCCTTGCCCCTTCCAGCTTCTGGTGGCTCCTGGCATCCCTTGGCTTGTGGCAGCATCATTCCAATCTCTGTGTCTGTCTTCACCTAGCCTCCTCCCCTGTGTCTCTGTGTCTCAAGTCTCCTTCTCCTTTCTCTTGTAAGTACACATTATTTGGCCTATCCAATAAAAAGTCTATTAGACATAGACTTTTTCCTCAAAGATTTTTACCTCAAACTGTGGCAAAAAAAAAAAAAAAAAAAAAAATCTATTGAACGACAACAACTTAAGTCCCATGTAGGCAGTGATCAATGGTCATCCAAACTAAGCTGAGAGAAAGGAAGGAATGCTTCCTAAGTGAAGATGAAAGCAAGGAATGCTTCTGGAGTCCCAGTAGTGGTAATAGTCAAAGTCCATCACAGACCACAATATTCACTACAAGAGACAGCTTAATGTAATATAAAGGGGGTTGGGGAGAAAACTCAGCTCTAGGAAGTAGATGTTATACACATAAGACCAGGAAACAAGCCCCAATAAGCCAGCTAGAGTAGTGGACTGTCCCCCAATTCCTCACTGGAGACAGAAAGCTAAGACAAAGAAATCCAGAAACAAAAAAAGACTGCATACAGGTAGATTGTCAGATGACTTTAACAAGAGTGGATTCAGAAAACCCTTGTCACAGACTGCTGACCACAACCACAGAATCAAGTACCCTTCAGAATTGTGCCCTAAAAAGTAAGGGAGCTGATGACAATTGCCAAATAGCAATTGGGGAAAATACATCTTAATACCTTGATAGGTGAAGTTCCAGCACAACCCACTGGTGACATCCATCCACAAAAAGCAAAAGCAAGTTTCGGTGAGGTAAGAACTGACCACTACTTTCTAAAATACATGTATATTTGTACTTAAAGTACCATGTTAATTTCCTTATTGATCCACATCTGAGGGCTCTAGTATAAATCCTAAAAACAAGATTGTTTTTATGGTAGAACCCACAGCTAACCCATTTTAGGACTTCAATTGTTCCGTTCCTGGTTATACTACTTCTACTCTTATCAGTGAAACTGTTCTTTATTAAACCCTTGAGTTTATTTAAAGAGATAATCCTCTTATTCTGAATCACTGTTAAAATGAACAAATCCAAATCTCTCATTAATAAACTTATGAAGGGAAATCCTCTGAGTTCAGGCAGGGGTGGAAGAATTTTTGCGTTTCAAAAATGGTGGAGAATGATTTTTTTCAATGTTACAATTAGAGTTCAGATTCATGGAACCCAAGACACTAAAAAAAAAAAAAAAATAGCTTAAGTATTACTCCCACCACCACCAAAAGTGTAGAAACAATTGTGTGATAAGAGATAGAGAACTTTCAGCCAAGTGCAGTGGCACATGCCTATACCCCCAGTTACTCAGGACACTGAGGTAAGAGGATAGTTTGAGGCCAGCCTGGGCAATATAGCAAGACTCTATATAAAAGAAAAAACTAGGTAGGTACTTTCATCTGTTATTGGATCACACACTAGTCATCTGACCAGCTATAGCTGTCAGAGATTTATATTATATCTCAGAGCATCTTTTCTTTTTACATTGATAATAAGGGGATCCAATTCCCCCAAAAACACCATAGAATTAGTACAAAAACCATCAAAGGAGACAAATGTAAAGGCATGTTTTACAGTATAAAGTAATACGTCAATGCAAGACATTAGTATTCCTACAACCATGAGCACTTCTTTCCTCTAGGAGTATTTTTCTCATTCAGACTCACCACAGGACCAAAGTAATTGCCAGGGTGTTGGAAGGATTTTGTTTTATGTTCCTTGTTATATAGTTCATGTTCTCATTTCATCTTTCAGGTTTTTATCTTGATTCTTTGATTTGTTTGCTGAATTTTCATTTTGCTTGCTCAGGAATAAAAATCTTCTGTTTATGATCCCTTCGCTGCACAATTTTACTCATTCCACAGCATGGAATTATTGGTGTATCCTTAAAGGCTTCTTTCAAGGGAGCACGTGGGCTTGAAGAAAGAATGACTGCAGATGTTCTTTTGGTGCTGATTGACTTAAAGAAGTGTGACGGGAAAGCAAGCTATTTCTCACTAACTTGGTGCCTTGGAGGTAGAGGGGAACACAGATCTTCAGCCTTGCACTCCGCCTTCAAACACAGGGAATCATTTGATGCACCTGCTTAGATGCAGACTTTTCCCTCAAACAAGATTCTTTCCACCCTGGCTGAAGTTCTCCCTGACAATAATAATTACATTGGTGTTTCTGAGGGACCCCAATGTGAGCACTAAGCCAATAAGAAGTAACACAAAAGAGTCAGCGAATAAACAAAAATATCACATTACTAATCCAGACTATATGGAAGAACTTTGCTTACTGTAAGAAACACGTGCTTGCTCACTCTCAAGCCTCAGTCTACTAGACTCAGAACAGCCCACCTGAGGGAAACTTTGAGACCACCAAGCAGACACACTTACTCAGGTCACTGTCTCCTGCTGCTCTGAGTGGAGAGTGAAAAAAAAAAAAAATGAGATACCAAATCTCCCCACCCCCAGTAATTTTAATAGAATAGACCTCTACAAGCAAAGAAATTGGAATAACGGCTGTCACGAGCCAAGCAGGTCACCAGGAGGAACAGTAAGGAATGAGTCACAAGACTGAGTGTACACAGGGATCATCCCTTCTCACAGAAATAGGGAATCAGGTGTTTCTCCTTGATAAAGAATAATAGCTAACATTTATTCAGTTCTCACTATGTGCCAGGCACTGCTATAAAGCATTATCTGGATTAACTCATTTAATACAACCAGCATATGAGGTGAGTACTATTTCATTTTTACAATTTTTAATTTTTATTTTAAGTTCCAGGGTACTTGTAAAGGATGTGCAGGTTTGTTACATAGATAAACATGTGCCATAGTGGTTTGCTGCACCTATCAACCCAACCCATCACCTAGGTATTAGGACCATCATGCATTAGCTATTTTTCCTAATACTCTCCTTCCCCCTACCCCAAACCTCAACAGGCCTTAGTGTGTGTTCTTCCCCTCCCTATGTTCATGTGTTCTCATTAGTACTATTTCATTTTACAGATGAGGAAACTTGAGGCACATAAAGGCTGTCATTGAGAGAAAGGAAAACCATAACTAAGTATAAAGTTCACTGAGGAGCAAGCAATATCATAGCACTTATAGAACTTTATGAGAAACTCCAGCCTAAATGGAAGAGTTTCTTCTACATTCAGGTTTCTGCTCCCAATACATCTAGGGCTGTAAGAAAATACCTACACCAAGTGCTCTTCATAAACTGGGCTGACCTTTATGGGGTATGGCAGGAAGGACAGGAGGAATATTCCTCTCTCTCCAAAATGTCTCTCCCTTAGGCTGGTATGGAACCTGCACAAGATCCCCACTGACTTCTCTCCTCCTTCAGTTAATTCATTCAAGGTGAGCTATAGAAGATAAATGGAAGCAGCACAGGGTAACAACGAGTTACAATCAGCCTTTATCTCCTTGCAACATGTTAATTTGGAGGTGAGGGTTTGCACTAGGAATAGAGCCTTGGTGAAATGAGACAGAAGCTATAGAAGGTTAGAAGAGAAAGAGGAGAGTTCTCAGGGCGTGTGGCTTGGCGAGAAAAGCTCACAGACATCCAGGAAGCAGTAGTGAGAGGGCACCAAGGACTGAAGGACTGTGAGCACCAAACAGGGAATAGTCTGTCCTTCCCTCCTTCACTTTATTTGATGAGATGTCCCCAAGTCTTTCTTTGGGGGACTTTTCCTGTTATTTGCAGAAAGGTCGCTATTCTCAGTCTCCATCACAATAAAAACATTCATCTGTCCCTGAAGCTCTTCAACTGTCCACCCCCACCCCAGCAAACACTCGCTCCTCCTTAGAGTCTGTGAAGTCAGAAGTGGTTAAAACAACATCAGTCCTAGCTCTCTCTGTTCTCCCACGCATTAGTTTCCTGTGTCTGTTGTAACAAATTACTACAGACTGGGTGGCTTAAAACAATAGAATTTGATTCTCTTACAGTTTTAGAGGACAGATGTCAGAAATGAAAGTGTTGGCAGGGCTGCACTCTCTCTGGATGCTAAAGGGCAGGGGTCCCCGAACCCCAGGCCATGGACCTGTACCAGTCTGTGGCTTGTGAGGAACCAGGCCACACAGCAGGAGGTGAGCAGCAGGCCAGTGAGCATTACCACCTGACCTCCGCCTCCTGTCAGATCAGTGGCGGTGGCATTAGATTATCATCGGAGCAGGAACCCTACTGTGAACTGTGCATGTGAGGGGTCTAGGTTGCACACTCCTTATGAGAATCTAATGCCTGATGATCTAAAGTAGAACAGTTTCATCCGGAAACCATCCCCCTCCCCAACCTGTCCATGGAAAAAATTGTCTTCTCATTTCAAACTATGAATTTAATTACATCTACAAAGATCCTTTTTCCAAATAAATTTATACTCACAGGTCCCAGAGATGAGGACATGGACATATTTTGGGGGGTACCAACATTCAACCCACTATACCCCACCAAAAAACAAGTGAGAAAAATGGAAAACCATACTGCACTAGCACAATATATTACAATCCACCTCCCTCCCTCATCAAGCAAAACACTAACATGAAAGATTGCAGAGATACCCTGAGGAGAAGGCCAGAAAAAACCACTGGGTCCCCATCCCAACCATGTTGCCAACCACGCATGTGACCTTGGATGATTCATTTATCCTTTCAGGGCTTCAGTTCTCTTATCTGTAAATGAGGGATTGCTCAGATGCTCTTTGAGTAGTCTTCCAACTTCAGCATCTTATGATTCTACAGAAAATTCCAAGCATATTTTAAAGCCCAGCATGCACACAGAAAACAGACAAAAGTAATGTTATCACAGCTAGTCTTTCATTTGGCAAACACTGTTGAATGCCTTCTTTTTCCCAGTAAAAGAAGTCCTCAGTACCTCAATAAATAAGCCATTGCAGTAACTAAAACAATAATCTCCAGAATCTTTCAGTGATGCTAAAATCAACGAACCCCCCCCCAAAAAAATTAAACTGATTTTTGCAAAGTCTATTCTAGCAAAAAAGAAAAAGAAGGAGGAGGGAAAGAAGAAAAAAACCTGGCATAACTAATCTAAAGCAGAGCTGCCTAGTGGTGGTTCATAACTGCTTGACACACACCCAATTTTGTACTGTGCTAGGGGGATGTTGTGGTGAAAAGTATGGGTTCTGGATTTAATTCCACCTGTAATCAGTCCTAACTCTATGAGATCTTGAACAAGTCCCTTAACTTTCCAGAACCTGTGTGCTCACCTGAAAAAGGAAAAACTGTAACAATGTAAATTCCAAGGAGAAATGGTGAGGACCCAACTTGAAAAGGTATGGAAAGCATTTAGTAGCAGCTGCCTGGCATAGGTTGTTTCCTTCTCTTTGCCCTGCCCAGGTGAAAGTAAACACATCTGGCCTTAAACAAAGTTGTAAAGTGTTTGAAGTTCACTTTTCACCTGCTCTCCTGTACTTTTCTTTTCCCTCTTGATGGCAACCCTTCCAGGCAAAGAACTTATCATTTACAGTTGCTCACTGATTAAGCTGCCTTCCAATTATTTTGTCTCTAATTGTAGAATGTAGGAATATGACCAAAGAGATGAAGGGCGATTAGGAGGTAAGAGTGGAGATGCTGATTCTGAAGTCTCTTGAAACGAAACTAGACCCCATCAGCTGACTCAGACAGGGAATCTGGTTCAGACGTTTTAGAAATACATCCAAGGACTGAATCCAAGGGGAGATAGACTCTGGTTTCTTATCTAAGCCAAACCAAAATCTATGATCTCACTCAAATTTGCTGCTAGAGGTGATTTAAAGTAATGATGGGAAGATGCATATTCTTAAAATGAAGAAGCCAATCCATTGTCACATTCACCCAAGTTTACATATTGTGACCACTTCTATCGCTCTAAGATATCAAGATGCATAGTAAATGTTTTCTGAAATAAAATTGTTTTATTAGTATTTGGTGATTTTTTTTCTTGCCTAGCCCTTTCCCATAGCTGTTACACAAGAAAGCACTCTCTATGCTTCCTAACTACAATTATGAAATTTCCAACAAGAGCATGTGCTAGAATTATACTCTTCATTAACAGAGGCAGTTAAAAGTGAGTGTGAAGGTTTGGGCTTTAAAGTCTGACAGGCCTAGATCTGTATTCCAGATGGTGATGATTTTTTCACTCTCTGCTTCTGTGATATCTTGGGAAAGTTACTGTCCCTCTTTAAGTCATAGTTTTCTCATCTACAAAATGGGAACAATAATAGTAAGTTGCTATGCAATTTGCATACTCATATATGCATATGAGTATATTATACTCATTATGAATGCACTATGATTATCATCCAAAACATATACATGAAAATAAAACTTTATTGCTTCAGTCTTGGGAATGGGAGAAGCATTAGTCTGAATAAATAAAATACTTAACTGCAAAATAATTATAAAGAAAAGAACATAAAAGAGTGCCACATTCTCTATTGCCTGGTGAAGAGCCTGCTTGTGTGACAAACCAATAGATAAGATAATTTTGAGCCCATGTAAGGGACCCATGATAAGCAATTTGACTTCAGGGAAGCATTTTTAAAAAAGAAAGAAAGAAATGAACCAAGCTGCCCACAGGTCAGTCCAATTGTCACAACTGCCAGATAGGCCAATTTTAGGTTCTGATTATTTTCATCACAAGGACAATTTGTCAATTTGGTCCATTTATTTTTCCATTCAACAAATAGCAGCCAGGCGTGGTGGCTCATGCCTGTAATCCCAGCACTTTGGGAAGCTAAGGTGGGCCGATGACCTGAGGTCAAGAGTTCCAGACCAGCCTGGCCAATGTGGTGAAACCCCATCTCTACTAAAAATACAAAAATTTGCCGGGCGTGGTGGTGGACACTTGGAATCCCAGCTACTCGGGAGGCTGGGGCAGGAGAATAGCTTGAACATGGGAGGCAGAAGTTGCAGTGAGCCTAGATTGTGCCATTGCACTCCAACCTAGGCAACAAGAGCGAAACTCCTTCTTAAAAACAAAACAAAACAAAAACCAAAAAAATAGCAATTATTAATATCAAGGGACTGTGATAGGAACACGAAGATAATTAATACTTAGCCCATGGCCTATAAAACTACATATATGTTCTGTGCACACGCAAGCATACCTAAAGCTTGCATATATGTAAGTAGTCAGATAATCATGTAGAAATTTAGCTCATTCAGTGTTCTCCATATTTATAAGAAAAATATTCATTCATTCCTTATTTCTCAAGATTATTGACTGGAGGAGGTCCCGCGAGAGCTGCTAGACTCAGCATGGTAGACAGAAGATGCTAGTGCTGCTGAGGCCCAGCGGGACAAATTGACACTCGCCTGGTCCCTGGAGAAGGAGTTTAGGTTATCACTCCCACTACCACCAGTTTACATCCAGCCCTGGTTTCCAGTGTGACTCTTTGGTGAAGGCACAGTGGGTGAACATGATCTTTAACCAGATCCAGCCATAATTTTCCCAAGTGGAGTTGTTGAGCCGGGCCTTGTGGACGGTGGACCCACTTGGCTTTGGGAACCCAGAAATCACCATCTTGGGATGGTGGTATCTCCAGAATAGAGGGAGAGCATGCACCTCAGCTTGGCATTGTGGCACTGAGACCATCATGCCTGAGGTCAGAAGATGAAAGTGATTTGATGAGTTCTTGAGGTCCCATGCATCATGTCCCACGCTTTTCCACATCCTATTGCTTATGACAGCCTACGTTACTGTCAGGAGCACTGCGGGACCAGTCCTGCTCCTGCGGCTAAAATTGAAGAGGGGCCAGTATCGTTCCATCTCTGTATTCCTAGTTCCTGTGTCTTGATAGCAGTTTACTTTGATGTAAGCATAAGTTTGTATACTATTTTAATAGAGAAATGAATTTCCTTGTTTTATGTCCAATGGCGTAAATATCTTGGCTCACATAAAATAAAGCAAATGTAAAGAAAAAAGGATGATTGGTAATATTAAAGAATTTGGATAAAGCATTTAAAAGTTTCACTAACAGCATATGAAAGCATATGGATAATTTAGATGACTTTTATTTTGGTTGCACTGATACTGACACTATTTTGAAAAAATTAAAAGCATGGGCAATTGATTAGAAATTTCAACTAATTCAAGTGAGCTCCCAGAGTTGTCAATTAGTTGTATTTATTTCTCTCTAGCTGCTTAGCTACATATTTGTTACTTTCCTGTTGCAAGAAAATTAACTGGAGCAGCACAAGTATTTAAAGTAGACAACACTTAGGAGCCTGACCCAAGTTGCTATGTATACATAGTACTTGGGAGAACATACAATTGTCTTTTAAAATATTATTTAATTTTGACCTTCACTAATGCTCCATTTTATTCCTCTGCATAGTGTTTTGGTTTTGGTTTTGGTTTTTACAAGATAAACAACTTAACAAGTTGTAGGCCTATCACTGAAGAGTGCTCTCTTCATTATGAGAGTACAGCCATTCATAGTTTTAGTTTATTTTAACATAAATAAACTATGAAAGCAAGTAGGAAAGAACACTGACTATAACTAGAACAGTTAAGGTTCATAGGGAACTTTGTATTCATAAGGAGAAATAACATTTTTCATAAATTTTAAATTTGGTTTTTGGTTTGCTGTTGTTGTTGTTGTTTTGTTTTTTGAGACAGGGTCTCCCTCTGTTGCCCAGGCTGGGGTGCAATGGCGATTCTTGTGCCTCAGCCTCCCTGATAGCTGGGACTACAGGCATGTGCCACCATGCCCAGTTAGTATTTTTGTGTTTTTAGTAGAGACAGAGTTTTGCCATATTGGCTAAGCTGATCTCGAACTCCCGGCCTCAAGCTGGTCTGCCTGCCTCTGCCTCCCAAAGTGCTGGGATTACAGATATGAGCCACTGCGCCTGGCATAAATTTGCTATATTTTTAATACAGAATAATTAGCCAGCCCTTTTGACATAGAATATAAGAATGAATGAAAAGGGTGGGGGTATTTTTAACTTCCTCAGGCCAAAACAATCCAGTGGTTGGAATTGACACATTATATATCATCTAAAAATATTCCAGCCTATCATTTTATACTACAAAGACCATGTCACTTATTTTTTTTAATTGGCCTGAGACAAGGAGGTTTTCATTAACTCTCAACATTATTCCAAAGAAGAGTCAGCATCAGATAAAGCCATATACTTTTTTAATTATGTGTAACTACGCCAAGGTGTTCTTGGGGAGGAAAAATAAAAAGCTCCCTCATAACCCTTACTAAGAATCTTACCATAGGGACTTTACTCTTATTTAAATTAAGAGTCAATCCTTTATTAAATATATTCTAACTAGCTATTACTATTATAGGAAAATCACCTCTATGAATGAAGAGATTAGGGATAGGAGAGGCAGGGGATGTCTGAACTGGATTGCTTGGATTTTTATAATTCATCAACACTTTCAGAGAATGCTTTCTAAAACTATAAAACATTGTTTTCACATTTAAGCATTATCCTATACTAGGTGAAGTGTGCAGTTAAATTTTGGGCTAAATCTTAAATAAGGGCTACATGAACTCACTAGGGAATGAGACAATATCTTTGATAAATAAATTGGAAACATTCAAAGAATTCATATGAGTTGTCTAAATGAGTCAGAGGGTTTTCCCATCTTGATTATTATTTATCCTATTCTTTATTTGTTTTTGTTGTCAAAATTATAAGTAGATAGGACTTAGAGGAAATGTTGATATATAATGTATGTATATATGTGCATAAATATTTATGCACACATTTATACAGGGTAGTTTATTTAAAATTGCAATGCTTCATATGAACCTCCTATTTTGAATTTTTTAAGCAATTTTTCATTTCTGTACATAGAGAATACAGGGTATAGGCACAGAGAATGTATTCTCAATTATGTAGCTATTTTAAACTGTCTTTTTAAATGAAAACTTTAATGAAACAAAATGCCACATATAGTTTAATCATTTTACTTCTAAGTAGGATAGAGAGATCAGATTTAGCTTTCTTAAATGTTTCACAACAACTTATTTGTATTTTTTTATACTGTGAACTCAAATAGAAAGGAAAAATCCTGGTAAGAATAACAACTTCAGAAAAATCCATTGTTCAAAATAATAGCAAAAACCACAGTCAGTGACTTCAAAGACAGTAAGGTATTTTTCAGCTCAATAGTAATGTTTATTAACTAAAACCTAACACTAGTAAAGAAAATGTGGCTATTATAACACAGTCCCCTTGGCCATCAGTTGCTTTGAAGGTCTGGGTTTATACCAATTTCATAATTTTCAGGTATCTGCTTATAACCTCAAGTAGGAAATCAGAAATGATAAATCAATTAAAATCAGTGAATATTATCCAGATAAGTATTTCATTCTGTTTTAGAATTAATTTTTTATTTCACATAAAAATGTTTATTTTTATTTACTCCCAACTCCTCAACTCTGCTCTATCTTTCACTATCCATAGGCCATAGACAGACAGGCATAGGCCAATGAGCTAGTAATAAATAGAACACAAATGTTGGTTCCCATGGGGCAGCAAGTAGTCTGGTACATGGTAACAGAGGGAAACCTGGAGGGTTATCGTGCTTCTACCCCAGCCTCCCAACTCAAGCTCCTCTGTCCTGGCAGAGTTCTCATTCCACATGGACTGCGTGATCACCAAACTTGGCACTTCTGGTGGCATATCCTCTTTTGAGTAACTCTCATAAACATGCCTGCCTGCGGGACATCCAGATTTGCTGGTTGGATAGTAAAGCAATGTAAGAATAGTCTTGAGCCTGATCTTCATCCTTCCCCTCTTTCAAATTCCAGGAGCCCTCTGAGGTCTGGACTAACTCACTGATTGGGTTATACCTTTCCAGGGAAATAGTATTTGGAAAGGCTAAACAAAATATTCTTCCTTAGTTTTCTCATACCTCTCAGAAGATATATTTTTTAAAAAATAAACTAAGCTAGCAACATTTAAACCAAATCCCTGCATTGTTTACAATACAAAAGATTGTAAAAAAAAAAATTGTTGGAAAGGTGAGAAATTAACTTCACGTATAGTTAGAAGTAAAGTTTTCATTTAAAGATGTAATACCACTTAAATTCAATTTGGGAAACAAAAAGGACTCAAAAAACAGTCTGTTAAAGTCAATTTGCAAATCATTCCACTCTCTTTTTCTTTAAGTTTTATCTTAGGTTCAGAGCACATGTTCAAGTTTGTTTTATAGGTAAACCTATCACAGGGATTTGTTGTACAGATTATTTTGTCACCCAGGTACTAAGCCTCATACCCAATAGTTATTTTTTCTGATCCTCTTCCCTCTTCCATCTGCCACCTTCCAATATGCCCCACTGTCTGTTGTTCCTCTCCTTGTATCTATGAGTTCTCCTCATTTAGCTCCCACTTATAAGTGAGAATACGCGTTATTTGGTTTTCTGTTCCTGATTTAGTTTGCTAAGGATAATGGCCTCCAGCTCCATTCATATTTCTGCAACAGGCATGATCTCATTCTTTTTTAACTATTCCACTCTCTATCACTCTTTCTTCTTCCCCCAATCCTGAACCCTACCATGTCAGTTTAACCACCTCTTTTCTTTCCTTTCTCTTTGCTCATTTGCATATAGTTAACAGATGCCATGAATTTTTCTTTTTAATTCAGCATCATCGAAAAATATTACTTACATCATCCAGAACTCAGCTTAAAAAATTACCAAAAAACGAAGCTACCAGATAGTAACTGAATCATCTTCTTCAGCCACAGTCTCAAGCCTCAACTCTGCTTTTTCCTCATTTTAGGTAAGTCATTCCTTTTCCTTTCTTAAATTATTTTCTCTGTATTCAATAACACGTTCTTCTGGATTTAGAAAGGAATGTGATATATGAGGAAAAGGAATATGATATATGTACCCTAGAGGAAAACAATAAATAAATATTTCAGGATGGAAAACATTATTTTTATTTTTATTGAGTTTTCTAGATTCTATTTGATTTGTGTAAATCAGAAACCAGTAGAATGATATTAATGAATTAATGAAAAGCAGAATGAGCTATCAATTGTAACAAAAAGAATAAAGAATTTCAAGAACACAGCTTTAACCATGCATGGCTGCGGGGAGAGAAAAATAACAAAATGCTCTCAGTGAATACATCTCTGAGAGAAGAGAGGAAATTCCTAAGGAGAGGATAAAAAGAGCAAATATCAAAAAAAAAAAAAAAAAAAAAAGGGTAAGAACCCTATTGCTTTTCTTAATTGACAAATAAAAATTGTATATGTTTATTGTGGACAACATGATATTTTGAAGATTACGATCACATTTGATTCATAAATTACATTCAGGAAAAAGAAATTCTCAAAAAGTTGGGGAACATATGAATTTGAAAGAACATTAATACTCAGATAAGGACAGTACATGACAAAGTATTCTTGTTCCAACATTTTCTCTCAGGAAATTTAAACATCTTTCAGTGAAGCACCAGTTTCTTGAAATCAAGCATGAGAACAAAACTAAATTCACCTGTGAAAAAAAAGACGCAGCTAAACAAAAAAGCAGTTGTTATAACCTCAAGAGTGGCATGAACAAAATGATCAACATTCTCCCAAGTGACAGTACAAATATCAAAAGTCCTAATAAGTGGAAGTGGCCCTGTCATGACAAAAGGTGTAGTATTTGTACAATTTCCAGATAAGAACAAAGTCCTGATGCCAAAACAGTAGCCGCACTGTTTGTTACACGTGATATTTGAAAAACATGACAACCATCTCAATCAGCTCAAGTAGCACTCATGGTAAGGGTGAAATTTTATCAACATTGGTTAACTTACAGTGTTTTGAAAAATAGCAAGGAGATAAATTGGTGGATTAAAAGATAAACTACTCACAGGCAGACAAACAGAAGGACAGATAGAGTTACAATCAAACATGTACTTTACTCAGGCAGAAAGATAATAACCAGCCCCCAAGAAGTGACGTGTCTGCTAGGAAAGCCCTGAACATAGAATTTCCTGACTTTGTTTTTAATTTAGTTCTTTCAGGCATCACGCTGCATAACCAGGTGTTACTCTCTAAAAGTCTCTATGACACAATTTTCCATCTGTTAAATGAGGCTAATAATATTTTCATTTTTTCTAGGGTAAAGACGTGAAATATTTGGAGAACTCTGGAAAACATGCCCCCTGCTAATTAGAGCTTTTTGATGTGACATCATTTTCTTCAGTACTTGGAGTTCAGTCAGGAGATATACAGTGCAGTTGTGAAATTATGAAGCATGAGAATGCATTACCAAGGGACATAGGAGGCTCTTTGCTGAAAAGGGTAGCTGGCTATATTTCTGGAAGTAATTTAAACATAGGCTGAGGGAGAGGAGTACCCTCTAGATCCTTTCCAGATCTTACTTTCTATGAATTCTAATTTCTCTTTCCCATTTAGAAAAATACAATGAGATCCATGGTGTAGAGACAGAAAATAAGGCTCTGTGTGCCCTCAAGCCTTACTTTCAAAAATACCACAGCATTCTGGAGGAGATGGTCTTGAATTCCTGCAATGGCACAGGTATGAGAGTTTCTACCAGAAAACAGGAGACTAGATTGATTCTTTCATTCTCCTCCTATGCTTCCTAAAACTGAAAAGCCATACATACAAATTATATTTATCCATCCCTCCTGGAAAAGGCCAAAATGAAGCCAGTTTTGGATCATTTTCAATAATGGGACAAAGCTGAATTGGGAATAACCTTTGAGATCAGTCACTGTCTTTTTGTGATAAAATGGACCTTGTAGAAAGCTACCTGGTGTTCTCCCCTAGCTAACATTCTACCACCAACAACTGGTACGTAGTCCAGCATTGCTCCCCACAGGCTATGTCCTTGAAATCACTATATTTGCACTGCATTTGTGTCCTGACACCCTTCCACCCAAGATGTCTTCTTCAGCACAAGAAGTCATTTCTCTTAAAATTTCAAATGACTTTGCTACAATAATAGAGTTGCTAACTATATCTAGGTAAGCAATGATAATAAAAATCTGATTTCTACTTAAAGTGTGGCATGGTTTAACACAATAAAAAGATTCCTAACAGGTTTTTCTAGATTTCGCTCCTACTCAACTTGCATGTTTTTGCAATATAGATGTTCTTATTACTCGGATCTTACTTCTATCTCTCCTTGGTTCTGGAATAAAACTACTTAAACCTAACTCAGAGATTTTATTCTTCCTTGGAATTATTGGGAAACAGTTCTAGTAAACCACATTCCTGAGATCCTATATTAGGCTAAGGCCAAACTAAAGCATTCATTTTCCTATGGCTCAGGAATATCCCTGAGCTAACCTTTCTCTTCCTAAACTGCCCAGGACAAATCATTTCTCATCCAATCATTTCTCATTTCCTCCTCTTTAGCATTTAAAACATTTCTGACTTTCTCCATCCCTCAAGAAATATATTTGCTTTTCCTGCCTCTGCATTTTTCTTTTATTTATGAAATATTCCATATGTAAGTTCTATATTTCTTTCCCCCAGAGGCCCCTGATCTTCTGGTTCTGGTTGCCGTTGGTTCAGTGTACTAGTTAACATTTTGGACTTTGGAGTTAGACAAACCTAGATTCAAATTCCCACTGTGCCACTTACTGACTATGTGACCTGAAGCAATATTCTATCCACTGTGGCCTCCAGTGGTTATAAGCTTGTTGGTTGACCTTGGGTCAGTGACACAATCATGCCAAACCTCACTGTCCTCATTTGTAAAATGACAGTACCTACCTTGTAGTAGGAATAAGTGTGATTGTCAATACAAAACTGTTTAGTACAATAGCTAGATTAATTAAGCACTCTGTAAATATTTGTTATTACCATTATTACTAATTCAAATTACTAGATGCATTTTGTATATATCAGGTTTCCTGACTTCACTTTGTTCTCAACAAATACTATTATTCCTACCATGTGGCCTATATCACACTTCATTAGCCAGAGGACAGATGAAGCTTAGAGTAGAAAGCTAGGAGAGCAGGAAGCATTGCCACACTTTACACAGTCAAAGCCATTTAAACATGTCTGAATTTGAGTTCTGCTGAGTCCTTACTTGCCCCCATCTCTCCTGTGTACTCCGGCTTACTAATAAAGCAGCTTTCATATAAATACATTAAAGCCTAAACATTGAGATCATGATAATGAATATGAGGGCTATGACTATAAAACATCATTGAACCAGAGACCTGCTATGAAACCACATGGTAAAGACCACGAGGGAGGAATCTGCATACACACCAAGTGCCTTGGGATCCCATAGTGGGAAAAGTCAGTGCCCCAATTAAAGAGAAACTCGGGGTGGGGAATCAACCACAGCATCAATCACCTCACTGAACCCAGGCTTGTTTCAGCTGACGTAGCTGCCAACTTCCAACGTCCCCTCCCTCCCTAATTGCTCTCAATCTATTCCTCCAGAAACTGAAAGCCCATCAAAGAGGATATCTTCCCAGAGAGAAGTTGTTCCAGTTACTACAAACTCTTGCTAGAAATTCCAAGAAAGTTTACAAGGTACCTTTCTAAGATGACATTGAGTAAGTCAGAAGCATTCCAAGTACCAATTATCATGCAAGAAAGGGCTTCACTTCTAGATTTTGTTGTTTGTGGTGGTGGTGATGCTGGTGTTCTCTCTGAAATCCAGCCCAATCTCCAAAAAAATAAAAGAAGTACAAATAGTAATACAAATTATTATTACTTACACCAATTAAAATAGAAGTTTTGAAGGAGTAAGGAGCTAAAGGAGGTAAAAACTGGGAGCTTTGTATATTAAAAGGTTTTTGTAATTTGAAAACCAAGATTGTGCTGGCCAAATAGGCTTTTTTAAAATCAGCATAGAAATCAAATTTGCTTTTAATGAATGTAGACCCAAACAGTGATATCAGATCTGATAAGGACTCGCAAAGCCTGAAAGAGTACAAAAAGACCATAGAAGAACTATATTATATTCCTGCACTTACAGGAATGGTCAGCTCAAGAGATGTATCCAGTTCTGAGTGGCTGTAAGCTTTATTTTCTGAACTTGCTACCAGAAGTTAAAAGAAATTCTATATAACTGCTTTTGATGGAAACACAAACTGATCGATGTAAATGAAATACATAAAGCAGTTGGTGTCTTATTCATTCCCACAATTATAAACGAAATTAAAAGATCAAAAGTTATAGACTTTGGGGATCTTCTTTTCACTGATGAGCCCATGGACTTTGCCTTCTCTAGTACTAATAACTGTGTTGACCTATTTTTTCCTGTCTAATTCTGGATATGCTAAAACTAGGTGGTTACAAACAAAACCCAGAAATACAATTTACATTCTAATGAAATGACTTTAAAATTATTCCACTTTTTACTGTGGCTTTACCTGTTGTCCCACAATGCAGGTTTCTACGGGCCTCTGCTTGGAATGACTCTCTCAATGTAGATGACAGCCAGAGTTGAATGGGGAATCCAGAAACCGGGGATTCTGGTTCTTGATACAATCTATATGCCAATCTACTTCATTAGTTCTTCTTTATTTACAGTTTGGTAAAGAATATGGGTGGAGATGTTCTGGGCACACTTGTACACATGTCCAAACTGCTTTGAAAAAGGAAGGGCAAGAGAGTGGTATCCAAGTTGGAATCAGGCAGGCATTTCAGATTTCAAGAGACAAACTGGAAAGGGAACATCTGTTAGATCCCCTGGGTTTGAAGGCAGTCTGTGTAAGTTTTCATATCTCTGAATGTGTGCACACAGTGGAGAGGGTGGAGCCTTCCATCCTCAAATCTGAAAAGATTGAGAGATTTTGGAGGACCCAGATGTGCCAAAGGTCAGAGGGATCAATATACAGGCCCTACCACAGAAAGGGGGAAAAGGTTCGAATAGAAAACTGCTGAAGAAGGGAAGCCACTGAGCGGTAAGGAGTTTCTGAATAATTAAAAAGTTAAGAATAAGCAAACTCAGTTGCGATGGGGGAAGGAGGTCGGGTGGGGGATAAAAAAAAGCAGTTGATGTGGTAATTAAGAATTTGGTGGGAGCCTGGGCAGGTCACCTCCTTTCTCAGATCAGAGCCCCATCAGAAATTCTTTCAAGTGTCCTTCTGCGTCGCCAAAGATGACAACAGCAAATCAATAAGTGCTTGAAATGAAAGGGGATGTTGACTAGCCCCCAGGCTACAGATTTCCCGCCGCCAGTCTTTTCTGAACTCCTATAGCGTGCCTTTGCACTGCCTCTCTTAAGAAGAGCTACCTTTTATTCCTATTCTCAGGACGAAGGTAAGTGCTCAGTTAGCATATCTATTAAATGTGGGCTCTGGTTCCAGCTCTTGGATTGCGCGGAAAGCTCACTGCCATAGCTCGCCCAGCCTGCCGGAGGGGCAGACAAAAAGAGGAAGCTTGGCCTGGCGGCTTGCGGGGCCACGCACCTCCAGGGCTGCCCCGGAGTCTTCCAGAGTTTAACGCCCCTGGGTTAGAACTGTAAGGTCCCGGTCCGAGCAAAGGGCCTGAGCCACCGTAGCCTTGGGAGCGCTCCTTCCACTTGAATGCACTCACAAACAAGCGCAAAATCTTTTTAACAACAGAAGAGAAAGACCCCTGCTCCATAATTAAAGCTAGGAATCACCGGAAACTCCGTTTTGAGTTCCAGATATTGGTCTATTACCTTTCTAATCTTCATCCCTCCTGTAATATGTCTTGATTTAACAATCTTTGCAGCGCCCAGCATTTCCCGGACATTTTAATTGGGTAATTCATTAGTGAGTCAATACAGACATTTATATATTCTTTTAGCTCAAGTGGTTAAGTACTAATTTCGAAATGATTATAAAACACTGGAATCGGCAACGCATACTAATTTTAATTTATATGCAAATCAATTGGTTCATCTTAAATGCCTTTTTTTAAAAAAAAAACAATTATTGTATTGTAGCATCGGAGGCATGGATCAAACCTCTAGAATAGACAATTCGGAAACAAGACCTGGACTAGGAAGACAATTTAGAACAGCCAACAAATCAATAATGTTTGAGGCAGTTAAACATCGCTAGCCATTGGTATTTACATACTCGCTTGTTGTCAGATAAGGAGCTGGGGAAATTGCTTGCCAGGGTTGAGATCATAATCCAGAGTGAAGAAAGTAAATGGTAGCGCACAGCCCGTCACAGCGGGCTCTGAAATAATACTGTACCTTTCCCACATCCTGACTCTTGGATGAGAGGGAGTTGGCGGAGGTCACCCCATATTTGTCCACGGTTTTGCCCCACTTTGATCATGAAATTGTCGTCCTCCCTGAGCTTTCCAATTTGATTCCCGCTCTAACAGTTCTGTCACTTGCCTCAACATATTGGGGGGAGGAGTGTAAATGAGATTCTCACTAAAAATTATCTGAACCCACTTAGCCAGCACTGTTTCACCTAAGCTTAGTTTTGTGGGCTGTTTTTAATTCCCCGTGCCACCCACACATTAAAATCAGATCATCGAAATGTCTGAAGGAAAGGGTGAAGGAAATGGTCCAATGCTCTAGTTTACTGGAAGACTATTACCTTTAGACATAGTTCAAGATTTTGAGGAAATAAAAAGGATATACTCTTTGAGGAGGAAAAAAAGTTTTAATATTCTAGAACGGTGGGATTACTCCCAGGGATTACCAGAGGATCCGCACTGGAGTTGTTTATGTAAAAGTGTAACATCCTTGAAATTCACAGATAGGTAAGGTTAGTGTCTTCCTTCCCCAGGCTCTCAGTCCAGGCGATCTTGCCCTAAAGGAGCTTGTACCTTTGATGCTACAATCTTGTTTACATCTGCAGGGCAGAGAATTGCTTGCTTTGCTTGGACGCTCCCTCCACCCCCTTCTAATTTGAAGTAATCGAAATCTAAATACAGTCGCCACGGCCCACTCTTCCTTTACTGCTTTGACAAGGGAAAAACCTGAAATCCACGTCTTAAATCAGCTCGGTGGTTTGTAGCCCCACAGTACCCTGCTTCTACGATTGCATGCCTAATGTATTCCCTGGTGATTCTGGGCATTAATTAGTTGTTTAATAGGAGTATGACTAAAAATGTAAAAGGAGGATTAGGAGCGTGAAACGTATGTCCAGCTCCTTCCACACACTCGAGGAGGGAATGAGAATCATTCTGTATCTTCTATTTCTCCAGGAGCCATTTGCATTTCCCACCAGCTGCTCACTTCAGCTGCACTGGCGCTGGGCGAGGCGAGGACCCAAAAGCTCAGTGCAGTGTCTGCGGCGGCCGGGACTGGGGTTAACCAGCCCCTGGCGGGCGAGACTCCAGACAGAAGGGGGCCGAGGGGAACGTGAGCTTCCAGAGCCCCTTCCTCTCAGCCCTGGTTTGCAGACCTCTGAAACCTGAAAGAGGGGAGGGAGCTGCACGCGCATATCTGTGCGTCTTTCCACTGCAACTCCCTTCCCTCTCCCTGTGTCTCTCCTTGGGTCTCTGAATCTTTCTGTCTTTGGTTTTCTCATTCTCTTCCAACTTTCCCGTAAGATCGCCTTTCCTCGCCACCAGCTGAAGGCGAGGCCGTTCTGCAACTAGCGCCTCTTAATCTCTACAAAATGAAAAGAAAAAAAAGAGAGGGTTATATTAGCCCATTACTCAGAGGAGCGGGGAGGCTGCAAAAATCGTCGATGGGCAGAGGTGAAAATGTCTTTCTCGGACTGCATTTTCCGGTGTCCTGTAATTAGAGTTCAGCTGTGGGACTTGTTGAATAAATTTGATTTTCTTGCCTCGGCGAGATTTCAAAAACCAAAAATAGAAATTCTCAGAGTCAGAGAGGAAATACAATTAAACAGCACGTGGGCATTTTCCCCCTCATTTCTCTCCCCTTAAATAACACTGCTTTGAGTTTCCACTGGGTAAAGAGAGAAAGTTTGAGTTTTCACGGATGTTACGTGGAGGTTAGAAATGGCTTAAAATGTAGATCTCTCATCGGTTTTCTTCGTGGCTGAAGAGGCTAACCCTTTCCATAAAATGAGTCCATCTGTCGACTGTTAGCTATTTCAAAGTGAAGGGATTTAGCACTCAAAACAAATTGAGCAAGTTTGTTTGCCTGTTTTGACTGCTAACTCAAATGAATTCAAAACACGGAGTAATTCAAGAAAACACATAACATGTTCCAGACAGCCCCCAAAAGTAGGGAAAGCCAGCACCTATATAGTGACTAGGGTTAGTTTTAAGCACCAGGCTTTTTAAAATGTATCTATTTTATGCACATTCTCCCGAGTCATTATATATTCCTAAAATTGTGAGTATTGATATATTGATGTAGGAAGAGCGACACAACTTTTAGAGGGAACTTTATTCTCAATTAGGGACCAAAGAGAGGTCTTTTTAATAGAGGGCCTGAGTTTTGCTCCCAAGCAGGAATTAATATTAGTGGGAAAACCTGAATCCAGGAGCAATGGCTGTGTTCCGACACTTTCCAAAAACATACATTAACAGGATGCCCTTGAGATTGAAAAAACATTGTCCCATATGCCTGGCAGAAGCCTTCACACCTGGTCCTCCAGGCGATTTATATTTATAGTCCTTCCACTCAAAGGCAGGACAGAGCCAAAATATCCTGCTCACTACCGAAATACACGTCTTTGCTCAAGTCAAGAAATCAGAAAATCAGGGTTCAGAAGTAAGGCACACTTTTCGGGTGAGAATATCCCCTGTAATTTCACATACTCTTTGCTTTACAGGAGCAAATGTGGAGTTGAGGGAAACTCTCTCCCCCACCCCCACTTCCATCCTGTGCAATTTAATACCATCCTCGTCAGGAACCTTAACCTCGTCATTTTAAAAAATGAGATATCCGTGACCCAGGGTGAACTTGTTGAATGTAGGTACAGCAGAGGAAATTCTAGACTCTATGAGCGTCTGAGCCTTGTCAAGCGCAAATCCTTCGTGAACACTGGTCAGTGCGTGGCCGTGCCCACCTGCGCGCCGACACTCTCAGCGTGCCTAGTCCACCCGCCTTGACCTCGGGCGCGGTGTCTCGCTAAGCTGGGCCCAGCGTCCCGGCCTTACCCAGCTGACAAGCCTAGCTCGCTTGCTCACGGTTGTGGCCCTCCCACCCTCTCCCACTAGCTCACTCCATTCTTCAGATTTCTCCTCACTCATCCTCTCCCATCCCCACCGCGCCCACCTCCACTCCCGCCCTCTATCGGTCCCTCACTTTCCTCCCGCCGCAGTCCCTCTTTGCTGTGACCTCTTTCCTCAACTCTGCAGGCCTGAAAGAAGGTCACACACGCACGCTCACACCCACACTCCACGCGCCTCGTCCCAAACAAACCCATGCACATTGTCCTTTGTTCCGTCTCTTTGGCCACTTTCCCTGTCGCTTCCTCCCAGCCCGTCCTGATTTGGCTCCCCAGAAGTGCTTTTCTGTCTCCCCGCTGCCCTGGCGCTCCCCCTCTGATTTATTAAGGCTGCCAGGTTGGCGCAGATTCCTTTTTCTTCTCCATCCCATCCTCGCTTCTGGTCCTCCTTTCCAGAGTGGGAGTCCGTGCTCCTGCTCCTCCGTTGGCTCCTAAGTGCCCCGCCCGGTCCCCTCTCCTTTCGCTCTCCCGGCTCCGGCTCCCGACTCTTCGGGCCGCCGGCCTCTGCTTCCCTCCCCTGCCTCGTTTCTCGTCGCCCCTGCTCGCTCCCCCCGGCGCTCGCCGGGGCGCTGTGCTCGCTCCAGTATCGCCAGCCGCGCAGCCGGGCTCGGCCGGCCGCCCGCGCGCCACTGTGCAGTGGAGTTTGGTGGAATCTCTGCTGACGTCACGTCACTCCCCACACGGAGCAGGAGCAGAGGGAAGAGAGAGGGATGAGAGGGAGGGAGGGGAGAGAGAGTGCGAGACCGAGCGAGAAAGCTGGAGAGGAGCAGAAAGAAACTGCCAGTGGCGGCTAGATTTCGGAGGCCCCTGTGCACCCGTGGACTCCTTCGGAACTTGGCACCCTCAGGAGCCCTGCAGTCCTCTCAGGCCCGGCTTTCGGGCGCTTGCCGTGCAGCCGGAGCCT
The DNA here is from genome assembly GCF_024542745.1 of Macaca thibetana thibetana. NCBI lineage: Eukaryota > Metazoa > Chordata > Mammalia > Primates > Cercopithecidae > Macaca > Macaca thibetana. The sequence continues at coordinate 78,394,284 of NC_065582.1, forward strand.
CGGCTCGCTGGAAATCGCCCCGGGAAGCAGTGGGACGCGGAGACAGCAGCTCTCTCCCGGTAGCCGGTAAGTGGAGGCCATCTATCCCGCAGGGATGTGAGATAATGCGAGTCTGGAAATTTGTTCCACTTCGGAGAATCTTCACCGTAGGTGATTTGTGGCTTTTGGGGCTACGTTTCGCCCAAGGTAACGCAGTTGGCAAACAGACCTTGCAAAGCCCTGTTCCTTTCGTCCCCCGACATAGACACTAACAATCTACCGGGTGCTGAAGTCGAGTGGGAAGCCCGACCATGGCTGGCATTTAAAACGAGGTATCTTCCCTTAAATCTCGGTGCCAACACTGCAGGAACAAATCCTCGGGCCAAGGATTAGCATTCGCAAGATAAAGGGCTGGGTACAAAGTTTCAGCTACTGGAAGATTAGCCCCTTTCCCATTGTTATCCATTGGAAAAAAAAAAAGAAAGAAAGAAAGAAAAGAAAAAGATTCCATCTTAACTGGCAGTTAGTCACCTCTCAGGCCCCAGCGAATTACCTGGGAGCCAGGCCTGGATGCCAAGCTTGCACCATTTCTTTGGATTATAACTCCTTTAAATTGATCACCAGTCAACTCCAATCTCGCACTTCAGGAGATACATTTTAAATGGATGCAGAGAACTATTTTCCAACTGGAGATTAAGAAAAAAAAATTCGGTTCTAAACCTCAGAAATATGTTCTTCTTTTCCAGTTTAATCACTTTACTTTCTTAAGCAATTTAGAAATCAAACTATCATAGGGTGCTGTGATTTTTTTTACTCTTTTGTGTGAGTATTGTCTTACTAAACTAAACGGAGAAAACTTTTACTACTATAAATTTAAATATCAGAATTCATACATTCTAAAATATTTTTGTGAAAAATTAATCTGATTTAGAGAAATTTCCTTGCATTCCTTTTAGTCCATCAATCAAAACTAAAGATGCTTTTATCACACAAAATATCATTTTGGCAGAAATCCATCTAAAATTCAAATACCAATAATATCAAGAAAACAAAGCACATAAGCAAAATAAATTGAAGATTTTTGTTGATGTAACATGATCATACAAGATTTCAACAATCAAACTTTCCCTAAAAAATTAAATAGCCATTTCATTTATGGATGTTTTACTTTAACTCAGCAAAATTACACTTCAATTATTTAGGTGCTTTGTTCCTTAAGTTAAGCGTGTTTGTCTTCAAATGTTCCTAAAGCACTTATATTAATTGGTTATAAAGAACGCGTACACATGGTAAAATACGTAACTGAATTGAGCAGTATTTTAATTTCCTTAAATAATTACTTACTACAAATTAATTTACTGGCTAATTTCACAATTTAGTTCATTTAAAACACATGCTCCTGTGCTGTTTATTTTTAAACTTTCCATTAAACATTTTGTTATAGGGTAACAAAGTGAACGAAAAGAGAGGAGCTGTGAAAGGATTTGGGATTATTCGAACTGTATTTTTCCTGCACTTTCATTCTTGCAGCAGTCATCAGAAATTATTTTTAAGCAAATTATTTTATTTCTTAGGGCTTGCCTGCCTGCTTTGCCATGGTTCCACGTCCTCCATTAGCCGTATAGTGCTTTTTGCGTGCTCACAATATAAAACCCAAGTTGGCCCAAACAAGATTCCTTGGCATATACATTCCAACCAGAACATGAACTTTGGGAGTGAGAACTACCTCCCATTAGGAAAAGTCTCCCATCTCAATTTGTAAGATTAGCCATTGAAGCCAGTACCGAAGTCTGGCAGCCAAATTTATCAGAGACGACTTGTCTTGATAGGGCAAGTTTAAGGATCAGCAGGCGGGAGTTGGGGGTCTCTCTTTAAAAAATTATTTTCCCCAGTTATTTAGACTCAGTTCTTCTAGTAGGCCTGGTCATTAAATGAAGCATAAAAATGCAGGTCTCAAGGCTCATTTTGACTGCAAAATAAATCTCCAAGTCACAAGGACATGTAGGAGTGAGCTAAGGAACACGCCTTGACCTTCTTTTCAGTCCTTAGAGTGGAGCTCTGAGTTCTTGAAGATTTGTTTTGTATTGCTTTGTTTGGTCTTCAGCACTGAAGCAGGAGGGAGTGGGGGGAAGAATGTGTAATAATTGACTGACTTTACACCGAGCAACCCAATCTTTTTCTTTTGTATATTTCATTCTTTAAAAAAATAAATAAATAAAAACTATTTGCAGTTACCATCTGCAGTGCTCCGGCTACCAGCTAATAATGCAGCCAGTTCAGACATATAAAAAAAAAAAGATTATCGAAATGATGATGACATGCAAATTTCCTCTGAAATTATCATAAGTAAACATTTGAAGTCTGGACTAATAAAATCCCATCTGTGTTACTTCATATCGAGTTAGTAGAAAGCTGTGATAATGAATTTTGTAATATCTCACGAACAGACATCTCAATCAGGGACTAATCCTGTGATTTTACTGCAGAATCACTAAATCTGGAGCCGCCAAACTGCTACTTCTGGGCCCACGGGCCCACAAGGATCGAATCGGCAGAGTCCCCGCCCGCGTTCTCGCTAGCGGGTGGGGGAACCTCCTGGCGGTCCCCACCCTGAATCCCCACGCCACAGCGCCAGGCGGCCCCGCCTGTAGGCAGCAACCTTGGCCAGAGGCTCCAAGGGACCCGCTCCCTTCAGGAGAGGCCGGGACGCAGGGAAACGCGACTCAGGCCACAGGCAGGCCCACAGCTCCCTGCCCCGCCTCTGTGCCTCCGCCAACCCAACAATGCCTCCTCCCACCCCAATCCCCGCACCCGCGCGAAGTGGGCCCTCCGGTCGCCGGCGTACCCTGGTTAGCGTGGAGAGAGGCAGGCGCTGAGATCGAAGGGGCCTAGGGAGCCCTGGACCTTCTTTTCTTCTGTCTTTAAAGCAACCGCGGCTCTTCTACCCACCCGGTGGAGCCCCTCGAGACCCACCTCTCCCAACTTGCCTGTGGCAAATAAGGGGGAGCGCGTTAAATGCTTGGCTTGCTGCGTTGTGGTTGAAAACGTGAAAAAGATTTGGCTTGCCCGGGAGAGAAAGGGAGAGAACTAGGTAGCAGTTATACCAGAATTCTTTCTCCGTCCTCGTCGGGCAGTAAACCCTCCAAGAACGTTTGCCCTGCTCTCCTCAGTCTCGCTCAGTCCACCCGGTGTCTCTCTCTCTCTGCGATCTTAAATCATACTTTAGGGTAAATAAATGGCCGGGTTAGTATCTCTAGGAGAAAGTGTGGCTAAATATGGAAAAGCGGCTCCTGATGGATGAGAGGCCCGAAGTCTGCTCGCTGCTGGAACAACCTAGGCCAAGAGCCGGTGCATTTCAGAATTACGGAAAGCCGAGGGAAACTGCTGTCTAGGACAGGGGCACGTTGGCTCTGACTTTGTACAAATGTTTGCTGAGCTCCGACTAATGGACAAGCACTGAAGGGTGGTCTTTGCATACAGCTTCCCAAAGAGAAAAGTCCTCTCCACCCACCCACTCCTCCTGCCATCGCGTTCAGATAGGTTCTTAACCCCAGCACCGAGATTCTTGAAAGTAGGTCCACAGCCTCTCCAGCACACTGTGGCTTTAGAGTCCTCTAACCTCTGGGCCCTTTTGCGGCAACTCTGGAGGGAGATCCCCTCTTGATAAAATCTAGATGTCATGGGCCCGAGGCTAGGCTGGAGACACTGCTGCACAGACAGAGACTGTCAGGTCGGAAAAACACGCCCGAAGGCTAGCACACAGTAGGCGCCTAACAGCTAGTGTAACGGGTAGTCCCATCTGAGCCCTGCGCACTCGATGGTCGCCGCTTCTTATAGCCTTCCTTCTCTTCTGTTTTGCAGATAACTGGGAATGGAGACCAACTGCCGCAAACTGGTGTCGGCGTGTGTGCAATTAGGTAAGAGCCCCCTTCTCCTGCCCGGGTCATCGGACGGGAGGCCGCGCCACGTGAGGGCGGCAAGAGGGCACCGGCCCTGCGGTGAGGCCCCAGCGAGGGGGGCTTCCCCGAGGGGCCAGCCTGGGCAGGAAGGAAATCAGAACCAAATCGCCAGTGACCTCTCTCTGTGGCGGGGCGGTGGACAAGGGGGCAGCGGCGCGCTGTATACCGAAGCCCCCCATCCTACTCCTCCCGGCTGGAATCGCGGGCAGCCGGGGAGGCGCAGAGAGAGTACGCCATCCTGCCCTGGGTTGCCAGAGGGTCCGGGGGACGGGGATGCCGTCCGCTCTTTCCTCTAACTGGGTCTTTGCTCTTTGTCCCTCTTTCTCCTCCGGCCTGCTTCGCCCCTCCCCCTCCTCCCGTCCCCGGCTCCTTTCGGCCACGGTCCGGGGCTCCTCTCTCCGCACGTGGGGCGGGCGCGCGCGTGGCCCAGGCGTGCAGCCGGCGGCCGTTGAATGTCTCTTCTCCAAAGACTCCGAAATCAAAAAGGTCGAGTTCACGGACTCTCCTGAGAGCCGAAAAGAGGCAGCCAGCAGCAAGCTCTTCCCGCGGCAGCATCCTGGCGCCAATGGTAAGGCCGGGAGGGAAGCGCAGGCCGCGCGCTGGGCACCCGCCTCTGGGACTCTGGGCCTCGGGCGAAGCGCAAAGAGGCGAGGCCGCCAGACCTGGCGCGCCTGCTGCTTGAATTTAGACACTCGGCCTCTGGGTGGGACGGGAAGCAGCCGTCCCAGGGATGTTAATTCCTTTCCCCAAATTATACTGCACTCCTGAGACCCAACACCTCCCTCTCGTTCTCTCCCTGTGGTCTGATGTCCTCCCACTCTCCAGCAAACCTCGGCGCCTTGGCTGGCGTGGAAAAGTGGTCCAACAGCGACCTCTGTCGCTCGTCATATCCCACTGCGCCCAGCACCACCAGGGCCTACTCAGCCCCTTAGGCTTTCAGCCACGCCCCACCCAGACTTGTGGGTGCGCGGTTTATCGCGGGAGGCAAACACGCGAAACTTGAGTTGGCGAAGGTTTGCTTTGGCTAGTTGAGGGAGGGGAGGCGGGCTGACAATATTCCTGCAGAGCTGGAGGGCAGCCACTGTGCTTAACAGCCCAGGGTAGAATGGAGGTTTGCCCCTGTCGAAGCGAACCTGCCTGAAGTACTGGTTGCCAGACCTTGGGTTTTGGCGATATCGTTGCTTGATTGGCTGGTTTCACTCTTGAGGAGTCGAGGGACATTGCCAGAGGAGGTCTGCAGGCTTAAGTAAAAAGTTAAAAAAGTCTCCAACCTATGCCACAGGCCTTTCCTGAATTGAAACTTGTTCTGTAGGGGTGTGTGTGTGCGTGTGTGTGTGTGTGTGTGTGTGTGTGTGTAAGGGATGGAGGAGGGAAGATGCCTTTCTTTTCAAATACATGGGGGAAAAAAAACCCTCAAATTTACTGTTCCTCTATTTTCCTGGCTCCGTAGTAAATAAGTGCCTAGCCTTAGGAGGCTGTTGACCTTTGATAATGTGAGCAGATAAAGCCCCCCCCCACCACCACCACCACAGCCCTCGGCCTCTAACCCCCTCTTTCCGGATTAAAGTGTAAGAATACAAATGTAATATGGGATGGAGGGGGACGATTTGGGACCCCGGCCAAAAAAACAAATCGTATTACTAAGAAGAAAACAAAGGTCTTGCATTGGAGTTTCCCCGTGAATCTGAGAGAAAATGATCATTTGTTGAAATGGAGCGTCTAAATTGATCTGGTGCTTCACGCCCGGACACTGCACTACATCGCCAGTCGCCCTGCTGGGCCAGTTAAACGCTCACTTGTCCTGGATTAACCCCATGGGGTTAAATGGGGGCAATGCAGAGATAACGTCGTGTGATTTCTGTCATTTAGATTGTGTTAAATTCTTCTTCTGTTTGATAATCGGTAGTAAAAATAAATTATTAGACCGTAGTATGTTTGGGATATGGTTAAAAATCAAGAGCAGCGATGACTTCTGGGGAGAATGCTTTGTGCGGGCTCAGCCCTGGCTCCGGTCAGACTAGAGGATCTCCTCAATCTCACTTCGCGCAGCGCGGGCTTGCAGTCGCCAAGCCGAGGCTGACATTTCTTATTGTGCGGGGAGCCAGAGAGACACAAAATGTCTCCTCCTTCCCCTAGTCCCCACCCCGGGTTTCCTAGACATGGGGAATGCATTCTGAGGACAGGTGGAGAAGCCTACGGTGGGATGGGGTCCTCGTATGTCAGCAGGAAACGGCTAAGAGCCGAGGAGTCTTGCTTGCACCAGTCACAAGCCGGGCAGGCGCCCCAGTCGTTCTCTTTCGGTAACTAGCTAATAAAGAACTAGAAATAATGAATGATTGCTTTCTTAACCATTACTTTGAGGCCCGCACTATTTTAGTGCACGTGAAAGGCTCTTCCACTACACTCAATGTGTCTGTTTTCTACTTTTAGACCGAAAAGAAAAATTGCTGCCCAAACACGTTTAATGCCATTAATTAAGAAAAGGCATGTAATGAGAAGAAATGCTGAAAATCTTGATTTAATTGGCTTTTAAGGAACTAGTAGACAAAACCAAAAAAAAAAAAAAAAAAATCACACATGAATGGGCAAAGTTATAGCACTGCTGAAGGAAAAGTTGACGGAGTACCTATCCTTCCCTGATTATAAGTTAACTTATGGAATATCCAAAGTCCTGGCCACAGACTGCTTGTAAAACAAAAGGATTTATTTCTTGTAGTTTTTTAAGTTTTTCTTTTCTTTTAAAGAGAAAAAAGTTCACAATGACATATGATTTCTTTAAAGGGCCGTGATAGTCTATAACGCTACCCTCTCCGCCTCTGCTCCCCAACCCCCCAAAATACCATGTTCTCGTTAAAGACTAAACATTCTGTATAGGCAGAGTCCACCTCTAAGCCGTCCAGGCTCTGCCTTCCTTCCCAAGTGAGTCCCAGTCTCCTTGATACCCATTGGGCGGATGCCCAGCCTGGATAGAACCCCGAAACGGGGGTAGCACGAGAGCGACTGGAGACCCCTAAAAGCCAGAGGTTTGAGAGGGTGGACGCAGCTAGCAGAAGATGGTGCAGAAGCCAGTTGAGAATGACCCCCTAGAGTAAAGAGGCCTTTCATTGGCTTTTCTTGCTTTGGGGGTCCTGAAAGGTGCCTTCATCTTGTGGAACTCATAAAATGGTCTTTACCTTCAGGAGGAGGACGGATTGACCCTCCCCTGTCACTGGCTCAAAAAGTTTCAGGGCGGCGGCTCTGGGTTCCGTGCTGAAATCGGACTGCGCTGCAGCCCCTTTGGACCTGACGCCTGTTCCCCCGGCCTCCCCCAGGAACACATTGTTAAATAGCTTTGGCCCAGTGGATGGGCTGAAAGTGTTCGACGGAAGTCTCTGGTGTGCACAGACTTCCTCCCTCTGGGAGGTGGGCTCCACGGCCCGTTGTGGCACCTCCAGCCGCGACACACACCTTCACACGCGGCAGCAGCTCGGTCCCAGCCTTCTTCGAAGGACCTGGGTTAACCCTGGCCGCCTCGGCGGCCGCAGACTTCTCTCCGCCGCCCCGCCCCCGCGCCTCTCATTCAATCAGCGAATGTTTGCGGAGCATATACTACGTGGACTCCTAATATACCCCCCTGAAAGCAAATAATCCCGTTTTCCTCGCCGTTATGAAGCGATTTTAATCCTAACACGGACACCAGCGAGATCAACCCAGACCATCTGTAGCAAAACGCAAAATGGTGGTGCGTGGGTTAGTGACCAAAGTCCTGAGCCTTGTCAGAAGGAAGGGGATGTGTAGAGAAAAGGTGGAGAACTCTAACTGTGGCTAGCGCCGAAGGGACAGGTGCTTGCTGAAGGGGGCATGAGGCTTGAGGAAAAAGCAACGAAATAGGGGTAAGGAGAATTTTTACATTTTCTTTCCTCCCCCCGACCTCCGCCATCCCATTCTCCCCTGTCCCTGTCCCCCCGCCCGCCCCCAGGCAAATCTGCAGCTCACTGGAAAGGTGCCCCACCGCTTTGTGGTTTTTCACCACCGGGGGAAATTGTACCAATTGTCCGAAGGTAGTCGGTCCCTGCGGATCCCTACCCGCAAAGGTGGTCTTTACAGGTCGCGTTCCTCGCTGCTGACTCGGTACACAAAGTTTCTTAAGGCTGGTTCGGCAGTTATACAGCACCGCCCGCTGCTAATATATGCAGCAGTTGTTAGAGCGGCTCGGGGGGAAAAGGAAATGTATAACGAAAGCTTATTCGTGAGCAGGAATATACTAATGGAACAATCTGATGTCTTCTTAATCCTATGTAAAAAGCTTTGTCGTCTTCCTAATATTGACTGAATGGGTAATTAATGGCTCTTCATCTAGGCGAATACCCTGTAATCCAAGATAGGCAAAAGACAACAAGCCCAAGGTAGAAGACAAAAGGCCCAACTGCAGCGGCGTTTGCCCGCCTCCTACCCCCCAGGGTCTCTGATTGGGAAAGTTTTCTCTCGGAGGAGAAAAAGGCAGGAGTGGGAGAATATATACCTTCCATTTCGGGGCTAGACTTCACCACAGCACCTGACCACCCTGCTCAGTTTTCTGTTACTCTGTCTTTACACCTCCAGTCCTTCTCCCTGCATTTTTTTTTTTCTTCTTAACTCCTCTAGGATGACCTCCTACCACCACCGCCATTATGGTCCTAATAACCTTTCCCCACAAACCCCACATCTTTCACTTCAGCAACCAATGAGGCCCTTTTCTGATTCAGGAGGAGATTCCTTTCTTTTAGAAACCGATACATACAGTCTTTAAGAGCTAAAGTAGTTGGTAGGGGAGGAAGAAATTAATAGAAAGGGAGAGAGCATACAGAATTGTGTGTGTATGTTAAAGAGAGACCAGGAATGGCAGAGTCAACTTCTTTGTGAGGATCTGACAGGAAGAGTGTCCAAGACTCTACCAGCATGTTTTTAACAGGCTGACATTTTAATTTAAACCTTTAGAAGTAATATATTACTTGGGTTACTACAATGAGGTGGGTTCCTTTTTTTTGTCAGCTGACAGCTTTTAAAATATTATTTCGCTAGGGAAATAAAAGCTTCATCTCAGATTATAGGTGGGTATTTTTGGATTTATGTGATTTATGGTCACCATGACAACTAATGCTGAATGTTAGCTACCAGCATGTCTGGGAGAGAGAAAACAGAAAGAAGGAAGAGCAAAAGAAATCGAAAAGGGAGATGGACATGTGCTGGAGAGGGAAGAAAAGAGAAAAAGAGGAAGGTAGATGAGCATTTAATCCAACTGTTGTTTAAAAAAGTGAGAGGGGACTTCATTTAGCCCCTTGCCACTTCCTTCTTTCCTGACCTGGATAACTATGCTCGATTTCATATTCCACCCTCCTTTCCCCTTCTTCCAACACATGTGCTATACCATTCTCCTTATCTTACTTAGTTTGGCGAGTAGTTGCATTCTGGAGATTCAGTGACGCCTAGGAAAACTCTGACGGTAACATGCAAATGTGAGGAAGCATTAACAGCATGTTCATAGAGTGATTCTAGCAAATGCCCCCTCCTCTAATCTCCCTTCTCTTCCCCAGGCCAGTGTGAGGTGGTAACTCCCACTGCCATCTGAACACTGTTTCCCCAGCTAGTTACCCCAAATCTCAAACGGTTGAGCAGCTAGAGCTGTGGGATGGAAGGATGGGTACCATTTGCAGGGACCCAGAGAGGGTGGCTGTTGCTCAGTATATCTACAGAGTTCCTATTCAGAAAATAACCTTCCCCTTTTGACAAGTCAGAGCTTTTTAAATTCCATTTAGGGAATGGGGAAAAGGGCAGCTACAGTGAAGCTTTTAATTTCTGTGCTATTTGGTTCCGTGGCTATGAGGGGTGGTGGGTAGTGGACGGTTTTCAGCTTGGTTTGTATGCAGAGAAAAGCCAGATAGTGGAGGGGGTAGGGCACTTCTCGGGCAGGGTGCAAGGTCTCCATCTGACCTCTGTGCCTTACCAGGAGCTCACACACTCACGCCTATCACATGGCTCCAAGCTGAGTCCAGGCAGGCCTTGCCCTTGAGCTGGCTTGGGCCAGGCAGGACTCCCACCCCTCTAAGGCCTGACAGCTCAGGGAGATATCTGATTAAGCCATCTTCCTGGTGAACTCTGAAGACAGACTCTTTCCAAAAGTCAGAGATCACTTGGTTGAGTCCCAGGCCAGACCTGGGTCATTGATACGGAGAGTTTGGCAGCACAGCCCATCCACTCACCACCATGGCCACAGGGACTTTGCACAACTAACACTGAAGAGTGTGAAATTAAATAAGACTTTAAGACTGCTAATCAGTGGTAAATACCAGCACAAAACATGGCTGACCCCGTGTCACACATTTCCCTCCTCTAGGGTCTTTCTTTGAAATAATAAGCAAGAAACCCCAATCGAGACAACCCCTGATGTCTCTGAGACTCAAAACCTCACGCCTGCACTGGGCTTTCCTTCTTTGCTCCATGTAAGCCATGCAGCACCTCCAGTTTTCCTACAAGGATCCCACTGATGTTCTCCGTATTGGAAACTTCTGTGTTAGAGGCTGAACTCATAGTAATTTCTAAAACCAATTAAGAAGAACTTAGCCAGAGGTCACAGCAGTGCTATAATCACAAAATGCACAAGATTTCTTGACTTCTGGCCCCTTTCTCATCTATACTGCCTATGCCTGTGCATCCACAAGTCTTATGTACATAAAATCAACCACCACCATGCCACAGAGTTTTCACTGGACAGTGTTTCTTAGTTCCCACCACACACCTCCTTTTCCCCATGCAGACTTATCATGTTGGTGTACTGCCACACAGGGGGCCTGAGAAGAATGTCACCCAATAACCGCTGCTGTGAGTGTGTAAAGTGATTAGGAGATTAGGAGAATGTTGAAACTCCTGCTGGAAAAATGCAAAGAAAACCCTCACTTTGAGTCAGTTGTTTACAGAGCCAGTATGTGTATGTGTGTGTGTATGTGTGTGTGTATGTGTGTGTGTGTGTGTGTGTCTGTATTATAAAATGGATGTGAATATATATACAAATAGATATGGTTTTGCTTTTACTGTAATCTGAATTCTCTAGATAATGGTCTTTATTCACCACTTGACTTCAACAGGTCCACACAAGTTAGGACTCCTTATCTTTTTAGGCATCTAGGCTGCCTGCTGATCCCCAGTGCTTCCAACGTCTCCCACACGTTGGTACTATGAGGAGCGGTCACGTGCCCTAGGGTTTTTCAACCACTTTGGAGGCTGATTGAGGTCCTTCATACATGTATATTTGCCGTGATGAAAGTTCCATCAGTAGAGTGGAGCCACCAGAGCTTAAATCAAAATTCTGTGGGTTTATGAGAGACGGGTTTAGAAATCTATATGGCTCTGTGGAGCTTCTCGGCTTTCTAAAATAAGACATTAACACCCAAGCTTCCAAAAATATTTGCAGCTCTGGGGTTTGGATCTTGAAAAACAAGGAGTGAGGGGCTGTGTATACAAACTACAGTGGAGATTCTTTTCATTCTTTAATGTGATGGAGTCCCTTCATGAAACGAAGCTTTAAAGGGGCATGGTATTGTGGGGACCAGAGCCATTCTGAGGTTTAAAAGAAGAAACTGGAATATGATTAGTAAACACATTGGGCAGAAAAGAGCTGGATTCTTATTGACTTAGTTATAGGTCATTGGCTGGCAGTGCGATGGGAGGAAATATTTACTTTACACATATACTTTATGATCTTGGGGGAATTAGAGGAAATTCAATAAGAAAATGGCTAGAAACATTTAAAACCCTTATTTAAAAGATTTAAGCAAATTAGAGTCTTATCAGATTAAAAACCACTACAAATGTAAGAGCATTGTCTTCAGTGAAATGCTGTGGGGTCTGAGAAGGAGATTCTCCGCCAAATCTCAGGGATAAAATGCGTCATTTAAGCACCAGATAATGAGCAGAATGTAAATTAATTTAACCTTCTTTACCAACAGGCTGCTGGTGTAATGTGTATAATTTAGTGATAAGATTGCAGGACCTAATATAGCTGGATGTATGAGTCTCAGCTAATGCAGACCTGTCACAAGAGGATGTGTTCCACTCTGAGCAGGTGTCTGTATGTGTGGAATGGGGTAAAGTGGAATAAAAGGTTAAAAGCAGAAATGCTGATTTAAATCTTACTATGAAGAAATTCCTCCCTTGCAGCTAAATTACTCTTAAAGTGGGATGGTACTGGTGAAGAAAGATTGAAAAACAGTTCTCATTTGGGTCTTCGGACTACAAGTTTAAAATGGGGAGGAGTTGCAGACAGGGTTTGGGGGTGGACAGGGCAAAGGAGAGACACATAAATTGCAAATATATTTGTAGTCTGCTTCATCCACTTTGTTCCACACTGAATAAGTTTCCCAATCTTGTGAACAAGGACAAGGAGGGAGTGTTTTAAAGATACTTCATGCTGGCATTGCAAATCATTGACTGTAACGTCAAACAAATACACATTCAGAGATGATAACACTAACTCCACAATAAAACAATCGCCAATGCAGAAACCCAGGGAGATTAGTTTGTCCTCTCCAGCTGACCTATGCTGGGGGACAAAAGGACTTTCAAAAATTATTTTGAATACGTTTGGATTTCTTTCTTTAATTTATTTGGAAATTAAATTTACTTGGAAACAGTGCTATAAAGAGTTGATGTCTCTAAAGGTGATTTTTTTTGTTTGTTTTATATAAATAAATAAGGCTTTGCTTTTCCTAGTTGAGAGCTGTTCTAGGCTTTTCGCCCTTAGCCCACACACACCCCTGCTGCTTGCTTGGACTTTAACAGCTCAAGACGGCCTTGAGCTTACTGGGGAAAGAAAAGGACTGTTAAAAATTATCCTTGAAATTGGTTATTTGGCAACATTCTTAATTGTATGGAAATTCATTAAGGCATATTTCATATATAATTAGCTCAACGTTGTTGATTCTACAGGCTTTATGGATTTGAATCTGATTGATAATAAAGTAAACAAGAGAGTCGAATTTAAAGCGTGCCTCTCTCGGGTTAGGACGAGCTTAATACAGTGTACAAGGAATTTGAAAGATCTAGGATATGTGTCTTAATCAACGTTAAGTAGAATGGATAAGCTTTCAGCATTTTGAAAACGCTGGGTTAGTGTTTCTATTCTATTGTGTGTTTTCTGTCTCGGGACTAATAAGCATCACAGAGAACGTGATCTGAGGCGACTTTTTATTCTTGTATAAATCCAGAGTGAACCACCAAACAGTTGTTCGTTTAAAGTCAAGGTAATTTTCTTTTGACGGGTCCATTTGCTTCTCAATTTCTAATTTATTAGCCTGCCTTTTCAGGGCTGTCTTCTTTGCAATTAAAGTCGAGCTTCTTCAGATTAGCGCAGCATTCACTTGACAGGCTGTTTGGAAAATTTAAGATCAGAGAGGTGATTTGTTACTGTTTTTCAAATTTTCTAATTTTAAGTAGCATGTCTCCTTTTTATATGGGGTAGGGGATTGGAAATGGATGTAGTGAGACACAAAGGGGGTTTGTTGATCCTTGTACCTTTCAGCCCTTGAACTTTCCACTCTCTTCTCCCAAGCCTTCGACTCCTAGCCTCATCTCTTCACCTTTGGGTTCGTACTAAAAGCCGGATCGCCTTGGGCTGGACAGGAGCAGAATTCCCGGGAGCGTGCCTCTGTAGACCCAGTGGGCACGGCGAGGCATTAGCCCGGCCCCGCACTGCTGATAGGTGCAGGCAGGACAGTCCCTCCACCGCGTCTCGGGGCGTCCTGATTGGTGCGGAGCCACGTCACTCCCACCCGGAGAAGGGTCTGGGAGGAGGCCGAGGCGGAGAGGGCTGGGGAGGGCCGCGGCGGAGTGACGTCTGGGCACCAGGAAGCCCGCCTCTGGTTTTAAGATGTTAGGCCAACAGGGAAGCGCGGAGCCGCAGATCTGGTCCGTCGCTCGCCTGGGTGCCTGGAGCTGAGCTGCGGCGAGGCCCGGCTTCTGTTCGACCGCCCGAGGGGTGTGCGTGTGCGCGTTGCGGAGGGTGCGCTCCGAGGGCAGCGTCGTTGCTACAGCGGCTGCCGCTGCCGCAGGGGATCTAATATCAGCTACCTGTCCCTGTCACTCTTGACACTTCGCTGTCAGGGCTGCCGCGTGGGGGGTGGGCAGAGCGCGGTCTGCGTTAGCTTTCCTTATTGGAGGGGTTTTTGGGGGAGGGAGGGAGAGAAGAAGGGGGCCTTTGCCCACTCTTATTTCGCTTTGGAGCTTGGAAGCCTGCTCCCTAAAGACTCTCCGAGTGGTGCCCTTCTGCCCACATCCCATGTCTTCGTTTGCCCGCTGACTTTCGGTCTCCGGACTTTTTCGCTTGAGCCTTCCGGAGGAGACGGGGGCAGCTTGGCTTGAGAACTCGGCGGGGGTTGCGTCCCCTGGCTCTGCCCGCAGCGGGGAAACTCCGCGCCTAGAGCGCGACCCGGAGTGGACAGCGGCGGCTACGGGGGCTCGGCGGGGCAGCAGCCCAGGACTGGTAGAGCGGAGCGCTCCCTCGTCCATGAACTGCATGAAAGGCCCGCTTCACTTGGAGCACCGAGCAGCGGGGACCAAGCTGTCGGCCGTCTCCTCATCCTCCTCCTGTCACCATCCCCAGCCGTTAGCCATGGCTTCGGTTCTGGCTCCCGGTCAGCCCCGCTCCCTGGACTCCTCCAAGCACAGACTGGAGGTGCACACCATCTCCGACACCTCCAGCCCGGAGGCCGCAGGTAAGGCGCCGCGCCGCCCTGCAGACATTCCAGCTCAGCTGCCCCGCGCCACCCGCTCCCTCTCGCCCCAAGGAAGTCAGCCCCTCCTGGGGGAGGCGTGGTGGGAGTGGTCGTTCGCCTGGCTCTCCGCAGAACTTCCGGGAGCCGGAATTTTGACTACCCCGCATCCCTTTAGTTCTCCCTCGACCGGCCCACCTCCTCGGGCGCTAACGGCTCGAGCCTTTCTGCAGCCCTCTCTGTTCCTACCCTGGCCTCCCTTCTGTTTCCTGGGTCACAAAAATCCCAGCATCTCGATTCGAGGACCTTCAGAGGCCGCCCCACATCTGTCCCTGTTTTCCTCTCGGCTTTCAGCTCCCGAGGAGCTCCACTCATTAGGAAATTGTCTGAAACCACTCAGAAATGCCCTTCGCGAAGAGGCATTATTTTTTTTCTTCGAAAGGGCCGGCGAACCTGGGTGCCCAACCGAATCCCCACATCTTTTCCTAGCCTTCCCAAACCGCATCGAAATCTGAGCTTTCTGCGAGGGGGGAGGGGGTCTGTAAGCCGCGCGCGTGTGCGAGTCCCAGGAGATTTGGTGTGTCTGCGCAAAGGTGTATAAATATACTTGAAAGCACAGGCTGTAAAAGTGAATGTGCCGCTGCAGTGAGATAAACATGTAAATAAAACGTGCGGCGCTGGGGGAGGGGAGGAGATGGGGCGCGGACACCCACACTCGCGCCTGCACACCCCTCAGGCGCAGAGCTCCTCGCGGCCCGGAGCCGCGGCGCGCACTTCTCCGGCGCCAGGCAGCCCAGTTCTTCCACAGCTTCTGCCGCCGGTCCAGTTGGCGTTTGCGTTGCAGGTGGGCATGCTGACGGGAAACTGTGTGTTTCGTTTTCAGAGAAAGATAAGGGCCAGCAGGGGAAGAATGAGGACGTGGGCGCCGAGGACCCGTCCAAGAAGAAGCGGCAAAGGCGGCAGCGGACTCACTTTACCAGCCAGCAGCTCCAGGAGCTGGAGGCCACTTTCCAGAGGAACCGCTACCCGGACATGTCCACACGCGAAGAAATCGCTGTGTGGACCAACCTTACGGAAGCCCGAGTCCGGGTAGGAGCCAGGACGGAGTCTGGGAGGGATAAGGGGGAGGATGTTGCGGACGTACAGACCAAGTAGACCAGGAGGGAATGTGGGAGGGCGCCGGTGGGGCGCAGCTTTGCAAAGGCAGAAGGCCTCGCGGCGGCCTGGTTGCGAGATTACAGTTCCCTCTCCGAGGCCGACAGGACTGCCGCCCGGGCGCAGGCTCCCGGAGCGGCACCGGCTCACTGCCCCGCCATCCCGCGACCTCACGAGGCGAGCTTCGTGGGCAATCCCCTGCACACGGCATTGTGTTCCTGGCTTGCAATTGCCAGACCAGAGCTAATAAAATCCCTACCAGGCCAAGAGCCGCGAACAGGCTCCAACCTGTGCGCCTTTAACAAGGAAAACCCGCCAGAGACACACAGGAGTTGGCCCTCCCTGGGAAACCTTTGTGCCGGCCCTGTCCCAGCTTTTTCCCTCCTGGATTCGCGCTTCTTACACTTTCTTTACGTTTTTTTCGGTCATTCAGGTCTCTCCCATACACCCTACTTCCTATTTTTGTGATCTCTGGGGGCCAAGTTTTAATACACAACTGCTAGTCCTCTTAGAAGGAGAAAGAAAAAATGAAAAAAGACTTTTCAGCTTGGTTTATTTATCTTATTTCAGGAGTTGAACTCTGGAGATTGAAACTCACACCCCCTCCTCTAAATTATAATCGTAGTTTTGTAAAAAGGGCTTACCTTAACTTTGTAGCAAATGTGTACTTTATGGATTGGCAAAAATGAGCTTAAATAAATTACCCAATAGCAACGTCCTGGTTTATGCTGGTCGGTGGAAGATTCCAAATTTGTTAGGATTCTGGAAGCAGAAAACAGAATCAAGCAAATCAAGCGGCATCCAGAGGCTTTGCTGTTAAAAGAAAAAAAAAAAGTTAAGTGCTCTGGGTAGGAAAAGTAAAGCCCCCAGTTAGAGCAGAGAAAACAAAAAGAAGAAAACAACAATGATAAAAAGAATAAAGACCGAAATGCTTTCCCAAATCAGAGGGAACGAAGACACTCTCTGGGTGGCATTTGTGCAAGGCATGAGGCTATGCTGGTGAATAAAAGGCCGGAAAGAAGTTGAAAATGGTTTTAGTTTAACTGCCCAGAGCCAGAGCTGGGTCCTGGGCGGCGTGGTTTTGAGCAAGGTCAGTCTTTCATTAGCTCACTTGCGCATCAGGGGAACAGGCCTCTCACTCTTCTCGCCTGGGCAAAGTTTAGATGGTCTGGGGTAGAAATGGCAAGTAATTAAAATAAAGACAGAGTCTATGGGTTTTCTGGGATCCTTCGAAAACGCCCTCCCACCCCGCCAGCTATTCCGCAGCTCCACCCTAGTGCTCTGTAGCCGTGGCGCTGAGCTCTCCTTGCAGCTGCCTCTCCTTCCAGGGCGGCTGCTTGTCGAGCCAAGTGGGAGTGAGGCGTGCTTTTTATAGCAGTCGGGTGCAAAGAGGAAGGGGGATAAAAAGGAAATCAAGAATGAAAGGAAAAAGAGAAAAGGATTACGCGGCTGGACCCGGCGGAGATGTGTAATGTGAAACATCACCGGTGTCAGCTCGGAGATCTCAGGCCAGGCCTCGCTCCAATACACAAAAGCCGCCGTCTGGGGCGACGGGCAGGCCTGATGTGGATTGGGAGCGGGGTTGCGGCTGGGCCACCGGACACGGGTGGGGGCCGGCCGTCCTGGGCGGCCGCCTGCAAAGCCAAACGACCGGGCTGGGCCTGGCGCGCGGGCCAGGTTTGTGGTGGGCTTAGGGTAAAGAGGGGACAGAGCGAAAGGAGGGGGAATCTGCAGAACTACTCTTTCCGGGTTCCCAGAGTTTAATATGCCAAGCTCCTGGAGTTAACGAGCTGACGGAGAGTTGGTCTTTTGCTCTTTATTTGGTTGTTTTGCTAGGCGAGAAAGGGTGTCGGCGGCCTAGTCCCTATTAAGGGAGCACGTACCAGGAGGTGGGGGACGACAGTGGAGGTCAGGGAGGGGAGGGAGGAGTTGCGAGGGAGGAAGAGGGTCCTCTAGTGCCCTTCCAGCCCCTTCTCCTCATCCGTGGGTCTGTGGCTTCGGAATGGAAGCAACTTTGCAAGGTGCCCTGAGAAGGGTTGGAAATGCCTGCTGCCCTGCGTTTATTTTACATTAAGTGTTTTTGGGCCTGGAGAAAAGCCTGGCTGAGTGATCAAGCGGTCCGCAGGTCTCCATGCGTTCGGCTGGGGTTTGTGGTGTAGCTCCGAGTCCCAGCTCGCAGGCCAGAGCAGACCAGATCGCCCGCGGTTGGTGGAGACCCGAGCCAGTAACCGAAAGCTGGCCCTAGTAGCTTGGTGTGCAGGGCGGTGCAGTGAAGCGAGGCTAGGGTGTGTGAGTGTGCTAGCGTGTGTGTCGGGGGAGGGCGGGGGTTGGCCTCCGATGGAAGTTTTATTAATCTGCACTGTGGCATCTGTTTGCTCCCTTGCCCCAACCGCTCCCAGGTTTGGTTCAAGAATCGTCGGGCCAAATGGAGAAAGCGGGAGCGCAATCAGCAGGCCGAGCTGTGCAAGAATGGCTTCGGGCCGCAGTTCAATGGGCTCATGCAGCCCTATGATGACATGTACCCAGGCTACTCCTACAACAACTGGGCCGCCAAGGGTCTTACATCCGCCTCCCTATCCACCAAGAGCTTCCCCTTCTTCAACTCTATGAACGTCAACCCCCTGTCATCGCAGAGCATGTTCTCCCCACCCAATTCTATCTCGTCCATGAGCATGTCGTCCAGCATGGTACCCTCAGCAGTGACGGGCGTCCCGGGCTCCAGTCTCAACAGCCTGAATAACTTGAACAACCTGAGCAGCCCGTCGCTGAATTCCGCGGTGCCGACGCCTGCCTGTCCTTACGCGCCGCCGACTCCTCCGTATGTTTATAGGGACACGTGTAACTCGAGCCTGGCCAGCCTGAGACTGAAAGCAAAGCAGCACTCCAGCTTCGGCTACGCCAGCGTGCAGAACCCGGCCTCCAACCTGAGTGCTTGCCAGTACGCAGTGGACCGGCCCGTGTGAGCCGCAGCCACAGCGCCGGGATCCTAGGACCGTGCCGGATGGGGCAACTCCGCCCGTGAAAGACTGGGAATTATGCTAGAAGGTCGTGGGCACTAAAGAAAGGGAGAGAAAGAGAAGCTATATAGAGAAAAGGAAACCACTGAATCAAAGAGAGAGCTCCTTTGATTTCAAAGGGATGTCCTCAGTGTCTGACATCTTTCACTACAAGTATTTCCAACAGTTGCAAGGACACATACACAAACAAATGTTTGACTGGATATGACATTTTAACATTACTATAAGCTTGTTATTTTTTAAGTTTAGCATTGTTAACATTTAAATGACTGAAAGGATGTATATATATCGAAATGTCAAATTAATTTTATAAAAGCAGTTGTTAGTAATATCACAACAGTGTTTTTAAAGGTTAGGCTTTAAAATAAAGCATGTTATACAGAAGCGATTAGGATTTTTCGCTTGCAAGCAAGGGAGTGTATATACTAAATGCCACACTGTATGTTTCTAACATATTATTATTATTATAAAAAATGTGTGAATATCAGTTTTAGAATAGTTTCTCTGGTGGATGCAATGATGTTTCTGAAACTGCTATGTACAACCTACCCTGTGTATAACATTTCGTACAATATTATTGTTTTACTTTTCAGCAAATATGAAAAAAATGTGTTTTATTTCATGGGAGTAAAATATACTGCATACAAATTGGTCTGGATTCTTTCTGCCCTCCTCTGTCACTAACTTGGCCAGGGCATCTCAGTCACTGCTTCCTAAACCAGTTTCCTCTGCCTGCCTAGTTAAACATACAAGGCAGCAATCCTTATTTAAATTTAGTAGAAATAAATTATAGCCATTCGTCAGAAACTAAAAAGAAAAAAAAAAAAGGCATTCCTGGGGGGAAAAAAGGCTGCAAAATCTAATTTTGTCTCTCCAATTTTTCTTTGGCTTAAACCCAGGGGATTCCATTATGGCTAGCAAATAATATGAGAAAGAAAAAAGGAGAAAGAAATTTAGCAAGTCCGTCAGCTTAGAATGACTCTCAAGTTTACTCCTTTATGAGGAAACCAACACCTCTAGTAAATTGTTCTGGAGAAATATTTGTGCATTTATACATGTACAGTTTATATGCATTTCTCTCAGGAGGAATACATCTATAATAAATTTACAAGGAAACATCTCCAGTTCAAAATATTTAGGCCTCCACGTTTATCTTTCAGGCTTAATAGAGAGATCCTTCATGTTATATTGCATTACTATTTCCAAATCCTTTGGAGACATTAAAAGAAACAAAGACGATTTCTAATAACTACAGCCCTTCAGTTTCTCAAAGAGCCCAGGGGTTGAGAGGTTAGAGTGGAGTTTCCTGAGTCTTGTCGAGCAATATGTAGTTGAGGCAAAGGTCATGCTCCCGGTGTTTTGTTTTAAATAATATTGACCCATTAATTCTAAACCTGCTTGTTCCTGAAATTATACAGGATTATAGTTTGCAAACTGCAGGACAATGAAGCAAATCAAGATGAATTACAGCCCTGGCCCTCCCTCCCATCCTCTGACATCTAAACAGGGAATGAGTCCGGTGTGAGTGTTTAAATGAACTTTAAGCACCCGATCCTCCTTTATCAGCGATTTTCAGCTTAAAAAAAAATGTGAAATTTGATTTCATAACAAATAGAAGCACATACCACTTAGACCCAGAGAATTCATCCTCATGGTGCTACGAGGGTCGTTGTGGAGGTAGGGGGAGGGATGTGCTGAGATCTTTTGTTATGCTTGTCAACCCCGCGCACAACCAGAGTGGGCGAGAACAAACACCACGCTGGGGAACTTAGAGCAAAAAGTAACCTCCGATTTTCTGGAGCCGAGAATATCATTGTTTTCGCGCTTTAGTTGCTTTCATCTGAATGAAACTTTACCTAGAAGCTTTTGGAGCTCAGACACTGAGTCTTTGTTCTGCAAGAAACTGCTGCTGCCACTTAAAGAGATCGCAGATAATGTCCCCGATTTAAGATCAGTGCTCAACGCACATTAACTTTCTTTCTTTTTAAAGCTCTGCCTCCGAATTGCGGAGGGATCACGCAGCAGTGGGGGGCAGATAAAAGCCCTTTGGCCGAGGGTCACCTCCGTCCATGTTGTTCGCTTGAGAGCAGTGAAGAGCAAAACGGTCCCCACGGGCGGACTTTGGCTTCTGGAGCCGCAGGGCCCTGCGGTCCTGGCACCTCCGCCTCTCAGCCTGGTAGGGGGGCGGGGAGGGGCAAAGCGGGGAGGGGAAGGAAGGAGCTAGAAGAGGGGATTTGGGGATGGGGGCTGGAAGCGCTAACGAGACCTGCCGGGAGGATTTGATTCTCCTGCAGGTTGGTGAGTGATTTGGGAGCTCTGGGTAGAGGAGGTGTACCTCGGCCTAGTTTGGTTGTGGAACTAGAACAACGCGAGGAAATCAATCAATCTGCAGGAAACAAAAAATGGAAGTCGAGGTTTAGGAAGAGTTGTCACTTCCCCGACTTGAGTGGTGCAGGCTGGGGGCGGAGACTTGGGACCTAAGAGAGGCCATTTCTCTCACCTCAGCTCCTTTCCCTTGGACTTCCAAAAGGAATAATTTTACTCTCTCCTCTGTTCTCCCCCCAACTCTCATCCCCGCTAGCCTGCAGACCGCCTGCCCCTTTCCGCATCTTCTTTTCCCATCCTGCGAGAGAAACCTAGCTCCCAGAGCCGGTGCAGTCAGTCCCCTCGCCCCTCCCGCCCCTGAGCGGGTCCCCCTCCAGCCGTCGCTGCATCCACCACCTCGGTTCCACTCAATCGATTTTTGCTGCATGTCAACACTTATTACCGGTGAGTGTGAGGGTATTTTTTCTTCTTCTCTAGGTCTCTTAATGATTTCTGAGCTAGTTGTGTATTAAAGTGCTTAAAGAAACCTTTAACATAATCTATAGCGTGAGCACCAACCTTCCCCGCTTGAGTTCAAAAATGGCGAGCTCGAGGTTGGGCCCGGAGGCTCCCAGACCTCACTGGCCTCAGCCCACGGCCGCCCCGCTCCTTGAGCGCTCAAAAGTTCGCCAGGCCTGGGGCAGGAACCCCGCGCAGGCGATCCGCCGTCTGGCGGCTTTCTTCCCGCCACCCCCTTCCATCCCTCACCTGTTACTCTCAGGCACCTTTTTTTCTCTCGGTGTCTTTGGCCTATCCTCGGGTTTTGTTTTATTTTTTAAAAAAAGAAAAGAAAAGAAAAAAAGTAAGCCTCTTAAAAAATTTCCAAGGCCCCAAATTCTTCATTCCGCTAATACCGATTTCAGATTGGTGGAGACCTGGGAAAAGGTGTGTATACAGGCCATGATTGTCTCAACTTCCTCCCAATTCCTAAATCTGAGTTTTAGTGTTTACGACTTGGTTAGAAATTTAATTTTTAAAAATACGTTGGAGAGCCTGGGCCGAATAAGCAGTTTGATTAGAAGGCAAAATCCTCTTCGCCTCCTTGCCCTGCTTTTTCTCTCACCCCCACCCACTTTCTATTAGGCGCTGAAGCGGGGGGGCGGGGGGGTGTAGGGGTGGGGGTTAGGAGTGTAACAAAAAAATTAATGGGAAAATATGAACAATGTCTTCAAAGTCCTAATATTCCTCGAAAGCCTTATAAATTAACCCTGTGAAGAGTGAGCCCTTTAAAGGCGAGTCTATAAAAATCCAGCGTGATTCCGAAGGAGGACGACCCTTCCCCCAATCCCTGTCGCGAATGTGACCAAACAAAGGTCTGTCCTGCAATCCACATCCTAATCCACGGGCGCCCCCGCCGTCGTCGCTGGGACTCCCCAGCCTCCGGCCGCCCATAATCGACGGAGCTACCCTGGGAGTCCTTGGCTCCGTGATTTAACTTTTTTAGAGAGGGGGAAAAAAGGAGGGGGTGTAATTAGATCAGAGGCCTTTATGAATATAGACTCCCTATTGATTGATTTATAAACCCCCTGACGAACTGCAGTTAATCTAAGCGCACCGGGAAGCAAGAAACATGGCTGACTGAAGAAGTCTGGAAGTAAACGAGAGGAATTTCTGTTAGCAGATTTTCAGAAGGAATATTTTTTAAAAAATAGATTTTCTTCCCCAGCTTCCCAAACAATTGCATTAACAGAACTTGAGGGAATGGTAATTTGAGTTTTTTTAAAGAGGGTTAAGTAGAAACACCATTGTAAACATGTAACTGATTTATCTTTTCAGGTTCTAGCAGATGAGCCCAGGGAAATTTTACTCTAATCTTAAAAATTTATCACCCTTGGCCCCTCCCACCCTTCCCTGCCCCCTCCCCAAAGGGAGGACTTCCCATTGTTGACTGTCTATCCGAAAAGATAGAAAACAGAATTTACTGTGTTTGGGATGCATAACTTCATTCACTTCTGTGCTGAGTATTTTATGCATTTTTAAAAAGTAAATGTTGATTTTAGATTTTGTTTGAAGATTAGAGAAATCCTGCAAGAAATGAAATACCCCATTGAAGATATATTTAAATCTACTTAATTACCTTTAAAAATCATTTCTACTCCTTTTGTAACAATACATTGCTAACAGTTCAGTAGTAGCTGTGGAAAACAGGAGCTATTTGAAGCTTAAGTTACTCTGCAGAAGAATGGCTATAAAAGCCATCCAGATTCCTTACAATTAAAAAATTTTAAAAACGTGTAATGACTACATGGTAAAAGTGTTTACTTTTGGGTGGTAGCGGGGGGTGCTTTTTAAATTTCCTTCCTTCAGAAGGACTAACAGAAGTGCAGACACACTGGCCTCTCCCTGGGCAGGGTGGGTGTCTGCACCCTGGGACTTTGATGAATCTTTCCAGACCTAGTTCTTCTAGTCTTCAGGCAAAAAATGTTTAAGGTGTTTGCCCTCCCTCGTGCTCTTTTTCTCCTCCATCCTCTCCCTCTCCTATTTTCTTTGTCCACAGCCAAGGTTTTGTCTTGTTTTGTTTTGTTTTGTTTTTCCTCCATTCATGCAACTGAGGAAATGGCCCGCTGATGCTGGGACCTGATGTACCCACGCTAAGGCCTGGGGGTGGATTCCTCACAGCCAGACTCCCTCTGCCAATGCTTCCTCTCTCCAGAAACAGCAAAGCCTCTCTGCTTTCGCTGACAGTTTGCAGCAGTGCGGGACAACCTCGCACACAGTCCTGGGCAGGAACTTTTATCCTCGTCGCTCTGGAAAGATGAGATCTAGAACCATCCCTGCTGTCCCCCGGAAAGCGGTGGGCAGCTTATTGAATGTGACCTGGGACTCAGACCAGTGGCAGCCCAATTCTTGGGCGAGTTTCCCCGCTCTGCGTGTGTCAACAGCCCTCGAAACTGCTTCTGCTTCTCTGGGCACGTATCACAGGGAGTGTGTGTGGGGAGCGGCTTGCTGCACCCAATAGAACTTCATGGCATCTTTCTATGTCCTCCTGCAGTATGCATCGACTGCAGGGCCTTCTCGGCGTTGCTTCAGAGGGTGCCCGCATTTGGTTGCCCACTAGTCTCCCTGACAGCTTCACCCCGCTGTGTGCGGGCTCAGGGGATGGATGGGGGTGGGGGATTGAGGGGAGAGAGAGGACAGAGGTGGAGGCCCTGCAAGCCATCCCCAGCGCTAAGAAATGGGCTTTCCCTCTCAGAGCCTGAGGTTGCAGACTACGAATCACTTTGTTAGAAAATAAAATAATATCAAGCAAAGTAGAGTAAAATAGAACCCTTCTTCTGTGGGTGCTGGGCCTCGGGCGATGCTCATTCACAAGACACTCCTGACTTCAGCTTCTCCAGCTACCTCTTGAAATCCGTGACATCGAGGGAGACGTTCTTATCTGATGAGGCGGTGTCTTGTTTATCTGTTTCTTTGAACACGAGAGAAAAAAAAAGAAGAAGAAGACTCTCTTGCGAATGCTAGGCTGCAGCTCTGAGCTACAGCTTCCCGGCGCGAAGCTCCCCATCCCGGGTCCTCCTTCCTCTGGGTGGCCGGGCCATCTTGTCATCCGCCATGCGCCAGGGTACGGATATTTGGACAGGTGACCAGGACCTTTTGGACCCATGAATTCCGTGGGGACCACGCAGTCCATCCCTTAGAACGACCCGAGGTACAGCCGCTCCACCTGAACGTGCCCCCAGGGGCGGCTTTTCCTAGGACCTCACTGGCCGTCTAAACAGGGTTTCAGTTACAACCTCGTCCTACCGCTTTCCATTTACTAAAACAGCTGCTTTATCTTAATGTTCATTTTTTTGGCCAATGACATGGGGGAAGGGCGGTGGTGGTAAGAGTTACTGCCTGTCTCCCTTTACCCTGACGGTATTTTCAGAGGCACTAGGAGAAGCGGGAACCCGGAGGGCCACCTACGCACCTCCGGGGTCGCCCTCTTGGCCCGGCACTCGAAGTTTGCGCGTCCCTCCGGCCAACAAAACCAGAATCTAATCTGCAGCTGCCGCCGCACCCCCACTTCCCGCCCGCATCCCTAGCCCGAAGCCTCAGGCAGGGCATAGCAGCCCACACGCTCGAACTGCACCGACCGCCCGCGGGGTCCAGCTGGGGCTAAGCGGGGACCCTGGCGCCTGCGCTCGGGACGACCCCGCACGCGCCGCAGCTCCCGGCCTGGCGGGCCGCCTCGTGGGCGGTCTGGACTCAGCCCTGGCCCTGCCTTGCCGCTGCGCCTCCAAAGATCGCGCGCCAGGCTGGCCCACAGATGTGACAGCTTCTTTGCTCTCTTCTAGTCCACCCAGGGAGTCCAGGGTGGGAGGAGCCCCCTGCCACATCCCTTCTCACCCTTTCTCGGGCCTTGAGCAGCCATATACCTTAAACGGGTCATGCCTGCCTGCCTCCTTGGAGCTGCCTCTCGAAGCCCGGGGGTTGAACATTAACCAGCTGCGGCTATAGACTGGGGTAAAACGTTACGTATAAAAATGAATCATCTATCCGGTCCTGGGAGAGAGGACCTATAGAGAGCTCTGCACCTAGAGCAGCCCCAGCCGTGTCCCTGGCCCAAAGTACCGACTCTTCTGGAGGCCACTTATCAAGGACCATTCCGCCGCAGGAAGCAGAGGACAAATGAGGGGCTGGAGGAGGGGGGTGGCTGAGTCAACCGTTCTCCTTGAGGAGTTTGAGGTTCAGGGCTTCGAACACAAGAGCATTTCCTTTTCTTTCACACTTGAGAAAGTGTGAACAGCTTTTCATCTCTTATAAAGGTTAGTGGGGGAAAGCTGGAGTCGAGGAGGAGCGGCTGTCCACAGGGCCAAGAACTGTCGTGCTGCTGCCATCTCTGGCGCCTGGGGTGGGATCCCGGGAGGCAGGGCTCAGTGGGTGGGGAGTGGCAGCAAGAGCCCTCGGACCTGAGACCTCGCAGAAGTCCTGGCTTGAGGTTGCGCTGAAATCCTAGGCTCCCATCCGATCCCACCCACAACTGGTCTGGATCCTGCCTCCTTCCGACTCTGACCTATTTGTTTTTTCTTTAAACATAAGTAATGGAAAGTAAAATGATACGTCTGCACTGACTTATGTGCTAGGCTCACGTGCCCAGTCAAAATATACAGAATTTACCAAAAGATAACAGAGCTGAAGGAAGAATTCAAGACAGTGCACATCCTAAGTTCCTGTGCCCTCACCTGGAAACGTTACTGACTCAGGCACTCAGCAAATTCCTGAATAGGAAGATGATTCTTTTTCTGTATCTGTCTCTCTCCCTCTGCCTAACCTCTGTTCCCTCCACAACCACCGCCCCCCCCCCCCCGCCCCCGCAAATTGAAGAAAAATCTGAGATAAGGTGGGTGCAAGCAAAAGGGAGATGTGATGTTATTAGGTCTTTCAGGAATTGCCCATCAACCTACAGAGCAATTCCTGTACCTCTTAAGAAGACCGTTTTTTTCTTATACAAAATAGCTTTATTTAAATGCATGCCTGACTCATTATAACCTCTTCGTAAATATATATATATTTACTCTCAGAAGTTTTGCTCTCAGAAGTTTTGCTGAGAGCATTCACTCAAATCTCTGTACTTAGGGGTGTGAGAAAGTGGCTGTGGTGGTGTGCATGTCTGCTGAGAACTCTGCATCGTTGCACTACTCTCAAGGTCACATCCTAGCTTCTTCAAAGGCCACTCCTCCTGCTTCAGTGTGTTCACAGCCTGTGTAGTGATCCTGAGAATTTCTGGCAGGGGTTGGAGGGTGGCAGCAGAGACATGCAGTAAACAAGGCTTTCCAGAGTCTCAGCAGGCATCAACAATGTGACAAGTGCTGTGTATGTGTACTAATTGGACATCACCCATCAGTTCGTTCTCAGTGAAAATGGCTTTCTGTTTAAGATGTGGTTACAGAGTGTTCATCACTTCATGTAGTGTCACTGCTCTAACTTCAG
The DNA here is from genome assembly GCF_024542745.1 of Macaca thibetana thibetana. Taxonomy (NCBI): domain Eukaryota; kingdom Metazoa; phylum Chordata; class Mammalia; order Primates; family Cercopithecidae; genus Macaca; species Macaca thibetana. The sequence continues at coordinate 78,421,392 of NC_065582.1, forward strand.
TGCACACAATACTCTATGTCATTCCTATAGAGCAATACAGCTCAACTTCATCAGCACCCAACTTGATGTTATTCCACTCTCCCAAGAAAAATAGAATTGACTCAAATGTTCCACTAAGTTAGCTCTAGAGAGACAATGAATGCATCGAAGCAAATAAATACAAAGAACTATGAATCACATACTCAGCTGCTTTTCAGTGACTTGGAAACAGAAAAACGTAGATGGAGAAAGGGCAATTTACTTTTAGGGGTTTGAGTAGTTGGGGAAAGGAGTATTCTAAAGGGTATTGCAGTGTTCACTCAAACCCTCTTCTCCTCCACCAAATTACCATGTTATCTGACACCCTCGATCTATTTGTGTCCTGGGTAACAGACAGTTTGACCAAGAGGTCACAGACTAGAGGGCTTGGGTGACTGGAAACAAGTTTGACAAGAAAGGAATCTGGGTGGGGTGCCACCATGGAGGTGGAGAGAGGATGAGACCACAGTGGCTGGAGCAGCCTGGCAACACAAAGTCTCTGCTGGACCCTGCATTTACACAAAATGCCTTGTCAGAGAATGGGGGATTAGGAATAGCTATCAACACAGTTTCATGGATGAGAGAAATTTAAGTCTCTCTCTCCATTCCTTTTCTTTACTTTCCCTTTATTTTCTACCTTCTTCATTTCCTCCTTTATTATTGCCCTTCTTCTACAACAGGCGACTGTCCCCAGAATTTTGGCTGCTCCTGGATTATGCCCCGCTTATCTTCTCTTTTGAATTAAGGCTTCAGATGGTTTGTAGTGTTCACTTTTCCAGATATGATACATTATTTTATTCAGTCAAGAGTCTACCTGTAAACCATTTGTACTTATGAATACGGAGTGCTTCTATGAACAATAAAAGTTTCAGGTAGAATAAGTAAAGCATGCAATATTGTATAGCTTGTCTTTTCAGAGCACAAAAAGGACTGTGCACACTCTTTAATAAAGCCCCACTGCATGCTGGAGAGGCTGGGAGAGTGAGTGAGCAGGCTTCTTTCACCCAGGCAACATGACCGTTGGCATTATGACCACCAAAGTGAGAAATCTCCAGTTTGCCATTCTCACCTTGAAAGCTCCTCCTTCCCTGAAACTACCATCTGTGGACTCACACGCATTGTCAAATTCATGTGTTCCAAGAAAACACTGAAAAGTGTGTAAAGTTGATGTACTAAACTTTACACATCTTTTCACACAAATGCATCTGTTTTTTAGTACATAAAGTTTATGTACTAAACTTTACACATCTTTTCACACAAATGCATCTGTTTTTCTTGTGCTATATACTCTTTCTATTGGCTCGGCAGTATTTTATTGTGATGTATCTTCCTTGTACAATTGAGAAACACCTTCATTGTCATCCTGCTACTCATTAGATTAGAACTTGGTTGAAACATATCTTTAACTTCACAGAAGGGCTGCCACATTTCACCCTCCTTTGGCTCCTTCTTTTCCTTTCTAACTTCTTCCATAATCTCACTTAGAGGTTAATTCTAAATTTCATGACTGTCTTCCTTTTTACTTTTTCATTTTATTTCTGGGCAATTATTGTTCCCATACTCCCAAACTAACTTTCATCCATATTACTCCTTTGGCAATTACCATATGGGGTGTTTTATTATGAGTTAAGATTTTGCGGGTCTTTTTTTTTTTTTTTTTTTTTTTTTGGCTTCTTGTGGTGGCCTGGCACAATACCTTGTAACAGAGTAGATGTTCAATAAATGCCTATTGATTAAATGTTACAATTAAAATCTTTGTTCACAAAAACAAAAGTTCAAAGACATTAAAATCTATTGAATTGGCATAAATTAAATCTCAGCTTAATTCTAATTAATTTCTAATCCTTTTCCCAACGAACTAGATGTGTAAAAGAATTCTATAGCAGAAATTCCATCATAATGTTTTTCAACACTGCTAGCATCTTCCCTACATCAGAGCAGTTTCAGGATGGTGAATCATGATCAGGGTTCATAAGATACTGAACAAATTTTAGTATTTCCTAATATATTATCAAAATAAAGAAAGTTTGAAAAATCTAGTTTCGGGAATATGTGTGGTAAGGGAAGCATAAAAGGTAGGAGACACATAGGTAACAGAAGTTTCCAGCTCGTAATTTTCTAGAGTCATTTTACTAGTTAAGGGATTATGATGTCCAATTCTCCTTTACTTTATGCTTTTTAAAATTTCACTGCTCACAATTTGTAGTAAAATATAGTGTATCAAAATATATTATGGACAAAGTTTTTTTTTATTCTTAGAGACATAAAAACCTAAGAAATTAAAAATATTTATCCAAAAACAACAAAAAAGATTTAACCCAGGCCGGGCATGGTGACTCATGCCTGTAATCTCAGCACTTTGGCAGGCTGAGGCGGGTGGATCACCTTAGGCCAGGAGTTCAAGACCAGCCTGGCCAACATGGCAAAACCCCATCTCTATTAAAAATACAGAAAATTAGCCAGGAGTGGTGGGGGGACACCTATAATCCCAGCTACTTGAGAGGCTGAGGCAGGAGAATTGCTTGAACCCGGGAGATGGAGGTTGCAGTGAGCTGAGATCTCACCATTGCACTCCAGCCTGGGCAACAGAGAAAGACTCTGTCTAAAAAAAAAAAGAAAGAAAGAAAAAGAACGACTTAACCCAATCAGACTTTGATTAGGGTCACAGACCAAACAAGTTATAGTTATTTTTATTTCTACTCATTTTTGTCCAGTAGGCCTCACACATTTTTGATGAACTTATGGGTGGTAGAATATTCCTTAGAACACTAACCATATCCACTTCTACTTTCCAGCTGTTACCTAAACAACAAACTAGACACACTTCACTGCAAACAGTGGGAAGAATGGTGTTACCTTTGATGAAACATCCATGGAACATTTTGGTAACTCTTAACATATACAAAAAAAAAAAAAAAAGTTTCACCTCATTGTGCTAAATAAGTAAATAATACATATATAAACAAACAAATAAATAAAATGATAGGGACTGGAATGGTAGAGAAATTTTAATGAATTTTAATGCAGTGGGTTTTGCAATGGCTGCAGAACTTTCAAAGACCCCAGTCTCTAGTGGAAAACCACTAGTTCGGGTCGGCATTGCAGGGAGAGGTAGATGGCTGGAGATTCCAGAAACCTAGGGGGAAGATGACTGGAAACTCACAAAAAGGTAACAGATTTGACACATTTTCTTTGGTTGTCTCAGTCACTATAATTTAAAAAATTGTCTACACTCTCATAAAGCAATGGGTCAATATTATTTTCACAGTACTCTTAACATGTTTTACCTTTATTTTATTCATAACCATTTCTAAGTATAACAATATACAGTGATGCAGAAGATAGTTTGGTGAGTACTTTCTATGAGCCATGAATTGCGCCAGTGCCTTTTATATATTAATATTATCTCAACCAGTTCTCACAAGAATACTATAAAGTAGATAATATTATTTCCTTATTTGACAGATAAGAAAACTGATTCTCAGAAGTAACTTGCCTCAGGCTGCCTGGGTAATGAATGTCAGAGGCAGAACTAGAATAGGACTCAAGTTATGCACAATGTGACAGGACCAAAGAATTGCTAGTCTTCTGTATCACTTTCTGCTGATGTGATTAGAAAATATGACTCATAAATTAAAAGTGCTATGAAAATAGTATTTCCTAGTTATCTTATGAGATGAGTAGTAAAGAAAAGGGTAGAGATTATAGTAACCCAGCCAATCAAAGGTAAAGATGTTTTACTCTTTCACATGTGTTTCAGTGCACATTTCCTACACTAAAGCAATGGACAACTTGTCAAGGCAGTTTGACGTGACATTTTAGACATGATAGGAAAAGCAGCCACCTTGCTGATATTAAGAAAAGGATACACACACACACACACACACACACACACACACACACACATATACACATACCTTCTTTATATATATACATATAATTACAAAAATATACACATATACATATGTATGGTTATGTATATATACACATATATACACACATACACATATATCAGTTGGCATAAGATCAAGTGATTTTTTTCCTTGGCCTTGTACATTATGACCTGTTCACTCCTTTTTTGCTTCTCTCCACCCCTATTGACCCTTTTTAAGGCTAACTCCAGATCTCAGCTTAGATGTTCCCTGACACTCTGGTGTTAGGTTAGGTCAACATGCCCCTCCTGTGTGTTTCCATAACCATACCAAAGCACCTAACACACTTTTATGAACTTAACACGTTTGAAGATTAGAGATCAGTAATTTCATAGCATCTCACAGCTTGCCCTTTGAGCTATTTTTGCATGATTAGACTCAGATTATATATTTTTATGATATTCAGGATATCATACTGCTGCCATCATATCAGGAGGCACACATAGTGATTTTTCAATACTTGATTATGTTAATTCATTACTTAAGGTGGTGTCTGCTTCATTACTTTAATATTTAAAAGTTATTTGATGGCTTCTCTATTAACATTATGCTTTTTCCATCGTAATTAGTATTTCATGAGCAGCTTTATGGTGAGAAATTCAAACCTCCTGCCAACAGCCATGTGAGTGAGCTTGGAAGCAGATTCTCCAGCTCTTCAAATAATGGCAGCCCCAGAAAACAATGTACATGCAACCTCCTGAGAGTCTCTGAGCTAGAAATACCCAGCTAAACTGCTGTGAGATTCTTCAACCTTAAAACTGGGATGAGATAACAAATATTTATCATTTTAAGATGCTACGTTTTGGGTTAATCTGTTGCTTCACCACCTGCATTCTATATTCCCAAATTTTTCATCACTTTTCATCTGTTATGGTCTTTCTCCTCCTCTGCACTTTGGGTTTTATTTATTTTTTCTTTTCCGCTGCCACTTTAATAGCACTCTGGGCAAAACAGAGAGAAACAAACGTAATCAATTCACCAAATTTTACCTGAAGTCCAAGGAGGTAAATATTAAGTGCAGATTTGGAGGAGGGAAGGGGTAGGACTTAGTGATGCTATGTAAGAAAAGCATTTGTGCCAGAAGAAAGACGAGATAAGCACTAGAAGGCAAAGAAAAACATTTTATGTAAAATAGAAAGCAATTGAAAACGATACCTTTGTTTCACATTTAGTAAATATAATTCTGGTTTTTAAAAATATAATCTTAGAAATACTTATTTTGTCTCCCTAACACGTCCCCCTTTCTGGAAACAGAACTGTCCTTTTTCGGGGGATCCTGTTCTTCTCTTGTGCTACATTGTTCTAACGGATGCTGCCAATTCTAGAACTGATCTCTGTATTCACAAGAGTAGGCACGTGAGCTTGGCTGCCTTTTGTGTCCTTCCACAGAAATCTTCAAATGATAATTTCGAAAAGAGAAGCAGTGCTTTTCAAGATGAAGAGATGAGTTGTCAGAAGTCCAGGTTCTCCAGGGCAGAAGATTTTAGTCTCTGTTAAGACAGACTCAGAGAGAAGCGCGGATGAGAGTTGGAGGGAGAGAGAGTCCTGCTCTCTCTCCTGTCCGTTACTATGATTCTGGAGGTCCAGTTAAATGTCCTTCCTGAGATTTTGCTACTCTGGTCAGCATATTTCCTGTTTTGCCTAAGGTGGTTCAAATTGGGTTTCTGTCACTTGGAAAAGGTTTCCTGATTCAATAGACTAGTGTTCCCTCCCTCCTCCATAAATAGTCTCTCCCCTAGAGAGTAAGAAAAAGTGCCCCTGAAGCCAGGATTTGAGAGAGTCTTTTGGGATCCTCAGATGCTCATGTGTAAGCAGAAAAATTTCATCTTCTAGTGGTCCTCTACTAACACTGCCTGGGAATTATTGAGGGGGTGAGGAAGGAGGGTTGTGTACACACACCCACACCTGTTAAGCTTTTTTGCCAACACAATAATATTTATTGAAGGTCTATTATGTTTCAGGCACTTTCATAAACAGCTGCTCTGCACTAGTCCAAGACACTAGATTTTCACACTGTTCCTAATTATAGATGAGATGATATCTTTAAAATAAAATACTTTAAATATTAGTCTTTACAAAATGTAAACGTTATGAGTAAAGATTAGGTGCACCTTTCCACACCTTTTCCAGGTTTAACTTACCACTATTTGGATGTCTCTTTTGCTTTTATAAGTTTATCCCCCAAAAATGAAATAGAATTTCAAATGTAAATGCCATTTTAGCATTACTACTTGAATGACTTGTTTCTAAAGACATTTTTGAGAAAGATGATTAAAAATAAACAAAAAATTTGAATCAAACTATAACTAAATAGCGTGACTTGCCTTGAAATTCTAGCTTTATTCGTATAAGTTTGTGTCCCCAAAAGAAGCAGACTCAAAATAAGTCATCCCAAATCTATGTAAACAGATTTAGGTTAGGGAGAGTGGTGATGTTAAGGGCATTAATTCCAGTTTTGGTTATTACTTTGAAGCTTGGACAGTGTTTGTCCAGTAATTTCTCATGTATTCTTTTCCCCTCAGTCTTCCTGGGGGAAACGGTTACAACAGCCTAGAGCACTCCTCTGAAGAGATATCCGCACTGGCAAAGGTACCAGCTTTTCACTTTTGCAGTGGGTGGTCTGGCACCAAAATTCCCCACTGGCTGAGAATCTGAAGCCTGCCCAGGCCTCCCATAAGCTTCAGTATTTAAACATTTTTATATGTAATTTAAGATGTGAACTATTAGAACTAACAATAGGTAATTGGCTTTCTCCAATTTTCCCATTAGAAAATATTAAGGAATTCCCAGCATATTCTGTTGTTAAGACGATGACACAGTCTGTGTCAAAAATTAAATTTCTTCTCACTCACTTTAAAAAATGCAGCATCTTATTTCCGTTATCTACCCTGCCATTTCTATCCACTCTGTTATATCTAAGATTTTTCTTGTTAAATACACGTAATATTTAAGATGTATCAAAATTAATAATATGTTTTTGTTTTCTAAATTGTTTAATAAAAAGTTGTTGAGCACTATTACAAGACTCTGTGCTAGGCACAATAGAGGATAAGAAAATCATAATTATTCATTAAGATAAGTGTTTTGGCAAAGTGCAGTGGCTCATGCCTGTAATTCCAGCACTTGGAGAGGATTGCTGAGGCAGGAGGATTGCTTGAGCCCAGGAGTTCAAGACCAACCTGGGCAACATGGCAAAACCGAATCTCTACAAAAATTAGCCAGACATGGTGGTGCATGCCTTACTCTGGAGGCTGAGGTGGGAGGATCACCTGAGCCTGGGATGTCAAGGCTGCAGTGAACTGTGATCATGCCATTGCACTCCAGCCTGGGTGACAGAGCAAAACCTTTTCTTAAAAAAAAAAAAAAAAGTATTTTGTACCTAATTTATATCTCATTTAATTCTGACAACAAATCTATGAAATAGGCATTGTTATTCCCATTTTACCAATGAGGAATTTGAGGTACCAAGAGATTAATAATTAATTTGTCCAAGATCATTCAGTTAAGAATTAGTAAAATTGAATTTAAATCTGGGATCATTTGACCTCTAAAGGTTTTTCTCTTAACCACACTATACTCTGCTCCTACCCAGCACCCCCAAACCAATGTATAATACTTAGCCAACTCATTTCATGATTCCAACTCACGAAGAACCACTTTTAAGTAAGGCAAATGTGTTAACCACTATGCGTAAAATGGTAACCAATGCTCTCAGGAAGCTTAAAATACACGAGAAGAGATAAATCATGTAGGCAAATAACTGAAATTTATGTTAGAATTCAGTGAATACCTTAGGAGTGGTACAAAGTATGATGGGCTTTCAGAAACGATTGAGAATACTTCTAGCTGGGATGATCAAGGCATCATGTTTGAGATTTCTTTTGATTTTGACTTTGAAAGATGGGCAGGGTTTTATTTATTTATTTGTTTGTTTGTTTGTTTTTGAGACAGAGTCTCACTCTGTCTCCCTGGCAGGAGTACAGTGGCACCATCTTGGCTCACTGCCACCTCCGCCTCCCGGGTTCATGCCATTCTCCTGTCTCAGCCCCCCGAGTAGCCGGGACTACAGGCGCCCACCACCACGCCCAGCTAATTTTTGTATTTTTAGTAGAGACGGGGTTTCACCGTGTTAGCCAGGATGGTCGTGATCTCCTGACTTCGTGATCTGCCCATGTTGGCCTCCCAAAGTGCTGGGATTACAGGATTACAGGCATGAGCCACCATGCCCAGCCGGGCAGAGTTTTAATAAAAGCATCAGAAAATCATTTCAGGCAGAGTACAAAAGCATAGTAAAGACTGGCACAGTGGTTCACTCCTATAATCCTAGCACTTTGGGAGGCTGAGGTAGAAAGATCACTTGAGCCCAGGAGTTTGAGACCAGCCTGGGCAACATGGCAAAACTCCATCTCTACAAAAAATACAAAAATTAGCTGGGTGTGTTGGCATTCCTGTAATCCCAGCTACTCTGGAGGCTGAGGTGAGAGGATCACTTGAGCCTGGGAGGTGGAGATTGCAGTGAGCCAAGATCACACCAGTGCACTCCAGTCTGGGCAACAGAGTGAGACCCTATCTCAAACAAAAAAAGAAGAAAAGAAAAAAAAAATCAAGACTTGATGGTAGATGTGGGATGAGTTTGGTGAACCAAGAATAATCCAGTGTGAAGTAATAGTAGAAGATAAGTCTGGAACGCTAAACTGTGGCTAGAATGTGGCAGACATAGAAAACTAAGCTAAGAAGTTTAGAGTTTATTGTATAGGCAGTGAGGATATGGGATTGCCATTGGGGTTTCTGACCAGTGAATAAACAGAAAGATGCTGTGCTTTAGTGAGTTAATGGGGCAAGAATACATGGCCAGATGAACTGCAACAAGAACTAAACTAAAGGGTTTAAACTGGGATTATGGTAGAGAAAAAAAGAAGACAACGCTGAGGAAGACCACCAAAATAATGGATGACAGGGTTTAGAGAAAGAACAAGTAACTTCAAGTTTTTGAACTTATGTGACTGAATGAGAAGGTTATTAACAAAACTCAGAAATGCTATTTATTTCCAGAGGAGTTTCTTAAGTTGGATGAACAAGAAAGGGAATCACTCATGGCAAGGCAGCTAAAAAGAAATAAAGTTTTAGAATCCCAGCATCAGGAAGTCCAGATGTTTGGTAAAGAATGAAACAATCAACATGTTCATCTAAGACTGACCTTACTGAGAGATCAAGAAATGACAATTATTATGGTTTGCAAGGCAGCCAGAAGCTTGCCTCAAACTTTTATTTGTCAGCTTTATTAGGAAATCTACACCATTAGATAGTCTATTATAGATTAAGGCATTGACAACAAATGATCCCTAAATTTTCTTAGAATGTCCAACTTTTTCCTTATCAGAAATAGTCAAAGTTTGATTGTATAGTTGGAAATTTTAAAAGACTCTCAGTTTGGAACACTGGGGGCATTTTTAGGGTGCCAAGGGAAGGTTCTTTGGGGAAGGAGAAATTGGATACTGACATGGTTTTGCTGTGTCCCCACCCAGATCTCATCTTGAATTCCAACGTATTGTGGGAGGGACCCAGTAGGAGGTAACTGAATCATGGGGGCAATTCTTTCCCATGCTGTTCTCATTATAGTGAATAAGTCTCATGAGATCTGATAGTTTTAAAAAGAGGAGTTTCCTTGCACAAGCTCCTTCTCTCTTTGCCTGCTGCTATACATGTAAGACGTGACTTGTTCCTCCTTGCCTTCTGCCTTGATTGTGAGGCCTCCCCAGCAATGTGGAATGGTAAGTCCATTAAACCTCTTTCTTTTGTAAATTACCCAGTGTTGGGTATGTCTGTATCAGCAGCGTGAAAACTGACTAATACAGATACCAAGAGACTTGAGGGCATAATCTGCCAATAATTTATTAACAAGTTCATCAATTAAGAAATATTTGCTAAAGATCTACTGGAAATAAGGCACCTTGCTAAATCCAAGGGGACAAAACAACCATATCATCTCTATTCTTGATGACTTTATCCTACCTCATAATTTTGCCAGAGGCTAGTATTTTGTGTACAACTCTAGCAATTCGATTATAAGTTTCAGTTTTCCAAATTAGAAAATTTAGAACTTATAATCTTTAGTACTCAGTTCTTAAGGTTTTTGTCAGTATAACTAATCTAGTCTTTAAAAAAATATATTAGAGTTCCTGGTGAACCTGGAGTTGCCCACTGCTTAGTATACTATATTATCATAGTGCATGGGGGAACTAGACTCCTATTTATATCTAACAAAAAACTGAATTTAGTGTGTGTGTCATTTCTATAGTGGTGGAGGTAAAGATATATGTACTTATTTTATGAACTTTGTAAGTGTATATAGGCCTGGAGACACAAGTGTTTAGCAACATTTTTATTAATAAGTTGGATTTCAAAAATTTTATAACTTAGCATGCTTAATAATTCAAAGCTCAAGAGTATTATTGATATGACAGAAGTAAAATTCAAAAAAATCTGAAGAGGTTGAAATACAGAACTGAAACTACAACTAAAACTTAATGATAGATTGGGGTACAGTTTAGGTTTCAAAAAATCAATTAATACCAAAAGGAATGAAGCATCTCAAAATTAAATTATCAGGGACTTCAGTGAATATGGTAGCCAGCCTCCACAATGGCCTCAATGATTCCAGGCTCCTATAATTCACATTCCCTTGCAATGTCATGCCCCACCCCCTCTCCAATGAATGAAGTTTCCCTATGTAGCTAATAGAATATTGTGGAAATAACGATGTGTGGCATTCAAGGATAGCACGTAAAATATACAGCAACTTTTGCCTTGCTTTCTTTTTGATCACTCTCTCTGGAGGAGGTAGCTGCCATGTCATGAGGACACACAGACAGCCCTAAGAAGATGTCCATGTGGTAAGCAACTGAGGCTGCCTGTCAACAGCCAGCATGAACTTAACAGCCATGTGAGGGAGCATCTTGGAAGCAGAATTTACAGCCATGGTCAAATTTTTAGATGCTGCAATTTCAGCCAATATCTTGAATCCAACCTTATTAGACACCCTGAACCATTTAGCTAAGTAGCTATCAAATTCAGGAATGAGATAATGGTTATTGTTTTGAGTCATCAAGTTTTGTGGTTATTTCCTACACATGAATAGACAACTAATATATGTGGAAGTGAGTTGCTGCCATTTTAACACATTTTAAATATATAGGAGAGGCACTGGAATTAGGCAATGGCAGAAACTGAAAGATGTTGAAGAGAGTGTTAGTGACAGCTGAAGATGTCTTCAATAGACTATTATTAATAAGCCTGACATCTTTGAGGAGGCTTCTGCTGAGGAAATCATTATCAGAAACCGGAGGAAAAGGGGATAGTTTTAATACAGTGGCAGAAAGTTAAGCAATACAGTTACCTGCAATACTGTGGAACTGGAAATTGTATCTAATAAAATGGATGATCTAGGTAAAAAACTTTCCAGTCAGAGTTTGGAAGGTGCCACTTGGTTTCTTCTTGTTGTTTATAGTAAAATGTGAGAGAGAAGAAGATAAGCTAAAGGACAGATTGTCAAACCAAAAGAAGCTGAAACTTGCTGGCCTTGAAAATTGCTAGCTTCTCAAGATGGGAAACAATGCTAAAATAAAGACATGGCTTCTGGACAAAGATCAAACTCAGACACTGCCAGATGTCAGACAACTATGGTGTAAAAATGAAGCTGAGGATGTGGTTATAAAATCCTTTGCTAAGGCCTTAGAAAGATCTAAGGTTGTACCTCAGAGAACCATTGAGTCACACTAGAGGTTCTAAGAAGCTTAAGAATAACCTCAGCACAGGCTCTAAGTAGAGCAGAGCTTATTTCAAACAGATTTGCAGGTGTGGCTTTTGTATAATGAAATTAACCCCAGTAAGATTCACAGGAGACTTACAAAGTTTTTAAGAGTATTTCCCTGTTAGAAACATCAACAGGTTGGACTGAAGAGAACACAATAAAAGAGGCTTTTGTACCTCCAAATTTCTACTGGCAGGAACCAGACTAGGAAAAATATACAGCTGCAAACCTAGGCTACCTTTTTCATGGAAAAATAAGCTGGTTCAGAAGATAGAGCCAAAATTTCAAAGGTCTAAACCAAGAGTCATAGAGAATCATCCCCAGGAAGCAGTAGGAATGAATACTAGTTCAATATTTGCCTAGCCAGATTTCAAAATTGCTATGGATCAGTGACTCTTATATGCCTTTTGTTTTCCACACTTTGAACAGTAGTGTCTATAGTGGTTATTTTATTTATGGCACATGTTGGGTGTGTATGTGGGTAAAGAAGAGCATACTTTTTATCTCTTTAGTTCATAGATCTTCAGATCAAGGAATTTTACTCAAGGAGCTATACTCAAGGAACCACACTCAAAAAGCCTTATTCACATCTGGGTCTGTTTGGAACAGCAAGATTGTAGCCTTTGAGATGATGCTGTAATGGAACGAGATTTTTGATGGTCTTGAGAATATGTAAGTATTCTTTGCATGTGGGATGGAGGTTAGTCATCGGGAGATAGAGGTTAGACTCTAGTGCCAGCCTACAAGATGACCTCCAAATAATCCTTGCTTTCTGGTACTCACGCTACTGTGTAGCCCTCTCCCATACTGAATAGAGCTGACCTGTGCACCAATAGTGTATTATGTTAATGACAATGTGTGATTTCAAAGGCTAGCACATAAAAGAGATTGTGGCTTGGATCTCTTTCTTTCTCTCTCTCTCTCAGATCACTCTGGGAGAAGACAGCCATCATATAATGTCATGAAGATACTCATGCAGTCCTATGGAGAAGTTCATTGGTGAGAAACTGAGCTAGAATAAACTTGACAGCCATGTGAGTGAGCCATCTTAGAAGCAGACCTTCAGCCTCAGACAGCTTTCAGAGGATTGTAGCCCCAGCTGAAATGCCAACCACAATCTCATGAGAGACACTGAACAAGAATCACCCAGCCAAGCTGTTCCCAAATTCCTGAGCTATACAGACTGTGTGAGATAGTAAATGTTTATTGTTGTTCTCAGCCACTACTTTTCTAAATTATTTTTTATTTATTTTTAGACATAAGATCTCACTATGTTGCCCAAGCTGGGGTGCAGTGGTTATTCATAGGCACGATAGTAGCAGACTACAGCCTTGAACTCCTGGGCTCAAGTGTTCCTCCCACCTCAGCCTCTCAAATAGCCGTGACTACAGACAGGCACCGTGACACCAGGCTAAGTTTTGGGGTAATTTATTATGCAGCAATCTCAATATGAGGCAATGGTAAGACTGCTTAAAACTATTATGTGGTTTTTGTCTGCATCAATTGAATAAAGGTTTCATATCATCTATTAATAGTTCACTTCTAGACTTACACCAATGTAGGATATTGTTTATAGCTTGAGTCATATAGTATAACAGACATTGGTAAAAATATTGAGAGCACTAAAGTACTATCAAGATAGTGAAAACAACAAAACATAACATGAGGAGTGCTTCAGTCAACTGGTGATGTTTAACCTTGAGTAGACTAAGGAATGACATGGTATCTATACATCTATTTAAAGCAGTAGTGCAGGGAAGAAATAATAGATATGTTCTGCATATCCTATGTTTCTTCAAAGGGGAGAAAAAGAACAAAAGGCTAAATGTTGTAGAATCATAGATCTCAACAAAATATATGGAAGCATTTTTTGATGCTTCAAATTCTTTTTTTTTTTTTTTTTGAGACAGAGTCTCTGTCACCTAGGCCGGAGTGCAGTGGCACTATCTCAGCTCACTGCAACCTCCGCCTCCTGGGTTCATGCCATTCTCCTGCCTCAGCCTCCCGAGTAGCTGGGACTACAGACGCCCGCCAACATGCCCGGCTAATTTTTTGTATTTTTTTTTTTTAGTAGAGACAGGGTTTCACCATGTTAGCCAGGATGGTCTCCATCTCCTGACCTCGTGATCCACCCGCCTCAGCCTCCCAAAGTGCTGGGATTACAGGCGTGAGCCACTACGCCTGGCCTCAAATTCTTTAACACAATAATGACTTCCACATTGGAAAAATTGAAACATAGGCAGGATTACCACCTATAAAAAAGGTAGTTCAGAAAAATCCTAGACTGGAATGTTGGATAAACTTTACAAAATGGCCATAAGGCTGCTTTCCCATTTAATCTAAGATACACTCAGTTTTCTGCAATAAACCAGCAAATTTTAGAGGCACTCCCTTACCCAAAGCTCCAAAGCCTTGTAGAAGTACCATCTTAGGTGACACAGTGAACTTTCTGCAGATCCATGGAATGTAATTTAAGTGTTTTCCCAGTTAACACCAGCATCTAGATACGAAGCAGAAAGACCAAAAGACCATTACAGAGGAAGATACCTCTCATTAGTATTTGGTCTAAAGATTTTTTTTAAGGCTTCTCCAGGATAAACGTATTTCTTGAAGCTAAGATTCAGATTCCCAACTTTGGCTTCATTTTAAAGTAAAAACACTCTGTGTTAGAATGATTTCTAAAATCTAAAGCTAACTTGCATATCACAAAGTACAAAGAAGATAAGCACAAATCATTTACTGAGAATCATTTCTTTAATACTGTTTGAGGCTTATCAGGACGGTCCATTATATGCCACACATGTGTTAAACTTTCAGTCAGTAAACCAAAATTACACAATTCTTCTTCTTCTTCCTCCTCCTCCTCCTCTTCTTCTTCTTCCTCTTCCTCTTCTTCCTCTTCCTCTTCCTCTTCTTGTCTTGCTCTGTCACCCAGGCTGGAGTGCAGTGGCACAATCATGGCTCACTGCAGCCTTGAACTCCTGGGCACCAGTGATCCTCCCACCTCAGCCTCCTGAGTAGCTGGGGCTACAAACACATGCCACCACACCAGCTAATTTTTAATTTTTTGTAGAGATGAGGTCACTATGTTGCTCAGGCTTGTCTTGAACTCCTAAGCTCAAGATATCCTCCTGCCTCGGCCTCCCAAAGTGCTGGGATTACAGGCATAAACCACCATCCCTGACAGGATTTTTTTTTTTTTTTGAAACAGAGTTTCTCCCTTTCACCCAGGCTGGAGTGCAGTGGCACAATCTCAGTTCACTGTGACCTCCACCTCCTAGGTTCAAACCAACCTCCTGCCTCAGTCTATAGCTGGGACTACAGGTATCAGGCATGCGCCACCATGCCCAGTTAATTTTTTTTTTAATTTTTGTTTTTGAGACGGGGTTTTACCACGTTGCCCAGGCTGGTCTCAAACTCCTGAGCATGAGGAATTTGCCTGCCTCAGTCTCCCTAAGTGCTGGGATTACAGACGTGAGCCACCACACTCAGCCCCTGGCAGGATGTTAAATTCTTAATTCTCTATGTAATACTCACAATTTTGGGGTCCCTTAAAAGACATAGTTTTTTTTTCTTGAATAATAAAAAGAATTAGAGAAGACGAGTTCATGCCCTAATTCTTAAAAACAACTTAGAAATTATTGTAGGGATAATATAAGAACAGCAATATATCTGCAATACTCTTTATTAGATAATTGTATTAGTCCATTCTCACACTGCTATAAAGAACTACCTGAGACCGGGTAATTTATGACAAAAAGCAGTTTAACTGACTCACAGTTCTACAGGCTTAACAGGAAGTATGACTAGGAACCTCAGGAAACCTACAATCATGGCAGAAAATGAAGGTGAGGCAAGCACATCTTACCATGGCAGAGCAGGAGGAAGAGAATGATCGAGGAGGTGCTACACACTTTCAAACAACCAGATCTCCTGAGAACTTCATCACAAGAACAGCAAGGGGGAAATTCAGCCCTGTGATTCTATCACCTCCCATCCGGCCCTTCCTTCAACATATGGGAATTACAATTAGACATGAGATTTGGGTGGGGACACAGAACCAAAGCATATCAATAATTTTGCCTAATGTAATAATATTTCCTTAAATAGAAATGTGGAAAATAAAGCCATAGTCTTTTACCAGTTGTCTTTGAAGTTAAGACTCTTCTCAGTTTTACCACATAGAAACTGGGTTTAACATTTATGTAGAACATATATAAATGTTATACAAACATTTATGTGTTATCTATTGTGCATTGAAGATGAAGAGCCTGGTAATTGTAAAATATTTTGTTAATAGTTTCATTTTGCAAAGTTATTAAGACATTAATCCTATTATCAGTAGAATAACATATGTGAAAATGCTGACTTTAAGTCTGAAGTAAACTTCTCTTTGACATTATAGAGCCCCAGTGTTCTGAGCTGTTTCCGCAAGAGCCTAGCTCATATAAAAGCCCATTCTTCAATTGCTGTCTTGAAAAAAATCTTATGTTCAGGACTTTTTCTTATCATTGCTTCTTCAGGCTAAGCCTTATTTGTCCAGCAGATTTCTTTTTGTTTTATATTATTAATATAGATTAAGTAGAAAAAATATAAAGCGAAATATGTGTAAAAACATTCATGTATTATGTATAATTGCCTTTCAAAACCTTAGTTACTATGCCAAGGTGTTTAAATTCTAGCTTAAAGTTTTTAAATTATTTGCTTTATAAATGAAAGGGAATGTCTGTTTTTTTCACTTCTTATAAAGCACCTTCCTAGCCTATGAGCATTTACCAGTCCCTAGGATCCACTGGGATTAACATTTGTAAACTGCAAATACACAAAAAGCCAAGGGCCAAGGATTTCCAAATAGGCATAAATATCTTTTCCTTGCAATGGTAAAATGAGGTAATACAAATCATCATTAAGGAGAATGGAGAACTCTCATTTTCAATACATACTGCAATTAAATTAAGTTTCTCTACAAACTCAATTGGTCTGAGTTTAGAATCTAAAATGTATAAGAAAGTAGATTTCTGATGATGACAGGAGGACCTCACTTTTCATATTGGATGGTTATGTGTGACTCAATGTTAAATATTAAAATACTAAAAAAATTAATGTATTTAGCTCCCTTTTTGAAAGGGCTAGGGCTTCTAACTTCTAAAGCGACTTTTACATTATGTTTGTAGATTTAGTTTTAAGAACATTATAGCATAAACAAGTAACACATTGCCAGAATGTTTTTCAATATGGAGTATAATTTTTATTGATAGGTACTTATTTACTATAATGATAACTAACCTCACATAATTTTAAAAGAAGATAAACTTTAAAATGTAAAATGAATGGATTTCTGTTTTCTCAACTGTCTCCATAAATTACATGCCAATATAAAAATATCTCATTATTATAAGTATATAGAACATTTTTTAAATCCAGTGTTCCTTTTCTTTGTCATAAAGTGAGTTTTCACAGTATTTCACTTAAAAGAAAATTTGTCCATCTCCACTGTGTAATCCTTAGCCCTAATATATTTCAGTCATGGTTTTCCCTTTGTGGCTCTGATATTTATACTTTAATTCACAGCACAAAAATATGCGAAATGACACTATCAGTGCAACAAACAATATGCATCTCAATATTTTGGAATATAACTTCATAGAAACCTTGATACATTGTATTTCACAAAAGCCTATGGTTAACTCAGTCTGTTATAAGACTGTGGGACTATAAAATATTTTAGGTGATATAATGAGGAAAGAAGATAGATTTCATGTGGAATACACTATTACCAGGGATTCATCAGTTACCTGCTCTCTTTCTGCATTCCTAGGTAAAAATCAAGATCAAAACCATCAATGCAGTAGCACAAGAATTCAGACTGCATTTTTTTTTTTTTTTTTGAGAAGGGTTTTAGGGAAAAGTTTGGGAAATGCAGTCTGAAGAACATCTAGCCCATAGACATATAAACAAATAGTAGTAAATAGTTGGAGCAGACAGAATTGACAATTTATATTCTAAACATGTCTCATGTACTGGAAAACTAAAGCTTTCTTTAACCTCTGAGTCCGTGTCATGGTTTCTCAGTGATTAGAAAAGGAGAAAAGCCACTGCTTTCAGTAAAAGACTTGAGGAAGCTTTTAAAAACATAGGTTTTTAAAAACATAAATGGAATTAAATTGTTAGAAAACAATTATATTTTATAAGGATCATTAAATTGTGAACCTAGATGGATCTTTACTTATCTTTGTGTCTTCAGACCCTAACAGTATCCGTCATTAGGCAGAAATTTACTAAATATGTATTGAATGAATTATTTCTAAAATAAAATAATACCATAATTTTTGAAAATGTAGCTTCTTTTGTATTTTTAGATTTGGCATTAATTCAATGATAGTAACTCAAATTTTACTTTATTTTCAAAGGCCAGATCTATATCATTAAACATTAACATTTAACATGTAATCAAAACAATATAATTAGTCATACTTGTAGCAATATTATTAATTGCATTAATTCCATATTAATTTTTGCTTAAAAACATTTTCCTGGCTAAAACCAAGAGTATGAAACATATCAAATAGGATGCAAATCTAAGTGAACTGTTGAGGTTGTCATAAATAGCTAGTAATAGAAATGTATAGCAGAAATGTGACTAGGCCTGAACATCTGTCACTTAAGTGGTTAACCAGCATAAGTATCTTTATTCAACTGAGTCTGGAGTTTATTGCATTTATAACCAGATACTTGGAAACTAGCTATTATTGCTGCGATTGTTGTTGAACTTTTAATGAATTACACGCTGCATCAATTTTAGTGGACAGTAATTTCTTCTCTAAAAGTACAAATGTGTGAAAATTAAAACAAAATGGAAATGCTGACAGATGTTCAGCTAAAGTATCACTACCTTGGACTTATTCCATATTGTGTTCCCAAGCCCTGCTTTTCTCCTCAGATAGTTTAAGAAAACCTCTAAACAACTCTTGAAAGGACAGTACATCTTCACTGAGATCTCTCATGAATTCTGTACATTTTAATTCTCAAATTATGTTAAATGTCTAGATCCACTCTAGGATTACTAAATATATAGAGCTAAGTAATACAATTTACTAAAACGAATTGCTCCCTCTAGTGAAGTCACAATATTATTTCATTTCCTGGCACTCCTGTACTGAGTAATTTAATAAGTGATATAAATGATGATGACTATTACGTTGATGATAGTGGTCTGGCCTACTTTTGTGATATTAAATGTTAATGTTTTCTGTGCTTGAAGACAGGAAAGTTAACAATGATTGATTACAGCTGCTTACTGGATATTTTGGAACATTACATTTAAAAACCCTGTGTTGAAAAAATAATTTATTTCTAAAACTCTTGAGATTATTTCTGAAACACAATTGGTACTATGTGATGTTGAGGGCTATGACAAAGTTGACATTAGCAGAGTAAAGAGGAGAATTAATGCAATTGTCCTAATAATTAAAAGTGTTCTGGGGGAAGTAAGTTTAACTGGAAATCTAATATTAGCTATAATGCCTGTCTTTGCTCTGGTTACCATATACCTAAGAAAAATTAGACATTATCAATCTTATTCCTCTCTACTAGTCAGAAATATTGTGCAACTAATCATCAGATGTAAAATATTTGAAATTACTGGAATTGTATTTAAACTGCTGTTACAACACCAGAATATAAATCAAAATAGTGGGGCTGCTGTAAAAGGACAAATATTATTTAATTCTCAATTTGTTAATGCAGATCTGGCCTTAATTCATTTTACATCACAGGAAAGAGAAATTAAAATGGAAAAGTTACCAGGTGATTCCATTTATACAACTGATTAACTTAAATGTGACAATAATAATAGAGATGAACAAAACAAAATCAGTGAGGAGATCCACTTTTCCTTACAAGTAGGACTGCATTTTCTGGGGGAATTTGAATTACCCGGATAATTATTTCTGTACTCCACCACTTTGCCTGAATAGGCAAAGCATTTTTACAATAATGATTACATTCAACATAGCAGATGGCCCGGGTTACCAGTCCCATCAAGTTACTGTTTTCCTGTATCAATAATAATAGAGTAATTCCACCAAATTTTATGTAGTTTTCACCTTCCAAGTGCTTAGCAAATATTAATTCATTATTGTAGCATTCCTATGAAGAGGTAAGAATTTTTAATAAAAAAATAAAATCTAGATTAATTTACTTGAAAGCACATGTGTAAGAGAAGCAGAGAAGCTCTAAAAAAATAAATGATTATATAAGGATATGAAATAAGGCAATATTATTTTATGGTTCATTCTACCTCCAAGTAATTTGAAGAGAAGCTCTTGGGAGTAACAGGCTCATCAAGGTTTAAAAATACTTCGTCTACAGTCTCATCTTTCAAGTGAAGGAACAATTAGCAATATTTCCACGGAGACGTGATCAAGTCCCAGGCCAAGAATAACCGTCGCCCCAGGCACCCAGCCCAGCCCTTCCTGGGGTTCACTGGACCCCGCCAACAGCAGAAGCCTCCTGTCCCGCACGCTGGGCACGCGCATGAGGCTCCATGTGGCCGCCCCGCAAGTTCCTCCAGGCAGAAACCTCGGTCGGCGATTCCCACTTCGATGCTGGTCAGGACTTCCGGTCTCCTCTACATCTTCCGGGAGGCCTCCTCCTTTCCCTCCAAGGCCAAGCGCGCCATTTATTTTGAGAAGCCTGAGGCTTCGTCCTCGTCCGTGGAGCCTTTCCGTGCACATCTGTTGCTCCTGCATCCTAGGTGGAACCGCGTTCTGACCTGCAGGATGCACCAGCCCAACGCTGGATGCACAGGATCCTGAGAACAGGTGGGTCGGGAGTGCTGGTGGGCCAGGGCTGCGGCGTCCCGGGTCGGGCCTCGCCTGCGCTGCGCTCCCAAGCGGGGCCCCAGAGGAACGGTCGGAGAGGGTGATCCTCTGAGGC
Source organism: Macaca thibetana thibetana (assembly GCF_024542745.1). NCBI lineage: Eukaryota > Metazoa > Chordata > Mammalia > Primates > Cercopithecidae > Macaca > Macaca thibetana. The sequence goes on from NC_065582.1 coordinate 78,442,089, forward strand.
TCCTGAGGACCGGGAAGGGTGTCCACACCAGGGGAAGGCAGGCTAGAGTTTCCGCCTTTTACTAGTCCACACTTTCTCCAAAAGTCTGGTTAAAAGTCACGGGAACGGCCGGGCGCGGTGGCTCACGCCTGTAATCCCAGCACTTTGGGAGGCCGAGGCGGGCGGATCACGAGGTCAGGAGATCGAGACCATCCTGGCTAACACGGTGAAACCCGTTCTCTACTAAAAATACAAAAAATTAGCCAGGCGTGGTGGCGGGCCCCTGTAGTCCCAGTTACTTGGGAGGCTGAGGCAGGAGAATCCCTTCAACCCAGGAGACGGAGGTTGCAGTGAGCTGAGATCGGGCCACCGCACTCCAGCCTGGCGACAGGGAGACACTCCGTCAAAAAACAAAACAAGACAAAAAAAAGTCCAGGGAAGTGGTTGGTGGTAGGTGAAATTCCTTGGTCTCTCTGGTGGGGTGACTTCTATCCACTCTGAGTCGCCAGTTTGTGTCCCAGCTTTCAGCAATTTTCCCCCGGCTCCCTGGTATTGTCCGTTGTGAAAATCTGAAAAAAAAAAAAAAAAAAAAGAACCTGCCCTTGGGTGTTCCTAAAACTTTCTGATTGTTTCTGAGGATAGTGGACAGCTGCCATGATAGGCAATCCTCACACCGTATCACGGCGTGTTGAGTTTATCCCAAGATAACAGCGTCTTTGTAACAATAACTGATGAGGAAGTACATTTTATTTATTCATTTATTTTTAATTTCATAAGTGATGAGAAACCAAGGGTTTGGATGATAGAGTTCAGAGGAAGGAGTAACGCAGGTGTGTAAAACGAGACATTTAGCATATTCAGTGTTGGAGAAAGGCACTCCTTTTGGAAAGATGAAGTTCAGGGAAATTCATTGTTTCTCAGGTAGTTCTGTTTTCCTTAGGATATTTCTAGTTTTGATCACTCCTCATTTAAGGATATAGAAAAGGCTAAGTGAGAACTGGACTTCAGTTCATCAAATCTGTCTTCATTTAGGCTTCAGTCAATCCTTTGTTCCTTGAAATAAAATCCTCCCCCACCACATCCCACCCCACCATGATATTATAATAGTCTAGCTAAACTATGTATAAAAAAGAATAAAATAGAATATAAGTATTAAGGACACTCAAAGCCGGATGAAATTATTCATACTTGCTAAAGTTGATGAGCTAATTTGGCTCTGAGCTTGCTTAGAGCAAGTAGTAAAAGAAATAGAAGGCATTTTGGTTTCTGCAAGGCTACTTTGTAAAATCTTTAATCTGCCACTAGAGGCTGCTCTTAATTCTTAATATGTCAGGACTAATCCAGTAAGAAGTTTTTTTTCCTCACAGTCAGTAAGGAACTGGAGATGTCTTTGGAAGTTGCATTCCTTTGCTTTTATTTGATGTCTTTTTCCCGCAAACTGTTCTTTTTCCCACCCTCTCTCCCTCCCTTCCTCTCTTCCTCCCTTCCTCTCTCCCTCTCCCTCCCTCCCTCCCTCCCTCCCTCCCTCCCTCCCTCCCTTCCTTCCTTCCTTCCTTCCTTCCTTCCTTCCTTCCTTCCTTCCTTCCTTCCTTCCTTCCTTCCTTCCTTCCTTCGTGGGGGAGGCAGAATGGTGCTATGTCACTTCTGTTTGATTTTGGCTTGCATCCAAATAGAAAATAAAGACACTCTTAGTTTTGGCTTATGCTTTTGTATTTCAGCACAGCGTATAGGCTTACGGTGTTTTTGGTTGCTGTTACTAAATTTTTCTTTTTGCACTTTGAAAGAAAACCCATCTTTTATTAAGGCACAGTTTATGACCAAAATGCATTGTCTCCATCGCTTTTCTTATTAACCATTATAGTGAATTAAATGGTTGTTCTCTTTCCCATTCCCTTTTTAATAAAATAAGGAATATTCAAAAAGGACTTTCTAAATAGGCAAGATATAATTAGATCTCAAATAAGCAAATACAGGATGAGTACAAGGTGAAGTTTTATGAAAAGTTCCAATAGTGTCTAGAGGCTTTATTTCTTATCAAAGGCATATTGCATTAAAAAGTATTTGAATTTCTGACAAGTGATGCCCACCCCTTAAGTGTCAGATGGCAAAGTATTAATCTGCAACATGAGACTTCAAATAAACGTTCAGCCTTCTACATAATATACAAGACCTGCTGTGATGGTTTATACTGAGTGTCAATTTGATTGGACTGAAAAATGCAAAGTATTGATCCTCGGTGTGTCTGTGAGGATGTTTAACATTTGAGACAGTGGGCTGGGAAAGGCAGACCCACCCTTAATCTGGGTGGGCACCATCTAATCAGCTGCCAGCACTTCCAGAATATAAACCAGGCAGAAAAATGTGAAAAGGCTAGACTGGCTTTACCTCCTAGCCTTACATCTTTCTCCCATGCTGGATGCTTCCTGCCCTGGAACATTGGACTCCAGGTTCTTCAACTTTGGAACTCCGACTGGCTTCCTTGGTCTATTGTGAGACCTTGTGATCATGTGAGTTAATACTACTTAATAAACTCTCATCTATGCACCTGGCCCAGATATCTCCCCCCCCCCTTTTTTTTACTGTATTTTTTGGAGGAAGTCACTCTGCACAGTCTGCTTTTAAGGAATGGGGAGCTATGCCTCACTTCCTTGAGGCAGAAGCAACTACATCACTTATTTGGACTTCTGCATAGGAGATTGTGTCTCCAATTTATTAATTTATACGTTTATTTATATCAATATGGACTCATGGATATTTATTTTATACTTTGGGTTATAATTCAATACTATGTTATTTATTTTCTTGCTCCAATTGCTCCAGCTTTGGCCACTGGGAGCTCTTTCAGTTGACTTCTGTGTCCCTCTGACATACTCCAGTCATGAAGTTTTATTTTGCTTCGTTTGGTTTTTGAGCACTTCCTTGCTTTCTGACGCTATAAGATGCTACCAGCTCATCTTGTATATTTCCTGCCCCAGTCCTAGAATGAGTCATTTCTCCAAGGAGCCCTGGTTTCTTTTATGGGAGAATGGTGCTAAATGTGCTCCATACTACTGTGTCATTGCTTCTAGTGTTTGTCAACTGACAGAGCAAGGAAAAACATTTGTATATACTGACCCCTATATATACGCATATCTATAAATATCTCTACATGTGACCATTTGTCTCTACATTAAGCTAACTTTATACTGATGCCTTAAACTCTAATCCATTACCACATGGCTCATTCTAGCCTCCTTTCCTTGCTTGTCTGTAACCTCCCACTCCAGTAATGTGAAACCAGGCTCCCGCCATCCTCTATTTGCATAATTGTTCAATTCCACCATATGTGTATAGCAGTATCAGAATTGTTAACCAATATTCCCATGGGAAATAACAGTCAACTAAAGTACAGTGCTTATGTACAGTTTCTTTTGCCCTCAATCTTACAAATTTCATTCATTTTCATAGTTACAGAGGTCAACACTTTTCCCCCAACCCCTTTAAATGAGGTTGTAAATGTACTTGTAATACAGTTAGAGTTTTGGTTACTTTTTGTATTTATCTGGGAGCCCCTTAAGCCCCTAAATGAATTTTTTTTTATTTGCACATGTTAAGGTTTATTCCTGTGCTGTAAATTCTCTAGGTTTTGACAAATGCCTAATGCCATGTATCCACCATCACAATATCATCCAGTAGTTTAATTGCCCTGAAATATCCCCTGTGCTTCACCTATTTACTTCTCCCCTGGCCTCAAGCCCCTGGCAGCCACTGATCATTTTACCATCTCTATAGTTTTGCTTTCCAGAATTGTATATAGTTGGAATCATATATCTTGTACCCTTTCAAACTGGCTTCTTTCACTTAGTAATAGTCATTGAAGATTCATTAATGCTTTTTTGTAAGTTGATAGCTCCTTTCTTTTTATTGAGGAATAATATTCCATTTTGTAGATTTATCATAGTTTGTTTTTCCATTCACTTATTGAAGGGCATTTTTGTTGCTTTCAACTTTTGGCTATTATGCATAAATCTGCTATAGGCATTCATATGCAGGTTTTCTTGTGGACATAAACTTTCAAATAAGCTAGGCAAATGGGTAGGAGTGCAATTACTGGATCATATAGTAAGATTATGTTTAGCTTTGTTAGAAACATTGTCATCCAAAAAGTACCATTTTGTATTCCCAGCACCAATGAATAAGTTCCTGGCCGGGCGTGGTGGCTCACACCTGTAATCCTACCACTTTGGGAGGCCAAGGCAGGCGGATCACAAGGTCAGGAGTTCGAGACCGGCCCAGCCAATATGGTGAAACCTCGTCTCTACTGAAAATACAAAAATCAGCCAGGGATGGTGGCACGCGCCTGTAGTCCCAGCTACTTGGGAAGCTGAGACAGGAGAATTGCTTGAAACTGGGAGGCAGAGGTTGCAGTGAGCTGAGATTGCATCATTGCACTCCGGCCTGGGTGACAGAGCAAGATTCTGTCTCACAAAAAAAAAAAAAAAAAAAAAGTTTCTTTCTATTGCTCCACATCAACTGGTATTGCTAGTTTTTTAATTTTAGCCATTAACAGGTTTGTAGTGATATGTTACTTTTCAGTTTCCTAATGACAAATAATGGTGAGTATATTTTCTTATGTTAATTTACCATCTACATATTTTAATCAGTAAACTGTCGTTCAGATCATCATTGGTAAACCATTTGTTCAGGCTTTTTTTTACTTTAATACATCAAAAGTTTACTTCTTACATTTTTATTTTTCATTTATTTTTATTTTTATTTTTTTGAGACAGGGTCTCACTCTGTTGCTCAGGCTGGAGTACAGTGGTGCAATCAGGGCTTACTGCAGCCTTGACCTCCTGGGCTCAAGTGATCCTCCCACTCAGCCTCCCAAACTTCTAGGAAGATGTTTACTTCTTACTCATGTTAAATGTTCATTGAGGTATGGCGGAGGGCTCTTTTTCATACATAATTGTTCTTCTTAAACTAGGTCAATGCAGCCACTATCTAGAACTTTGACAGTTGCTGCGCCAGAAGGAAAACAGAACATATGGAAGTTCTGTTTGCTCTGGAAGCTTTTGCTTAAGAATGGCACATGATACTTACCCCTACATTTCAGTGATCAAACCAAGTGCAATGGCCATATCTGATTATTGCTGTGGGAAGATGCAATTCTACCATTGGCCCAAAAAAGAGAAAACTTGTAAACAATCAAAACCTTGTGAACAATCCTAGTGAATACTAGATACAGAACATGGATATAGATGTAGAGGTAGATGAAAATGTAGTCATATTTTTCATTGTGATAAAATATACACATCTTTTGCCCATTTAAAAATTGGACTTCCAACACTTTGGGAGGCCAAGGTGGGCGGATCACAAGGTCAGGAGTTCAAGAGCCACATGGCCAACAGAGTGAAATCCCATCTCTACTAAAAGACAAAAATGAGCCGGGCATGGTGGCAGTTGCCTGTAATCCCAGCTACTCTGGAGGCCGATGCAGGAGAATTGCTTGAAACCGGAGGTGGAGGCTGTGGTGAGCCGAGATCATGCCACTGCACTCCAGCCTGGGCGACAGAGCGAGACTCCATCTCAAAAAACCAAAATAAAACAAAAAAAGAATACTATGTGTGTTTTTTATACAAGACCTTTATCAGATATGTCTTACAAATATTTTCTGAACAGTATCTTTCACAGAGCAGAAGTTTTTAATTGTAATAAGTTCAACTTACCAGTTTTTTTTTATGGATTGTGCTTTTGGTGTTGTATATAAAAATTATCACCAAACCCAAGGCTTTCTATATTTTCTTCTAGAAGTTTTATAGCTTTGCATTTTACATTTTGGCCTATGATCCATTTTGAGTTAATTTTTGTGAATATTTACATCTGTGTCTGCATTCAGTTTTTTTGCATATGATTTCCAATTGTTCCTGCACCATCTGCTGCAAAGATGACATTCTCTCCATTTGAATTGCCTTTGCTCCTTTGTCTAATATCAGTTGGTTATCTTTGTAGCTTGTTTCTGGGCTCTCTGCTGTGTGTGTGTGTTTTTTTAATCTATGTTTCTTCTTTCACCAATATCATGCTGTCTTGATGACTGTATTTTTATAGTAATTTTTAAAGTCAGACCATGGCCGGGTGCGGTGGCTCACGCCTGTAATCCCAGCACTTTGGGATGCCTACATGGGCAGATCACGAGGTCAGGAGATCGAGACCATCCTAGCTAACAGGGCAAAACTCTGTCTCTACTAAAAATACAAAAAATTAGCCGGGCGTGGTGGGGGGCACCTGCAGTCCCAGCTACTTGGGAGGCTGAGGCAGGAGAGTGGTGTGAACTCGGGAGGCAGAGCTTGCAGGGAGCCAAGATTATACCATTGCATTCCAACCTGGGCAACAGAGGGAGGCTCCATCTCATTAAAAAAAAAAAAAAAAAAAAGTCAGAACGTGTGAGACTTCCAACTTTTTTCTTCTACTTCAGTATTGCGTTGGCTATTCTAGGTATTTTACCTTACATGTAATATTTGCATTCATTATTGGTAGGTACTACAAGGCTTGCTGGGATTTTGATTGGGATTATGTTAAATCTATAGATCAGGTTAGGAAGAACTGACATCTTAACCATGTGGAATCTTCCAATCCATGAACATGGAATCTCTCTTCATTTATTTAGATTTTTAAAAATTTCTTTCACAAGTGTTTTGTAGTTTCAGTTATAGAATTTTTATTGTGTACCAGGTATTATATAGATAAAAGGATTACAAAGGTGTAACTAGAGTGCTGCCCTTAAGAAGCTGACAACTTAATAAGTGGAAATGAATAGTGGTGAGATATGATACGTGTTACAGATTTGTGGGAAGAAAAGGTTGGAGTAGATAGTTCTATAGGGAGAGAAAGAAAGCACCATCATAGAAATGACCTAAGTATTTGCTAAATGATAACATTTGTAGGAGACCCTCTGGGCAGGAACAGTGTTTGGTCCGTTCACTTTTGGAACTTAGGGTGCAATGGCTTGGCAATGAGGACTGAGGCTGAAGGGGTGCAGATCCCAGTAGATTGTGAGTATCAAGTTGAGTACTTTGAAGTCTATTGTTAAGAGAGGGTGAAAGGACTGTGCAAGCTGGTGAACGGCATGCCAAGATTTTCATTAAGAAAGGCTACTTTGCTAGTAGTATAGCAGGGTATAGAAAGGTTATTGTAATAGGTTACATGAGAATTGGTAAGAACCAAGGTAGTCAATGTGGGGATAGAAAAAAAGGCTTATATTTGAGAGATATTTCAGAAGTTAAATTGATAGATGGATAGGATTTAGTGACTAATTAATTGGATATAGTAGAATTGTGATTCAGAAGTTTCTGGAAAAGTGATTATGCCACTGGCCAGAATCAGAAATACAGGAAGATTAGATTAGTGGGGGTTGTGTACAACAAGTTTCATTTTGGACTGAAACTTGACAAAGTTTGGGGTGCTTGGGGGTTATCCAGTGAAAGGTTTTCATTTAGCTTTTGGAGGTACAGGTCTCTTTAGTGCTACCTCATCAGAGAGGACTTCCTAACAACCCTATCTAAAATAGCATTCATCCCTCTATCCCCTTAATTTTGCCTTGTTTTGGGGTATAATATAGCTCATCATGATCTGATATTATATATTTATTAGATTTTACTTCTCCCCCTTTATGTCCATGTGAACAAGGACATTGTCTATTTTGCCTACTGTGTGGAATAATGTGTAACTCACATAAGCACTCAATAAATATGTATTAGGTTAATAAATGAATATATATGCCTAGGTAAGACATAGGCAAGATATTGGCCTTCAAATACAAGTTTTAGAGGCATCCCTATACAGATGCCAGTTAAAAGCATGCAGCCATGAAGCCCTAGGGATAGCATGTGGTATAAAAACAGAAGGAGCACAATAGCCATATGCAGAAGATTGAAGCTGCACCCCTTCCTTACAATGTGTACAAAAATCAACTCAAGATGGATTAAAGACTTACATGTAAAACCCAAAACTATAAAATCCCTGGAAGACAACCTAGGCAATACCACCCTGGACATAGGAATGGGCAAAGATTTCATGACAAAGACATCAGAAGCAATCACAACAAAAGCAAAAATGGACAAATGGAATCTAATTAAACTTAAGAGCTTCTGCAGAGCAAAAGAAACTATCAACAGAGTAGACAGACAACCTACAGAATGGGAGAAAATTTTGGCAAACTATGCATCTGACGAAGGTCAAATATCCAGCATCTATAAGGAACTTAAACAAATTTACAAGAGAAAAACAACCCCATTAAAAAGTGGGCAAAGGACACGAACACACTTTTCTCAAGAGAAGACATACATGAGGCCAACAGGCATATGAAAAAAAAGCTCAATATCACTGATCATTAGGAAAACACGAACCAAAACCACAATGAGATACTCTCTCACACCAGTCAAAACGGCTATTACTAAAAAGTCAAAAAATAACAGATGCTGGTGAGGTTTTAGATAAAAGGAAGCACTTATAAACTGTTGCTGGAAGTATAAATTGGTTCAACCATCATGAAAAGCGGTGTGGTGATTCCTCAAAGAGTTAAAAGCAGAACTACCATTTGACCCAGCAATCCCATTACTGGATATACCCAGAGGAATGTAAATCATTCTACCATAAAAGCACATGCACTCATAAGTTTATTGCAGCACTGTTCACAACAGCAAAGACATGGAATCAACCTAAATGCTCATCAATGACAGACTGGATAAAGAAAATGTGGTACATATACATCATGGAATAGTATGCACCCATAAAAAAGAATGAGATCATGTCTTTTGCAGTAACATAGATGGAGCTGGAGGCTATCATCCTTAGCCAACTAACACAGGAACAGAAAACCAGTTACCACATGTTATCACTTATAAGTGGGAGCTAAATAAGAGCTTATGAACACAAAGATGGAAACAATAGATACTGGGTCTATTTGATGGGAGGGACAAGGGAGAGGAGCAGAAAAGGTAACTATTGGGTACTGAGCTTAATACCTGGTGATGTATTAATATGTGCAACAAACCCTTATGACACGTGTTTATGTAACAAACCTTCACATGTATCCCTAAACCTAAAATAAATTTTTTAAAGCAGAAACTAAAAAAAAAGGAGTATAGAACCATAGAAAGCATTAACTTTTAAGGGGCAGGTGGAGGAAAAGAATCTAGAAAAAGAGAATGAGAAAGAGTGGTCCAAGATGTACGAGAAAGAGTCCTAAGGACGCCAGGGGAGTAAAATTTCAAGGAGGGTGTTAAGAGTTGAATTGTGCACTCCAGAATTCAAGTACTGAAGTTGTAACCCTCAATACCTCAGGATGTTACCTTATTTGGAGGTGGAGTCTTTATAGGTGCAGTCAAGTTAAAGTGAGATCATTAGGGTAGACTCTAATTCAGTATGACTGATATCCTTAGACAAAGGGAAAATGTGGCTACAGAGATGCACATACAGAGAGAATGCCATGTGAACATGAAGACGGCCATCTACAAGCAAGGAGACGCGCCTGAAACAGATCTTTCCCTCACAGTCCTCAGAAGAAACCAACCCTCCCCACACTTCGATTTTGGACTTCAAGCCTCCAGAACTGTAAGACAATACATTTCTCTTGTTTAAGCCACTTGGTTGTCATACTTTGTTACAGCAGCCCTAACAAACTAATAAGAGGGAGTGGTCAGTCATCTTGCTTATTTTATTTTACTTTTTTTGAGAGAAAGTCTTGCTCTGTCAAGCAGGCTGGAGTGCAGTGGTGTGATCTTGGCTCACTGCAGCCTTGACCTCCTGGACTCAAGCCATCCTCTCATCTCAGTCTCCCAAATAGCTGGAACCACAGGCACGCACCACCATACCTGGCTATTTTTTAAAATTTTTGCAGAGATAACGTCTTGCTATGTTGCCCAGGTTTTCTCAAATTCCTGGGTTTAGGCGATCCTCCCACCTTGGCCTCCCAAAGTGCTAGGCTTACAGGCATGACCCACTATGTATCTGGCCCATCTTACTAATAATTGTTCTGGTTAGATAATAAATGAAAAAAAAAAAAAAACACCTCTTGAGTTGGTGACTAGTAGGTCAGTGATACTTTAGCAAGAACCATTTCAGATGCGGAAATCCTATTTTGGCAGATCAAGGAGTGCATAGTAGCAGACCAAATACAGACCATTCATAGGTTTTACTTTAAATAAACTTGATGACACATGGACATGGAAGGGAAGGTGGTTTGTTGAGGCTGTCATCACTTCAGACTTCTTGCTTAATTGTATTGATTCTCTGGCTACTTCTGTCCATCTTGCTTTTTTTAAAAAAATATTAAATTAGTCTTTCTCCTTTTATTTTTTTTTTAATATAGGTTCTTGCTTTGTCGCCCAGGCTCGAGGAGTACAGTGGTATGATCGTGGCTCACTGCAACATCTACCTCCTGGGTGTAAGTGATCCTCCTGCCTCGGCCTCACAAGTACCTGGGACTAGAGGCATGCATCACCATGCCTGGCCAACTTTAAAAATTTTTTTTTGTAGAGGCAGGGTATTGCTGTGTTGCCCAAGCTTGTCTTAAACTCTTGGCCTCAAGCGATCCTCCTGCCTCAGCATCCCAAAGTGCTGGAATTACAGGTTTGAGCCACTGTGACTGACTTATTCCTTCTAATTTTTTATTTTCGGCATTTTATTTCTCTGTTCCAGAATTTTTAGTGGTTCTTTGATTGCCTGTAGGATAAAGGCCTTGGGTTAGCTTTCAAGACTTCACATATTCTGGGTCCTACTATGCCAATTCAGATTTACCTTTCTGCCCTACTATGCCAATTCAGATTTACCTTGTCCCTTACTCTCTCTTCCATATATCAAATTTATGAAAAACTCCAGCCTCCTTTTCCTTCTTTGTGTTTCCCTCTAGCTATATGTTACTGTCCTTCAAGGTGAAGTTTAAGCTCTACCTCCATTAGGACTTTGTCTCTTCTAACTAGTAATTAAGACTACCTTCGGTTATTAAAATGTCAGTTAAAAGCTAACAATTTAGTTTTATTTACAAATATACATTTACAGATATATCTACAGAGGCAAAAAGTGGAAAATTGGGACTATTTCTGAATAATAGTAGTCAAGCAATCCTGCCTTTACCTAAAAATCCTACATAGGCCATTAACTGACGTAGCTAAGCAAGTAAAACTTTGTGCTGCACTAGAAGGAACTCCATATTGATAGTGGGTTTCAGTGCATCCATAATTTATATGCCTCCTTTTCCTCCAGCTGAATTTTCAGCCAACCAAGAGATAAATAAGGAGTTATTACAGATTAAAACTAGATTGGAGGACATAGCTTAGGGTTATGGTAATAACAATGAACCCAAAGAATTAGGTAGACTCGCCACTCTGTCACAGCCGTTCTGGGAACCGTCATCCTCACTTCCCCTATCCCATAGGGAGCCTTTATTGCTAAGTTTGCTTCATTGCTGAAAGCATATTAGAACACATGTTTTTTTGGAACAGGTAGAAGATCCCTGGAAGAAAAAATAAAGGGTAGTTTGACCCATTTATGCTTGATTCCTGCTCCTAAAAAGGAGGGAATGAGTGAGGAGCAGAGAAAGGCCAGTAGTTGTGCTCTGTTTAGAGGTGCCTCCCCTTTAGAGGACACATTAGGAGTTAGCAATAAGTTCACACCTAACAGTCAGGAAAGATTTCTTCCTGAGGAGTTTTCTAGGGACTCATAGCACTTGGATCAGTATTCTGAAAAATTTCAAGAAAGAATCCTTCCCCTCCACTGTCTCTAAAATAGCCCAAAGATTAACCTAACTCTTGAGTTTACTTTGTGGATACCCATACGTTTGAATTCATAGTTATAGTTTCTAGTTTATGGTTTGAAAAACACTGGCAGTTAACAAAACAAGGCACAACTAAAATAATGGCCCTATGTGTGAGGTACCACTTGAAATCAAAGCATCCGCATCAGATCTTGTCACACTTAAATCTTCTTCCTTATTGCCTCAAAATAAAGAACCTCTTCCTCTCAATGTAAACATGAAAAAAAAATAATAATCCATGTGAGAAAATTTAAACATGGCAGTCAGAACCAGGATTTAAAGTGGATTCCTGGGCACAATTACTTGACGCATGAATTTGGTGAATGACAAAGATTAGATCTCAATTGAAACCCAGGACTCTTTGCTTCATAAATCAAGCCCACCTGCTCTAAATGTTATAGATCTTCTGTTGCTCTGTTCTACTCTCATTTTGTGACTGTGCATTTGACAAGGGTTTAAGCTAAATTTTGAAACTTTATGTACAGTCATTGATTAACCTTAGCTGGATCCAGAGCATAGTTTATTACTTTCTGTTTAAGAGGAAAAAAAAAAAAAAAGCACAGCCTTTTACTTACCCCGAATTATGGATCTCTTAGTTTACCAGGCATTCAAGTTTTTTATTGATACATGTTACATATTTATGGGGTACATGTAATATTTTGTTACATGCATAGAATGTGTAATGATCAAGTCAGGGTATTTGGGGTGTCCATCATCTTGAATATTTATCATTTATCATGTGTTGGAACATTTCAAGTTCTCTCTTTTAGCTATTTTGAAATACACACTACATTGTTGCTAACTATAGTCACCCCAGTCTGCTACTGAGCATTAGAACTTATACTTTCTATCTATCTGTATGTTTGTACCCATTGACCAACCTCTCTTCCCTCCCCTACTCCACTCTCACCCACATACCCTTCCCAGTCTCTGGTATCTATCATTCTACTCTCTACCTCAATGAGTGAGCACAGGTGAAATTTACATTTCTGTACCTGGCTTATTTCTCTGCTTAATGTAATGACCTCTAGTTCCATCCATGTTGTTTAAAATAAAAGGATCCATTCTTTTTTATGGTTAAATAATACTCCATTGTGTATATATACCACATTTTTTAAATCCATTCTTCTATTGATGGACACTTAGGTTGATTCCATATCTTTGCTATTGTGAATAGTGCTGCAATAAATATGCAAGTGCAGGTATCCCTTTGATATACTGATTCGTTTTCCTTTGAATAAATGCCCAGTAGCGGGACTGCTGGATCGTATGTTAGTTCTATTTTTAGTTTTTTGAGTAATCTCCATACTGTTTTTCATAGTGGCTGTACTAATTTACATTCCTACCAACAGTGTATAAGGGTTCCCTTTTCTCCACATCCTCATCAGCATCTGTTATCGTTTGGCTTTTTAATTATAGACACTCTGAGGTAAGATGATATCTTATTTTGATTTTTGATTTTCATTTCCCTGACGATTCATGATGTTGAGCATTTTTTCATGTACTTATTGACCATTTGTGTGTTTTCTTTTGAGAAATGTCTCTTCATGCTCTTTGCCCACTTTTTAATGGGATTATTTGGTTTTTTACTGTTGGAGTTGCTTGTATATTCTGGATATTCGTCCCCCGTTGGATGAAGAGTTTGCAAATATTTTTTTCCATTCACAGGTTGTGTCTTTACCTTGTTGTTCATTTATGAAGGATAACTTTGCTGGGTATTGTATTCTTAGCTGGAAGTTTTTTCTCTCAGCACTTTGAATATATCATCCCATTCTCTTCTGGCCTGTAAGGTTTCTGCTGAGAAATCCTTCATTAGTCTGATGGGGTTCTTTTATAAGTGACTGGATGCTTTTCTCTTCCTCTTTTTAGAATTTTCCCTTTGCCTATAACTTTTTGCAGTTGCACTATAATGTCCCACAGAGAAAATCTTTTTGAATTGTGTCTGTTTGAGGCTCTTTGAGCCTCATGTATCTGGATGTCTAAATCTCCTGCTAGACCTGAAGAGTTTTCATCTATTATTTCATTAAATGGAGTTTTTAATGCTTTCATTTTCTTTCTGCCTTCCGGGGCACTGAAAATTCAAGTATTTGGTCACTTTATGGTGTCCCGTATGTCACTTGGGCTTTACTCCTCTTCTCCTTCTCCTTCTCCTTCTTCTTCTTCTTCTCCTTCTCCTTCTTCTTCCCTCTTCTTCCTTCTTCTTCCTTCTTCTTTTTCTTCTTCTTCTTTTCTTCTTCCTCCTTTTTGTCTGATTAGATTATTTCAAAATACCTGCCCCCAATTTGTGAGATTCTTTCTTCCTTTTGATCTAGTCTATTGTTGAAGCTCTGGAATGTATTTTGTATTTCATTCCATGAATTCTTCAGTTTCATAATTTCTGTTTGGTTCGTTTTTATGAAATATCTCTCTTTGGTAAATCTCTCATTCATATCCTGAATTGTTTTTCAGTATTCCTGTGTATCTCACTGAGATTTTTTGCTGAGATTTGTTCCTGGCTAATTATTTTTGGGGTGTGTCTTATTTTTTTGCTTTTTCATGTTTCCTGTGTCCATACTTTAATATTTGTGCATCTGATGTAACAGTCACTTATTCTAATTATTTGAATTTGCTTTCCCAGGGAAGGACTTTTTTTTGAAGATGGATCTATGGCATTGATCGGGTAGGGTACTTCGGCTTTGGTTCTGAGTACATGCAGTAGTGTAGTCTCTATATGATTTATTTGGCTGTAAACAATGTCAGTGGTGTCTGTGATTTCCTCAGTGGCTTAAGGTGCAGTTATTAGTGGAGGCAAGTTCTGCTGGGGAGTGGGATGCCAGGTAGGCCAATCTTTGGGTCCCAGTGGTGGCAGCAATGGGTTGAACATGTCTATCTTTGGGTTTCAGAGTGGTGTATGTTGGCACTGGTGTTAGTGGGTCCTGGCAGGCCAATTATTGGGCCTCCAAGTGTCTTGCTCAGACACCTGGAATGGCAGCAGTGGGCCAGGCAGGTGGGCAGGTTCTTGAGCCCCTGGGCAGTGGGCATGGTGTGTGTGATATCAGTAGCAGTGGTGAGACAACCCCCTTGGGCCCAAGAGGTCTGCTCTGGTGGTGTTGGTGGCTGTGACAGGCTGGGCAGATTGGTCCCCAGGCCCACAAGTGTCACATGTGGGTGGGTGCCACATGTGTTGGTAGCAGCAGGTTGAGAAAGCCCAAACTTAGACCCTGGGAGGAGTGGTCAGGTGTCAAAAGCAGTGGACTAGGCTGAGCAATCCCCAGGCCCTTGGATGGTATGCTCAAGTACGAGGGTGGGGGACTGATCCAGGCTGGGAAGTACTGCATTCAGGCCCCTGTAGTATGTGCAGGTGATGGCCCTTGAAGCAGGGACAGGGTAATCTTGAGGCCTCTGGCTGAATGCTCACGTGGGGGCAACAGTGGCTGTACTGTGGCCGTGTTAATGGGGAGGGCAGAGTGGCATTAAGAGGGAGCAGCCATAGGCAGGTGGCTTGGGATGGGGATGGGGGATATCACAGTGATGGCAGCTGCAGACAGTGGACTTTGTCCTCAGGACACATGAACATGCCCGACCACTCCTTTGCTGGGGTGGCCAGGGTTGCTGATTGTGGCTACTGCCTCAGCTCAGGTGGTAGTCACTGTGGACTGGCAATGTCCGTGGGGCTCCAGGGATGTGGAGATTCATAGGCTGTTGAACCCCAGGACAGGATGCATTCTACTGGGGGCTGGGCTCTCAAAATGGTACCATGCTGCAGCTGCTTAAGACTCAGTGGCTGGTGGGACCCAGCATGAGCTCTCTGTCTGGAGCAATGCCTTTTTACAGTCTGCAGGCAGCTCCCTATGTTATTCTCGAAGTCCTCAAGGTTCAAGGGGCTCTCCTGTGCCTAGAATTATAGGGACCTGTAGTGCTGTGGGTCTCTCATTTTCCCTTTCCCCATATTAGGGAACCTCTTCAGCCTCCCAGCTGATCCCAGATGAACAGGCTGCCTTGTTTCCCCCTCCTTACTTGCTTTAGGTGCTTCCCATCACTTCTCTGTTGAATTCCAGTGTTCTCTCTTAGATGATCTATCGAAAGGGTGACTATCTACTCATTTTGGTTTCTCTCCATGAAGAAGGCGAGCAGCAAATGCATCCGGTCTGCCATCCTGAAGCCCCTCCTCAGTTTACCAGGCAGTTTGTCTAAATTTTTATAACTTTCTTCTTGATAAACTTCAAGTTTGAACTTTTCTGAAAAATTAGAGAGCATGTATTCTCTTCACAATCATGTTGTGCATAAATCTCTCACTAAAAGCATACATTCATTTGAGCTTTTAAAGATCCTTAGACTTAGACCTTTAACTCTTTGGATAAGAACCAGTTATATCACTCAGGCATAATCATTGTTATAATTTTGACATAAATCCTTTCAATTATAATACATGTTCAATTTATCTGGTGTTAATTGCAAACATGTATTGATTAAAGTTATAGATTTTATGTTACTTTAACAAGAGTTGTTTTATTCTTATTTTTCTCCAGGGGGAGATGGCTGAGGAGGAAGCGCAGCAATGTTTTCTTAAAACTTTTTATAGACTAAAACAACTGGGGCCATGTTCTGCATCCTGTAATTTTAGGGAACTTAATAATTTTGCCTGTGTGTTAGAGTACATGCATGCAAAATTATTGACGTAAGAAAACCTTACCTTTGCACAATGGTTCTATTTTGCACAATGGAGTGGATTTTATTGAGATAGCTACCGCTCAGCTTTCATAAGAATATGTCAACATTTCCTCAGTTCGTCTGACTGCAAAAGCAGCAATAGAGAACATCTATACTGAAACTCACTTGTTTTCATGAAACTTACCAAAATTCAACTGAGTATTTTAGGGAGATTTTCTGAAGAATATAGATCATTTAATTTGTCAGATATTCTAAAATCTAATTTTAGACTTAGCCAGTTATCAATTAAGTCTGTATTTAGACACTATTATTTTGACTTTCTATAGAAAGCCTTGAGAACTGACTACTGAATTTAGAAAGGTGACATCAGCAAGCACAGTGTTAGTGGAAGAGTGGGGATGAAAGTCTGATTAGAATGGGCACAAGAAAGACATTTTAGATAATCAGAAACAACTATTGAGACTAAATTTTTTGAGAGAGAGTCTTGCTCCGTTGACCAGGCTGGAGTGCAGTGGTGCGATCTCGGCTCACTGAAGTCTCTGCCTCCCAGGTGCAAGCTATTCTCCTGCCTCAGCCTCCTGAGTAGCTGGGATTACAGGCACGTGCCACCAGGCCCGGCTAATTTTTGTATTTTTAGTATAGACAAGGTTTCACCATGTTGGTCAGGCTGGTCTCGAACTCCTGACCTCGTGATCTGCCCACCTCATCCTCCCAAAGTGCTGGGATTACAGGCGTGAGCCACCACATCTGGCCAGATCATGTTCTTTTAATTAGACAAGTATGTACATTTCAGAAAAGGCTGAGGATTTAAGAATACAGAATGAGGCTTTGCAGTTGACATTCTTTTTCCTTCTTGTAGAAGAGTAACACACTATAAACTTTGTAAAAATTTGTGCTTGTCATAAAAATTAAACATTTCCTTAGGCATTGAAAAATACATAATTTAATACAACACATGATTAAGTTAACCAACTAATATCTTTTAAGCCATGTGTTTTATCCCGCTTCATTTTGTTTTTATTTTTTCTTTATGTAGTTTAGCTGCTTTCCCCAATACTAGTCTCGGTTTACGGGTGAAAGGGGAGAGTTTTTATTTGTATTTCACATGGACCTAGAATTTCAACAACTGATTGCCTTTATTTTAATGATAATGCATATAACATTGGTCTCAGTTACTAGGACTACTGTTTAATGTTTCTATTTCTAAACTTTCAAATGAAAAAAATAAAATGCCTATCATTTTTCCCTTTGGGAAGTAAATTATTGGAAAAGAAATGAGATTCCTTCCATTCACATGCTGATATATGGCGATAATTGTGACAATTTTATTATCTTCAAGTATTCCCTCACTTGCATCTTTTCTTCCATCTTTGCTTCAGTTTCCCTCCCTTCCTCTTTTCTGCTCCTTCCTTCTATCTTTCCTTCCATCCTTCCTTCCTTCCTTCCTTCTTTTTTTCCAATAATATTTACTGGTTTCTTTTGTTAGTCTTAACAGTTTATTTTCCATAACATTCTTCCCTAGCTTGTAAATTTTTCTTGGGCTGATGTAAAGAAATATTGCATTGGGGGACTCTTTTCATTGAAACTCAGAGAGGCTCCATTTAAACCAGCTTACACCTTGATATTTATAGGCTCATTTATTTCAAAGATCTAGGGGGATGTCTATATACAGGCAGCTATTAAATACATTTAGGGTCCCAAGTAATATCAGGTTCTCTGTATCCTTCCTCTCTTATCTCAGCATTTTTCTGCTTGGTTTCTCTCCATGTAGTAGTAAAATGACCAGCAACAGCTCCAGGAATTTCCTAGATTAGCAACCCAAGCAGAAAGAGAAACTTTTCGCCCTAATAGTTATGTAGCATAACCCTGAATAAATACATTAATTTACTCTATTCAGATCAAGTGAATACACCTGAACTT
Organism: Macaca thibetana thibetana; assembly: GCF_024542745.1. Taxonomy (NCBI): domain Eukaryota; kingdom Metazoa; phylum Chordata; class Mammalia; order Primates; family Cercopithecidae; genus Macaca; species Macaca thibetana. The sequence continues at coordinate 78,460,429 of NC_065582.1, forward strand.
ACTACTGCAATTGGAGGATGGGATATTATGGTGGGAAGTAGGGAAAAATGAAGCTCTGTGATTTTCAATTCTACCAGATCACATGGAGTCCTGATGATGAAGAATCCAGTAAATGGGTTTTATCTTTGAATAAAAATACAAAGATTTTTCAGAATTAATGATGCAAATTCTTAAACCTGAAAGTAGAAGCAATTTTAAGGAGACAAACTTCATTAGCACCTTGACAGAAGGAAAATTATCACTATCTGTTGCAGGTACTATAAGACTTCTTCCTCAGCCAGTGCCACTCTGTGATTTATTTTAGTGAAGTGCCTAGGAGGAAAAATAAGTTTTTAAACAGTAGCTTTATTGAAAGATAAATATGGTATATTCATATACTGTAAAGTTTACCCTGTTTAAGTATACAGTTCAGTGAGTTTTGGTATATTTACAGAGTTGTGCAGCCATCACTATTATCTAATTTTAGAACATTTTTATCACCTCAAATAAAAGCTTTAGCAGTCTCTCCCCATATTCCAAACCCCTGACACCCACCAATCTATTTTCTGTCGCTATAGATTTGGCTATTCAGGACAGTTCATATAAATAGAATCATATAATATGTGATCTTTTGTGAATAGCTTCTTTCATTTAGCATATTTTTAAGGTTCATCCTTTGTAACATATGTGTCATTACGTTCTTCTTTATGGCTGAATAATATTCCATTTTATGGCTATACCATCTTTGGTTTACCTATTCTTATGCTATACCATCTTTAGTTTACCTATTCATCAGTTGATGGACATTTCGATTATTTCCATTTCTGCTTTTCCGTTATTTGAATAATCCTTTTGTAAACATTTATGTATATGTTTTTGTGTGGACATGGGCTTTGCTTTTCTTGGGTACATTCTTAGGAGCAGAATTGCTATATCATTTGGTAACTCTATATTTAACATTTGAGGAAATAGGGAAGTCAATCTTGATGGTTTTATCGATGGTGCATTCAAATAGGTCTATGTGTCCTAACAGAAAAGAAAAACACATTGTTCCATCTCTTTTCCCTTCACCACAGGAAATAATCTGTTCCAAATGCTACATGTAATCATTTCTCTAATACTCCCAAAATTATCAAGGCTGAAGTAGACTCTCTGAGAGTCAGTCCAGTCCACCAGTCTGTGCCAAGTGAAAGACCCTGCTTGCAGTTTTTTATATGCTAAAGGCAATGGGCAGGAAAGGAACACAGAGTTAAATGAAAGTATAAACCAAAATAAAATCTGCAGTTCCATTTTTTTATAATTCAGGTGCTAGTGCAAGGACTCCTCAAGGTATTCCAAGTAGAAATGGATTATTTCAGGAGATTAAGCAATTACGTGCCATTAAAAGGTCTTGAGGAATAGAAATTAGAGGGTACATGCCAGCCTTTTGGTTTAAAGGTGGCATATCTCCACCTTTCTGATCCAGACATTAAAAACTGCTAAGATCACCCAGAAATTAGGACTTTATGAGAATATATTTGAGCTTACCTGTACCACAGAGTTTTAGTAAATAGATAGTGACATAGAGTTCAGAGGCTGCCAATTCATGTCTACCCTCAACATTGTTTTCCACTGCACTGTCATGGAAAGAAGAATAACCTCTTCTCTCATTTCCTTCCAAATCTCATACAACTGCACATCATCAGTGGAACTTAAATCATGTGGAAGCCTGGGGAGTGCAGTCTTTAGCATCCCAGCCCTGCAGTTAAGGAGGACAGGATATAGAAGGTGGGAGAAATGGTGGCCCAGGGCCAGTAGACATATCTAGCAGATCTTTACATCTAAATTGCCATTTACAATCTAAATTGCCATTAGATCATAGATATTTTATTTATGTACATGGCAAAAGTTAACATTTGAGGACTTTCTAGCGGAATATCAGGCAAAAATATTGTCAACTGCTGAAGTTAGTCATTCTTCTTGTTCCATTTGTCTCATCCTATCCCATTACTCTCTTAACTTAGTTTTTCTTTCCAATTGTTTTCTAAATCTGCTTAGTAATGTAGGACAACCGGTACCTAAAATAGGGTTTATTATATAACAGAAACTTTATAAATATTAGTTATTTGAATGGATGAATGAATGAGTACTTTATTCAGTTGTAATGACTAGCTTCATATGTCAACTTGACTGGGCCACAGAGGGCCCATATTAAACATTATATCTAGGTCTATCTGTAAGGAAGTTTCCAGATGAGATCAGCATTTGAGCCAGGGGACTCATGAAAGTAGATTGTACTCACCAATATGGGTGGGCATCATCCAACATCCAATCTTTTGGGGGCCAGAATAGAACAGAAGATGGAGGAAGGAGGAATTTCCCCATCCCTGCCCCCCTTTTTTTCTATCTAACTGCTTGACTTGGGAGAGCTCATCTCATCTTTTCCTGCCTTTGTAAATGGGATTTACACCATTGGCTTCTCTGGTTCTCAGGCCTTCAGACTTAGGGATCTCCAGCTTGTGGATGGCAGATTGTGGGACTTCTCAGTCTCGATGATCACATAAACCAATTCCTCATAATAAAATTCTTTTTTATGTCATACATCTTCTTTTATACGTAAATAAAATAAATCTCCATTACACATATAAATTATATATAGATATAGCTCCTATTGGTTCTATTTCTCTGGAGAACCCTGACTGATGCTAGCATTTTCTTTATTATTGCTCCTTTCCCCAGCCATTTTTGGTCTCTTGATTTCTGCAACCTTAGGTAGGACTACGTTAAGTCAGCAGCATTCTCTTACCATTAAGGGTGCCTAAATAATGTCTACAGCTTCTATTCACAAGTTTAGGGTTAGGTGGTGATTCTTAACTGAAGCTATTTGGCCCCCCAGAGGACATTTGGCAATGTCTAAAGACATTTTTGGTTAGAGGAGGTGTTACTGGCAACTAGAGAATAAAGATCAAGGATGGCGCTAAACACTTTACCACACACAGAATAGCCCTAAAAAATTGTCAGGCCCCAAAAGTGAATTGTGTTGAGGTTGAGAAACTCTGGGTTAGAGTATGGAAGAATAAGAAAGAAAAGAAATTTGGGAGTCTGAGACAGGAGGATTGCTTGAGGTCAGGAGTTTGAAACCAGCCTGAGCAACATAGTGAGACCCTGTCTCTACAAAAAATTAGCCTGGGCTGGTGGCACATGCCTGTGGTCTCAGCTACTTGGGAGGCTGAGGCAGGAGGGTCACTTAGGCCCAGGAGATCAAGACTGTGGTGAGCCATGATCTTTCTACTGCACTCCAGCCTGGGCGACAGTGCAAGATTCTATCAAAAAGAAAAAAGAGAGAGAGGAGAGAGAGAGAGAAGGAAGAAAGGAAGGAAGGAAGGAAGGAAGGAAGGAAGGAAGGAGGGAAGGAAGGAGGGAGGAGGGAGGGAGGGAGGGAAGGAGGGAGGGAAGGAAGGAAGGAAGGAAGGAAGGAAGGAAGGAAGGAAGGAAGGAAGGAAGGAAGGAATTGAATGCAAAAGGAGGGAAGGAGTAAAGATGATATCCAGCAGGGGTCAACAAACTTTCTGTAATGGGCCAGATGGTGAATATTTTAGACTTTGTGGGCCATAAAATCTATTGCAATTACTCAGCACTGCTGTTGTGGCAGGAAAAGCAGCCACAATCAATACATAAATGAATGTATGTGCTGTGTTCCAATAAAACTTTATTTAAGTATACTGACATTTATTTAAATTTTATATAATTTTTACATCATGAACTATTATTTTCCTTTTGATTTTTTTCAACCTTCTAAAAATGTAACACTATGTTTAGCTTTCAGGCCTTATAAAAACAGGCAGGCAAACGGTCACTAGACCCTGAAATAGAGGAAGGAGGAGGAGAAAGAACAGGAAATAAATGACTATGGTAAAGGAGTATATTAGTTTGGGGTTTATATTAGGCTAGATTATGCTGAAGTAACAGACAACCTTAAAATCTCAGTGATTTACAGTAACAAAAGGGTATTTCTCATTCACAGCACATGTGTACTCTGTGCTGGCTAAGTTCTATTCCATGTTGTTTTCATCCTGGAATTTGGGCTCATAGTGCGGCCTCTATCTGGAATACTGCTGCATCTAGGAGCAGAAGAAACACGGAGAACATGGCTAACCAAGTGCTGGCTCTGGACGTTTCTGCCTGAAATTGACATACATCATTTTCACTCTGTTTCACTGGCCAAAGCAAGTCACATACCATGCTAGACTACAATGCGGTAGGATATAGAATCCTCTTCCAGATCAGGGCAATTACTATTCATGAACAATAACACAGGCTAACACATTGCCTACCTTAATGCATTCAGTTGCTTAGGTTTGGTTATTCCTGAACCAAAGTTTATTTTATTCTTCAAACTAGTGTCTTAAGTAGGGACGGGGAGATATAATAGTAACAATAAAAAGAGCTAATGCTTATTGAGTGATTGTTATTTCCTATACATATGTCCTTTACATGCATTTTTGTATTTAATCCTCACAACTACCATTAAGGTGGCTACTATTTTGATCCTTACTTTATAGATGAAACAGCAATGGAGAGGTTAAAAGCACTCAACTACCAAGTAGTTGATATTCCAACCCAGGTCACTCTGATTTCAAAAGCATATTTTTACTCTAACACAGATTAAAATGTAGATTAGACTGATAAACTGCCTGAGTTCAAATACTGGCTGGTGCCAAATACAACTTTTATAGCCTTGTGCAAGTTCTATAACTTCTCCATCTCAGTTTCTCCACTCTAAAATAAGAACAATAACAATATCTACTTAAAGGGGGTTTTGTAAAAATTAATGTATATGGAGCGCTGCGCTAGTGTTTATAACAATGTTTGGCAAAAAAAAAAAAAAAAAAAAAAAAAAGTTTGATGATGATGATTACCTAACCATATTTTAGAAAGCTCCACTGGTAATTTGAATCCCTTCTTTTCTGCTCCCTTCTCATCCCCCAATCCCTTTTGAGAATTATTGTTCTAGATTTTTGCCCCTACTCTGTTTTTTTTCTGTTTTTGGTCTAACACTTCACCAACCTGGAGGGTAAACCATAGGAGTATCATTGCCTTCAACCCAGGTATACATCTCACCCCTGCTTCCCAAACCTTCCTTGCCTGTCAGTTTTACATCTATGTTTTATTATTTAAAATCCTAATTTATAATTATGTGGGTACATAGCAATGATCTGGAATACAGGAGTAGGCTGCCTGGAGGGGAGGCAGTAATACTGGCCGTGCTTTTTGCTACATGACCTCGCTTCCCATATTTTCCAGTTAATTCTTGAAATTAGATGGTTACTTTTTTTCAGTTAAAATTAATTATTTAAATTTACTCTGGCTTAATTTTGGAAAGATCATATTAAATTTTTTGTCCCCTGTGAATACTGTGCAAAACCAAGCAAGTGAAGTAATAAACTGTGCTTAGCACAGATCTATCTATTAGGCATCAGTCTTTTAAAAAACAGGTATTGTTTGAGAAGGACCTGATGATCTAGAAGACTTATTCTGACAAAGTATATATAGCTCTTTCGCGTGTGGAGTGAAAAGAAGTAAACAATTTGTTCTCAGTTTTAATGCTTAAAATAGAATGAAATAGAACAACAAAAGGAAAAGGCATGAAATAGAATCTCTTGTAGGCAAGTTGAAATCTGTTTTATTTACCACACACTTAAACTAACATTTTTCTTTTAAAATGTATTAATTTCATAGAACAGAAGGATAAACCATCTCACTTCATAATATGTCCACTTGAAACAATACATAGACTTCAAGTGCTGGTTCTGATTGTGGTCAGAATTTTAAGTTAAGTCTTATGAGGATAGTGGGGTTTTTCTGGTAAGTTATGATGTTAATATGTTTTTGCTTCTGAAATAATTTAAAATCATATTTAATTTTTTTTGGTCTGGAAATTTCTTCTTCTATATCTGCCACCCACAACCCAGTCTACATTTGAATTTACTAGTTTGGCTGTATGCATTGAGAAGTGATAATTAAGAAACAGCAACAGAAAGTTTATAAAGTTTCAGAGTACATGATTAGGGCACATTATTGTATAAATAAAGTTAAAGCTAAGGTTTTGTTTCCATATGCTTCAATTCTCATCAAGCCGATTCCAAATTACCTTACATTTTTGAAAGTTCCAAATAAATTTAGATTTTATAGATATAGCAGATTGAAACATAGTACCTTACCATCTTTTCTGCCTATTGGACTTACATTATGGATCTAGGAGGCATCAAGTGCCATATTAAACATATTCTTGCCACCAGCTTCTATGAAATTGATGTCTTTAATCAAGTCATGCATATAAATTTGATCAGTGCTATTCTGTATGGATTAGGATCTAAGGGTTTATACATAAAATTGATCTATAAGGAGATATATGCTCAGACATGCAGAGTCATGCTGGGGATGCCCACGGGTCTCCCCATTTTCACACTTAGATTGCTAGGTGAAGTCAAAGCTAAATTCTAATTCCATTTAGTTTTAAGAAATAATCTGCCTTCTCTCTTTCCTGAACAGTTTCCAATTATTTAGCTTTTTTCCTCTAAAATCCATGGAGCAGAGTTAAGCACTATGTTCCCTTTAATTTCATAGCATATTTGAAGGAGCTTTGTAAGGAATGGAGCAAGATAAGAGCGTACCAAGCATGAAAAAGGCCAGATTCTTGAATCATATTTGCAATGTGTTAAATTATATGGGGAACACTGCAGTCATTTTTATTCAAGAGTAAAGTGACACTGGAAAACAATACTTTTTCAAGATAATCATTTAGATTTATTTTTAAAAGGAGAGGAGAGTTCTCTTGTTGATTTTATAAGAGCAAAGGCAACAGTCAGCCATTCTTTTGGCTAATTCATGCAATCCTCAAGTAAAACTTAAGCCCAGGTTACTTTGGTAGGATTTAAAGTAGTAAGACATATGTGAATAAAATGATATTAGGTCTGTGTAATTCTGAATAATAAAATAAAGATTAAGATGGTAATATTGGTCCCTCAAGTACTGGTATTTAAACTTTAAAAATCAATCAAGAGAGAAGATTAAGTGGTGTTTCTTTGGTACTAAAAATGTAAAGCTAAGACCAAATTGTTCTACTTCACAGATTTAAGATACAAAGAATGATATTTAAAGATATTAAAATAACTATTACATTATCTTCAGTTTGTAAAGAATCTCCTATGAAGTACACTTAGGAGAAATCCCTGAGTATATTAAATACTCTATTAGTATCTTTCTTCATAAACAAAGAGGAACAATTTAAAGGCTTTGCAAGACATATAAACACAGTGCTTAGTAAAAACATTATCTGTTTATAAGGCTCTCTCCATCATGCTTGTAAATTAGGCCACCAAATGCTTAAGAGGAGAAATAATAGATTCACAAAATTAAACTCTAACATTGGACACATTAACCACTCTCAAGTAAATTTAAAAACCATTCTCTGATGGTGTTTCTATGTTGTTTTAGCCACTCGATATTGTTTTTCACTGTTTCCAGCACTTGTTCCCTAGGTTTTTCTCCTGCTCCAGCTTGCGGATATTTTGCAAAAAAGCTCTCCATCTAGAAAAGAGAGAGGAGTAATTAGGATTGTCATTTATAGCCAAATTAGTCTTCAAGAATTTCATTCACAAACTGGATTTGCTTCCTTCTTACCTAGAAATTCAGTATCACTGTACAACATTGAGCTACACCTCCGGCGCATCATTCAGACTGAACCCATCTCTCAGATTAGCAATTGTTATCCATGGTTTTTGGATCCCTGCAGCATGTCAAGCCAAAATAGGCTCTTATATTTTGGGGAAGGATGGCAGCATGTCAATCGCTAGCATGCCCATTTATGTTTCTGCTGCTTTGTCTATTTTCTCTGAATTCCCCAAAGTGTTCCCTGGAAAGTCTGACCTATGGAGTGATGGTTTTGCTTAGCCTTTCACTTCAGGATTCTGGAGTATTTTAATGTACTTTCAGTTCACTTATTGAGGACTCATAAAACAAATCTTTGTTAAAATTAGTGCCGTCCTCCCTCTGACCTCCAAAGCCCTACCCCAAACTCAACTATACTAGGATTATTTGCTATAAAAATAAGAATAATTTGGTTTTTAACGTACAGAAAACTCTTAGCATTCTAATATCTAACACACAGATATTGAAACTTCATACAATCTCTACTTGTTCAACATTAACAGACATTTTTCCTCCTTTGGATTTGAGATATTTGAAACCTGAAAGATTTGAGATTAGTTTTGAAATTATAAAACTATGAATTCTGAATGGAATCAAATATTGACCAACTTATTCCAGAGTTACAGTTACAGGAGAGGCGAGACTTTCTGCCCATGCTTTCGTGAACTAAACTGTCTGGTGTGGCCTTCTCAGCAACCCCAGCCTCAACTTTCTCAGCTTTTAAACTGTCTTAGAGGTTCTTTGAATTGTTTTATGTTTAGAAAAAAAAATAGGTATACATTTTATTAGATAGAAGAATTATTTCTCAATTCACTATGTATACTTATCCAGATAAATACATGTTTACACTTTAAATGTATACAATTAAAAAATACAAAACCAAAAAGAATTCTCTTTCTCATTGTCTTCTGTGATTTGAATTGAGAAAATATCATTTCTATTTGGAAAAATAGTTTCATTCTATCCCATTACTGGGTATATACCCAAAGGATTATAAATCATTCACACACGTATGTTTATTGTAGCACTATTTACAATATCAAAGACTTGGAACCAACCCAAATGCCCATCAATGATAGACTGGATAAAGAAAATGTGGCACATATACACCATGGAATACTATGCAGTCATAAAAAAGAATGAGTTCATGTCCTTTGCAGGGACATGGTTGAAGCTGGAAACCATCATCCTCAGCAAACTAACGCAGGAACAGAAAACCAAACACTGCATGTTCTCACTCACAAGTGGGAGTTGAACAATGAGAACACATGGACACAGGGAGGGGAACAACACACACCAGGGCCTGTCAGGGTGTGGGGAGAAAGGGGAGGGAGAGCATTAGAACAAATACCTAACACATGGGGGGCTTAAAACCTAGATGGCGGGTTGACAGGGTGAGCAAACCACCATGGCACATGTATACCTATGTAACAAACCTGCACATTCTGCACATGTATCCCAGAACTTAAAGTACAATTTTTTTTAAAGTGTTTCATTCTGTTCTTTCTTGGACAAATGCAGAGGAATTTATCTTTATACCTGCCACAGTTGCAGTTCAGTGTTGAATGGCTCTGCTATTGTGACAATTCGGCCGAGGTTTCTGTTATTGAGTGTAAATCTGGAGAGAAATTTAGAGGAAAAGGAAGTGTAAGTGCTCAGAATGTTACATATTTTCTCTAAATGCAGATGTTTCCTTCTTATTTCATAGTTTGTAAAAGTAACTTTCAAAGTAAGCAAAACACAGTAAGAAAACCCATTTTACTTCAAATCATTCAATTCAAGGTAAATTCTTAGTAAATTCTGTACTTCTTTTTGTAGACAAATTGACACAACCCTCTCAGATATGGAAGACTGCTTGTTGTCATCCCCAAATCTTTTCTTTTTTTCCTGCACACATGAGCACCCTGCTAGAGACTTTCTCAGGCTCTCTCATAGCTAGGTGTCCACAGGTAATCAATTCTTACCAACAGAACATTAGCACAATGTTCAACTGCAGCCTCTTTGCTTAAATAAAGGGAAATTGCTTGCCTAGACTTCTTGGTTTTTTTCTCCCGTTCCTCCAAGCTAGAACATGGACATACCAGTGATACGGCTTCAGCCATGCAGATAGGATACTGGCCTGGCCTCACAAAGCAGAACCACACTCACAACTTGAACCACTCACTTCAGGAGTCTCACCGTAGTGAGAACTAATTACCCACACACGCCCTTTCAGCGGCTGCCTTTCTATGTTTCCGTTATGGCAGAACACCTCCAGCATCATTATCCTAATACTCTATGCATCTTCCTGCTGGTACTGAAATTTAAATATAGGCTATTTATTCCGCTTTCAAAAAGCTTTATTAGTTGCTGGCATGTGGGGGTTATGATCTGTATCAGTCTGCCTAAGCAAAGAAACCTAAAGCTAAGTTCCAAGATAGAATTTTAAAGATGATACAATGAGAACACGTGGACACAGGAAGGGGAATATCACACACCGGGGCTTGCTGTGGGGTGGAGGGAGGGGGGATAGCATTACGAGATATACCTGATGTAAATGATGAGTTAATGGGTGCAGCACACCAACATGGCACATGTATACATATGTAACAAACCTGCACATTGTGCACATGTACCCTAGAACTTAAAGTATATATAAAAAAAGATGATATTCTATCCCTTTTCTTTTTGCATTTTCTTTCATAAAGAGCAAGAATCAGAAGTTTCCTTATAGACCACAAATGGTTGTGATAGAGGTAAAAAAATCTCATCACAACTAGTCACAGTGCAAGAAACCCACAAAATTATGTATAAACCTTAAACCCCTGGAATGTTGAGGAGGGACACAAGAAAATATGTACACAGCAATAGGATAAATTTTACATTTAAAAATTATTACAGGCCGGGTGCGGTGGCTCACGCCTGTAATCCCAGCACTTTGCTAGGTCAAGGTGGACAGATGGCTTGAGGTCAGGAGTTTGAGCCCACCCTGGGCAACATGGTGAACCCCATCTCTAACAAAAATACAAAAAGTAGCTGGGCACGTGGTGGTGTGCGTCCCACAAGTAGTCACAGCTACTTGCTGGGCTGAGGCGGGAGGATCGCTTGAACTGGGGAGGTCGAGGCTGCAGTAAACCAAGATTGTGCCACTGCACTCCAGCCTGGGTGACAGAGTGAGACCTTGTCTCAAAAAAAAAATTTATATAGCTATATATATAGAGTACATATATATAATTTTATATAAATATTAAATGTTTCCCTTCATATATATACACACATATATATGCAAAAGCAGAAATCATGAAGATAAAAGCTGATAGTTTGTTTTATGCAAATTAAAAATTTTATACTGAGCTGGGAGGTGATGGTTTGCCCTTGTAATCCCTGTGACTTGGGAAGCTGAGATGGGAGGATCCACTGAGCTGAAGATTTCAAGACTAGTCTGGGCAACAAAAGAGTTTTATATACACACACACACACACACACACACACACTCCTACCATATACAAAATTAAAAGCCAAATACTAATTGAGAACAAATCGTTGTAACATATATGATAAAGAGCAAATATTTTTGCCATTTAAAGAACCCTTCCAAATTGGTAACAGGGAGAAATATGCCAGCATGAATTTAGCAAAGGAATGAAAATGTACCAATGGGAAAAGAATAAAATGTTCTAGTAATCAAGCATGATTTCAGCATACCAGGCCGTGCCCACTCTTATCACAGACGCCACTGAATTTAAAGCCAATATGTTTTTCATCCCTAATGTCATCAGTCATTATCTAAAATGTGATTCTGAGGCATTAGTAATGCTGCCCCTAAATGCATGTACTTTCTTGGCTCTGACACATTTCCTAAATCTCCCCAGGCTCTCAAATCCTTTCATCTAGCCCTCTGGAACTGTCCCTTTACAGGGAACATTACTTCTCATTCTCACTTAAAGAATGTTTATATTCCCACAACCTTTGTAGCATCAGGTCAGGAAATGGAGTCAGTGTGCTCATGCTCCCCATTGCTGCTTCCAGACCAGCACTCCTCCACCCTCTTTAAAAACCTCTGTTCCCTTATGTTATTCCCTCACATTTAATGATACATTTTGGTACCTCACTCCTCCAAGCCATGCCATCATCCTAGGTAATTTCCAGGTCCACACAGATGAATGATATACCATCTCTTCTCTTAGTTCTTTAACCTTATTTTCAATAATATTTTCTTCACTCGACTTCAGCCACCAAACTCCTATGATACTTTGTGATCATCCATAAGTCATCTGCCTCTAAAATTGTTAATTTATTCACCCTCTATGGCATGTTATATCTTTCAGTTTCCACTGTGACTGTTCTTTCACTTTACCTGGATTTCTGGTCCTTTGACTATCCCCACCCCTACTATCTCTTAAACCATCAGTTTTTCCTTTTCTTTCATTTATTTCTTTATGTAGTTCAGATGGTCTACCATTTTGAATAACATTTTTGCCTAAGACCCGAACTTTTTTATACTAATAATTTATGTCTAATAAAGTATACATGTATTTGTGTGACTCTTTACTTAAAATTTGTCTCTACTCAAAGCTTCATGAGGACAGAGAACCAGGTCTATTTCTCCTTACTATTGCATCCCCAATGCCAGTCATAATGCCTAGCACAGAGTAGGCGCTCCACAATATTTACTGGATGAAAGAAATGTAATTTAAAATGAGATATCAGTTTTCATATATTCAATTAGCAAAGATACATAAAAATAACAACAACAAGCATTGAAAAGGGTTGGGAAAATAGGCAGTTACTAGCAAAATTTTTTAGAATGGTAATTCTGCAACATTTATCAGAAACCCTAAAAATAAACACATCTTTTCACCCAGTAGTATTACTTCTACTATTACTTGTATTCTAAAGAAATTGTCAAGGACATTAAAAAAAACAGCAAAGGATTCAGTGTAAAAGACTGTTCATCAATACACTACGTATAGTTGTAGGGAACAGTTCTATTGTCCAACATATAGGGATTGGCTAAGTAAACTAAGATATATGTACAAATTGAAACATTATTAAGCCATTCAAAATAACATTGAAGATGGACACTTAAAGACATGAAAAGACACCCACAATATAGGATGATGAGAAAAAAAGCAAGTTATAAACCATATTTATAATATGTTTCCATTTCTGTAAATTAAGTAAACAGACATAGAAAAACTCAAGGAGAAACAGTAATATGACAATGGGAGTTATTTCTTGGTGGTTGCATTACAGGTAATTTTTATACTCATTTTTGCTTATATGCATTGTGCAAAAAACACATATCAGTTTTACAATAAGAAAATAGGAATTTTAAAAAGCAAATCACACTGAGTCTAAAGGACATATTTAGAAATTAGCAATGAACATACTGAGTGAAAATTGCAACTACTTGTTTAAATACCAGAAAGGCCAGAACAAAATATGTACATCCCAGTATACTAGTATCATATAAAGCATAGAAAATAAGGGAAAATATACTGCTTGCTTATCATATTGGTTATTTTTGAAAACTCAAATAAGGATCTAATTATATTTTAAACAATTTGAAAAAAATTGTACATATATTGTCTTCTTGGATTCAATATTTATACAAGTATTATTACATTATCCAAAAGAAATAATTTTAATACACACAAAACTTTGAAGTGCTTATTAAATTGTTTGGTTTATGAGGTAGTATTTGAAGGGTTTCAATCATGTCCTATTGACTTAATTTTTCATCTACCGTCATAAGCTATAATCACACCACATTATTATTGAGTCAACTCAACTTCACCGTTTCATCTAAGAGTTTATTGGAAGAAACAAAAGCAAAGAATAATTTCTGAAGTATCTTTGGGACTTTGCGGTTAAGTCTCAAACTGGCAAGGACATTAGTAGTGTGGCCATCAGTTGTCATAAAAATCACATGACAAAAGCTTTATTTAAATAAAAGCTTATTTATTTCAGGATGACAATAAATTGTTCAGAAATGGAGAGAGTAAAACTATTCATCCTGAAATCTGGCAAACGTTCAAGTGTTTGGAAATATTTGGATACAGTTTGGCTCATTTTTGTTTAATTTTTATTATCCAATTTTCAAGGGGAAATTCTGCTTATTCAAGCCAAGTACAATTAATATTAGGTGTTTGTGTGTATTAGACATGAGGTTATTATGAAATTTTATGTTTGGGTCATTTGAAATAATATCTCATGAGAATGAGATCATTAGATTATGAAGAAATGCTAAAAGCCTTTGTCAAAAGTTGTGGAGTACTTATGGAAATAGTTTATCTTCTTTTTTTTAATCTTGAAAAACAATCAATTTATCAGGCCTAATACATTTATTTTAAGGCTATACGTATATGAACTTTATGACAAGGTAAAACCTATTTTTTTTCTACTTCTTAATTTTCTTGAAGTGTAACAACTAATTTTTAAAAATGAAAAATGCATTATTTGAAATAAATCACAGCAAAGCTACTCAAATAGGCCTTGAGAAATATTTATTCAATAAATGATAAGTTAATGGCCATTTTATTACGCAAAATAAAACATTATTTACTTATCTTTTCATAATAACTCAAAAGTAAATTTTGTGCTTCATCTACATAGGTTTCTTGCACCATACACCACAAAAAAAGAGATAGTTTTATGGTCTTTTCAATTAAAACAAAATATGCAGTATTTATCACTAGCCATATATTTTTCAAAATGGAGAGTATTACCTTGCATGATATAAACTGTTACATCTAGATAATAACATATTCTTAATAGCTAGATTCATTCATTCTAAATTAAGCATTTCATTTAAACAATCATAAAAGATGAACAATGCACATGAGTGCACGTGCGCACACACACACACACACTCACATGCACACCAACCAGTCTTCATAGAGATGGATGAACAGTGACACTCCAATAGTTACAAGAATAGAAAAGGTAAAAATTTATCACAAACAGGCAGAAGCGATGCAGTGTATTTTGGTTGGGAGCTAGAGATAGAATCTGAATCTCAGAAGGAAAAGAAATGTAAATGGAGAGAATAGCACTCTGGTGAGTTGTGGGGTGGAAAAGAGAAAATAATTAAAAGTTATCATTGCAGTTGGTATTTCTCATAAGGCAGTCATTATCAATGAGGCAGTGCTGCTGGATTGACAGGAGAGATTAAGAGGAGGTAACACAGGCTATTTCCTAATGTAGGGATTACAGATGGTAAAGGTCTTTTCATCAATGTTTATACATTTATTTGGGACATATGTTAATTCTATAATATAGAATAGTTTATACATATTATTCTATTTTATACTCTGTCAAAGAACTGCCTTCTGGATGGAAATTGTGCATTATATTTAGAGTATCAGAACCAAGAGCAGCAATATTTCTTCTGCACAGGGCTGAAGAAATATGAAGTTTGGAAAAGCATCTCTTTAACTGATTTTGCTTTTGTCCTTGCTGTTTCCCATTTAAAAACTTCTATTGCCTAGGAAATATAATTCCCTTTTAAGAACCATTCAAAATACTTGAACTTTCATTATCTGGTCAGGATAGGTAATAGTTATCACCCATATAAGCTCAGTACGATATAGAACTCTAATTTGAACCCAGGTCCAATAATTTTTACCTAGCTTTCATCGAATATTAATTGAGAACTAAATAGGTGCCTGGCATTATGCTAGGTATTAACACAACAGGCAGAATTGTATTAACGTGTTTTAACCAAACTAAAAATAATGCAATTTAGTCTTCCAGATCTCAGAATCCTATAGGTCAGCTGAAACAATAATTTCCAGAAAAAAACTGTTCTTAAAATTAACTAGTACATTGCTTCCCTGGAAGGACAATACCATGATCCTTTACCTCTAATAATATGCCATTTTAGATATTGTATAGATGTCAGAGACGGTGGCCCAAAGAAAAATGGAGGAACCAGTAGATAGTATGAAACAAAGAGAACAGCAGACCATTATCAGATCATCCCACCTGTTGACTAGATAGTCCCAGTTGAGTTGTATCCAATTCCAGGCCATGTTCTTCCCATAGCTGTTATATGAGATATATCGAATGACTGTAAACACATCCTGAGTTTTAATAAGGTTTGTGTCCTTGAGCAAATCCAAATACCTAAGAGAAGCCAAACAGAAAAACAATTCAAAGTGAACTTATAATGTTCACCCTTAGCTAAATTCCAATACAAAATAGTTTTCATGCCAGCAATTCAATTCTTGAGGTATCAACTGACAAAGTTAATTAAATATGACAAATGATGAAAGACATCTTGAAATTTTCTGATATGCTTAACTGTTTTTAAAGAACCACCTATGATTTTAAAGACTAGTGGACTGTAAATTATAAAAACATTTAAAATTAAATTATTTTAGAAGCATCAAAAACCATTTTAAAACACAGAATTTTAACCATTAATATTTTAAAACAGCATTTATTGAATAGACTACTTCACACACTTCCCTATTATCCAGCTGGATTTTTAAAAGAAGCCAGTAAATTAAGAGAATGTATCTATGCTCTTATATTCTATAGGAAGGCAGTTGTTTGCTCTTCCCTAGATTGTAAGAAATAATCCTATAATGTAACCTATATGGTTATATTAGTTGACAATAATTAAGAACACAAATAAGTACAAGATAAATTAAATGACTAAATGGATAGGTTTAATTGTATGCCATGGCTATACCTAGAGTAGCATTTCTAGCCCAAGACCTTACAAGTGTATATTTTATTGAAAAAGTGTTTCCAAATAAGGTCAGCACACATTTTATTCACTGTGACAAGGGAACCTCAAAAAGTAGATGTCTACTACTGATAGATTAGATGTATTTTCATGTTACTGAAGTCTTGCTGCCCCATGGCATCCTACCCATTGGCTTAATTCCTTTGTATCTTTAGGAGGATATAAGATAATTACTACAACAAACGGATCACTGTTCAACTTGAGTTGTGAGCCTTTGAGAGTCAGCCTTTGTCAAAGAGAAAAGATATTTCTAAATTACGTATGTTTTTATTAACATACTTGACATAGAAATTTACCCTAAATGAGACTGGAGAAAACTCAAGCTTAAACAAAGTCCATGCCACATGGGAAACTGGAAAACACAACCCCTTAAGAACAGGTCTGTAGTTCAGCATGTACATTTGCACTATGCCAAAATGGCATGGGAGAGTGATAGTACATCATAGCATAGACAAGGTGGGGTGAATATATGAATGAGTTTAAGCTAACGACCCTGGTTCCTTTGACTTGTGGGTCCTGTTTATGGGGTCCTATCAGTTTCTTCAGCCTAGCAATAAGAGGCAGGGATGCTGGAAGACATGATGGGAAAACAAAAATACCATACATACAGCACAGGTACTTCATGAACAGAAGCAAGTGACTGGGACCACTGCTTTCATCTCTGGATGACAGATAGTGTACCAGAAGGTAAAATGTGATCAATGAAAACTCAATGGACTCTGGCCCAGACCAAAATAGGTAAACACCTTAAGGCCAAAGCAGCAAAAATCAGAGGTCTCTTTCTCCATCACCACAAAGGTGGCATGTCTCCCTATGCAGAAGGAGCATGAGGTAGGGAAGGAACTCTAGAAGACTCAACATTTACTCCAAGAGACTATTTAAATGAGAATTCTAGTTTAACGATTCATTTAAAAACTAGACGGGCAGACAAAAATAGTCAACATCAGTTGTTCTCCCTCTCACGGGTTCATCACCCAGCCGTGTGAGAACTCTTGGGAATAACCAGGTAGAAAATCAAGGTCCTAGCAGGCGCGGTGGCTCACGCCTGTAATCCCAGCACTTTGGGAGGCCGAGGCGGGCGGATCACAAGGTCAGGAGATCGAGACCACGGTGAAACCCCGTCTCTACTAAAATTACAAAAAATGAGCCGGGCGCAGTGGCGGGTGCCTGTAGTCCCAGCTACTCGGGAGGCTGGGGCAGGAGAATGGCGTGAACCCAGGAGGCGGAGCTTGCAGTGAGCCAGGATCCCGCCACTGCACTCCAGCTTGGGCGACAGAGCAAGACTCCGTCTCAAAAAAAAAAAAAAAAAAAAAAAAAAAAAAAAAAAAAGAAAATCAAGGTCCTACATTTTCTTTGCACTTGCAGTTGTGTGGATAAATCTACTTATATGAAAATACAACGTATCAATCACATGTTTCAAATAAGAAAGGAATTCCAAGGATGCTGGTACTGCAGCCTGGACTTGCTACAGAATCTTCTTTTATTCTGGTCATTATTTGAAACTGGAAGACTTTGTAAATGGTTAAGGTAACATACTCAAATGTGAGATATACTGCTTCCAAAATTAAAAAAAAAAAAAGATTACCAAACCCACTAAAATAATCTTTTTCTGTGGCATGTCAGTCAAGGTGCAACAAATTTCTTTTACTTTGGAGGGAATATTATGATGTGCTCTAACCTATTGAACTTCCAGAAACTGCACTAAAGTGGTGGGATCCTGAATTTTTATGCAATTTATCTTTCATCCCCCAGTTCACAAGGTTCTTAGTAAGGCATCTAAAGTACTTGCTAATTTTCTTACCAGATAACAATCAGCACAATGCCATCAAAGTAATGAATTAGTGATGTTTTGTGAAATGTGAAAATGATCAAGTTCTTTTTTTCTTTTAAATAGATACGAGATCTCACTATGTTGCCAAAGTTGGTCTTGACCTCCTGGGCTCAAGAAAACCTCCTACCTCAGCCTCCCAAAGTGCTGGGATTATAGGCACCAGCCACTGTGCCCAGCCAAGATGATCAGGTTCTTGATGAACTGTCATGGCAGAGAGCAGGAGAATTAATACATAGCCCTGAGGTAAGAGGCTGAAGGTATATTATTGGCTCTACCTGGTAAAAGCAAACTGCTTCTGGTTATCCTTTTAAATTGGTATTGCATTGTAATTTACTATTTACATTCTGCCTCTCCCATGAAGCTGTAAGTATCTCAAGGATAGATGTAATTTTTATTCATGTTTTATTCATTTTTATTTCCACAATCTACATATCTATACATAGAAAGGACACCATAAGTGTTGGTTGAATAAATGAAGTAAATAACTCAGACACTATAACTAAGCAAAAAATGAATTAAGGAAGAAGCCTGTTGATTTCGAGTATAAATGCAGAGTGGGAAATGAGTCATAGATGAGCTTCAAGTGGTCTTTGCGCCTTCTGAGTAAAGTGTAAATACATTTGCGGCAGACACTCCTCTTTCTCTAATCACAGAGACTAGTTTTGCTCTGATACCATTAGATATCCTTGATCTTAGGTAAAGCAGACTTCTACCCCAGTCCCAGATAATTCTAATGGGCTCAAATCAGCCAAAGGAATTCAAGTTCACCCTAGTGAGCAAAGGATCAAGTAATAGTCCCAGAGTGTGGGCCACAATGATGAAGGGTGACCCAGTTCTGGATTATGAGGGGAATTGGAGACAATTGTCCTGTTGGCATAAAAGACAGAGCCTGTGAAGAAACTCTTTTGCTCCTGTCCTACCTCCATTACACATGTTTGTGTAAAAACAAAATGTTTCAAGCTCTGTAAGTCATGAGACATCCAACATGTCGATCATGGAAAATCAGAAAGAGAAGAGCCTGGGTCCTGAGTGAAAATGTTGAGCCACTGCATACAACTAGAAGCTACCTACCTCCAGAATGTTTTCATATGAGATTACATTTCCTTATTGTTTAGGCCAGTCTTATATGGATATTTTGTTTCTTGCAGGGAAAATAATTTTTATCGATATTTTTGGCAACAAAACATCATACTTTAATCAGACTCTTAAAGAGACTGTGACACATAAACTATTAAATACCATTTATATATGTGAAATAAAAGCCCAACTTACCTTGACAAAAGAGTAACGTTCTTCACTGATGCTAATCCATAAAGCAGTTTTTCTTTTTCTTGAGCTAATGAAGTTTTCTGGTATTGCTCAAGAGTGTAGTTCCATGAAATCTCATTGCCAGAGTTCTGCATCCCATACCGATACACTAGAAGCCTGAGATTTACGGGAAGACTAGAAGAAGAAACAGTGTTTCAGAGATTTCAACTACTCTTTTCTCAATTGTGTCTTCTAAACATAAAAATGTGAGTAATCACCTTACGGTCCCATTTAGCCACTGCTCAAATAAAAAGGAAGCATTGTTCAAGGCTTCTCTGTCTCCCACCTTGCACGCAAACCCTAACACGGAGGAACGGAGTAACCTTAAACAACAAACAAACACAAATCCAGGGCCTTAAGCACTTTTCAACAAGTCTTAAAACAAAAAACAAATGTTAAATGAATTTTAGTTGTTAAAAAGTGAGAAATAACTTTGTGACATGGTCTCCAGCATCATTCCATCCCAGAGAATCTGCAATAGGCTTCACTTGACTTTGGAAGTATTCCTGAAATAAAAGCATAATAAAAGCATAATTTACTTGGAAGTATTCCTGAAATAAAAGCATAAATTATTACTTAATTTACTACGTATCAGTAGTATCCTGATTATTATACTCAGCACCCCCTATTATAATCGGTTTTCCTACAAATTCAGAGAACTTGCGCTTGTCCTTAAAATAACAATGTATTTGATTTTTATCACATTGCAATTTTGCCTCAATCCTGAAAAATATAAACCACCCTGGACCTTCCTGTAATGTTTTACACAAGTTTGGGCAAGGCCTTTTAACCCCTAGTTCTTAGTTAACATATGTAATAAATAGGAAAACACTCAACATACTTTCTGCACTAAGAAGATTGCTTAAGCATATATGAAAAAATAAAAATAACTGATATTTGTATATTGCTTTAGGTTTTACAAAGCACTTTCATATTATTTGATCCTCACTATACCATTACCGTAGGCAGGCAAGTGTTGGCATTCCTAACGTACAAAGGAAATTCAGACTCACAAATGTTAAATCATTTGTTCAAGATCTTTCATTTTGTAAACAGAAGAGCTAGAGATTTGAATCCAGAATTTGTTCAAAAATACGAGTGTCCTACTTATGTGCTACAGAAATCATAAAGCAAGGAAACAGTATTTAGAATGACTACTTATAATAAAATCTCAATGTAGAAATATCAGCAGTAAGAATAAGAAGATATAATATTATGTTTAAGAAGAAGAATTCATTTTAACATAGATAAAGTCCATTTTTAAAAAGATCTAACTAGTATTTATTGTTTAAAATGTTGTATATTTTAAGTAAAATATTAATTGTTGTATTCCTTCTAACACTAAAATGCACCTAAGTGGTATGTATGCAGAACCATAAATTCTGATGTACTTCAAATTGAAAAAGAATAGACGGTGTAGCTTTGCTTTGATTAGTCAAGTCATTGCACTTTCTTTTGATTCCACGTGGCAAGCAAACATGGTTTATGTCCCCAGGAGCTCCTTCTCTCAGAAAGCATCCTATTCTACTAATGGTTAAATATTTACTTTGGTAAGATACCATAGCATTAACATCACCTCAATCATAGGATATAGCTCTTTATCATCTTCAAACATGCTAATGATGTAGGTTACAGCTGAAATGACTCTCTGCCATGGTAAAAAATTCTCTTCCTTTTTGAGATACATGGTCAAGTTCAAAGCCACCTTATAATCTAGAAGTTGAGCTCTGAGAAAGACAAAAAACAAAACAAAACAAAAACCCCACAGTTAATTAAAAATCACAGACTTTAGTTTCCATTTAACTGAAAGTTTTGGCGATCAAAGCATTCCATGTTAATGAGGATTCTTCCATTCAACAATCAAGGAATTGCATTTATTGGTTGAAGCCCAATCAAAAAGTTTTGTCCAAAATTATATAGTCGTGCTTTCATACATTCAATAGTAAGGAGGAAGAAAGGCATTAAGATGTACCTTTGAAAAAGCACAAGAGCAAAATTTCAAATAAAACAAAAGCCATTTAGCTGTACAGTTAATATTCATAAATAGAAACTTTTAAATTCTAGGTTCCCAAGCAGGTTATAACATATAAGTGTACATTATAAATGTATTTTGTTGAAATTATTTACATTGGCTTATGAAGAAGAAACATAAATAACAGTATTCATGAATCCTGAATGCTTAAAACATTCAAATTGAACTTTCATTTTCCTTTATAACATCTTCTTTCTTATCCATTTCCCAGTAATACTCATTAAAAAAGTAAATTTTTCTCTTCTAGAAAATTTTGAAGATACTATCGACATTTCAAAGGTTAAAAAATCAACTTTCTTTTCCTTTCAAAAGAATTTTTGAACCTTTTGAAATCAGCTCAGCTTTCCCACTTCCCTGTCCTGTTTTTATTTTATTTTTTTTTTTAACTCCCTGTCTCATGAAATTACTCTCTCAAGAAACCACTGGTACAAGAACCTCTATTTCTGACCCTGCTTCTAGGGAACTCAACTCAAGACTGCTAGCATTCTTACACAACTTTGGGTCTCAAACTCCATTTAAGTCCATAGGCAAAGAGCAATTCTGAAGGCCAGACTTCGTTGAGACTTTTCTTTGTTCAAAAATATTCTGTTTATATAATGAGAGCCCAGCCTGGGGAACTTAAATTATAGAAGTTTACTATATCTTATAGTGTAGAGAGGTTGGAAGTTACAGCTTAAAATTTCCACCAAATAAAATGGAGAAGAGGACAAAGGTCATATGAGAGCATTCTTGCTCTTCTATATTAGGCTAAGGCACCTAGGAAGGTTGGGGGACTCTTATAGCAGAAGGTTTGTTTTTTGTTTTCCTGAGTGTAATTTGGAAAGACTGCACAGTCCTTCTTAGAGAAGCCTGAGTTAAGTAGTTAAGTATAGTGTCTTGTCAAACATAACTCTCCAGAGGGACAACAAAAATGGTTGAGAGAGGTGCCTGGGTGAGTAAAACTGACCCCATGTACTTGGGTCCTCCGGCAAGTTTTTCAGCTGGTGTGAAGGGCATAAAAAGTTCCCAGCTGTCTAGTCACTCAACTGAACTTGCCAATTAAATTCAGATTTCTGGCTTAAAACAGTCATTTTGCAATTAACTAAATCACCTTTGGATTCTCTTCCCATTCCCCATCTTCTCACTTCCTTTAAGGGAAGTCCATGAGAGGATAGGAAAAGTTGCTTTTAGAGTTCTGTGTTGTTCTCTGGTTATCTCTGCAAACACTTACAAAAATGTTTGTATCTAAGTCCATGATCTTGGCTTGACTGATGTTCACCTGCTGCTTCTTATTTGCTAACATGGCTGTTACCTTGGATATCCTTGGAGCCAGGGGTCCTTGAAACCTGGCTGAAATTCTGCTTAGATCATTAGCTTAGGTGGTCCTTTCAACTGTTCCCTTTGCCATTCTTCCCTTACCTAGTGACTCCTCCCCACCCACAGGCTTACCAGACAGCAGGCTCTGCTTTCCCTTATGTTATTACCCACCCTCTCCAGGCTGTAGCAAGAAGTGGGCTGAAGAGGACAATATCAAGTAATTGCAAAGAGAAAACAAAAAACAAAACAAAACAAAAAACTATTGTAACAAGCAGGGGATGGGGTGGGGGGAAGAATTATTTCTGTGTCTGTTTTGGCAAGGCCCCAAGACTAAGTCTCTTGGCCTATGCTCCAAAGAAAGAAGTAGGACCCCAAAGCAGGACTAACATGGTCAAGAACAGGACTGTGTGATTTTTTGCTGATAGTCCAACACCAGCTTATAAATAAGGTTGAAGAAACTAAGGAGAAACATTTTAGTGGCGGCCTTTCAAAGAGTGCCGTCAGTATACTGAGTACACTGTAAATGCTCTCCCCTCCAAGGGCTAGGGGACCAGATGTTTTTCTGTCTAATTAAGCCTCAGGAGACAGGTTTCAGTGGAACCACTCGAAGAGGTTTACCCGTGTCTCCTGGAACTTGGAGGCACAGTGGTTTGCTGTCTGAAACCCTGAGAAACCCAAGAGATGAGAGGCTATTTGGCTGCTACTCTGGCCTCAGAGTAGAGAGGTGGGACTGCATGAGGTGGCCTGGTCTTCCACATATTGTCAGGGCAAAGCATACATGACAACTTCCTATGGATCGGAAATGGGTCAGACGTTTCCACCTGCCCACCTGAAGAAAACTGCAGGAGAAAGATCCTTCTCAATGGAATAAATATGGGTGACAAAAATCCCATAAAAACACAACACAAGGAAAAGAATCAGCATTAAACATCAACAAAGTTCAGAGAGGACCAAAAGTAGGCAGCACATCAGGATTTTTCTCCCTCTCACCTACTCTCTCTCCCTGTTCTCTTTGCCTTAACTTTGGAGAAACCAGAGGCAGCACAGTGACTGGGGAGATGTAGAAGCTCCAAGCAGAGAAACGAAGAGGAAATCAATCACCCCATTCTCATTGCAGGTGACTGGCCTGAACCTGGCCTAAGGTGGGAGCAGGGAGAAGCTTTAAATGAAGTAGAAAGCTTTGATGATTTTACTTGACTGAGCAAATTATGGAATTGAGAGGGTTTGGATGAACTAGTGGTGATGAGTAAATTTCTTCCCTTGACCAAAAGAGTCATATGCCCAGTCAGGGCAGTAAGAGTACTACCTCTTCAGATCAAGTTGGAAGAGACAGGAGAATAAAAAAATACATTTATTTTCAGATGTATCATTTAGTTCTGATTATTAAATATAGTGGTTACTACATTCCTTTGAATACCTCAGTAGACTTATATAAATTCTAATCCTGCCACAGTTGCTCACCTATTTAACTACACATTTCTTCTCTCTTCCACCCCCTCCACCAAAGTTGCATAGTGGTCTTAGCTTAAGTAGTCTTAGAAGCTGTCCTCTTGGCTCTAACCAATGCTGGTTGAATCTGTTTCTCTCTGCGTCCCATTTTCCTCATGTGCTGCAGAACATCACTGAGCCAGGTGATAGTGCAGGTATTTTCTAGCTCTCTTGTGTGATCCTACATATGTTTTGAATTTCAAATTTGTTTCATTTTCTTCCTCTCCACAGCTCTTCACAATTTTATGGGTCTGTGGCCAAGGAGCTGAGCAAACGTGAGGAAGTATTTCAGTAGTGTAAGTTATTTGCTTGATACTCAGTTCCTCAGAGAGAGCTGTTCAAGAGGCTTTCACTTCATCTTGGAATAGAAAGGACCTCCTACATTGTGATGCAAATTAAACTGTAGAGATAGTACAGTTCTTTGTAATTTCTAACAGTGAAGAAGCTGAGCTTTGGAATAGGACAATTTAAAAATAAAAACTAAATGATTCTGTTTTAAAATACTTATTGATCATCTTATTTCATCATTTAATTTCCCAGATTCTATTCTACACAGTGCCTGGCACATAATAGGTCCTCAATGTTTGTTTATTAAATGAGTGAGTGGTATACTGTAATAGAGTGAAAATAATCTATTACATATCCAGGAGGTTAAACTTGGAGATTCACTAGAACATCATATTGTCTATTAGCTACAAAATGAGTGTAGATTACAAATTCAGAAGAGCTTTTCTAAACGCATCTTCACTACTAATTAATGGTGGATGCATTTTGGTCATGTAATACAATGTATTGAGTTTCTACATGCCAGACAATCTTTTAAGTGATTTATGTCCGTTATCTCATTTATTCCTCACAGAAGTCTTATAAGGTCATCTCTACTTTGGTGATAAGAAAATTGAGCCAGAGAGAGGTTAAGAGACTAACTTAAGGCTATATGGAACCAGGATTTTAATGGGTTTCAAGAGCCTGTTTTCAAACCCCATAATTCCTTCCTTGAAATATGTCAAGGTTTTCTGACTTTCAATATACTATCTAGGAACTCTATGTAAAATAGTTTCCCCTGCCTTTAGTACTACTATACTATTCTTCCAGCTCTCTATTTAGTCAGTATTTATTTTCAACTATTATTGGCCACATATAGTCAGGAGCTGGGTTTGGGTGCCTATCCTCATGAAACTTCAGTTTGATGGGTGAAATGCACAATTATTAAACAATAACAGTAAAGTATTATGAGGAAATATAGGGTCCCTTAAGAAGGATACCCAATCCAGAGAAAGAGGCCATGGGAGGTTACTGAGGGAAGTGGCTCCTCATTCTTAGTACATTGCTTATATCTAGAATGAGGTCACTGCAAAGCCAGAGAAATAAAACTGGTTGTGTCTCCAGCTTCTGCAAAGTGCCAGGAACTCAATAAATGCTTGTTAAATTACTAGTGTTAGACTACATGAATAAAAAAAAAAAATAGAGGTACCATTAGTTCCCCCAATCTACACTTTTTCTAAAGAGCAGATTACCTTCAGACTATGAGAAAAAGAGTCAAATTTTCCAAATTGTCCCCTAATTTTGATCAGTTCTAAAGCACCATAGCTCATTCTTCTTACCCCAGTGACCTGAATAAGATTTGACAATTCCAGCCATAAAATCTTACATGGGGCTTGGGCTCACAGAACTGAATTAAAAAAACACGTTGTTTGTCTTTTTATTAAATCAAATTATGAAGGTACACTTTCGATCATTTGCAAATGTCACTCCTAATTAGCTCAAGGATCCTAATATAGACAAACCATACTCAAAGTCAATAGGTTAGGTAAGTTTTTGTGTATACCGTAAGGGCTAATGTCAGTATTTTGACTATTAGGCTCATGTGAACTTTTGAAAAGAGAGTTAAGGAAAACGATAATGTTTTAAATAGTGGCTTTGAATAGTTTAAGCTAAAATTGATTAATACTGCAATGTTTAATTCATTTTTTAAAGATTTATGACAAAACCCACAGTATTTTAGGTAATTTAGTCTCATTTGGAAACGCACCTTGCCAAGGCAAAAGCATCATCAATAAGACTTGCACGATCTGCTGAAGAAAATGTCTGGGAAGAGGGAGAAAGAGAGATAAAAAACACAATTCTTAAGGCAAAGCATGTTGAAAAAAATTAATATCATTAAGATGCTGTTCTTAGAACAAAAATAAAACAGTTTCCAACCATTGCTGTCTCTTACCTTGTGGTTCAAGGAGAGCTCTGCAGCTATCGAGTCCCAAGTTGCTACTTCATAATTTACACGATAAAACCCAATATGATCTGGGTTTATTTTGAGAAGAGCATTTCCACTAGGATTAGAAGAGTTCAAAGTGATTCCTGTGGTAGTAAATAAACACTAATGAGCAACATGTTTGCATGCACTGTAAACACACAGGGAAATTAGACCCAGAGGGCAAAAAGAAAATAAAATAAAAGAAATATTAGCTCAAGGAGGCTGGTTTGATTTGGATCCAAAACCCAAAGCCTAATTTTTACTTAGTTGCCTAACTTTAGAATGTCACTATAATGAGAGAGCTAAAAAAGAAATAAGTAATATAAATAATTACACTGTAATTTATGATGGATAGTTTTTACTGGCAGAAGCTTGCCAAATGGGTGAAATAATTTTGTGCTGGTCAGTCCATCAGTATAAGAAAGCAATGCCTCCAGACAGAGAAGTCCATGCCTTCAGGGGTAGTCCATAGATCTCTAATCATAATGGACTAAGAATATTCACTGGGGCAGCCTGGGGAGGGGATAAAAATGTAAACACTCAAAATAATACTTTGTTTATTAAAATCAACATTGAAGTTGATGGAAATGGCTATTGCTAAGCAGGATAATACATTGATAATCAGCAACACTTTAAAAATGTTACTGTATCAAGAAGACCTGCAATAGAATTGAGATCCGAATGAAACATTCTTGATTTTGTAATCGACTTCATACTTGTTTTTCCAATTTATCTATCTTTGTAAAGCCATCTACTGCCTATTTCAGTTGGTTACAACAATACTTTTCCATCAAATTAGCATTCTTTCTAAAACAACATCCATATATATGTCAGGCTCTGTTGTATAGACTTTAGAAGCCCAGTGCTGAAGGAGCAGAGACTTATGTTTTAGGTAAAAGACATGTACTTAAAATAATAGCTATGCTTTGATATAACCATGTTTGTTAGCATTACTCCTATACTTTTCAATTCATACATCATACACTCTTTTGTTTACATGGGCAATATACAATTTAAATAATGCTATAGGAACACAGTATAGTTGAGAAGTTTCAAATATTTTAAGGTACCAATAATGTAGGTTGTGATATTGGAAAATAGGAGGTGATGCTGGAAATAAAAGTCAGGCCTCCAGTATGAAGAGTCACATGCCATGTTAAGAATCCATCTTATGAGAGGAGAAAAGAGTTTTAAGCAGAAAAGTAGCATGCTCAAGTCTATTTTCTGGAAAGCTAATTTCAATAGTGGTATGGGAGATATTTTGGAGGCGATTCTAGAGACAAGAAGACTAATTTAGAGTCCACTGTAGTCATGTAGGGCAATAGAGGATGAGGGCTTACACTAATGTGGAGATGATGAAACTAGAAAGAAGTTGATTTATTTAAGAGACATATCACAAGTAAAATCAACAAAATCCTTTTTCTGACTTGATGTGGACAGTCAGAGGAGGGGAAAATGGATTGCACAACTGGATGAATAATGGTTTTGCCAGTAGAGAATAGAGGAAGGTGAGTCAGTTTGGGAGGAAATATGATTTAAATTTTGGAAGTGTTTGCAAGGTCTGGAAGATATCCAGGACACAGTAGTTTTTCATAATATATGAATAAGCTCTCCAACAAGACAGTAAGTTTCTTTAGGAACTTTTGGAGTAGGTATTTGATAAATTATAAACCCTTACCTCACTCATGTAGAATTTCTCTTTCTTTGTCATCCTCCCATGGACAAGTTGTTGAAAGGAAGCTAATCTTTTGGCATCTGTACACTTTGAATGTTTGTATCAGAAGGAGAGTTGCTTGCTAAGCTACTAAGTTACAGGAGAAAGAGCATGAACTTTTGAGTCTGACAGACCTAGGATAAAATCCTTGCTCTGTAACTTACTAGCTGTGTGACCTTGGCCAGATCACTTGACCCCTCAGTGTCCCAGTTCACCCCAAGGAAGACAGGGACAAAAATCCCTCACAGGGCTGTTGTGAAGATTAAATAAGATAACATAGGTAAAGTGTTGGTCACATAGTTATGTGTTACGTATCCAACAGATGGTAGCTATCCCCGTTATAATGAAAGGGGATATGCTGCCAGTTCTATAAATAGCGAAGCAAATATAAATAACATTGAGAAGTTCCTGGCAATCCATCTAAATACTGCCATATTTTAGTGTGCTTTATATGTACCTAGTTAAGCCTGTCTAGAGTTACTGTGATTTTTCTCACTTTATAGATGAGGAAGCTGAGATCCAGGAAGTCAGTAGTTAAGGACTTTCCAAGTTCATGCTACTTTTGGAACACTTGTCAACAGCAAAATACTGTTCAGTTGTTTAGTTACATAATGAGTAGAACTAAAATACTCTAGTAAGATTAAAATACAGGACTAATATACTGTATGTTTCCTTCTGTTACTCCATTTACTATTTTTTTTCTGATTATAACAATAGTATGTATTCTTTATGGAGCACTTGGAAAATGCAAAAAAGTATAAAGAAGAATATAAAAATTACCCACCACAGTTAACATGTTTTTACCTGGTGTTTGTGTGTGTGTGTGTGTGCGTGTATCTTCTATATGCACACATGCACACACAACAAACATAATGGGACCCTACGCTTTTTATTATTAGTAATCCTTTTTCATTTGGAATTATATTTTAAACACCTTGCAATTTCATTTTATATATTTGGAAATCTAAGCTTAATGGACATATAATGCTGTATCAACTTAAAAATTGTTTCATTCTGTTTCTTAATAGTTCTATCTATGCCAAAAAGTATTGAATGAATTATTTCTGAGTAGGAGCTCTTTCTAGAAAATTCTTACTTTTTTCTTTTATCATTTGCCTAGATGATAGAGAAAAGTGATAATTTCCTTTTCAAAATTTCATCCAGAGCCTCTTTAATTTCAATCCTGATAGATTTCAGTAACAGAGCACAAGTAACAGTTCTTTAATGTTACTATTATAAATAATTGTAACAAATTTTAGACAAGTAGACAGTTTATGATAGCCTGAGATTCCTAGAGAAAAAAACATTTTTCTTAGGTGATATAAATGCTGTGTTGCACTAATCCTTTAAGTGAATTATTTTTCAATGTAAAATTACAGAGTGTACCTCTTATTAAATTTTGTGTATCACTTGATAGTAAAACAACTGAGACCGGGCACAGTGACTCACACCTGTAATCCCAGCACTTTGGGAGGCCAAGATAGGAGGACTGCTTGAGACCAGTTTGAGACCAGCCTGGTCAACATAGCAAGACCCCCATCTCAATTTATTTAAGAAAACAAAAAACAGCTGAAAGATACGAGTAGTACTTTTTAACTAATGACATGCAAAATGTACTTGAAGACCTAAAAGTTTCAAGTAGAATGCATTATTAGACTTTGGGGTCATAGAAGAAAATTTTAATTTATGAAACTAAAGCTAACATGATCCATAATAAAATGGATCGGTTATCCATTTGTGGTAATGCTTTCAACAAATTACCCATTCAAGAAAGTATTAGTGATTGTTTTAGTAATAATTACAGGGTCCATTCTAAACCTCAGCAAGTGGCCTAGAGAATCTGCCTGTAAAGAAAGGTGTACAAGCATACCTTACTTTATTGCGCTAGACAGAAGTCACTTTATTGCACTTTGCAGATATTGCATTTTTTACAAATTGAAGGTTTGTAGCAAAGCCAGTCTATCAGTGCCATTTTCCAAACATCATGTGCTCACTTCATGTCTCTAGGTTACATTTTGATAATTCTTGCAATATTTCAAAATTTTTATTATTATAATATCTGTTACGGTGATCTGTGATCAGAGATTTTTGATGTTATTATTGTAATTGTTTTGGGGAGCCATGAACCACACCCACATAAGGTGAGAACTTAATCGGTAAGTGTTGTGTGTGTTCTGACTGCTCCACCAGCTGGCCATTCCCCTGTCTCTCTTTCTCTTTCTCTTTTTCTCTCTCTCCTCCCCCCACTTGGGCCTCCCTATTCTTTTAGATACAATCATGTCAATATTAGGCCAATGAATAACCCTTCAGTGGTCCCAAGTGTTCAGATGAAAGTAAGAGTTAAACATCTCTCACTTTAAATTAAAATATAGAAATGATTAAGCTTAGTGAGGTAAGTATGTCAAAAGCTGAGACAGGTTGAAAGCCAGGCCTCTTGTTCCACACAGTTAGCCAAGTTCTAAACATAAAGAAAAAGTCCTTGAAGAAAATTAAAAGTGCTACTCCAGTGAACATATGAATGATAAGAAAGAGAAACATCTGTATTGCTGATATGGAGAAAGTTCTAGCTCTCCGGATAGATGGTCAAACTAACTACAACATTCCCTTAATCCAAAGCCTAATCCAGAGAAATGCCCTAACTCTCTTCAATTCTATGAAGCCTGAGAGAGGTGAGGAAGCTACAGCAGAAAAGTTGGAAGCTAGCAAAGGTTGGTTCTTGAGGTTTAAGGAAAGAAGTTATCTCCAAACATAAAAGTTAAAGGTGAAGCAGCAAGTGCTGATATAGAAGTTAAAGCAAGTTAATAAGAAGATCTAACTAAGATCATTTTTGAAGGCAGCTACACTAAAAAACATTTTCAGTGTAGATGAAACAGCTTTATATTAGAAGAAGATGCCATTAAGGACTTTCACAGCTAGAGAGAAGTCAATGCCTGGCTTTAAAGCTTCAAAGGACAGGTTGACTCTCTCATTAGGGGTGGATGCAGCTGGCAACTTTAAATTAAAGCCAATACTCATTTGCCATTCCAAAAATCTTAAGGCCCTTAAGAATCATGCTAAATCTCCTCTGCATGTGCTCTATAAATGGAACAACAAAGCCCAGATGACAGCACATCTGTTAATAGAATGGTTTACTGAATATTTTATGCCCATTGTTGAGACCTACTGCTCACCAAAAAAGTTTCCTTTCAAAATAGTACTGCTTATTGACAATGTGCCTGGTCTTCCATGAGCTCTTATGGAAATGTATAAGCAGATTAATGTTTTCACAGCTGCTAACACAGTATCTATTCTGAAGCCCACGGATCAAGGAGTGACTTTGACTTTCAAGTCTTGTTATTTAAGAAATACATTTTGTAAGGCAATAGCTACCATAGATAGTGATTCCTTTGATGGATCTGGACAAGGTACATTAGAAACCTTCTGGAAAGCATTCGCCATTCTAGAAGCCATTAAGAACATTCATGATTCATAAGAGGAGGTCAAAATATCAACATTAACAGAAGTTTGGAAGAAGTTGATTGCAACCATCATGAATGACTTTGAGGTGTTCAAGACCTATATGGAGGACGTAACTGCAGATGTGGTGAAAATAGCAAGAGAGCTAGAATTAGAAGTGAACCCTGAAGATGTCTCTGAATTGCTGCTATCTCATGATAAAACTTGAATAGGTGAGGAGTTGCTTCTTAGGGGTGAGCAAAAAAAGCGGTTTCTTGAAATGGAATCTACTCCTGGTGAAGATGCCATGAGCATCTTGAACTGACAACAAAGGATTAAAAATATTCCATAAACTTAATTGAGAAAGCAGCACCAGGGTTTGGGAGAAGTTCTACTATGCGTAAAATTCTATTAAACAGCATCACATGCTTCAAAGAAACCTTTTGTGAAAGGAAGGGTCAATTAATGCAGCAAACTTCAGTGTTGTCTTATTTTAAGAAATTGCCATAGCCACCCAATCATTAGCAATCACCACCCTAATTAGCAAGCCCCCATCAACACTGAGGCAAGACCCTCTATCAGTAAAAAAGATTACAACTGGCTGAAGGCTCAGATGATTGTTAGCATTTTTAGGAATAAATTATTTTAGTTAACATATATACTTTTTTATACATAAGGCAATTGCACACTTAGTAGACTGCAGTATAGTGTAAACATAACTTGTATATGCACTGGGAAACCAAAACACTTGTGTAATTCACTTAATTGTGATATTTGCTTTATTGCAGTGACTTGGCACCAAAAACTGCAGTATCTCTCAGGTATGCCTGTGGCTTTAATATGTAATATGCAAGGAATAGGAAACTGGAAAAATGCAAGTCAATTACCATGAGGAAAGATTACAATTAGCAATAATTTTTGTAGTTGAAAAAAAAAAGAACTGCAAAGGAGAGTTGGGTAGTAAAGATCTGTCAATGTGTCTCCCGTGTGCACAGGGAAATAGGTGCCGAATTGAGCTGGAACATGTGTTTCAGGCTATTTGACAGGTCTGGTCCTACAGAAAACAGTGTATGTGACAGAGGCCTGTTAGTTGTTTACCACACAGTTCCCTTTTCTTCCTGGGTACAGAGCTGGACTCTGTTAGCCTTCCTTGCAGGACATGATTGAGAACTGGCTATAAAATGTGGGCAAAAGTAACAGATGCACTTCAAGGCCTGATTCCCTTATTATCTTCCCCTGTCTTTGGGCTAGATGCAAAAGATCCAGTGAGGGATTTCAAGATACAGGGGATGGTAAAGCCATAAGAAGGAAGAAGACAGGATTTTCAAGTCATTATTTGGTGGAGAGCCACCTAGAAGAGATGACAGTCAGGAATATCTCCTTTAGACTGTTGCATGAACAAGAAACTTTTATTGCACCAAGCCACTATTGATTGTCTCTAAAGTGCAATAATTAGACTCACCTGGCTAATGCAATATATCACACTATCACAATTTAAAGACCTCTGTAAAATAATTAATCTAACTTAACTCTCCCTTAATTCTTTTTTTTTTTTTTTTTTTTTTTTTTTTTTTGAGACAGAGTTTTGCTCTTGTTGCCCAGGCTGGAGTGCAATGGCACAATCTCAGCTCACTGCAACCTCTGCCTCCCAGGTTCAAGCAATTCTCCTGCTTCAGCCTCCCAAGTAGCTGGGATTACAGGCATGTGTCACCATGCCTGGCTAATTTTGTATTTTTTTAGTAGAGACGGTGTTTCTCCATGTTGGTCAGGCTGGTCTTGAACTCCTGACCTCAGGTAATTCGCCCGCCTTGACCTCACAAAGTGTTGGGATTACAGGGGTGAGGCACCACACCTGGCCCCTTAATTCTTACTTAGTAACTTTCTTCCGGGAAAGAGATACCTAATTAGGTATGAGACATGAGCATTCGGATTCACTAATAAATATATTTTAACTGTGTAAATTAACAAATTAGCATTCCTAATCTCTTGTATGTTTGCTTTAGATGAGTAAATCTTCCAAGACTTGGTTGACCATGGCTGAACTGACAAATTGAGTTTCTAAACCAGCAAAACTGAACCCATAATCATCCAATCAAAGCTTGCGCATTCCATGAGGCTTAGCTTGAAAAAATGAAGAAAGTGCTTCCCTCTTTGTCATCAAATACAAAAATATATGCCCATCATTATTTTGGTATTAAATATTTATATATAACTATCATAGATGTTTAGTAAATCTATTTCTATCATAGAAACTGACTGGACAGTCTGGATAGTCCAAACCATCCAGGGGACACCCTCAAATCTGCAAGTAAGAGTTGCGAAAACAGCTATTGCATAGTCTACACCACCTGCTAGACCTTAGACCTCGCCCAGATCCTGTGCACTTAGAAATGACTCTTTTAAAATATTATGTTTTAGCAAGATTGGGTGCCTGATATGATATAACAACCTTCAATCCTTCTAAATGTTAGAAAGCAGTAAATTAAATGCAAAAAGGTGGTATGCTACTAAATGTAGATGCGTTGACAATAGCCAAAATAGCAGCTGACACTAAAAGACAGAGACATAACTAAAATACATGCAGTTAACCTCTAAAAGTACAACTGTCTGGGGCAAACAACCCTTCATTAAACTAGGACTTTCTGAACTCTTAGAATGTACATAGCATCTTGTTGATAATAGGGTGGACAGGAGACAAGAAATATGTGTAGTTTGTGTCATCAAGAAGCTTATAATTGAGTTGAGAAAAAAAAGAGAGAGGCCAGATGCGGTGGCTCACGCCTATAATCCCAGCATTTTGGGAGGCTGAAGCAGGTGGATCACCTAAGGTCTAGAGTTCAAGACCAGCCTGGCCAACACTGTGAAACCCCATCTCTACTAAAAATACAAAAAATTAGCCAGCTGTGGTGGTGGGCACCTGTAATCCCAGCTACATGGGAGGTTGAGGCAGGAGAATCACTTGAACCTAGGGGGCAGAGGTTGCAGTGAGCTGAGATCGTACCACTGCACTCCAGCCTGGGCAAGAAGAGCAAAACTCTGTCAAAAAAAGAGAGAAGAAAGGAAAGAGAGAGAGAGAGAGAAAGAAAAGACAGAGCATATGAAGCTTAATAACAACGATTTTGTTTAAAATATAAAGTAATAATACTAGGAATAAGGATGGATGAAACTGACAGGATAAAATATACTATATTTTATGGCAGGAGATGATGACAGGAGAGATTATTCAGGGTAATTGGAGTAGCCAGAAAAGGTTTTGTGATAGAGGTTCTCTTCTTTTGTTAGAAATTATGAGTTTAGTTGTTGTTTTAATGCCTAAAATAGCACGTACAATAGAAATGTAAATAAAAGACCTTGGGGAGAGTCCCACTATTGCCTGAAGAATTTCTAACTAATGAATCATCAAAGAAACCAAGAGGAGGGAGGTAGGACTGGTAACATGAGCTGGTTGCCCATTTAGTACACTCAGGACATGTTCGTCATCCGTGCTCTAAGCTGAGAGCTGAAGATGTCCTCAAACAGGAAACAGGAACTTATTGTACAGCCTAAAAATGGAGCAGGCACTTTGAAGTAGAAAAAGACCTCTAGTTTGCTTCTGGCTCAGTGACCAGACATGATTCTGAAGTTTCAGATAAAGGCAGATTTGTCATCAAAGCTCTGTGACTATCAGCCTCTTCATTTATTTGTTTATTCATTCATGTATTCAATAAACAATTATTAGATGCCTGTTGTAGATCCAGAACAACAACAATAACAAACAAGCTCCATTTCCTCAAAGAATATTCTGTGGGGAAGGGAGACCTATATAGGTCAATAGTTAGAACGAAAAAATGTGTGAAATGTATTGACAAAGGGATATGAAGGAGTGTGAGAACTCCCTGCTCTTTCACTTTCACAGTCATGCTTCTGTCCAGAGCACACGTCTCCTCTACATTCAGTCAATTCTATCACCCATTTATACTCTGTCTTTAGCCTCTGAACTCTAAGCATTTTTTAGGAATGCTTCCCGAACCCCCAAACCTGGGCTGATGCTTCTATGAGTGCTTTTGGTGATCTGCATTGCCACAGAGGCACTTAGGACACAGCATTACATCTGCCTGCAAACCCATCCCTGGGCAAATCACCTATGCAAGGGTTAGGATTGCTCTTTTTTTTTTTTTTTTTTTTTTTGCCCCAGCACTACACCCATTGTTTCTCTGTTCTTGGCATGTAAGCAATACATGCTTGAAAGAATTAATTTAGTAATTAAGGATTAAATTTATTATTCCAAATATTCTAAGAAATACATAATACATATTAGAACAATGTCTATTGTGAACTCTTGAAATGCATTCTACAAAGCACTTGAGTAAGCTTTAGTTATCTGGAAAATTCACTTGTATGGAAACTTCATTCCATGAAAGTGCTGGGTGAACTGTACTAGGGTAGATGAATTATTCACGCTTTCAAACTTGTAAACAGTAAATCAAACAGCTGCCGTGATATTCTTCCAATCCTCAATTAACTATGGTGACCAATGGGGAAAATATTTAGTAATAGTTAAACCAAATCCACTGAAAACCTTCCAGTGGAATTCTAACCTTCTTATTATGCCTTTTATCAGTGCTGTTACACATTGTTAAAAATGTCTTTTTTTTTTCCTTGTCTTCTTCCTTTTCCTTCGGCAAATGTCCTTATGAATAAGAAGATGGTTAGAAGACCACAAAGATAGAGCCTGGCACTCAAACACAGCATAAAATACGAAGACAAAGTGGCATTGATCTGGGAATTCTGGAAAAATTTAGAATTTTTTTTGACCACGATATTACAATAATTATTAACATAAATAATCAAGAGAAAGGCTTGCTGTAATAGCAATCCCTGTGCAGAAGGGCTTCAGAAGGAGTTTCACCTCTACAGTGACAAAGCTGGTAGTTTGTAGTAATAGTAAAAAATTACAAAAACAGTTAACAATAAACGTTTTCTTAAAAGGCCCAAAGGTGGAAAAAACATGCTGGATCCACAGAAAAACTTATACACAAATGTTTATAGCAGCATTATTCATAACAGAGAAAAGGTGGAAATGACCCAAATATCTATCAACTGAAAAATAGATAAACAAATGGTGGTATATCCGTATAATGGGATATGATTTGGCAATAAAAAGGAATGAAGTAGTGATACATGCTATATCATGGATGAGCCTTGAAATCATTATGCTAATTGAAAAGTCACAAAATACTGCATATACACTTTTCTTTACGTGAAATGACCAGAAGAGACAAATCTGTAGAGGTAGGGAACACATTAGTGGTTGCCTAGGGCTGGACGTATGGGAGGCTGCAGGCATGATAGCTTAAAGGGTATGGGGCTTCTAAAACTGACTGTGGTGATGATTACACATCTGTGAATATACTAAAAACCACTGGATTATACACTTTAAATGGGTGAATTTTATGATATGTGAATTATATCTCAGTAAAGCTGTTCTTAAAAGGCAATCTACTGGAAACAGAGTAAAAATGTATTGGCCAGGAGAAATCATACCTCATTAATATTTTAAAATATTTTACAGGAACAACGAGGCATATGTAAATAAAGAATGAGTTATCTACTTTTATCCTCAAGAAGACCCAGGTGAAAGTCCATACTAAATGCTATTCTGAAATCAAGTCCTCATGAAATGGGGCAAAGATGAGTCTGGTTTGTCTTAGAAAAGAAATAGTTTTGAAACACCAAAACAAGTACAATGGAAAAAATATAAAAAGAAGGATTCTTCTGAGATTGCTGCTAAAGCTTGCCTTATCTATTTTTTTTTCATCAATCTGGAATTTCGTGATAAGTTCTACTTGTTTTTATGTAACTCTAACATTTTTCAAGTAAGGAAAAAAATAAATCAGTGCAGATAGAACACAAAGATGTTTCCAAAAAATGATCTAATTTAATGCAAGCATTAAAAGAAAATCCTCAGGCTTGTCATATAACAGTTTAAGAAATTCAATGGCTTATTTATCTGATAAAAAGAAAAAACAAAAAGGAAGGAAGGAAGGAAGGAAGGGAAGGAAGGAAGCAAGGAAGCTTACACATTGATCTTCCAATGGCTGGGCATGTGACTCTTCTCCTTTGGATATGGGTATTTATGATAAATCAGTCAGTCATGATAAATCACTGAAAAGAATATCTCAAGATAGAACAGTTCTCATTGTAGATGACGATTTGGAATCATCAATAAATTATTTAAGAGATCATTCAGCTGAAGTTTACAAAGTTCCAGCTTTACTGTTGCATCTTTATACTTATATTAGTTTAATGTGGTACATCAATTCAAAGAAGAAATAAATCAATTAATAATATTTACCTTCTTTTTCTGACCTATTAAATAACACACTGCTTGTTATATTATCTTCAGTCCATTTAACTGGAATGTTCCATGTATAACTAAAATTTTTTAAAAAAGAAAAATTTAACTTTTATTACTAAAAGATAAAATTTCAAGAGTAAAAATCACTAAAAAGCAATAGACGAGTGTATTTTTCTTTTAAGTGATTCTCTAGTCCATACTATACAATTAATGTAGCTAATACAACATTTTAGGGATGAAGATAAGCTGTATAACTGTTTTCAATTTCTATAAATCTACAAAATTTAGAAATTGCATCAAAAATTAGCTAAGCATGAAAAAGATTATTTCAATAAAATGCTTTGGCATTTTAGAATAAAGATATTGCATAACTTGCACAAATACAGCACATGTTATTATAATATTGAACATTCACACACATACTTGCACACAGTCTAATATGCTACC
Source organism: Macaca thibetana thibetana (assembly GCF_024542745.1). NCBI lineage: Eukaryota > Metazoa > Chordata > Mammalia > Primates > Cercopithecidae > Macaca > Macaca thibetana. Next base: position 78,498,973 of record NC_065582.1, read on the forward strand.
ATTTCCATCAAGGAACACAAAACATTTTTAGAAATTAGAAGACAAATAGTAAACTCTGTAAAGGAAATAACACATTTTAGAAATTATGCTGAAATTCTACCACCACCATCATCCCCTAAAGCCTCTCACACTGTCCCCTAAATATCCCCTATTTAGAACTAGAACTGATGGACTCAAGGGAAAAATCATCAGGTAAGCACGTTTCAGGAGTTTTCAGTGCTTCTCTTTAGCTACTTAATATTTTCTTGAAGAGTGGGTATGTGGGAGCTAACTTTGTATTTTGATATATATACTTAACAGTTTTGTCTTAAAATCTCATTTTTTTGATGGTTTGTTCTTATCTCATATCAGAAAATGCAGATCTGGAGAGAAGGTGAATCTACGTACCATTGGCTGGTTTAGGTTTCAACTCAAAGTTGGTTTATCTGACAGATTCAATTTCCTAACAGAGAATTAGGGTTAACATTTCACCTTTTCAAGTTATAACAAAATTTATATCGTTCAAGGAGAATATATTTTTGCTATATGCCTGAAAGAAGTAATCCCTTGTTTTATAACTATTGAAGTGTTTTACAGGATTGAGTTTTTTTTAAAAATCAGCTTCTTTGGAGCATTTTATTGCAGTGCAATGTTTTTGGCTATACATTTCATAAAACCAACACATAAATTGCTTCTTGGGCCTTATAGTGGACACTGTTGGTGCTTCCCCCTTATCTCCTTAGACCCTTTTCTCTCTCTCTCTTTTCTTTTCTTTTCTTTTTTTTTTTTTTTTTTTTTTTTTTTTGAGATGGAATTTCCTTCTTGTTGCCCAAGCTGGAGTGCAATGGCATGGACTCGGCTCACTGCAACCTCCGCCTACCAGGTTCAAGTGATTCTCCTGCCCCAGCCTCCCAAGTAGCTGGGATTACAGGCACCTGCCACCACACCCAGCCAATATTTTTGCATTTTTAGTAGAGATGAGGTTTCACTATGTTGGCCAGGCTGGTTTCAAACTCCTGACCTCAGGTGATCCACCTGCTTCAGCCTCCCAAAGTGCTGGGATTACAGGCATAAGCCACTGCGCCCAGCCCCCTTTGTCATTTTTGTACACCCTGGATACCAGTGTGCTTCCCCTGCCAACAATCATTGCCTGGGTCTCTCTGACAGAGGACTTCCTGCCAGCTGCCTGAGCAAGGAAAGCTAAAAGTTCCTGGGAATTTACGTCCTTCTGGATGTGGCCCTTAGCAATGACTGACAGGTGTGAGAATGTTTCCTGCCCCATCCATCAGGAGCACTCTGAAGTATGATCTGCACTGGCTCCAGGACTTTCCTGCAGGACTGAGTCAAAGTTACCCTCTTCAGGACCTGCTTCATACGGCACCTTTGCTGGGCTTCCTTTCCTTCTCTATCCCACTGCCTGCTCCCCCACTGATCTTTCCTGGAAACACTTCCTAACAAGTCACTTTCATGCACATGATCATTTCAGGGTCTGCTTCTAGGGACACCAAACTAAGAGCCCTTGCAGCTTCTCAGAAGACCGACGAAGAACTTTGCTAAAACACCACATATTACTTATATATCTCACTTTCACTGTTCTGCTGAATTGGTGCTGCCAAGTAAACTAACATTTTATGCTTCCTCTTCTTTCCCCAATACCAATCTGACTGAAACAACAGAGCAGGCAGTGTCTGGATGACCTAGGCCCACAGTTAGATTTCCTATTTTGACGATCCTCTCTAAAACGTGGCCTCTGGGACTACACCATGCCTCAAAAGGGCAGAAGATATTCTAAGGTCATGTACAAAACTACTGCTCTGAGGTCTTTAAGAGTATCATAAGATAGAAATGATAGAAAGTTGAAGCTATACAATTTTATAGTTTTAGAATCACATAATCTAATGTAATCTAAGCTGAGTAAAATGACAGACTTGAGAGTACAAAATGTGAAGAAATGGAAATTACATAAATGAAATGATTGAGTTTTCTACATATTGGCTAAAATTCAGGAGTATCAGAATTCATTTTTATAGACATAGTTCACTATGTAACCATGTAAGAAGTTCTAGCAGTATGAAATATGGCCACTCTAATTTTCTCTAAGGAAACTGACTTTGATTGCACCAAGATGACACACTTACTCCCATTCCCTCTGCCTGTTTACACGGAGTGGACTATCAAAGGCACGTATGTTTTCCTGAGAGAGACATCCCGGGATGGAGATGTGAAACTGGCTCGTTTCTAAGAGATGGTTAAGGACATGGTGTTAAAGCAATAACTTATACATGAGTGAGCCATTTAAATTATAAAAAGGTTCTAGTCAGTAAGAATTCCCTAATCTTGGATTATTTAAACAGTGAGAAAATATTTAGAGAAGACCATTGAACTCACAGTAAAACTTAACTGGTCACACCGTCTACCAAACAAGAATACATCTGAACAGAAAGCAGATGAAAGTTAGGGTCGGAAAAAAAAGCTAATTCCTTTATGGGTGCATGAAGGCATTTATTACTATCAAATTCTTCTTTTAAATGAAGAAGAATCATTTTGCTATAATGTCTCTTTCTTATTTGTTTAGAAGCTACTACTGATTTTTAACAAACGTACTCAACAGAGAAGAACCTATTTTCTAAGTTTCTTTTCCTATGCATATATGACTTCTTAAAAAATAAAAATAGAATGAACATATTAAATTTATGATAAGCCTTCACAAAAAAATCATGCAACTATGAATATAAATAAAGTGAAAATAGTATTTGAAGGTGGAAACTGAAGACAAATATTAAAGAAAGTATAAATGTTAATACAGTTCTATGTTCTAAGTCTTGGTGAATAAAATTTTTAAATTTATTGTTACAAAAGGTGATTTTATACCTAATGATATATTTAGTTCACTTGGCAGTAAAATTGTTTGGTTTGTGTGGAGAGAAATTCATAACCAACAAGCAGCTTTTAAAAATCCCCCTCATTAATTAAAAAAACTCCTTAGTTTAAATTATTGACTGTCTTTGGCTTAACAAATTAATGGATACATATGAGAGGAAGTAACAGTTACTGGGAAATTTTCCCAGTGTAAGTTTATTTCTCTAGAGAGAAATACTTTTTAAATTTTAATATCCAGAGGCTCCAGCAGTATTAAATAGTTAATTTAATTTGCTGGAACACAAAACAGTAACTATAAAAGAAACATTTGATAGTTGTTAACAGAACAATCACAGAGATTATTCTATGATTTTTGTAGTTGAATTATCACCCGAAAACAAGTCAGATCTATGTTTCAATTCACGTATCATGAAGAGGAAAAAGTGAAAAAGGTTTTCTCCATCATCATCTAATCTTTCCTTTCTAAAATAAAGGTAAGGAGTACACTTACCTTTGTAGTTCAGGGAGTATACAGACACTCCCTGAAGGGACCTCATATTGGTCTAAGTAGTCTAATTTCCTTTGTTGTAGTGTGACCTATTGATTTTCAGAACTTGCATTATAGCAGGATTCCCGGTTTCTCTGAGTATCACTTAGTGTGGGAGGCTGGGTGCCTGAGGTTTCTAGGAAGAGAGGCCAAAGATGGGCCTCAACGAGGTGAGTACAATGGCTTTCTCAAGGCTTCTCCCATTCAGGTGTCAACTGGCATCTTGGAAGCAGCTAATTTAATAATTGTGAGAGTTCATCATTCTCTGATGCCTTGGAAAGTCAAGTGCTTCGGCAATTTTAATTTTTGGAAACACCTGAGTGTGCTGTAGTGTGACTTATTTCCCCAACCCCTGAACTGTAATCCAGAAAACAGGGTCTGTTACCCCCCTTATACAGTACTCATCATGAAATGAGACTATAAAGATCTTTCTCTTCTGAAAAAATATGACTACGATCACAATGGTGCAAGATGAGAACGATATTCTAAAAGGAGATTGTTCTCTGCCGATTCACCTGATTGAATTCCTTCCACATTGTTCTTTAATTAGGAATCTTAGCTCAACAAAATCTTTGGAACATCCACCATGCCCTCCAGCCCATAGCCACTCTTACCTAGTCCAGGCCTATTGTTTCTGTCAACTGTCACGTGGGCTGCTCATTGCAATATTGTTCTAACTGGTCCCCCTGCCTCCACTCCTGCCCCACTGCCCAGGATCTGTGATCAATTCTCCACAGTGCAGCCAGAGGAGAACTTTGAAAAATTTAAATGCGATCCTGCCAATTCTCTCCTTAAAATCCTCAAATTTGCACACTATTTTCCAAAATCTTTAACATGGTCTGCATACCTGGTCCCTGCCTTCCTCTTCATCTTCACCTCACACCACTTTCCCAGTCACTCTCTGCTATCCCGTTTCTTGGAACCAGACTGCCTGGGTTCACATCAAGGCTCCATTATTCACACTGTGTGACCTTGAACAAATTACTTAATCACTTTTGCCACAAATTCCTCATTTACTATAAAATAAAATACATCTGAAGTGCTTAAAATAGTACCAATCACTTGGTCAATGTTCAATAAGTGTTGTAAATCATGTGTACAAGACTTTGGGGCTTTCATATATGTTATAGTTTCTGTTTTGCAGGGTGCGGGGGTTGTTTTATTTTTTTGAGACAGATTCTCACTCTGTCACACAGGCTGGAGTGCAGTGGCATGATCTCAGTTCACTGCAACCTCCGCCTCCCAGGTTCAAGCGAGTCTCCTGCCTCAGCCTCCCAAGTAGCTGGGATTACAGGTGTGTGCTACCATGCCCGGCTAATTTTTGTATTTTCAGTAGACAGGGTTTCATCAGGTCGGTCAGGCTGGTCGCGAACTCCTGACCTCGAGTGATCCACCCACCTCGGCCTCCCAAAGTGCTGGAATTACAGGCATGAGCCACCACGCCCAGCCATAGTTTCTGTTTTGAACATCTGGAACAGTCACTTCCCCACACCAATTTGCTCACCTAAAATATCACATCCTTGGAAAAGAAAGCCTTCTGTGACCCTCCCTACCCTACTCCACCTCCTGCTTCCCTCTCCCAATTAATTGAGGCTCAGCAAATCAGTGGACTCATATAGTAAGGGAGAATAATTACTGTGAAACTTTCCAAATGGAAGCTTGTTTGACAAGAGACATATTTTTAGATTTAATATCCAAATATTCTAGTGTTATTAGAGGTGGTCAATCTAATTTGCTAGAACGTAAAACAATAACTATAAAGGAACCAGTTTAGAGTTATTAAAGACTTTCTAAAACATCTTTTTGTGTTATTCTAATTGCTACAGGATAATTGATCTTACAATAATTTATATATGTGACTATAAAATTATGTCAAATCATTAAGAAAGAGAAAAAGAAAACAAAGGGTCTCTTCAGTGACAATCAGGCAGTGGAGATTATAGGACACCTGGGTGGGAATGGGTGAAAGATTCTCTCTACTAAAACAAAGTATTCAAATGTTGAAAGAGGGGGCAATAAAAACTGGGCATGGGTGAAATGGGAAAAAGAATCCTATCTAGTCCAGACACAGTGGCTCACGCCTGTAATCCCAGCACTTTGGGAGGCCGAGCTGGGTGGATCACCTGAGGTCAGGAGTTTAAGACCAGCCTCATTAACATGGTGAAACTCCGTCTCTACTAAAAATACAAAAATTAGCTGGGTGTGGTGGCATGCACCTGTAATCCCAGCTACTCAGGAGGTTGCGGCAGGAGAATTGCTTGAACCAGGAGGCGGAGGTTGCAGTGGGCTGACTGGGTGACAGAGTAAGACTCCATCTTTAAAAAAAAAAAAAAAAAAAAGCCAAACAAACAAACAAACAAAAAGAACGCCTATCTGTTGGGTACTAGACTTTTCATATTTGTCTTCTCTTTCATATTTGCCAGCTCTATGTGTGTTTGCCCTATGTTTTTGGAGGATTTGCCAAATTTATTTTTAGTTAGTCTATTACTTTCATTGAGAATCAGAAATTTAATCTTTCAGAGTTATTTTGTGTTCTCAATTTGTCCTTTCTAAGACATTCTGCTCCTAGTTCACTGGTGTAATAGTTCTTCATCTCTGAATATATCTCATACATTTATTTTGTTTCCTTAGTTGTGCATCTTATAAATCAGGATTTGTTTGTTTTTTCACATGAAATTTTAACCTTTTATCCTTCCAAATTGTTTTCATGTATCTTGTGATCTTTGTCATTCATAGTTAAGAAAGAATTAAATTGATTCTGATGGCTGGTGTGTACTCTCTCTATTATCGAGAAGGGATTATATATATATAAATGTGTATATATATATAATTATTATTTATTTTATCTTATTTTATTATTTTTAGGGATGAGTTCTTGCTCTGCCACCTAGGCTGGAGTGCAGTGGTGCGATCATGGCTCACTGAAGCCTCAAACTCCTGACTTGAGATGACTCAGTCATCTTCAGGTCTCAGCCTTCTGACTAGCTAGGACTACAGGCGTGAACTACCGTACTCCAGTGCCTTTAAAAAATTTTTTTGTAGAGACGGGCTCTTGTTATGTTGCTCAGTCTGAAGGGAGTTGTATTTTTGAAATAAGTTTCTCTGCTGAGCAGAAGGTCTGACTGGGAGCTCTGTATGTGTGTATGAGGGGTGCTGTCAGCTCCAGCCCACCCATCCTGCAAATGACATAATGAGGGAGGCTTTACTCTGAGAGTCTCAACCAAATGGAAATCCTTAGCTCTCCTCTACTGTTTTAGTCAATTTCTTTAGGGAACAAGCCCACTGTATTTTTGCCTGGGGCCATTGCCAGATTTCTGCGAGCTCTGTGCGGACAAAGAAATGGTAGGTGGCGGAGAGAAAGTAGGGGTGAGGGGTGGTCCAACTGGCACAATTGTCCTGAGACTAGACTATCAATTCATTGCCCTATTTTTAGCCTCACTTCTCACTCTTACTCTTCAGTCTTCATGCTGACACTGAACCTAGAACCTGTCTAGGGATAGGGAAGTTCCCTTATTATTATCTGATTGTATTTTCCTCAGACTGTATTTCTCCTTCTGCTTTTCTTCTTCAGAACTCTGTGATACATATGGCCCCTCCCTTGATTTTCTTTATTCTTGTAGATTTATTTCTTTAGGTGATTCCATTCCTCTCTTCAATATCTGTAAAGAACAGGACATGGATGCATGTGCTCTGCCCACCATTTCAAACCTGGAAATCACTCGGCTATTTTTGAATCCCTTGTTCCCCTAAAGGCACTGTGGCTTTATACTTGTATATCAGTCATCCATCATGTACTCAAGAATAGGATATAAAACAAATGGCCAATATTTCTGCCAAATTTCTGTGGTTTTTTTCAAATGCATTATAGAGCCTTACCCAAGATCTGAAGGGGGCTGAGAAGGGTTAGCTCTTGAGTCCAGCAGAAACCGTTTCTGTGTGATGTTCTTGCCACCATTCACGTTAAGCACAGGATAACCCATCTGTCTGGTCCAGGTGTCCATTACTTCTTTCACTGGGAGCCTACTCGCCTAAGATTGACAACAAAATGGAGACTAATTAATTAACAAATATGATAAATAAAAGGATAGAATAGTTAGATTAGAAAATGATTGGTAAGCCATTTGTAAATCAGACAAAGAAATATTTGGGGATATATACTCTTCCTTACCTCTTCCAGTGCTGCCCAAAAATCAGAAGTTTTTGCATTCTTGAATTGGTATTTTTCCAAGTACATCTGTGTGTAAAAGATAATCAGTATGTTAGAAGTCAATGTTTGCTTTTCTCATCCTTTCATAAGATGAACCGAACCCCTACTACTCAATTCTGCCTCCACTGCACAAAACCAGCCATAGACAACATGTACATGAATGAGCATGGCTGTTGCATTGATATTTGAATTCCATACAATGTTCATGTATCATAAAATATTCTTCTTCTTTTGATTTTTTTCAACCATTTAATAATGTGGAAACCATATTTAGTTTATGGGCCTTAAAAAATACATGGATGGTGGGCCAGATTTGGCCTGAAGACAGTAGCTTGCTGATCTCTGCTCTAAGGAAATAAATACACAACCTTTTGAATAATGATGATGATGATGGTGGTGGTGGTGGTGGTGGTGGTGGTGGTGGTGGATGAATTGGGGACGTTATTCACTGTAAAGCATAAGTCTTCACTCTTCAAATATTTTAAAGTACAAGTTTTTAGATTTAAGCTTCTTTTGGCAATTTTCTTTACAAAACCTCTTTCTATATGTGAGTTTTCAAATATAGTGTGATTTATCCCCAGAAAAAATTCCCAGTCTTCTAATCCCATAACTGGGAGCCACTTGGAGTTTGCCAGTAAACTTTCCAAAGTTCCTGCTGTATCACTCCTCCATTGCTTTCTAGAATTGTCCTGACTGAAAGTGGAGGTCTTTGATAGAAATGGAACCATCTTCAGTGTTCTTAATGTCAACTTTGCACATATCATTTTCGCTCTAAGTTGCTACAATTTTCAGTAGGTGCTGTACCTAAATCACGTTACCTCCTAAATACCTCTTCTTTTCAGGCATAGAGATAAAACAGTATTAGCAGGACTCCAAGAAGCCTGGAAGAGGGGTGAAGCCACTTTGGAATGCTGCCTCCATATTTGTTCTTTTGGTTAATTCACTTCTTGGCACTACCACCAGAGGGCAGGCAAAGGAAGGGAGAAGCAGCGATCACTTTTAGGTATTCATTACAGAGTTGCACAAATCATTCATCGTATCTTAATAAAATAGTTGAATATTTGGTAAATCAAATGTCTAATATTTTAAAATAATAATAATTGAATACTTGTATAGTAATAATTATAACCATAGCTGTGTTTTGATGACAATTTCTATTGAATAGTATCTTTTAAAATTAATTTAGAAGAGTTTATTTGACTACTACAATGTCTTTAGCTTAGAAACATGCATTCGTGGAACTGGAAGGGACTTTAAATATTTTTAATAGAGCTCCCACATTTTGAGGTGAAGGAAACTGCTCCCCCTAACTACCTGGGTGCCTTCAGAGGTGAAGAGATTTGCCTGAGAGAATTCTGAACCCTGAATCAGTGTGTGTGTGGTCTTCATCACTGTTATTGTTGCTACTGGTTTTAAAATTGCAGTTTCTTGCTTCTCATGAACCACAGGCTGAATGGAAATTTATGTAATCAGCATATTAAAAGGTACTAATTTTATATTGTCTAGATTAGTGCTTCTGAATATTCTATATTAAGACACTTCCCTCTTCACCTTGAATAATCATGTAGTCATTCAAGTCCAAATTACATGATGGCCTAGGTCATAGTTCATTATTAATTAGAATCAGTGAGCACAATAGGAAACGAACAATATTTCTGTTACTAGTATTCCAAGAAGGGAAAAGACATTTTCCAGCTGACCCACTCCTGTCTTATGGACAGTACTACTGATACTAGAAGAAAAAGAAAGGAAGAATATATTCTGTTTCTATATCATGACCACATATTGTTATGAATGCCCCCTTCTCTATTACATCTTTTATGTACAAGTATAGCCTTAAAGATTTTCCAGTTGATAATTTTGTTCTTATTTCCCCCATCCTGCACCTATTTTGCTGTTTGAGGTTGAGTTTGGGGCAAGGTGATGAGCATGAAAGAGAATAGACAACTGGCCACCCCCATATTTAGTTCCACACCAGGTTAGCTAACAAAGAGTCACTTTGGGAAGAAAGTTAGTATTTGCAACGGAAATACCTTGAACTCTCATTCATAGACTGTGGGATTTCAGGGCACGAATCATAGAGTGATGATGACAACTCAAGGAGGATATTGTTGGGATGCTCGAACTATCTGAACTATGGAACTATGTTCCAGTTGGTCTGATTGCTTATTGGATGTGGCCTATATCTATCATATACTATTTTCAGATATCAGCTAGTGTTTGAAGATTGAAGGAAAAGAGTATTTGGGTGTTTTGTGTAAATTCATTCCATAGCACTATAATGGTATGAAATATCAATATCTATTCTTCCTAGTTCAGTTTTTAACACCATCTGTGATCACAGTTAAAGGAAGACTTTTAACTTGAGAATTATTAGTTTTAGACAAAAGTGGTTTTTAAAATTAATTTTAACATAGATACTGGGTTGAAGGAAATATGAGGTTTTATTGAATTATTAGGGTAGCTATTCATTTTCAAGGACTCTTGGTACTTCTCTATAAAACTCAATATGAAAGATTATTTAATTTGAAGTCAGCTCTGAAGATGCCAAAAGTATGTTATTAATTAATTACAATTTAATTTAAAATCAAAACTATACAAATCAAATTTTAACTTAATTTTTGAAAATGAATTTTCTTTATTTCTATGTTCTGTATAATTTATTATAGACTATTCACTCGTTCATTCATTTAACAAACATTTTCAGGACGACTTAATATGTGTAATTAAACTAGGCCCTGCAGTATAGGTAAAGATATAGAAGACAGAGTTCCTGATTAAAGATGCTTACAATGGGCTGGGCACAGCGGCTCATGGCTGTAATCCCAGCACTTTGGGAGGCTGAAGCAGGCGGATCTCTTCAGCTCACAAGTTCAAGACCAGCCTGGGCAACATGGCGACACCCCGTCTCTACTAAAAATATAAAAATTAGCTGAGTGTGGTGGTGCCTGTAATCCCAGCTACTCGGGAGACTGAGACATGAAAATCGCTTGAACCCGGGAGGCAGAGATTGCAATGAGCCAAGATCAAGCCACTGCACTCCAGCCTCGGTGACAGAGTGAGACTCTGTCTCAATAATAATAATGATAATGCTTACAGTGAGGGAAGATATGATAAAATTTGAGTTTGAAACTTATGGAAAAGTTACAAGATGTTCTCATGTATGCAGAAGCACAAGCACATAGCTTCTCTCTTTGCACCTAATGTCTCTACAAAATATTTTGCTAATAGACAAAGGGTTAAAATATACTGATACACTTCCCAAATATTTCCTAACTCTTGACTTTATTTCTTACTTTAATAATCACCTAGGGGTTTCACTATTGGGTAGAAGGGGGCCATTTTCTTTTAGAGTAGTGTAGAGAGGGCTAAATGCCACATAAGAAGGCTTGATGGGAGTGAAATCTATGGGAATGGTGACCTTCTCCTGGAGAATCACATACAGAAGTAGTACTTTCTGCGGCAGCCAGCAGGGGGCGTTTCTCCAACCTGTTTTCTGCTCTCTGGGTTGGATACCATCAGCACTGCTGCGCCTGACTACCTGAGTTACTGCAGTAGGCAGGATGGAGGTGGAAGGGAAAGAGTACGAAGAGAACTTCATTTCTAGGCTGGAATGGGGCCAACCTGCAGAGACCGCAGTTATAGGGACACATTGTAGCTACTTTGATAAAATTAAAAATAAAAACAAACCGGGGTCGATTGGCTTAGGGTCTGTTAAAAGAACGAAAATGAAACAAACATCTGCTGGAATAAATAATACACTTAAATAGGATGTGTGAAATGCTTCAGAAAGTTTATTGTCATTTCTGTTACCAAAAGGAAGCCTCTTTATTCATTGACTCCATTGTAATAAGCATACTAATATTGATCTTTTCTAATCTAATAATAAGGGAAAACTCTTATACTCAGTGTAAGGGATGACCTTTATAGATAGATTTAAATGTTTATATCATGTTGCTGTGGAAAGAATCGTATTCCCTGAAATTCACATAAACCCTAACCCCCAGTGTGATAGTATTTAGAAACGAAGCCTTTGGGAGGTGTCACATTTAGATGAGATCAGGAGGCTGGGACCCTTATGATGGAACCAGTATCCTTATAAGAGACATCATCTCTCTCTCTCTCTCTCTCTCTCTCTCTCTCTCTCTCTCTCTCTCTGCTATGTGAGGACACAGTGGGAAGTCTACCATCTGCAAGCCGGGAAGAGAGGCTTCACCAGAAACTGAATCGGCCAGCACTTTGATCTTGGACTTTCCAGCCTCCATCACTGCGAGAAAATGCATTTCTGTTGTTTAAGCCACCCAGTCTATGGTATTTCCTTATGGCAGCCCAAGCTGACTAATACACATGTAAGGAGTTTCAAAAATAACTAAGTAATTTGTTTCAACTTCTCCGTGAGACTTCTGCTAAATGATCATTACAGATACAATGCAGGTACCCAATTGGATGTAAAATCATCTTTTTATCTTTTGCTATATTATCTATGCCTCAGTAAAGAGAATAAAAAGGAAATTATCCTTGATTAATCACATATCTTAACAGTCACCAGCCACGTATCAGTGTAGTTTATTTTTTGGTATCACTAAAAGTAATAAATCATACCTGACATCCTTTTTGAAAATTCTCTGGTTTTATCCAGTCTTCAAGCATTCTCAAAATGGAAGCTCCCTACAATGGAGAAAAAAAGACAAATGAAACTAATAAAGGCTATGTAAGGAACAATTATCAGTTATTACTCTTGCAACTAGTATTTCATGATCATATTTGTGAGATTAGTTCCTCAAGAGGATTCTGCTAAATTATATGGCTCTATGATTTGAGGATGAAAATACCACTTGGCACAGCCCCTGTATCTATGCTTCTAAAATAACAAAAGGTAAAGAGAAATTGCTTCAGGGACTTCAGAGTCAAATAATTATTGCACTTCCCCAAATAAACCAGCAGATGGGGCTTTCTTAATCAAAGAGAAATAGTCTAGAAAATCACATTCTTTGATGAATGAGGAAAGTAGTTTCAGGGTAAAATTCTGCCAACTTATTAAATATATTTTCATACTTGAAAATAAGAATTAGATTTAGCAGAGGGAAGTAGATAGTCAAGAAATTATCTGGTCAAACAGCTTAATACACATGGATACATAATTTAGGCATACCATCTTTATCTTCTCAGTGGTCTATCTCATTTGCTTTTCTTTCATTTGAAGAATCTGATGAACACCTTGGCTCTGTACTTTCTTTTTATGTGTTATACGGTTAGTACCGAAATGCACAATTTATAATATTTTAAATCAATTTTCAAGTAACTAAATGAAAAAAAAAACTGTCCCCCACTTAAATTAGTAATTTTTACTGTAAGTTATTAAGCATTCTAAATTAATTTTATAGCTATTTAGAAAGCTAGAGGCCTAGAAAAATTTATTTATCTTGGACTTGATATCTTAAACCTGAGGAGTATCTAGGACTAAGGGGGAAAATGGTTCAATAAATTTAAACTTCTCCCATGTGAATAATTAGAATAGGCTATAAGTGGTTTTGAAATTTTCATTTTAACATAAAGATAAAAGGAATCATTCAAAATGTCAAAGAAAAATGAATACAAGAAGGCTGAACATACACCATGGGAATCATATGAGAGGGAAAGTCAAAAAATATGATGCTAAAAATTTCAAATGCTAATACATAGAAGTTTTTTTCACTCAAGTATTCATTTTAATAATTATAATATTTTTGACTCAAATAAAACTTTAGGTGTCACTCAGGATAACAAAATATATTAGTTTGCAGTAGCTTCTAAGCACCTCAATGTAGCAGGAAAACCATGAGAAGCTGAGGTAGAAAATGACTAAAATAAAAATTTAAATTATGTTACATACAGATATGGAATATGTTTGAAGGAGAGTCTATATGAAATATAGTGGGACAGAATGTGTCACATAAATCTTGGAGTTATAGATTTTCAGCAACTTTTCATAAAATGTTAGTGGAGAAATAAACCTCACCTACAATATGCTAACAAATTCATCTTTACACCCTCTAAAAAGGAATAAAAGTATTTCCTTCTGAGTTGGATTTAAATGCTTATTGCAGGCACTAAAAGGTTCTACTAGAAAAGCTGTGCACATATATGGCATTTCTTGTTTACCACATAAAAGAAAAAGATTTATTGTCTTTTGAAAAATCAAATAAAACAATTTGAATTGTGATGTTTAAAGTCTAAATACCCAATTATCAGAACGAAAATAATTATAAACAAATGTGTAAAGAGAAATTCTTAAAAATCTCTTTTAAAATCCTGTGACAATGACCAGCAATACATTCTACTGAAAAGTATGAACTATTGAATATTCAGCACTCAGAATAAGTTCTACACCGTTTTCCAAAGCTCACTGGCACAGTGTGACCATTCTTACCATTTTTAGACATCTACTAAAAGAAAAGTCACTAAACAGGAAGATGTTCAAAACAATGTTCTATTTCCCCCACCTTACTATAGGATATTCCATCAAAAACAGATGTTATTTCATCAGGGGTTGTCACAGTCACAACAATTGGATGTGAAGACATCAGAGAATCATCCTCTTGTACAGGTAACACATCTTCAAGTAACATTTGGTCACGCTGAAATGAAAGAATGAGCCAAAGAAATATAGTATTTTCTTTGTACTAGTTAATAAATTACAATACCATATATAAGAAAAATTGGAGGAAAATAAATATAAATGACTTAAGTTACTTAAACGTTAGATCTTCAAATTAATCATATTTTACACTGATTGGTCGATATTGATTTCATTCCCTTCTTCTACTAATAATTCCTTTTAATTTTTCCCCCAGATGACGGGCCAAGAAGACATCAACTTCTGTGAATTCTGCTTCTGCTACTTCTGTATGACTTTTGGACATGTGCCAAACTTTTCAAGCCCCATTTCTCTATCTGTGCAATGAGAATGATGACATGACCCCACAGATTTGGTCTAAGAATTAAGTGAGGTAGCATATCAATTTGCCAAATATTGATGTTCGGGGTTTTTAAAAATCACCTTGTTGTCAGAATTTGGATAATTCATAGTTAATGAAAGAAAATATTAGCAGTTTATCCGTTAGTTCTAATCACGTCTTGTTTCCCTCCTAGGTTTTGTCAGCAATACAGAGTGGTTGACAGGCCTAGCAGTACTGACAGACTTCCTTGGTTCAAAGCTCAGTCTTTCTGCTTTCCAAATATGTAAGTTTAAGCAAGTTTCCTCACCCATTAAATAGAAGTAATGATGGCCTCTACTTTTTGGAACTGTGCACAGGATTCAATGATAAAATTCATGGTTAGTACTTGGCATAGTACCTGGCACAGAATGAGAACCTAACCCATTAGCTGCTATAGTTACTTTGATTCTTAAGCAGTAAGATTGTGAAATCTAACTCTGCTAAATCACTACTAACTTTAAAAATTTCATTGGCTCTACTTAATTAAAAATATTTCCAAAAGAAGAGTATGCTATATTAGCTTACATTTTCCAATTATGCGGGTTTCATTTATAACAGGAAAGATACTGCTGTCAAGTGATGACTGCCAATCAAGATAATTTTGACTTGGATTTTGATTTTTGTATACCTAGGAAGTTTAGGCAAGTTTAGGCATGGTGAGAAGAAAGATCCTGTCCTCAGTGTCAGGAAGATTGACTATACCAACTGTGTGTGTGGTTTGGGATGTTGCTACCAGCTATCTCTGTGATGTGGGAAAGTTACATCACTTTCCTGGCCTTCCGATTTTTCACCTGTGAAACAAGGGTCCGTGATTGTGGTATTTATTGAGCTCACTTATAAAATATCTTTATTTATCTGACCCTTCCATCCACAAGACCTTAAATTGAGAACTCCTTAAGGGCAAGAAATGTGTTTTATTCATTATTCATTTTGGGGTCCTCCGTTTGCTGAATGAAGAATGAATGAATGGGCCGGGCTCGGTGGCTCAAGCCTGTAATCCCAGTATTTTGGAAGGCCGAGGCAGGCAGATCACGTGAGGTAAGGAGTTCAAGATCAGCCTGGCCAACATGGCAAAACCCCATCTCTACTAAAAGTATAAAAATTAGCCAGGAGTGGTGGTGAGGACCTATAGTCCCAGCTACTCAGAAGGCTGAGGCAGGAGAATCGCTTGAACCCAGGAGGTGGAGGTTGCAGTGATCCGAGATTGCTCCACTGCATTCCAGCCTGGGTGACAGAGCGAGACTCCATCTCAAAAACAAACAAACAAAAAAGGAATGAATGAATAGATGAAGGAATGAATGAATTGTGTTGAACCATGTGATTAAATTTCATTTAAGAAGTGCATAGCAAATTTTTCTGGAATTTAGCCACTGCTTTTGAAACATAGAACTTGGAATATTAGACAATATTAAAATGTTGTAATTTCTTATAACAGTTTGCTATAAGGGCCTCAGGACACTGTAAGGGAGAAAATAAAGGATGTAATTTTCCATTTATACAGTTTATTTTCAATAAATTATAAAATCAGAAATTTTCCATGTAGATGAGTGGTTTTCAACTGGAGGAGATTTTTGTCCCCCATGGGACACCTGGAAATATGTGGAGACATTTTTGGTTGTCACAACAGGAACTGGCGGGTTACTGGCAATTATAGAAGTCGGGGATGCTAAGTATCATATAACGCACAGGAAAGTCCCCCACAAAAAAAGAATTATCTACTCCAAACTATGAATAGTTCCATAGTTGAAAAAAACCCAGATGTAGATAAGATTTTTAAAGAAGTAATTGTTGTAAATTAGCCTTTTCACTTTGTAAGTTAGGCTAGGGAAACTGTAAGGGCTTCAAGCATTTAACTTTTTTATTCTGTCCAGTAGAGGGCGGTATTTCACATAGTACAAAAGCTCTGGCAATTAGACACATCCACATATTTGTACATTCACATATACAATCAGATAAGAATACTCCCGTGATATAAATATAAATAACAAATATACCTAGCTTTTCTGAAAAAAAATTTTAGGGTTCACAAAAGTTTCCATTCTAGGCCTCTGAGGGACACACTACATGTTAATAGTCATTACATGTGCATTTGGGAGCTTTTCAGCTTACAAGATAGAAAATAATGTTCTATTTCATAAAGGAGAAAATGGACTCAGAGATATTATGTAACTTGCTCAAGGTCATATTCCCTGTCATGCATCCAAGAAATGATGTGTTCAGGATTTGAACTTCAATCTAACTACTAAGTTTATGTTATCTCTTCATCACACTATTTCCACAGTCTGTCTGAAATAAGATAAATCATTCACAAATGAGACTCTGACATTTTTTCAAAGGGTTAGTGCTATAAATACTTTCTGGAACACAGAGTTCACATTTTCTTTGCCACCTATTTTTTTTTTCCTGCCTTGATAATGTGTTTTTGAGCGACTCTGTCAAGGATATCCCCAGACTGGGATGATCAGCTGCCCCTCTAGTGACTGGGCAAAGGCTCTGGGCAAGGTGGATTCAGTGGAAGTCAGTTGGCTCCACCCTATCCCTCACAGTGGAATTCCCCGTTCACCACTGTACTTGCCATCTGACTTGGGACCATGATCATAGTACAAAGGCTTCTATCTGCTTTGCATGAGGAAAGGAGAGGTTTCAAGTTTATGTGTCTAGGACTCACCATTTGCCAGTCTGTTTCTGCATGGTTTACTCCCAGAAACTCAAAGAAAGAAGCAAATCCTTCATTTAGCCACAAGTCTTCCCACCAGTCCATGGTCACAATATTTCCAAACCACTGAAATTATAAGCAATAAAGAGATAATTACATTCTTATGGTTATGGTAGAGAGGCCTAGAAAATGTCAAAACATTTATTTGTCCGTGCCAATGTTGTCACTGTGACAGAAGTGGCAGGCATTGTATTTAACATTTATTTTCTCCTTTATTCTGATTATTTAAATGATATTAAATTGTCCTTAGTTTATTGCCTTTATTTAGTTATTACTGGGGTATGTAAATTTAAAGGAAGCCCTCGTGTGTATTTCCTGAAGGCAAAATAATGTGTTTCAAAGTCTCTTTATGGCTAAATGTTTATTAGTACTAAGAAAGATTTTCATGCAAGTTTTTCTGAGTTGGCTATTTTTTATTTTCTAAGTCATAAATAATTTGAATTATTCCTGTGGTCTTAAGCCACTTTTAAAAACAAGTTGATTCAGTGATAAGATTCTATACCTGATGTACAAGTTCATGGGCAACCACAGTGGCCACCCTCTGTTGGTTTGATGAGGCTGATTCCTCAGGGTCGTAAAGCAGGTTCGTTTCTCTGTATGTGATGAGTCCCCAGTTCTCCATAGCACCAGTGCCAAAATCTGGAATAGCGATTTTATCTATAGAAGAAGAAAGAGTCCAGTGAGAAATACATTCTTTCCATTTGTTCATAGCATTTCTTACCAAATTAAGTTATTTGGATGAATGTTTTTTAAAAGGCTAAAAATAATGTCTTAGAGTAAAGAACTGTAATCGTGTGTGCAAACATTTCAGTCCTAATGCACTCAGAATTTCCATAGAGCATTCCCTGTTGGCTCCAGATATCAATGCTTTGTTTTTGTTTTAAAGAAGGACAGTAATGGCAACACCTCTATAATTTTATGTCTTTTGTTTCTCTCTGTATTTCATTTTTGTTAGCTACATCTGTTTTAGGGGATAAGCTGTGAGGAAAAAGAGAAGTTTTCAAGTTAGTATTTAGAAGTTCTGAGCTTCCAAGTGTACAGATAGAGTTTTCCATCCAAAGTCACAGAATATTCAAGAACATAAAACTCTATTTTTCTCTAATTCTATGAAATTTAATTGATTCTCTACCAATCTAATAGCTTACCATCTGCTTTTATGTATTAAATCAGTTGGAGAAACATGGAGTTGACTATATTCTCTCTAAATTCCCTTACAGTTCTAAAATGTTGGATAGGAGTTTCTATAATCTTACACATAATATCTGACAGGAGGAGGCAGTGTTGATCAGTTCTATGTTAAATTCCAAGAAAGAAAATGCTCAGTTGATCAGTGGCCAAAATACAGCTTCCTCAGTTAATGAGCGGTGAACAGAATGTAATTTCTTTATTGTTACATATAATTTAAATGAGGAACAGAAATGAAAATAAATTGATTTTTCACTTAACATATAAGAGAAAGCCCTTTCTTTCTGGTTAAAATAAATATTCTTAAAGCTTTTTATAAAAGAATGAAGAGGGATGTATCTTAAATAGAGGTCAAGATTACAATAGTAGTTTCCTTTTCATGTTATCGTCATTTTTAGGTTTGGTTATTTTATCACGAAACAGTCATTTCAAAGGTAGAGAAGTATCTCCCCCAAGGGCCAGTATTTTTCATAATGTGGAGTGCAGTTTGCACTTAATCCTTGAACAAAAGGAATTTTTTGCAATTTCTTTTTTTTTTGGTCAGTATTGGCATTATAACTAACTAATTCGTGTATATTTAACTCTTTGGAATCTAATAAATGCAGAAGTCACTTCTAAGGAGTCTAAGATATAATTAATTCTAAGAGGGTTGAAAATGCACATAAAACAGAATAAAGGAGTTGGGGAGAAGAAGAAAGAAAGAGAGAAGAAGAGAGTAATAAATTTGTGAGATTTCCACTTCTCAGGTTATCCTGGGTGTTACAACTGAGATAAAAGGCAAAGGATCTTTAAATTCATGTGCACAAAATTTTATTAAATATTATTCTGATATTTTTACATTGAGATAAGGTCTTCTGTCACCCAGACTGCAGTGACACGATCATGGCTCACTGCAGCCTCAACCTCCTGGGCTCAAGTGATCCTCCCACCTCAGCCTCCTGAGTAGCTGAGACTACAGGTGTGTGCCACAACACCTGGCTAATTTTTGTATTTTTTGTAGCGATGGGGTTTCACCATGTTGCCAGGCTGGTCTTGAACCTCTGGGCCTCCCAAAATGTTGGGATTACAGGCGTTAGCCACTGCACCTGGCCCAATATTCTGATTTTGATGAAAACTTGTTTCTTTTTTCAGCTCCTTCTCTAACATTTGTTAAGCAATCAAAAAATAGAACTGTATCCATTGAAGAGACATGCAGCATCTACAAGCTTGCTCTGAGCCACAGCCATTCCCATGCAAAGAACTTGGCATTCCTCTTGTTTGCATTGATAATTTATTAAACTAAAGGCAGAAACAAAAACAGGGAGGCCAACTGTTGGCTAATTTGTTTTGCTGCCTTCATTTTATCCCTACAAACATCTATATGGGTGTTATATTTAAAGTCTTTGTTAATAGCTTTCGAGCTTATTAATAAAGCATTTCCACTATTGACAGAAATGTCATATGCACACCATCTTGGTTGTAGCCCCACTTTTGCTTTAAGAAGAATGCATGCTTCCCTCTGTATTAGAAAAAATTATTGCTGGAAGGAGCGCCAGTATTTCATTAAACTGCTAGGGAATCTAGAATTTGCCTTATACAACAATGGAAAGACTATAAGCACTTGGGATTCTTACAACATCATTTATCCCTATTATTTTTTAACTCACTGATGACAGGGAGGCAGAGCAAGTATTGGGATGAATGCTGATTTTGAAATCTACTAATCTAGGTTGCTATTTGTGGCTCCATCACTACCAAGTTCTGCAATTTTGTGCACATACTTTCATCTTTATTTAGAAACACAAGACTATATATTTATCAGATAAGAACAGAGTACAGCCTGGGCATGGTTGCCCATGCTTGTAATCCTAGTACTTTGGGAGGCCAAGGCAGGCGGCTCACTTGAGCCCAAGATATTTTAGGCATATCATAAAAGGACTTAAGGATAACTGTTAACTGATGGTGACATAATTAGAAGAAATGAGTTAACGTAAATAAAAACAAAGGCAATATTAAAAATAAGAAAATTGTAAAAATGATCCTCACCTAATTTAGGAAGAGAATAATTCATAGCAAAGTATTCTTCAAAATAATCAAACACACTTTTAGTTATGTTTGCAGCATATTCGGCTGTGTGCTTTTGCTCTGGCTGGACATAAATTGTAAGCTATTAAACAAAACACAAAAAATTCAGTGAAAATTATTCTTCATTCAACAAAATACAAAAACTGTGATGCATAACATACTTGAAAGAAAGTGGACTTTGGAGCCAAATATGTCTAATTTCAATTCCAATTCTGCCTCCTACTAGCTGTGTTGTCTCATAAATCACTTCACATCTCTGAGACTCTGGAGGAATTTTACGTAAAATGTTAATAAAACTTCACAACTCACTAAGTGATTCTAATGACTAGAAATAATGTAAGACAGAACGGTTGGCACAATGTCCCAGACATTTGAAAAATGTTATTAGTTTTTTCTACTTAGAACATATATTATGTTCTTAAAATCTATGAATGTATCTATTCATCCATCCATATACTCACCTATCAATTTCTCTCTTGCGTGCTCTTTCTCTTTCTCTGTCTCTGTCTCTTTCTCTGTGTGTAATTTGTCCTTGAGGAATTGAATTAATGGAATTTTTCTCATCTAAAGAGCCCCTGAATACATGTTTTCCACTTGTGCTATTCTATCTAGTTATTTCAAAATAACCCTTCTGATATTCCAACTATTCAGCTCCAGAGCCTAAAATATAATGATCCAAACTTTTCCTGAGAGAAAGTCATCTTGGTAAGCTACATCAATTCCCTAAGTCGCTACTTTGTGTCCTTTTGACGTAATTTATAAATCAAACCAAGTATAGATGTTTGTCCCCAATTCTAAGCGTGTCTGACTTTATAAAAAATTTTTAAGAATCCTCTTCAACATAGTGTCATGAAAGCAGGTGTGGTCTCCGGACAAGAATATCACAGGTGTTTAGGCATTTCTCAATATGTGAAAGAGGAAGCAGTGCCTCAGACAACTTGTGTCTGCTAAATATTTGTGAGAAATTCAAATAAAATATACCTGCTAAGCCTACAACCTGATTCAAAACTCTCAAAGAAAGCAAAAGATGTAATCATTTGGTAAGTTCAAGATGATTTACCTAATTAGAACAGCTGACTCAGGATTTAAACAAGAAAAAAAAATACTGCCTACTCTCCTTATTATTCCCAATGCATTGCTAGTTTTGGTATTCATTTAAGCACACATCTTGAACCACCTTTTCCTAGAAGCAAAGAACACTGGAATGATTCACTAATGTAAAGAACACGTTCTGAAAGAACATCCCTTAAATTACCATTGCTGGCTCACTATTCTCACATCCATTGGGTAATTGGCATTCTTGCTTTATTTGCATAAATAAAGATGTGTTCATCTTCACCTCCGAAGATGGCACAACTCACTCAATCGTCTCAATATTCTTAGAAGTTTTTTTTTTCTTACAGAAGCGATGATACATTTTCTCTAATAGTTGTTAAGCAATCAAAAAGTGAAACTGTTTGGATTACCCTCCTGTCCTCTTTGTGAACAATGACAGGCAATTTCCAAGAAGTTGAATGAAACTAAGGCTCCGGTTTTTGGCCATTGAACAGAGTAAAGGGAATTGACCATCTAAAATAAAGGTCACCACGTTCATACAGGATTGCCATGTCATAAACCAAGAGTCTCAGAATTTTCCTCTGTGAACTAACTGGTGTGTCAAAACTCTCAGATTTTCTATCACGTCTGTTCTCTACCATTAAAAACTTCCAGAAGGGCAGTCCTCTTGACCCGCTCCACTGTTGTCTACACACTCAGTGCTTTGGTGCTGCACATAATATTTGGGGAGTGAAAGAGAATTGTGAAAGAAGATGAAAGATCATGGTGAGGTCTCCCACCGTAGGTGGAGCAATGGGAAGGAGAAAGACTCAATGTGTTCTCTCTGCTAATATTTTCTCATTTCCCGTCAGTAAATGAACTCCCTTTAAGCAGTATGCTTCTGAGACAATGTAATTTATTTTTCTTTCTCTGTATTTCTGTTGGTGACAGTGGAAGGCAATGTGTTTAAAGAAGATTGATGGTTAATGTAAATTCAATCAAAATAAAAGCAGTCCCTTCCTCTTTTGTTTCTGAGAAACTCAAGTCCATAGAAATATGCTCTGTCTTTGCGGCCTGGTCAGTCTGCAGACCATCTGTGATCTATGACCCTTCATAATCAGGGTCAGCTCTTCACCAAGCAGGGACCTCAGCTCAGGCCGGCAGTGCAGCGGCCCCATCCCCTGGCTGAACATTCCCAGTAGCAGCAGTTCTGCATTTCTCTAAGGTGGATCTCCCAGAGGCAACTGAAAGCCCCTCTGCCATGGCTGCTGCAATGGTACTGCCCTTGCTGCCCTTGGACTAGGAACGGATCAAAGACCAAGTGCTTTAACCATACTTCCAGTAAGCTGCAGCCACCCTTCTTAAGGAGAAGAAGCTAGTTTGTCCCAGCCACAACCCCCTGTTACCCCTGCTCATCACCAGGCAGGCCCTTGACTTGGGCACATGATACAACCACCTGACCCTGGGCTGATTGCACCAATTAGTAGTGGCTCTGCATTTCTCTGGGGTGGAGTTCCAAAAGACCAGTGAAAAGCCCTCTGCCACAATGACTGCTAAGGTCCCTTCCCCTGCTGCCTCCAAGCTGCAGAAGGAGCATAAAGCCTGAACTTGCTTCAAGGCTGTGGTGAGCAACCCAGGAGTGCCAAGCTGAAATCTGCAGCCAGCACTCGAGTGGGAGAGGAGCCCACAGTTTCAGAGCACTGAGAGAGAGCACAGTTGCAATCAGGAGGAAATACAGAGGAGCCATGTGGCTGAGCAAGAGCCTAACTACTGGCCATTATGCTTAAGCACCATCTACTGGATCACAGCCCAAACTTCAGCACCAAAAATACTTTGCTAACATAAACCCCTGCGAAACCAAGGACACGAATTCAGCCACAAATAATGACCCAGCACAAACACTTGGTCCTCTGAAAACATCCAGGAAAGAAATCAACTGACTGTACTCAAATTACACCACAGTCGAGGGAACATCTGCCACCACAGTTGAGGGAACGTCAGCCCATACAGATGAGAAAGAACTAGTGCAGGATCTCTGGCAACTCAGAAAGCCAGACTGGCTTCTTTCCTCCAAACAACCACACTAGTTCCACAGCAAGGGTTCTTAACCAGGCTGAAATGACTGAAATGATAGCAGTAGAATTCAGAATATGGATAGGAAGAAAGATCATTGAGATTCAGGAGAAAGTTGAAACCCAATCCAAGGAATCTAAGGATTACAATATAACAATACAGGAACTGAAAGACAAAATAACCATTATAAGAAAGAACCAAAGTGACCTGACAGAGCTAAAAAACACACTACAAGAATTTCATAATGCAATCACAATTATTAACAGCAGAATAGGCCAAGCTGAAGAAATAATCTCAGAGCTCAAAAACCGGCTCCCCAAACTAACTCAGTCAGACAAAAATAAAGAAACATCATGAATAAGAAGAATCAATATTGTTAAAATGGCCATACTGCCCAAAGCAATTTACAGATTCAATGCTGTTCCTATCGAACAACCAGAGATAGTTTTGACACAACTAGAAAAAACTATTTTAAAATTTATATGGCACCAAAAATATAATAGCCAAGGTAATTTTAAGCAAAAAAGAAAAGCTGGAGGAATCACGTTACCTGACTTTAAACTATACTACAAGCCTACAGTAACCAAAAGAGCATGGTACTAAGACAAAAATATACACGTAGACCAAGGACACAGAATAGAGAGCCCAGAAATAATGCCACACACCTACAACCATCTGATCTTCAACAAAGTTGACAAAAAGAAGCAATAGGGATAAGGCTCTCTATTCAATAAATGATGCTGGGATAAATGACTAGCCATATGCAGAAGACTGAAACTGGACCCCTTCCTTACACCATAAACACAAGTCAACTCAAGACAGTTTAAAGACTTAAGTGTAAAACCTAAAACTATAAAAACCCTGCAAGATAACCTAGGAAATACCATTCCAAACATAGGACCTGGCAAAGATTTCATGACAAAGATGCCAAAAGAAACTGCAACAAAACCATAAGTAGGCAAATGGACTTAAACTAAAGAGCTTCTGCACAGCAAAAATAACTATCAACAGAGTAAACAGACAGCCTACGGAATGAGAGAAAATATCTGCAAACTATGCATCCAACTAAGGTAAAATATCCAGAATCTATAAAGAACTTAAACAAATCAGCAAGCAAAATCAAACAACCCTATTAAAAAACGGGCAAAGGATGTGAACAGACACTTTTCAAAAGACACTTTTCATATATGGCCCACAAGCATAGGAAAAAATGCTCAACATCACTAATCATTAGAGAACTGCAAATCAAAACCACAATGAGATATTATCTCGCCCAGTCGGAATGGCTATTATTAAAAGGTCAAAAAAATAATATGCTGGCAAACTTGTAGAGAAAAGGGAACACTTATACACTGTTGGTGGGAATGTAAATTAGTTTACACATTGTGGAAAGCAGTTTGGCAATTTCTCAAACAACTAAAGCAGAATTACCAAATGATCCAGCTATCTTCTTACAGGATATACACCCAAAGAAATTAAATTGTTCTGCCATAAAAACACAGGCCTCCATATGTTCATCACAGCACTATTCACAGTAGCAAAGACATGGATGGAATCAACCTATTTTCATCAACAGTAGACGTATAAATAAAATGTGGTATATATATACCAGGGAATACTTCACAGCCATAAAAAGAATGAGATCATGTCCTTTGCAGCAGCATGGATAAAGCTAAGAGAACTGGCATAGCAACAGAGAACCAAATACCACATCTTCTCACTTGTAAGTGGGACCTAAACATTGAGTACTCACGGACACAAAGAAGGAGGCAATAGACATCAGGGCCTACTTGAAAGTAGAGAGGGAGGAGGGTGAGAATGGAAAAACTACCTATCGGGCACTATGCTTATTACCTAAGAAGTGAAATAATCTGTACACCAAACCCCTATTACATGCAATTTATTATATAGCAAACATGCACATATACCCCGAACCTAAAATAAAAGTTTAAAAAAGAAATATTTTACAGAAAGTTACCATAAAAAAATCAGATCATAGATTTTATTCTATGACTGCTACTTTGATCAACAGAGCCAAACAATCAGAGAATATATAGCTACAGTCCATTAATTTTGTAACATAAGTAGCCAAAGCATAACTGTGTCTTAACTACCATATATCACAAACATTTTTATATTAAGGACTCTACCAACACACTAACATTTTCTGTCATTTAAAGCTCCAACATGGTTTCTGTAATCCATGTAACAATAGAACATCTGTGATGTTTGGATTTGGTGATTTTAAAAAGCATCCTCCCCTATGCTGATGCCTTCACTCATCCTCACCACACTTCCTGCTCTCTCACCCTACCTTTAATGTACGCTCCATCTGCATCTCCTTCTCCTCTCTCTGGCCTTTGGCAGAGGTGACTGACTCTCCGCTATCATCTGCTAAGCCTCAGCGCTTCTGTCCATGATAAAGTCCAGCCAATTACCCGTGACCTGTCATCATTATTTAATAATTGCCATTTTTCTAGTTTATGTGCCTGCTTTACCGAGATGACTTTTTAAGTGTATGACTACCCATATTGAAATAACATGGAGTGAGGAGGGATGCATACATGTATTTTCTTTCTTCTTTATTTTTTTAAAGAGTCATACATTTCTTTTTTAATTTAAGAACCCTATTAAAGGTTAAATATAAAGTTTGTATGTCTACTTTATCACTTTATATGTAAACATTATGTATAAACAAAAATATGAAGTTTGTAAGGCTTCAAGAACCTAACTTTTATGTATATATTTACTTTTTGAAGACAGTAACTTCCCTAGGCAAATTAAATTACCTGGTATACCACTGTTGGATACCATTAGTCATCTTTCAAAGCACTAAATCTATGGAGCTAGTATCAGTGGAAAAAGTTTGGGCTTTCTACAGCCTTATTCAGCTGATATTCTTTTGGGAGTTTTGATATATCTGCCTTAACATAGCTGTTGCTTTTCCCTATTGGAGCCTACTGTAATGTAGGCTGTTAGAGTTCGTTGTGTTATCCCTTTCATTCAAGTGTCTCAAACCATTTGAGAGATAGAACTTAAGCCCATGAGAATTGATTCCTGGTTGATTACCATTACTCCCTTTAAGTGTCCCTTTGCCAGACTTGACTTTACTTGACAATCATGACTAGATGCACTAGATCAACCTTCCTTGAACAATTGAATGCGGCTGTGCACCATCTTTATCTTCAGCGATTATTTACGTCCCTGCAACCAAAACCAAGCACAAAGCTCAGAGATAGGAGTATTATGATTACTTATTAGTCTTATTACTGAGAACTTAAATTTTTTCAAGGAATGTGGTAAGCACTTTCCATGCAACACTTCTTTTACTCCACACATCAATTCTATGAATCCAGAATTATTAATAATAATAGAAAAACTGTGTTGTATCACTGATAATTACCCCAATCCTTTCACTGGTCCAGTTCCCACAACCCCTAATCCACACTAATAAATCCAATGAGTTCTAAAAATCAAAAGCTTTTTATATGTTTAAGCAAACTAATTTGGCAATGTCATATGACCTGAACTGTTAAGAGGTTTTCGAAAATCTTTATGTTTCTCACTAAAAAAGTTGCTGCAGAAGTATCACTGATTATAAAGCGTTGCCCCAAATCCCACTGTAGTTAATCATTAACATATAGTATTCAAACTACATTACCTTTCACAAATCTGAAAACTTCTGAATTCCAACAGACAACTGGTCATGAGGGTTTGGGATAAGGATTGTAGACCTCTATTTGTAATTTTAAAGTTCGAAGGTGATTTGAAAATAAATTTCCTCATTGTATACATGAGAAAAATGAAGTCTAAGACAGGACTGACGCTAGAGTTCAGGACAAAGTCTGTTTTCACTATATCATGCTGCCTATTTTCTCTACTTATAGGACTGAATCCTGACTTCCCCTAGCTGTAAAATACAGATAATAACAGCACTTATGTCATAGGGTTATTGCGAGTATTAAATAAGATAACACACAAGCAATGTTTAACATGTAATAGTTCTATGTGTCCCATCAAAAGTATTAGTATCATTGGAGATAATACACTGACTTATTAACCTCTGTAATTTTCTGTGTGCGTACTTCCTTGTACGTGATTGATACTCACACTGTGGTGTCCACATTGCCAGTAAGAACATTATGAAAATGCAGGGGAAAAAAATAAATGTTATGGTTTTGACTTTCAAAATAGGCTCTTGATGCCCACGCAACAAATTTAAAAGCCCAAACTTTTTGGATTGCAAGGGCCTGGTTCCAAAAGACTTTTAGCAATAAAAACAGAAGGCCAGGAAAAAAGCAAACCACAGGGTTTTTCACTCTAATAATAGATCGAAAAGAGAATAAAGAGATGTCCAGGCTACTCTGTCTCAAAAAACTAGACAAAATTTACCTGGGCCAAGGAAAGTAAGGGAAAGTTGAAGGGACAAGACCTGAAACAGATCCTAAAAGAGTGCGAGGGCACTGAGATGAGGACACTGAACTTGGAAAGGCCATGTGAACAGAACAGAATCAGCTTAAACAGACTGCCTGTTACCACTTGCACCGTCACCTGGGTCAGAAGCCAGGCAGGGCCCTGCAGGGTTCCACCTGGGAGTGCTGCAGCCCCGCGGTGCCCTGGATCCACATCCTTAGTGTCCCTGTCTATTGAGTGTTTTCTATTGATAGAGGTGACCATGCATTCAAGTTTGCCCAGGAATGTCCCTGGAATGTAAATCTGTTGCTTACCTGTTTATACCTCTTGTTCCAGCATAATTAATAACCCCTCCTCTATTATTTGTTATATATATTTATAGATGATAAAATACATGATCACTCTACTTATTGACAGCAGCCTGACTTTTCACTGCTGCTCATCCCACAGAAGTAGCACTATTTATCTCTTGAGGTTTTTTGGCGAGATGTCATCTGAGCTGCTTCAAAGAAGCATATCATTTTAAATGACGAGCGTGCTTAAAGGATCCCTAAAACACAAGCTGAGATCCTTGGCTCTCAGGGCTAGTAACACCAAGAAAGACCTGAAAACACACTTGGGTGGCACAGGGCAATGATGACTATATCTGTTGCACATCTCAATTGAAGTACAGATATCAGCGTATTTCACTCCCTTCAGGGTTTAGCATCCTCCTGTGCACAGAGTAGATGCTCAATAAAGACTTATGCAATAATCAGTTTGAAGAAACTGTTTGCAGTATCAATACTGAGGTAGCCAGAATGAGAAAGAGAAAATAAATCTGTATCGTTTTTAAATCTATAAATGCATATTTAAGGTGCATAGCTGGTATTACTGAACATGCCATTAATGTGTTAAATTTTATAAAGTTTATGTTCTTTTAAATTATTCTTCCAGCAGTAGGTGGAAAGTTAGCAGAGGAAGGTACTTAGTAGAAAGGAATAGTGATACATCAGTTTTTTTCTTTTTAAGTTTTGCCTTATCAATGTGATATACTCTGTCTAAATTTTAGTTTGCTCCTTCCTCATAGATAAATTAGTATGTATATGCAAAACCTTGGTTTGAAGTTTAGGTGAAAAAACACTTTTTTTTTGCTGTGGCTATGCTGGTTCAAAACATGTTTAGAACTCTGAGTTCGGAACTCAGCTGCTATCAAGTGCTGTTTGAGAGGACACTCAGCATGGCCATTAGGTTATACAAAGCATTTACTGGCCGCTTACTTTCCATTTAAGTTAAAATTTAAGTTGTCTGATGCTTAGTGATTATTACTGCAGTATAGTTTTTAAGAAATTAAAAAATGAACATTAAAAAAATCTAAATTACCCCATAAAATTTTACATTATTTTTATTATTTTGTTTATATTTTTGTAAATTTAAATAAAAAATAAGAATCATTAGCAATCCTCCATGGCTTGCTAAATTAAACAGATTCATTCAAGGAAGATTAATAACCTTCAATTTAAAGATAACCCTTCCAGTAAAGAAATTAATTTAAAAAGCACTAATTAAAATGTTTTAGAAATCAAATTCATTCTGAAAACTTAGCAAAGCCACAGCCAAAATAACTTTTTAAAATAATGAAATGAACGTATGTCAAAAATAATTCTGAGGAAAACAGAAAAATCACCTTTAGAACACCACAATAACAGTTGTTGTGGACATCCACTGCGGAATGCTACAATAAGTGGTAAAAAAAACTGAAGAACAAACAGGGTATTTACACAGCCTTTCATTATCACTCCCTAAATATTTATTAATCACTGTGATGGTCATAATGTATATCCATAAATTATTTGTTACTCCCCCCTCCAGGAAGTGGAGCTTAACTCTCTTCCCTTTGGGTGTGGACTGCATTTAGTGATTGCTTCTAACAAACAGAAGATGGAAAAGAAAACTAGTAAACTAGAGCAGAGAAACCTAGCAGACACCATCTCAACCAAGTGATCGAAGTTAGCATCACCAGGAATAAGTCATGAGGATGTCATGTACCCCCTGATAGGACGTGATGAAAAGGACCCTTCACCTCTGTGGTATTCTCCAAAATCCAAAGCCTCAGTCTAATCTTAAGGAAACATCACACAAACCCAAACAGGAACATTCTATGAAATATCTGAACAGTACCCTTAAAAAGTGTCAGGATCATAAAAAAGAAAAAAAACTGAGAAATGTCATATATTAGAATGAATTAAGGAGACACACTGCTAAGTATAATGTAGATGTATCATCTATTGGATTTTGGAACAGAAAAAGCACATTAGTGAAAAAACTGGTGAAATCCAAGTAAAGACTGTTGTTTAGTTAATAGTATTGTATTATATTGATTTCTTAGATTTGACGAATGTTTGATAAATGGTTATATAAGATATTAACATTAAGGGAAGGTTACATGGAGACTCTGATATGTCTTTGCAACTCCCTGTAAATCTAAATTTCAAAATAAGAAGTTTAAAAATATACCTCTGAGCATTAAAGCAATGAAACTTAAAAAATAAGATTATTTCTATGAAGAGAAATACATAAATCAAAGTCTATGGCACAAAACCTAAAACTATTATAAAGATAGGCTGTTTTTAAAAATCCGTGGCATATATACATACATACTCTCTGCCCTCAGCCAATCTTTCTAATCCAGCCAAACAATGGAAGCAAGTAAGAAGACACAGACGGTAGGAAGACCCCATTCTCAGATAGAATCCCAGATGCAATTATTCAGCGATCATCCGGTAAGACTTTTTGGAAGAAAGTACAACATAATCCCTTCTACTGAGATATTAGAATTAATATGGTCATAGTATAAGCCTAATTAAATGGATAATATCTTACACCAGCATTCTCTTAGTGAATAATTCTTCCCAACTTCCTCTTCTGTTCAGGAAAGCCAAGGCAAACTTGACTAGAGTTGAAATAATCTCCGACAAGGAGATTTCTTGTTTTTGCACACATACTTCTTTGTAAAATACAGATGCCAAATGTGCCCAAAGAAATTCAAGGCCTCCTGAGATTTTTGTTTCTCAGCAACAGAATCACTCACGCCATTTATTTTTTATTTATTTACTTATTTATATTTTTGAGACCCAGTTTTGCTCTATCACCCAGGCTGGAGTGCAGTGACGCCATCTCGGTTCACTGCAACCTCTGCCTCCTGGGTTCAAGCGATTCTCCTGCCTGAGCCTCCCGAGTAGGTGGGATTACAGGCACGTGCCATCACGCTCGGCTGATTTTTGTATTTTTAGTAGAGACAGGGTTTCGCCATTTTGGCCAGGCTGCTCTCAAACTCCTGACCTCAAATAATCTGAGCACCCCAGCCTCCCAAAGTGCTGGGATTACAGGCACGAGCCACAGCGCCCGGCCACCATTGTCATTTAACTCGTCCTGAATTTGATTCCTTAAAGACTCATGGAAAGCTAAAGCATTCTGGGAAAGTTACTGTAGACTTTTACCTCAGAAGGCATCACAAACCTAACAACTTCAAATGATTTTATGTATACTAATACGGGTGATTTCTTTTTCTTACTTTGTGTTTTCCCAATTTTCAATAATGTACATGAATTAAACTTATAATTTTAAAAACTCAAAAATACATTTATAATGTACATTGTTCTTGGTTTGAAAATGAATTGCAATATATTCCAATGGGGAACTTTGTGCTGAACTCTCAGGTTCATGACATGCTTATTGGGAATACTGTTTCCTCTCTGATGACTCCTGCAGGAACAATAGGATTACGTTTTGTTTTCTTTAAAAACAGTAACTAGACAGTTTGTTCACATAACTAAAAAGTCATATAATCTCTGCATACTATGCACAGTTCAGGGTGTGTCCACTTTTTTATTTTTCTGTGGTAAAATTCAGTGATTTCATTTACTGTAAAACCCTAATCAATCAACTAAACCTGAAGAAGGCCTCAGGAGTAGATTTCTTGCAGAGTTGTAAAAAATCCTTCCATCAGTGGCTGGCCTCAATTGTTGCTAAACTATTCTTAGTAACTCTTCATGTTACTCTGTTTAGAATTGAATCAAAATGCAATGCAATTAATTTAAAAGGAAAATATGAGAGAGAAAAGACTTCTGAGCTACCTTCAAAACCAATTTAATTTTTCTCATGAGCAACAAGGATATTTTAAACATAATGAATGGTTCAACTCTAAAGTCGGCTATACTCTCCTCAACTAAACAATTAAGAATGCAGGCATTGATTCTGTGTTTATTGATATAAAGGAACTATTGTCAGAGAGGCAAATATATCCAAGAGAGTTTAATCAGGGCATTATAGATTCTTAGATTGCATAGTATAATCTGATTATGAATAGCAGGTGGTTAATGTACCAGAAGAAGAGTGGATAAGAATAGTCACCTAATAATGGTGTACAAAACAGCTACATGGCTTCATTTTTTATTTTTGTTTTTTACTAAAAAAGTAATAAAATGACTTTGGGTCCAGGTGGTACAGTAAAGGGATGCTTTGATGTACCCCACTAATCCTAATACTCAGAAATTAGTGATAAAATATAAAAATGGGAACAAGACATAAGGATCGGGAGCTATAAGCATACTGAGCTCCAGTTTTGGAAGGAATCGGTCAGAAACAGGTTCCTGGGGATCAGACCCAAGCCATGCTTTGGAAATCATGTTCTAAAACTCTGACTACTAGTTCTGATTGTTTTCTCATCACTTTTTGGTTTTTATTTTATGACAATCATATTCTTGAATTTTTGAATATATTAATTAAAGGTTGTGTGTATGCATGTTTAATTTTGTTATGACTTTTTGGAATTCTCTTTTGTTTTTCCAGTTATCACTATTTTCTCCCACTGTGTTTCTATTTGTCTTAGATGTTTTTCTTTTATGTTACTTGTTTTCCTCATATACCTGGTTGTTCTTAGCTTGTCTGCTAAGTTCTAAGAATGTAGGACTCTGAGGCTGGTGTGAGTTTCCTCTGGTGTTACATTTCAATAGATTTAAGTAGGTTGGTTTTTCTGTAACTCTCTGGAGTAGGAAATCATACCAGGAGCAGTTTGTACTTGGGTGGGTGTCAACTATTAGATTTCAACTTACAGTGAGTGGGTAGGGAGCCAGGAGGCGAAGCTCCCAAATGCCAAATGGGAGGAACTCACTGTGGAGCATTTGCATTCACACTAGATCCCTTAAATTTCTCCCATAAGGTTCTGTTCAACTTTTAAAGGAAACGGACCCACAGTTTTTTTCAGGAGGGGGAACTCTGGCTGCCTATCTTCTATGGAAGGGTTGGAGGAAGGGGAAAGCGGCACATCTCATTTTCTTGAAACTTTTCTGGCTCAGAGCCTCTGAGAAGTTTCAAAAGAGAGTTTGGCTTCTGTTGATCTTTTATAAAATAGATGACTGGAAAGTAATGTATTAAAACAATATTATGTTTGTTTCCCTCCCAAATGATGGAACGCATCACTTATTTAAGACAAAATGTTATGCTCTCAGTTTTCATAGAAGAACCATTTAAGAAATAATTACCACCTACAGGACGTTTTGGGATCTTTGCAAAACTATAGTTTTTCATTATGTCACTTCAAATCCTTTATATAAAACCCATCCCAAGAACCCAGCTAACTAACTGGTACAGGCTTTAATGATTTACCTAGCTAGTATAATATTACAAGTAAATGTCCTTAGTCAGAGGACCTGGTGATAGAGTCATATTGGAAATTCAAGCTCACTGTCATTATTAGAAAATAACTGCAAATACTATGTCCTCTGCTGATTGGTTAAATGCATTGTTCTTACCTATGAGACTCTGTCATCTTTAGTACAATTGCTTAGCCTTTCTGTTTCCTCTTGGTATTTCTACCTCAAATAGAGAAATTTGCCCAGAATGTAATAATAATTTTTAAAACTTAGTGTGGGAAACACCTGCACATGATGAAAGACAGCCATGCAATAGAATTGTCAATGATGAAGAAAGCAGCTTCAGATGAAAATTGCATGTTTGCTAGACTGAAAGAAAAAAGCAAGCTTGACTAATGTTCTCACCTCTATATTAAGCAAGAGGAATGCCATCGACTGCACTCAGCACAATCTAGAAAAAACAACTTCCTCTTTCTGAAGCCATTTCCTTTTCATACCTAATATTATCTGT
The DNA here is from genome assembly GCF_024542745.1 of Macaca thibetana thibetana. NCBI lineage: Eukaryota > Metazoa > Chordata > Mammalia > Primates > Cercopithecidae > Macaca > Macaca thibetana. The sequence goes on from NC_065582.1 coordinate 78,533,172, forward strand.
CAGCCACTGGTAGTTCCCTTTACCATGACTGAAGTTTGCATCAAAGCAACCTACATGGCAAGGGAAAGTTAGAATATGGATGAGTCCTCACGATATGCAGCCCCTTTGAAAAGGTCTGTGGACATCCCCCACTCGCTACAATTTCGATACAGTATAGGCAGCATGCTGGCAACCCAGGTTGAGGACATCTAAATATCAACTCCTACTACACCAAAGCAAAGGCAAATTTTCCCTTTGTTAATTTCACAGGAAATAGAGGAACCCATCCTCTCTCCTCCAATGACTGATGAAGAGGTAAAGATATTTTCAGAATATCACACTTCAGAAGGCTAAGCAAGATACAGTATTTGGAAGGAGCTTGGAATTTAAGTCTCTACCACCTGCCAGCTGGGTCATCTTGAATAAATAACCTAAATTCATTAAACTTCAATTTTTGTCATCTCTAAAATGGGGGTGATGATTTCCTCCTTATAAAATTATATTGCAAAGATGGTGAGGCTTTATATATTTAAAATATATGGCGCAGAGGTGGATTAACTAGAACTGGCTTAATAGACAACCTAAACATATGTTCAGGACATAAGCAAAATGGGGGCCTCCAAAATGAAAAAAATTAATTAGGTAAAAATATGTGGTTCTTCAAAAGAAAACGATTAGGCTGGTCGCAGTGGCTCACGCCTGTAATCTCAGCACTTTAGGGGGCCAAGGCCGGTGGATCACCTGAGGTCAGGAGTTCGAGACAAAGCTGACCAATATGGTGAAACCCCGTCTCTACTAAAAATATAAAAATTAGCCAGGCGTGGTGGCAGGCGCCTGTACTCCCAGCTACTCAGGAGGCTGAGGCAAGAGAATCGCTTGAACCCGGGAGGTGGAGGTTGCAGTCAGCTGAGACTAATGTTGACTAATGTCACTGCACTCCAGCCTGGATGACAGTGCGAGAGTTCATCTCAAAAAAAAAAAAAAAGAAAACTATTGAACTAGTTGTCTTGATATATTTTTAAAAAGCTTATTTATATTTTATCATACTTTTAAAAAATGCTTTTGGATACTTTGCTGCTACCCATTTTGATTACATATAGGAATGGAGCCATAAACTTCTCAGTGCCTCGTCATTCGAAGGATATTCCTTTACCTCAGGTTTCCTCCTCTCTCTCTAGTCTATATCTGAGAGAGATACACATATACCGAACCCTTTTTTTACATTGGGCATACCCAAACATGTTAAGATATTTGTGCTGGTATACTTAGGAGCTAGTTTTTGACGTATAGCAAATGTTCCCTTGAAATAATTAAGGCCATAAATACCTATGTCAGTTGTGTTGGTTAATTTTTTACCTGTGTCCTTTCAGCCTACATTTTTCTATATTGTTCTATGTATTATCAAGTTCACAGACCCTGGGGACTAATGGGCTTTTCTGGCATGTCATTTGGAAAAAAAAAAAAAAAAACTACTCAAAAAAAGTAGAAAATTAATTACAAATGCATAGGTGGTAAATGTTTAAAATATAATGAGACTCACAGGTTTTCCACTATTTGATATTCTCTTTACAGAGTGAAATTGATGTACAGCAAAGCACACCAAGTACGTGCTCATAGGGACAGACTTCTCAAAAGTTGTTCGATTCCATTTATCATCCACTGACTCTTCTTTCTATTGAAAAAAAAAGATAAACTTTTAGCTATCAAAATATCAATCATATATATACAAGACAAACAGACAATTTCCCCAAACCTTGCTTTCTAGTCAGAAGTCCTTTGTCAAAGCTTAGCGGTCTAATTGTTTGTGGTGATGTGGAAAAGACTATAGGAAAATTTACTTCGTTTTTAGAACTGTTAAAGACTGACTGAATTACACACTGTATTAGGTTTTTCAGGGAGAAATAAAATATTGACTGGACCATCAGTTGAATAGGAGTTTATCTGTCTACACTAAACACACCATGCTGACCATAATATTTGAGAGTCCTGCAATATCCTAATGAAAAACAGGCTCGTGCTCAGGTATTTGCTGATTCGACTGTGCAGGAGGGCAATTGCTGTACCCACTGTAGTGGAACATTGGCTTCTCTTTTCCATCTTTGGTTGTCTACTTCAAAGACCAAAGGTATGGTCACCGAAGTCAGTGCCTCGGTCTCCATGGACAGAGCGAAGGATTCTATTGCTTGACACAACTATTGACCTATCTGGCTTGTTGTGTCCATGCCAGCTCTGCTGTCCTCACTGTCGATCACCAATCCTAACACTTCAGGATTGAAGTGTTACTTGAATACTTGCCCAACTCCTGCTTCCATTATTAAACATTTCCACATCTCCTGCAGCCACTCTATTTGGGATGGTTTAAAAAAGATTAAGTGAGGGAGGCTGGACTAGAATGGGTGCCGCTGACACTTCAAGCATGTGTGTGCATGCCCTTGTGTAATCGTGGTGGGGCTCCAGGCTACATTACCATAAAAACGTAGTAGTATAGTTTTGATCTCCTAAGAACCCAGATATTCTCCTACTTCCAGGACTACTATTTGGATCTAGTAGAAGGTAAAGTGTAACTCTGCACAGTGAAAAGGCCATAAGGGAAGATCTTAAGCAGAAGTTGGTGAATTTGCCATTTTCCCCCACAACTTCATCTAGATTGGTGTGTCATACTTTAAGTTTATCCTTTCCTCTTTCTTCTCCAATCAAACCTTAGAAGAAAACAAATTGGTAATTAATTCTCACTGAGGCATAGATGGCTGCTAAGAGTACATTTTAATCCTCTTAAGTGTTTATTTGCTTCATTTTGTTGTTGCTTTCTCAAGGAATATTTTATCATTTAAAAAGATGAATTTTAAGATAATATTTAAAATAGTGGATCAGAAAGATGGGAGACATAATTTGGGGCCAGTGCCCTTCTGATTATTATACCTAAAGATGAGCCTGACCCTTTTACATGTCAAATGTATAAAGTATGTAAACCTCAACTTTGAGGTAATGAAACTCTAGGTAACAACATTATCCATTATGGGGATAGATGCAATAACAGAGAAAAGTGTTTTATGTTAATGAATAATTTATACAGGCAGAAATTATCAGCCTTTAAAAAATTTTTTCTCTTTTTTCTTTTTTTAATTTTATTTATTTATTTATTTATTATACTTTAAGTTCTGGGATACATGTGCAGAACATGCAGGTTTGTTACATAGGTATACACGTGCCATGGTGGTTTGCTGCATCCATCAACCCATCACCTACATTAGGTATTTCTCCCAGTGCTATCACTCCCTTAGCCCCCGACCCCTTGACAGGACTTGGTGTCTGTGTCCATGTGTTCTTATTGTTCAACTCCCACTTATGAGTGAGACCATGCGGTGTTTGGTTTTCTGTTCCTGCGTTAGTTTGCTGAGAATGATGGTTTCCAGTTTCATCCATGTCCTTGCAAAGGACATGAACTCATCCTTTTTTATAGCCTGTTTTTTTTTCTCCAGACATTTAACAAGCACTTCCCATTCACCAAAAGAGTCTATGGGCAAAGTGTTCCCTGGTTTGCTTCCACAACCCAGTGTTTAAGTGATGATTTTTTTTTATAGTAGCTTTATCTTTTTTTTTTTAACAAAAACAAAAACTGGGTTTATATTCACCTGAAAACAAAATAGTGAGTAGCCCTCAAATATTTTCAAGTCTGTAACTCCATTAGCTTGCCATTACTGCAATTTGTCACGACTCAGGGATGCTGGCAGCTAAGCAGAGCCCAAGCAGATGTACGTGTCTGCGGCATTGTCTCTTGCATAGAAACACCAGTGTGCCTTTCTTGCCGGACTGTGATATCTTACAGACTTCTAGGACTCAAAGAAAAAGATTGCCAAAATGTATTTCACTCGGCTAAATAAACTATTAGTGCACATTTAGTTTTAGAATTCAATGGGTTGTCTTTCACAGAAAATCAGGTAATTGGCCTAATGTTGTCAATAGACTCTCTGCATAAACAAAACATTTAAAAAATACTTACCGCCACTGGCATATTTGAAAGTGCTTCATATTCTTTGGGATGGGTGATAGATATTGTATAAGTTGCCTTTTTGTTGGGCTCATCAAAACAAGGAAAGGATTTCCTGGCATCTGTGGGTTCATGATCGGTGGCCGCTATGCTCCTTAGAAAGAAACACACAAACAAAATGTATGCTGCTTCTTCTGACAACCCCTATGTCTCTATTCCTAGGGAAAAAAAAAATCAGCTATGCAATTATAACTATTACATTTCCAAAAATGAGGTTCCATCTAGAAGACTATCAAATACTTGTCAAAAGTTTTCCTGGAATTTTTAGGTTAACAAATTTTTAAAAAATTCTGAGACAGATTGCTTCAGATATTTCATTCACATATTTATTTGTCAAAAACCACAGTTACTTCTGCATCAACCTAACAGCTATTTTGGTGCCATAACTAAAAATCTGTGGAGGAGCAAAAATAAATCCAATTATGAGCTAGTACTCTCTCCACTCCAAACCCATTGAGCAACAAGTAGATAAACAGAAAGCCAAACTTAAAAGCTTTTGTCTAACTACCCTTATGGGAAATGAACAGCTGTCTTCTGTCACAGAGTGGAGTTTATTACAGAGTCCCCAGTCCCTGCCCCAATGGCACATTCTTTGTTATTTATATTACACCAGGGACAAAACCCCCAGTTTCATTTCCATGTAAAGGCAGTGCTGAGTAATCTCCTAGGTGAAGTAACCTTTGTCCCAGATTAAAGCTCACTCTTAAAAAGAGACAGCAGCATTTATTTTTATGGCTCTAACTAGGCATATGCTTGTGTAAACTAAAATGTTAATGTTTACTATTTTCATAATTTCAAGGTGAAAATATTATTTTCTGAGTAATTGCTCAAAAAATCAATAAGCATATACTTCCTACATGTAAACATATTACAGTAAGAGAATACTGTATATTTGCTTATTAGAAAATCAAGCAAAGTAAAAAGTATAAAAGTAAAGAAATGGTCATTTCTATTCATTAATAATATGTATACGGAAAAATGTTGTCGTTCAGGATTCTCAAAACTAAGAAAGAATACCATAAAGAATATCAGGCTAAATTATTACATTATCCATTCATCCAAGAAATATTAATTGAGTCCCTTCCACACACACACATATGCACACACAAGCACCTGTGCATGCATGCACACATTTGCAGACATTTTTCTGGCTGCTGTATGAAACCGCCTTTGCAAAATTATAACAGAGGAAATTATGACAGTGAAAAACGTCAGCCCTAACCGACTCCATCTTGCTTTTAACCTTTAAGCTGTATTTGTTCATTCCTGAGCGCAGGCTGAACTAATTTTGGGAAGGAATTCGGTTCATGGTTTGACTCTGAAACCAAATTGATAATAGCCCTTTCCTGAAAAGACCTCCTTCTTCCCTGGGGACCAGTCTGCCTTTGCAGGACTAACAAATTAGCTACAAGATTAGAAATTACAGTTTAGGGGTCATGCAGCCTCTGGCTGCAAAGTCTCAACCTCCTCAAATTCCTCATGGGGATAACATTACTACTGTAAAACCTAAGATTAGTGCTTGAGATATTTTGCAGACTCTGTCCTTGATAGATCAGCTGACACCACCCAGACCAGTAATCTGGCTCAACCAGTTCTGCCATCCCACCCAGGAACAGAAAACAGCAAGAAAAACTCACTTTCGACCCTCTATGATTCCATCTCCAACTTGACCAATCAGCACTCCCCACTTCCCAAGCCCCTACCCGCCAAATTATCTTAAAAACTCTGATCCCCAAATGCTCAGGGAGACAAAGTTGAGTAGCATTAAAATTCCGGTGTCCTGCACAGCCGGCTCTGTATGAATTACTCTTTCTCCGTTTCAATTCCCCCAATCTTGATAAATCGGCTCTGTCTAGGCAGCGGGCACAGTGAACCGACTGGGCGGTTACATGTATAGATAAGATTCCAGATGGCTTACAGGGTGTTAGACAAGAGATACACAAATAAATAAATAATTTAGGAGAGTGATGATAGCTATATAGAAAATAAAACACTGGAAGAGACAGAATGACTAGGAAAAGTGGTAAGCAACATTAGGTAGAGTAGTCACAATCTCTTGGTTTGTCAAGATCTAAATAATAAGAAAAAGCCAGGCAAGTGGAGGTTCAGGGCAATATGTTCAAGTAGAAGGAACCATTAGTGCAAAGTCCCTAAGATGAAAAAGAACCTGATGTGGTTAAAGAATTGAATGGTGTCCAGTGTGGCTAAAGAACACTGATCTAGATGCACTGGAGCCAGAGATAAGTTGGACATGAAGTCAGCAGAGTCCAGATCAGGAAAATATCAGAGATCGTGAGAAGAGCATGCATTTTATTTTGATTCAAGGATTTATTACAGTCAAGGATTTGACTGCCTTTGGCCAAATATGGGAGTGCTGGAACATCAAAATAAACAATGGGATTATAACTCATTGAATAAATTAACAATCTCTGACTTTTTACTCTGATTTTTTAAAATGAATAAATAAATGGGTGACAAGGGAAATTTCTTCCTTCCAGTAGATTGTCTACTAATAATATTTGAAGGAAAATTGATTTTAAAAAATCATCAGTGGGTGCCAAGACAAGGGGGTGAAAGTTTGCGGAGGAAGGGATATTTGCAAGGTTTCAAAAAAACACCCTGAAAGTTACCTAAAGAGAAACATTTTAACTTTACAATGGAGCCGTTTGTTGGACACTACCTTAAGCAAGCTACAAAGGAAGCATCACTAATAAGAGTTCAAACAAGCACAGTGTGTCTCTAATGCGATTTCCTCAGAGAGACACATCACTTCTGTGATAGTCCTGACAAAGAAAAATAAAAAATAAAAAGTTTAACTTGCATTTTTAAACCATGAGGAAAATCAGACAAGCTAAAACTGAGGGACATTCACAAAATAGCTGGCCTGTATTCTTCAAAGATACTAACTTTAGAAAGACAAAGGAGGACTAAGGGACTTCTTTTAGTTTAAAGTTTAAAGGAGTCTAAAAGGTCATGACACTAAATGCAATGCACCATTCCAGACTGGGTACTGGACTGGGAAAAAAATCATTTAAAAAGACATCATTAGGTTAGTTGATAAAATTTCATTACAGACTGTGAATTAGATAATTGTATCAATGTTAAATTTCATGCTTATTTTAGAGAATGCCCCTGTACTTAAGAAATATGCTCTGATGTTAAGGGATAAAGGGAGAGGATGTTTCCATGTGCTCTGGAAAGGAAGGGGAAGGGTTACCGGCTAAAATGTAAACAATTAGTGAATCTAGGTTAAGTATTTCTAGGAATTCCTAGTACCATTCTTGTAACTTTTCCTATGAGTTTGAAATTATGTCACAATAAAGTTACCCAAGAAAAGCCTCAGTTAAGAATTCATTCTGCAAAAGAATAATCATTGATTAGTTTTGTGACGTTAACAGTTTAGTCAATTGAAGTTTCTAAACACCTTGCAGATTGTAGTTAATTGCAAATATATCAGACTCTTAAAAAGCCTGTACACTTTCCCAGAGTATGAAAGTTTTATAGTAAGATCCACCAAGCTCCAACCCCATGTTTAGTTAGCTGCCTTTTTCTTCTGAATTCTTCTGGCTTCTGATGTCTTCCAGAGGCAGAGGAAAAGGAAAAGTCACTCCTTGCAAGAATGTCTCCGCTGAGTCACACCTCAGAAATAGGCCAGCTAATTTGAGAAAATGAATGTGTGTGAGTGTGCACGCGTGCATGCGCGCACCACACACATCTTCGTGTGTGGGAGGTGAGAGGAAAGAGGGAGTGGAATTACACTTTCCTAAGCTATAGCCATGGGGTATGTTTTCAAATACTCTATTTTACTCTTGGCTGGATGCTAGAATATGAATACACACACACACACACACACACACACACACACACACACACACACACATATATATATATTCCTAAGAATCCAGGAAAGAAAATAATTTTCAATCCTTTTCTTACCTTCTCTCTTTAAAAGACATTCTGCTTGATTGTAAGCAAAAACTACCTTTCTAAACCAGCATATTCCTGAGCTTGCCAACGGTCATGGAACAGAACAGTGTGGGAGATTTCTCTGTGCAGTGTGTTTGGTTCAGCTCAGTGGTCGTCTCAGCAAATGTCAATCACAGCAAGTCTAACTCAATCACAGTGACCCAGATATAAATACAGTGACATTCATCAACCAGAAGAGCTACATAATGTTTATTTTTTTTCTTTTTTAAAGTTCAGAGCCAATATGATTTTATGGGGAAAACCCTTTTCTAAGAGCAAACATTCTTACATTCTAATCCACTTCAGCTACTTAAGTGAGATCTTGACCGAGTCACAAAACCCCAGACTTTTAGTGTCCTCATCTGTAAAACCTAGTCACCAGAGCATGTATGGCCTCTTCACAGCATTATGGGGAAGTGAGAAGGGGTAGATTACATGTAGTAATACATTTGAAACTCCCTTAAAATGCGGTTAGGATATACCTCATTCTACATCTCACAAATCTAGAATGTAAGAATCTACATCTTGTAAATGTAGAATGCTGACTATGACCTAGCACTTTCACAATCTGAAATATTTCAAATTCTTTCATTTGACTGCAATATATACTGGAACAAAATTACTTGGTGTATATACACTATATGCAATACAAGCATTTTTAAAATGGTAACCTGTTCTTTTTCTCATGAACTTCAGAATAACTCAAAAGCTCCTTCTTATATATCCTAAATTCCATCAGTCGGCCCTAAACTTTTCTAAGTGTATGCAAAGTTGAAAACAAGGAATAAGAGATAACAATACAAAACAATTCTAGATCACAACTTATTTGGGAAGGTTGTATTCAGTGATTAAAATCAGATGACTTGTGTTGCAAATTAAGAGAAAAAGGCTGACTAATAGCACAATATGTTCAGGAGTGACTTGTGGGTATGTCCTGAATGATTATCACGCCAGGCAAATGTGTTGGAGTAAACCACCTTCCCACAAGGGCCCCCTATGCCACATTAATAGGTCACTTACTAGACCTAGAACAATAAAATGATAGTCTATGCAATTTAGTCATTTCCAAAAGGGAAGAGCATTTCTCTGGCATCTCTGAGTGGATCAGATCAAGGTGACTTTAGAGAAAACTGAGGGAGAAGGGACGATAGCACAAACTGTGGCTTGAATCACTCTGAATCGACTCTAAAAACAAAAACCAAGAAAGGTACCTAATTATCTCATAAATCATCTGGTATGCTGCTTCCAGGGAAGACTCTCCAGCTGTGTTGAGCAATTTTATAGTTGAACCAGCAAAATAAACAGCAAATTTTGGGTGAAATCCTTAAACACAGAGCTTCTGATTCAGAACAGGTAGTCACAATTGCTAGAAGTCTATATATACTAAATAAAGGGTTCCAGAATTACGTACAGGAGCAGATTGGTGAAAAACAACCCCTCTAGATTGTTCAGACTTCTGTGTATTTTTATGGTGGTTTGAATTATCCAGTTAGTTATTTAACTTTATTTTCCAGTTGCTTTTTTTCTATATAGAAGATATTCAAGGTCAAGTAAAATTTCTTTTTGTTTTTTTGCTTCCAAAATAAAATAAATTTACTTAGCCTCCTGCAACAAGTAAACAAGACCAAAAAGAAAATATATTCTTTGTTTGTTTTTGTTCGTTTGAGATGGAGTCTCACTCTGTCACCCAGGCTAGCGTGCGGTGGCGCGATCTTGACTCACTGCAACCTCCGCCTCCTGGGTTCAAGCAATTCTTCTACCTCAGCCTCCAGAGTAGCTAGGATTACAGGCGTGTGCCATTACCCCCTACTAATTTTTGTATTTTAAGTAGAGACGGGGTTTCTCCATGTTAGCCAGGCTGATCTCGAACTCCTGACCTCAGGTGATCCGCCCACCTCAGCCTCCCAAAGGGCTGGGGTTACAGGCATGAGCCACCTTGCCCAACCAAAAATCTATTCCTTATTGACATTCTTATTGATAATGGGATAATAGCTCAGCATACCAATCTAAGAATATAATCAACAAACTGACATACAATAAAAATTTCAAGGTCAAAACTACATGTGCTTGAGTATACATACACATCCGTGCACGTAAGAATACATTACACACACACACACACACACACACACACTTAATGATGATTATCTCACTGATGTTTCCACTCAATTCCTAAATCTTTATTACAAGCTCTAACCTTGCGCTTCAGACTTACATAGGCAAGTGCTTACTAGTCATCTCTTCCTAGATGTCTGACAAGCCATCAACACATCTGACACTGAACTTACGACCTTCCCTTCTAACGTGGCTATTTCCCACCTATTTCCAATATCAACTGAGGTGAAGGCTAGCTGGGGTATCCTAGACCCATAACTTTAACTCACCCTTCCTCGTAGTCAGTCAATCTGCAAATCTTGACTACTTTACCTCCAAACTATTTTCTCCATTGTGCACTCTCTTCTCTATCCTGAAATCACTTTTCCTATCTGATTCTTATCTTCTCTTTCCTGGATTGCTCCAATATCTTTCATATATCCAAGTGTATAGTTGAGTTAACTCTTTCTTTCACCATCCATATCCAAAAAGTCACCAGGTAATTTCTCCTTCGTAATACCTATGATGGCTATTTTTCCTTTTCCTCCATATGGGTTTTCCTCAGTGATATCTAGCTAGCCTCTTCATATAAACTTCCCCTACAAACTAATTTTCTTGTCCTCACTATGCTTTTCTGACTTGGTGCCTTTCCTTTATGCCTGCTTTTACTTTCTCACTGGTCTCTGCTGCTCAATTCCCACCATAACATCAAAATTCAGCTTAAATCCTACTAGTGCTACGAAGAACACCTTGGAAGCCCAAACTAGAAATGATCTCTTTGAAATTCCGGTTGTACTTCCTGTCAATTCCACTGTTTCTCTGCCTTTAAACTATGGAATTTGCATTCCTAAGTTCAAATACACACACACACACACACACACACACACACACACACACACACTCTTCCTTTCCACAGGGTAGGGAGAAAAGGAACCAAGGGAAAATTTTCACCTAAGTGGGAATGTAGAGATGTTCTTGGTGGAAGTTAGGCTCGTTTATGGGAAAGGAGCTGTGGTAATGCAATGTGTCCCAGCATTTGCCAGAGGACACTAGTCATGTGAGAGCTTATATGATAATATTTCCATATATTCCATTTAACAATATTTGAGTGTTCACTGTGTGCCAAACAGTAAATGAGAGACATATATCCCTACTCTTAAGAACCCCACAGAAGAATCCATAGCCAGAGATAGTTGGAAAACTACATAGAGGACGTTATCACATAAAAGTCTCTGAAAACCCTATAATCCCAGCTACTCAGAAAGGTGAGGTGGGAGGATCACCTGAACTCATGAACTCATGGGTTCGAGCCAGAAGTTCTACTCCAGCCTGGACCTCATCTCTTTAAAAAAAAAAAAAAAAGTCTCTGAAAAGTTTCATAATTAAAAAACAAAATCCAAAACAGATCATTGTGTATTTAGTATTATTGCACAAACTGATTTAGCCACAGAATCTCTCCCCTGCTATTTTTCTGGTAATATCCACTGAGATCCCCATGCAACTAGAATTCTGCGGTCCATACTTTGGGAAATGCTAAGTAAGCATAATTCAAATGCTGACAAGGAAAAGCCAAATCTTGGAGAGAAGAAAATATATACTTTGGAGTTTGAGTGGAGGGAAACTTTTTTAGGGAAGGGAACAGCTGAAAATCCTACATAACACGGTGAGAAAATGGGAAGAAGGAGGGTGTGGTCAGAGGAACATTCCAAAGGTTCCAATCCTTCCAAGTGAATTTCCTTAGACCCTAAAGAATAGACTAGAGAGTAGGAAGAGGTAGATCAATAAAGGAAAAGCGACTGGATGTTTCTCAAACTTTCTCCTTCCACGCCCCACTACAACTCTGTTCCCAGAAAGACAATGTGGAATTCTAAATTGTGCACCCTTTCTTCCCCATGTCTTAATCTTGAGAGAAAGCATCTTGGGTAGCTGTGAAGTTTGTGAAGCTCAAAGTCCTGATTGTATTTGCAGAAATTAAGGAATTTTGGTGACTACTGAGTGCAATCCTGTTTAGTTTGCCTTGTGGTTGTCACATTAATATCCCTAACTGCTAATACTCAATCCTGGAGTTACATTTTACGTTAAGGTCAGAAAATATAATTTTTGACTCCGTACTTCACATGTATTACTATGATGATGTTTAAAATGATACAAACGTCACATATGATGAAACTCACTCTATAGTATGAAAGAAAGGCGCTGCCCCTGGTGAACTCCCTCTGGCGGCCCTTATATGGAGCCTGTGGATGAGAACTCCTAGAGGCTGCATTGCCAAAATATTACTCACAGGCTTGGGAAAAAAAAAAACATGATGCAGTTTTCTCATATGCTTGAAATATTTCAGACAAGGAAAACAAAAAGTATTCCATTTAGCCTAAATGAGGTTATTGAGCTGACGCCAGATCTGTTCCAAAACCATGTGTGTGCAGTACAGAACTGGCAGCATCTTTTGTAATGTGAGAGCTTCAACTGCTCCCAATGAAACACACAAACTTGGGAACAGCAATCCTCAGAGAGAGCTGAACTGAGCATCAGCCTTCCTCACCAATCTCGCCGTCATTTCACATTCTCCAATCAAAAATTAAGTCAACTGAGCTTCAGAAGGGCAGCTCTCTGGTATACATTTTATGGCGAAATTAACTGGTACTATAAATTAACTCAAAGAGTGAGAGTATTTGTGTATATAATGCTTTCTTAGACTTATAATGTACATAATACAAACTTATTAATGGAAACTATGTAGTTCCCATTTTTGGCCTTCCTAATATGTGTAAAATTTTATTTCATTATTTTATAAATATTTTGATGGCTTTACTCAGATAAAATTTCTCTTGTCTTTACTATCTAAGAAGCAGTTTTAAAGTTTTAGCAATAATATTTAAAAAGTCTTGACTCGCTTTCACTTTAATGAATTTTTAGAATCTCTTTAAGGTGGATATTCTTCAGAATATTGCCCTTCCTTCGACCATTGGTAAACACTTTAAAAAAATCATTGTATTATTAATAAGGCTCAGATAAATAGGTGCTTTCATACATTGTTGGTGGAAATGGAGTTTGGGACATATTTTTTTGGAAGTCAGTTTGGAGACACACACACATGCATACACATATTCATGCATATATATGTTATATATGTATATGCATGTACACATATATACGCAGACATACACGTGTTTATACACAGGTAGTATTGGCCCATCTTCTAGGAATTTCCTTAAAGAAATATTAGAAAATATTCATAAATAGTTATTTACAAGGATAGTCAATATAAGTATGTGCCTTCTTCTAGATCCTTACAGGTGAAAAAATAGGAGCAACTTAAATACCCACATTTAATGGAAAAGTGAATCAACTACATTGTATTCATACAATGGCCTACAATGTATCCATCAAATCATTTGTGGAAGAACACCAAATGACCATATTAAAGCGTTGATGCTATATTGAAAAAGCATGTTCCACAATACTAGGTATAATATAATTATGCCACAGCTATCTATGTCCAGAAAAGTACTAAAAGAGTCTCTGCCTAAATGTTAACAATGGCTATACTTGGGTAAAGAATTTATGGATGACTTTATTTTTTCTTATAATTATTCTCTGTTTTCTGAGTTTTCTTCAATAAATGTATATTATTTATGTTATCAATAAACGAAGTACTATTACAATATCTTGGTATATTTGTACATTTTGACCCAGCAATTCTATTTTTAGGGCTATATCCTAAGGAAACAAACAGATGCACACACAAAGAGGTATTTAGAGCTATGTTCTTTGGTGATTTGTTTATAATAATAAAATACTGGAAACAACTCAAATGCTCAACAATAGAATTTGTTTTAAAAAATTACAATGTATTCAAGCAATGGAATATTTCACCTCTTTAAAATCAGATTCTTAGCTGTGTGCAGTGGCTCATGCCTATAATCTCAGCACTTTGAGAAGTGGAGGCAGGAGGATTGCTTGAGCCCAGGAGTTCAAGACCAGCCTGGGCAACATAGCAAGACTCTGTCTCAATAAAAAACAAAAAACAGATTCTTGCAAACATGTAAGAATAAGGGGAACTTCCCACGACATTAAGAAAAAAAGGCATATAGATAGACAGATATAATGCAATTAAAGGTTTGATTGCCTAGAAAAACATTAGAATATACATTAATATGCTAGCAGGGATTACCACTGGGCAGTGAAATTACTTACAGATTCTTTTGATTATCCTTTTTGATAACTTTTATGCTTTCAATGATGTAATTTTTATGAACATAAAAAAATACGTAAATGGTAAGAGTGTTTTATTGCTAGCAATATTAAGATATAGGATCTATATAAGCATGACCCCTCCAGATATTTTCTTCAAACTATCACTTCTACTCAATTTATCAGTTTACCACACAGGAATATAGGAATATTTAAATGTTTTGTTTTAGTCCATGGGTCTGTCGGACAAACAATAGAAAGAATTTTGACCAAAAATTTTGCTTGCTCTATAAGATGCTTAAAACAACAGGAAAAAGGGATATTTGTGGGTGGACTGGCCCAAGATTCACATCTTTAAACTGTGACACGAAGCTTTCTTAATCATTTACCTCTTCAGAATCTAAGCCAGCAAAGCAGTCCGGAGACAACACAAGGTGTAGTGTAGCCTTTCTCCCTGATGCAAGGGCTACATCTACAGTGTGAAGGAAGATTTTTGGAGTTCAATGAGAGAGTTTATGCCTTTAACATAGCTCTGGTAGTAGCCACTGATAGATACAAAGGCTAAATAGGTGGGTAAGTAGAATAAATATCTATCTACCTAGATAGATATTTGTATAAAAATATTTGTATGTATTTAACTATTTAATGTATCTTTTATGTTGTTAAAGGTTTAGCATTACGTTTGCATATTGCATGATGAGCAACAAGCCCCGAAATTTATCTATGCCACTGATGTGTGGACTTAATGGGTATTTCCTGAAAGCCTACGTGCAAAGCATGGTTCTGGCCATAGGAGACAAAAAAAACAGTCATGTCTTCCTTTCCAGATGAAGACACAAAGACAATTCTGTGGATCACATGTGATTTTTCAATGTCTGTCTTCTCCAAAAAAGAGACATTGGACCAAAAAAAAAAAAAAAATGGACAAAATAATAACGGAAATTTACTGATGTTTCACGTAAATTTAGTGTAATACCACTTTAAAAGTTCACATACATTGCTATATATATATTGCTACATAGCCTGGGAATATCACTAGTGAAATTTACCAAAGGCAGTTTTCACACCTGAGATAATGTACGGAAATCCTCAAGATAGGGTGCAGTATATTATTATTTCTCCTGATGGAATAAAAGACTTACATTGACTTTTGACTCCACAAAGCTCGTTCACTACTTTCAAGTTTTGTGACAGGGTTTGGAAATACAACAGGGCAACAATTTTGGCTTCCCAGATGGACAGCCAGAATTGAAACCAAGAGCCGATCAAGATCAGACCAACATAATAATTAAAAGTGGAGAGTGAAAAGAAAAGGAAAAGAAACGGAAAGCAGATATGTGAGTTTAAGGGAGGTAAAACAAAAATTAATATTTACTTGACTTGTCCGTTCTCCGTGTAGGTGGTTCTGTAAAACCCCACGAGGGAGCCGTTCAGCCAGCCGGCGAACTCCATGGTCAGGAGATAGAGGCTATCTCCACTGCTGGGGGTAAGCTCTTCCTCCGCCTCGACCACCACATACTCCTGCTTTTTGTACTCGAAGCATCTCCGGACTTGCACCTGGTTCCCCGAGGGCCTCTTCAGCTCGGGGAGTCGGGTGATCCTGGTCTCCCGGAGGTGCAGCCACAGGTACCGGGTGGGCGCGCTCAGATTGATGGAGATGCTCACGGTGCCCGTGTAGGTGTCCTCCTCCAACAGGGGCTTCACGTGCAGGTCGTAGTGGACCGGGTTGATGAAGTCTGGCAGTCGAAAGTTTTTCCACTGTCCGCTGTCATCCTCACTGGCCGGGCAGATGTCCTGGTCCTGGGCAGGAGGACCTGAGGGGCTGGCCGTGGAAGACGGCAGGTGGGAAGGAGCCGGCGCCGTGCCCGGCCCACCATCCCCGCCGGAGTCACACGATCTGGTCAAGCCCACGGCAAGTCCCACTATTAATCCTACACCCACCACCACCGCACAGAGAATGGCCACGTGTTTCGTTTGAATGCAGTATCTCTTAGAGCCCTCTCTCTCCGCAAAGTTCATTTTTGCTTCCGAAGTCAAGTGTTACACATAAAAAGATGTTAAATTTAACTAACTAACGTCAGCAGACTTCCTTTTTAAATTGGAAGGAATCCCCTGATTTGGCAGCCTGTTTTCGCTTTTCCCACACCTCTCTCTCTGGCTTCTTGCGCCTTTTCCTCTCCCTTTTCACGTTCCCACCAGCCACTCAGGGTGAATGCGGAAACAAGGGGGGTGGAATGAGGACTCCGTAAGAGGAGCCGAGTGGGAGGAAGAGGGCTGGAGAGAAGACTGTCACAGCTCGCCTTATAAACGACGCATCTCCACCCCTACCCCTCCTGCACTGCAGCGAGTTAAATATAAAACAGGGCTTCGCTTATCAGCCAACGGGAGGATGAGCCCTTGCCAAAGCTCCGTCAGCAGCTTTCAGGGAGGAAGCGTTTGGGAGAGGTGTGCTTATGATAGAAAATCTCAACCTTTGCCACTCAGCCTGGGGCTTCTTCCTGTTGTGTTCACAATCTCTCCTTCCTAACTAAAGGGCTTCTTGAATTTCAGCTATTTTATCAGATAGCTTGCCAAAGAAACTAAATGTTTTCTTTCATTTTTTTCCCCCTCATATTATGTAAACATTCAAAATCTGTCCTTTGGAGAAGTCATATCCTGGAATTGGGTGCTCAGGGTGATTCAAGGACCACCTAGGTACTCAGTAAATATTTGTGGAATTAGATTAGGAAAGCATAGCCAGGTAACGCTAAATCAGTTCAGCTGGTGCTGAATGAATGCGCGAGGGGGATCCCAAAGAAATTAGCCAAAGCAGTAGTGGAGCTGGAAAGCTTAAGAAGAAGAGAGAGAGAGCAAGAGGGGGAGAAGTCTGAAAGGACAGAGGGACAAGGAAGAAGCCCTGCTTGTCTCCGCAGTGTGCGTCCAAGTGAGATTGACTTCCTTAGACTTTGATGAGGTAGAGCACGTTTAAAGTAGATTCCAGATGTGAAAATTGACCTGTTGGTAAATCCATCATCCATGCAAATCTATCATTTTGTTTCTGAATGACAAGGTCAGGAAGAAAAATTGCAATGAACTTCATATTTACTGGCAGCTTAGCTATGGACTGACATTTAGAGAGGTCAAGTTACTGCTCAAGGTTACACACCTGGCAAATAGCAGAACTGGGGTCTGAACTCAGGTCGTCTGAGTCTAAAGTCCATATATCTGGCTAGGTGTGGTGGCTCACGCCTGTAATCTCAGCACTTTGGGAGGCTGAGGCAGGTGGATCACCTGAGGTCGGGAGTTTGAGACCAGCCTGGCCAACGTGGTGAAACCCTGTCTCTACTAAAAATACAAACATTAGACGGGCGTGATGGTACACGTCTGTAGCACTAGGTACTCAGGAGGCCGAGACAGGAGAATCGCTTGAACCTGGAAGGTGGAGGTTGCAGTGAGCGGAGATTGTGCCACTGCACTCCAGACTGGGTGATAGAGTGAGACTCCATCTAAATAAATAAATAAATAAATAAATAAAATTTTTTTAAAAATTAAAGTCCATATATCAACGATTGCATTCTACTGCAATCGTTAAATATTCGTTAAAGGATACACATTCAAGGGTTAAGTAACTATGAAAAACTTGGTATTTCCCCAAATGCAATTCATGGATATTAACAGATCTACTTGCCAAGCAAACAATGCTGGGTTAAAGTGAAAAATCTTCTTTTACTACTCTCTATTCTTGCAGAGCCTCCAGATGGTGACACACATTATGAGCCTCCCAGAGAGGAAACGCAATGGAGTACTTTCCCCATTTAGTTGACAAGAGAGCTTTTTCTGGTGAGGTACCTTTTGAGGGCCTTATGTTCCATAGAGCACACTCTGAGAAACGTTGTTTCAAACTGTTCTAAATTACAAACTAAACAAACAAACAAACAAAACTTTAAAAGCAAACAGGTCCTTTTTACTCTGTAACATTTCTATTGTTTTTCTCACAAAATAGTAGTAACAGAAAAAGAACTAAAGGAAAAAGGGATATGCTTTTCTAAATTGTAGACCCATCTTGTATTGATTAATTTTACATTCTGAAGCAATCCTAAACTTCTTGAGATCATAGTATGTTTAAGTTTGGCACATTAACTTCCTGAATTTTAGCCCTTGAAACCCCTTTTTATTGAAAAGATCATCTGACATTTCAATAAAAGTTTGATGGGTCAAATATTTTGATATGTTTCTTAGGAATGAAAGGCAAAATTGTGGCTCAAATTTACCTCAATATAGTGAAAGGAAAAGCAAAAAGTATTTGGAAGAATGTACATAAAATTATGTTAAACTGGAAGTATTTTTTTAAATCTCAGATGTGGCAAACATATATGAAATCTCTTAAACTTGACCTTATTTAGAAAGACAACAATCTTATCACCAGGTCTTATGTACAGAGAAGATAATAGACCTTTGCATTGGGTACACTTAAGGAAGATTAAGAATGGCCACCTGCTATGAAATAGCTCTTCTACTCTGCCTGAAATTCTACCATAAGGAATATACTATTTAAATGCTTTTTTTTTTTTTTTTTTTTTTTTTTTTTTGCCAGAAGAAGTAAAGTACCCTAAGACCACATATGCGGGGGGAGGCGGGGTGTGTGTGTGTGGGTGTGTGTGTGTGTAAGTTTTGAGTCCACGGCCCAGTTCTAGCCACAGTATCTTACTAGTACCAACCTGTGTGAGCTGACTGCATTCAATGAGGGGCACCACATCTTGTGAGGGTCAGCGTATTAGGGTTACCTAATACAGCCAGATGAGAGGAGGTAGAAGAGCCAGCATGTGCACCATCACAGGCACTCTCCTAGATTAAATAGTTGATATTGGGTAATCTTACACTGAATGAATCTACATTGGATAGAAATAATTTCAAAAGGCTACTGCTGGTCAATTTTCACTTATTAGGTCCAAGCCAGTGGAGTGCAAGAACAATAATTTACTATAAGTTCTATATGACAATCTCCATCCCTTTTGACACATACATTATCATCATCTACTTTGAGTACTAAAATTCCAGTATCTGCTCCTTATTTAACATTCAATAGATATCTGTTCCCTATTTAACACTCAATAAATGTTTATTAATTGCTTAGTGAATAAATGAACAAATAAATGAACAAGGAGAGGAAGGAAAAACAATAATCAAGAATGGGAAGGGTTAATAGACATACCGTGCCAGGAATGTTGAGAGAAACTCTGTTCGAATTCCAGAAAAGACTGGAAAGACATTTCCTGGGGCGAGGACCTGGAAATCACATCTGATCTTGAGTAGGTGAGGAAATTCTTGGCAAATTCCTTCCCGTAGCCGGTAGACTGATGCAAGAGACTCACTGTAACATCAAAGGCCAAGTATGCACCTCTCTTTTTCACTTAGAGCTTCCATTTAAAGCTTTTCTATTAGGTACCAGGAATTACACATCCCACAGAGCTATTGGGCCTTCTGTGTATACACAGCGCTGTCGTAGTCTGTTTTTTGTTGCTATAACATATACCTGAGGCTGGGTGATTTGTAGAGAAAAGAGGATTACTTAGCTCACATTTCTGTAGGCTAGGAAGCACAAGAAGCATGGCACCAGTACCGGCTTGGCTTCTGGTGAGGGCTTTCACACCATCACAACATTAGGGAAGGTCAAAGGGGAAGCAGACATGTGTAAAGTGGCAAAACCCAAGGTGCATCCTGGCTCTGTGACAGCCCACTCTCACGGGAGCTAATTCATTCCCACAAGAACTAATTCAGTCTTGCCAGAGCAAGAATTCATTTACTGCTGTAGAATACAGAAGGGCACCAAGCCACCCATGAGGGCAGAGTCGTCACCACCTAAACACCTCCCATTAGACCCCACCTCCCAACACGGCCACTGGGGATCCGATTTCAACATGAGTTTCCGTTGGAACAAATAAGCCATATCCAGACCATAACATGTGCTGCTGGCTCACCTGGGCACCAGGAGCATCTCAGGAAATGTAGTCAGCAGTTAACACTACAGTGTGATTGTTTGGCTGGCCCTTTACTCTAATCAGTGATCTGAGCTGAACTCTATGGTTCGGGGCTGATCACCTGAAGTCAGGAGTTCAAGACTAGCCTGGCCAACACGGTGAAACCCCATCTCTACAAAAATACAAAACCTAGCCAGGCGTGATGGTGGGCGCCTGTAATCCCAGCTACTCGGGAGGCTGAGGTGGGAGAATTCTGCTTGAACCCGGGAAGCGGAGGTTGCAGTGAGCTGAGATCACGCCATTGCCCTCCAGCCTGGGCAATAGAGTGAGACTCCATCTCAAAAAGAAAAAAAAAAAAAAGTCGGGGGCAAGCTAGATTCACAATGGAAGAAATAGAATCTGCAAATTAGGCTGTACATATAGGGAACAAGGAGGGCATGAACCAGTTTCTTTCCATCTTGCCACAGGGCCACTATTATTAAGCACATAAATTCTATAAACAGCCTTGGTCAAGTCAGGCATTTCCAAACTTTAAAGGTTTAGTGAGAGTTGTGAGAGTTGAAAAAGGAGAGAGTCATTGCAACTGATTTGGCTAACCACGAGGTCTAAATCCATATTGGCAATGTTCTTTGTGATACTGGTAAATTCGCCTGTATTTCCAATGCCTGTGCCTTATTTGTCATCTTTTATTTGGCCTCAACAACTCTTTTAAAAGGTTCAATTCGTTTTAAGACTAAGTGAACTGGATTAACTTTTCCCAAGAGCTGAAAACTGATGCAGATGTCAGGAGTAGTTTTAAGACAGAAAATGTTCAGCATGCCACATCTAATATTTATTGGTGGGAAAATGATGAATTTGTCCAATGACTGGTGCAATAAAGGGAGATGGCAGAAAGATGAGGAAAAGGAGAAGAAGAAAGAGACAAGAGGCAAAGGAAAGGGAGAGGAAAAAGAAGAAGGACTTTCAAAATAGATAAGAAGGAAAATAAACCTCCAAAACACATCCAAACATAATTTAATTAAAAAAAAAATCAGGCCTGGCGCAATGGTTCACGCCTGTAATCCCAGCACTTTGGGAGGCCAAGGCAAGTGGATCATTTGAGGCCAGGAGTTCAAGACCAGCCTGGCCAACATGGCGAAACCCCATCTCAACTAAAAGTACACACATTAGCTGGTCGTGGTGGTGGGCACCTGTAATCCCAGCTACTCAAGAGGCTGAGGCAGGAGAACCGCTTGAACCTGGAGGGTGAGGTTGCAGTGAGCTGAGATTGCGTCACTGTGCTCCAGCCTAGGCGACAGAGCAAGACTCTGTTTCAAAAAAATAAAAATAAAAATCAGTGAAACAGTAAGTTTCTATTTTCTCTATTCCTTGTTGTTTCCAGGCTGATTTGAGAATTCTCTGCAGTTTTCTGGGATACCCAGACTGATGTTCATAATGTCTCTCACCGCTAATCCCTGAATGCCAGGAGATGTCAGTTCACAAGCAAGAATTATGCTCCTGTTAGCCATTTCGATAACTCTAGAGAGAATCTGTTCACTTCATTTGCTCCTCGCCCGCACCTCCCCGACCCCGCCCCGCCTAGAAAACTGTTTCTCAGACACTATTTATTTGTTTATTAATTCATTCAATAACTCAACAAATACTTGTAGACAAAATAAATATTTATTTTTCAACAAATATTTATTAGGTAAGGAATGCTAGGATAAACTTTAAAATGTGAGCATTATAAGAAATAGTAGTGAATATTCTTAATATTCTTAAAGGCATATATGTAAAGCCCTGCCTTGTTCTCAGCATGTAGAGATTTTGAAAATATTTAGAAAAGCAAACAAAACTAAATGATTCATGATTCCTATAAGTTTTAACTGCTCTTGTTTCGAGTTCCCTAATGTGCAATAATGCAGTGGGAGAAAGTGGTTGGATATAAAAACAGCAGGAGAAAAATAATAGTGATAATATAGTCTAAATTTCTGTTGTTCTAAGAATTCTGAAATTATCTTTATATATATATTTTTGAGTGCACTAAATAATAGTTCTGTATTCTGAAGAGTTTTAAAACTTCCTGAAATGTTTAATTTACTCAGCATTTCCTTTCAGTCTTTATGGTATCAGACTTCTAGGCAATATTTTCTTCTCTTCTATCTGCAGAAGTCTGCAAAACTAATGTTGGTATAGGGAAACTATTTAATCCAATGTTGTTTTACTCCATAAAGAGTCCAAGTGAATTATACTAGCAATGATTATTTTGGATTATGTTCTCCACAAAAATTCTAATAGACCTATTCTTTACCTTAGGTAATATGAATTATTTATTTCAGAGGAAGGGCCTATAATTTTACAATTTGTATTGATTAGTGCTAGCTGTTTGGTTTGAAAATTTCTTTATTGCCACATTAACTTTAACCAAATAAAGCTGTCTTCAATTTTTGTTTTCTTTGGAAGTAAAGACTTTAACTGCACTAAGATGATCAAAATCATCCGTATGGGTAATAGAAACATTATTTCTCCTGTTGCTGTTCTCTTTATTTAGCATCTCTTTTGTTTTCAGTTTATGACTTTTTTTAGAATGTTTTTGTCTTAAGCTAAAAAAAAAATGCCCCTCTCTGAAAGATATCCACATGATAATACCTGGAACCTGTGCATGTTACAAAATATAGTTTTTTTTTAAATGTCTTTGCAGATATGATTAAGTTTAAGATTTTGAGATGGGAGATTATCCTGGACTATTAGGGTCGGTCCTAATATGCTATCTCATGTGTCCATATAAAAGGGAGGCAGAGAGATTTTACACACAGACAGAGGTGATGTAAAGACAGAGAAGAGAGATTTGAAGGTTCTGGTCTTTAAGACTGGAGTGATGCAGCCACAAGCCAAGGAATGCTGACAGTCCTCAGAAGAGGCAAGCAACAGATTCTCCCCTATAGCCTCTGGATCAAGACAACCCTGCTGTCCTTGATTTTGGCCCAGTGATATTCATTTTGGACTTCTGGCCTCCAAAATGTGAAAGAATACATTTCTGTTATTTTAAGCCAAGTCTGCAGTAATTTGTTACAGCAGCCACAGAAAAAGAGTACAGCAGATTTTACATATTCACTCAACAAACATTTATTGAAAACCATAATGTCCCAGGCACTTCAGATGTTGTTAAAAGGCACTAAATAAAAACACAAATGAAAACATAGCCTCAGGACAGAATAGTGGTTTTTTCAAGTAGAAAGAGGATCACAATGAGATAGAATATTAATTTTTTGAATAAGAACACACTCTCTTTTTTCATTCACTTCCAATTTTCTAGAGATATACTTGACAACTTGGTTTTTGTTCTTTGGGAGGTATTTTGCTCACGGTTTCAAAGATTTTTGTGTGTTTATTTTCTAGTTGTCTTCATGGCAGAATATTTGTTTACAGTGTTAATAAATTATTTGTTCAGTTAACAGGCTGTATGTAGTTTTGTATAAGCAATATGACGCCCACTGATTTTGTTTGAGTCTTTCATTAAATTTGTGTCTGGGGAAATTTTATACCTACCTCTGATTTTGAAGCTTTAATTACAGATGCCTTTTTAAGGTTAATGATATACAAATCCAGGGCAAGATAACACTATTTCTTGCGGATACAGTAATTTCCTTCCATCTTCTGAATGCTTTGTCTCATTTATTTCTACTGTCCTCAATGATGGCTAGTCTGGTGGATTATTTGACTTCTGTATTTTAGATACTTTCCTTTCATATCTCACGTTCCATTCAGCTTTTAACGGGTTTTCATGTAACTCTTTCATTCTTGGTTTATCATTTGTATCTGGGCTTAAGATATTTGTGTGCATGTATTGTAAGAGTCTTAGCTTCACTGCTTAAATCTCTTTACTCAGATACGTCTTCATGTGTGAAATCACCAGCTACGGCCCACCATGGGTTGGAGCATATGAAAACTTTAGATATTAATACCTTTTGAGAAGGAATTTATTTTGGAGTAGTTAGGGATTCTTTTAGTTCCAAATAACAGAAAACTTAGCTAATTCTGGCTTAATCTATAAAGACATTTAATTATCTCTCATCATAAGAAATCTGGGGCCAGATGCGGTGGCTCACGCCTGTAATCCTAGCTCTTTGGGAGGCTGAGGCAAGTAGATCGCTTGAGTACTGGAGTTCGAGATCAGCCTGGGCAACATAATTAGACTCTGTCTCTACAGAAAATACAAAAATTAGGTGGGCGTGATGGTGCATGCCTGCAGTCCCAGCTATTTGGGAGGCTGAGGCAGGAAAGTTGCTTGAGCCTGGAAGGTTGAGACTGCAGTGAGCTCTGATTGCACCACTGCATTCCAGCCTGGGCAACAGAGTGAGACCTTATCTCAAAAAATAAAAAGTCTGGAGGTAGAGACTGTCAATATGCCTTGGCACTCAATGATGCTATCAAGAAACTAAGCTCTGCCTATATTTCCATTCCACCGTCTCTACTATGTGGACTCAAGCTGACTGCCATAGCTTCAACTATCACAATATCATTCGAAAGCAAGAAGTAGAGAGAGGGAAGAAGAGTAGAAGATTTTATCTTAAGCAGTTCTTTCCTTTTATCAGTGAAGAAGATGTTTCCCAGAAGCGCTCGGCAGGCTTCCCCTGATATCGCCTTGTCCAGGCCTAAATCATGAGTTCCTTCTGTAGTTTCAGCCACATTCTGTTGAGAGGAATGTAATAGAAGCGACTGACTTGAATAACACCAGTTCATCTCCAGAACAGGACACATTGCTGCCACAAAGTCGGAACATTTGTTGGCAAATAAGAAGGGGGAAATGGCTTTGGGGTAGACGATAAGACTGCTACCACACTTTGAGGAGCACAAACATGGACTGAGGGAAAGACAGGGCTGAGGAGAACGGGAAGTTCGCACTTCCCGTCCTTCACTACCTGCCACCCATCTCCTACCCTGCACCTTAACTGGCTGGGTTTTTCTTTTCTTTTTTCTCTCCTACCTCTTCACTTTTTTCCTAAAATCATCTTTCACATTGCCATTGCACTATGTAAACATCTTCAGTGAGTTCCACTCACTGATACATAGGTGTGGGACTCAAAACCCCACTTCCTTTCTCTCCAAAGGGTTCCTAGCCTCTCAAAATCCCTTTTCAAATTTACCTCCAAGCCAAACCGATCTATTTACGTCTTAAGATAAAAATTACACATTTCTATCATCACTGTGCTCCTGCCTGGATTTCTTTTCCTCTCCCTCTTTTCTAATACATTCTCAGGACCCAATTCACCTCTCTTTCCGAGCAAACCTTCATTGACCTGGACAGACCCACAATGGCCAGTCCTTCTCTCATCTCCCGTAAATAGTTACACTTGATATCACTCACTTGCCAGCTATCTTCAGACCAACCCCTATCTGGCCAATTATGCTGTGTATTAATAAGACGAGTCTAATGCCCAAACAGTACCAATATATCTGTGATAGAACACAGTAAAGATGGATTTCTCACTCTGGCCACATCCAAGGTGGATATTCTTTGCTGGAGAACTCTAATGGAAAGCATTTTTCCAAGCAGTGACTCAGGGATTTAGGCTCCTTTCATCCTGTGGTGCTTCCCTCTTCATATCGCCTCTGAGGATGCCACAGAAAAGAGCACGAGGAGCTTCCACTGGATGACGAATCACCTCAGCCTAGAAGTCATGCACACTTTCACTCACACTCATTGGCCAGTATGAATCATGTGACTACTCTTATTTTTTATTTTATTTTATTTCTTTTCTGAGAAGGAGTCTCACTCTGTCACCCAGGCTGGAGTGTAGATCTCAGCTCACTGCAACCTCCATTTCCCAGGTTCAAGAGATCCTCCCACCTCAGCCTCCTGAGTAGCTGGGATTACAGGCATGCACCACCACACCCAGCTAATTTTTATATTTTTAGTAGAGACAGGTTTTCACCATGGTGGCCAGGCTGGTCTCAAACTCCTGACCTCAAGTGATGCACCCACCTAGGCCTCTCAAAGTGCTGGGATTACAGGCATGAGCCACTGCGCCCTGTCCATGTGACTACTTTTAATAGTAAGGGGGCTGGGATACATAGGGATCAACAACGCCATCCTTAGAGAGAGGAGAAGGTGTCTTTGGTGATCGCCTAGCCGCTCTGTTCCATACTGGCCTCTCCTCATTTTAGGACTGACTTTGTTTGCACAGTGCAATGACTCAGATGGACAGGCCATAAGAAGAAAACTGTTTCACTGTTGCTGCAAAAATCTGTACAGAAGCAACATCTCTCCTGTCTTCACACTGGCAGAAAAACTATTCAGCTACTTGCTCCCAGTTTATGTTTATTTCTCATCATGGCTGTTCTGAATATTTATTTTAACTGTTTTTTTCCTGAGCAGACTTGGTTTACTGTGAGGGGGTCACATGCTAAGAGATTTGCCCTAGACCCCACACTGCTTCTAGAGATGGCTCAGGTGCAGCAACTCCTTATTTTATTTTCCAAAAGATAATTTTATTTGCACTTCAGAATACCATAGAAACAGATGGGAGTTAAGGTAATTATATTCAGGTGGAAGAAAAGAGGAAGGAAACCAAATGAAATAGAACCAAACTTCATGGCACATACTTGGTCCCAGATGTCTTTTATTTGCTGTCTTTTTAGTGCATCCGGCAAAGTTATGAGTTTGTTATTACGAGCTCCAGCTGCCACTTACTGTAGTAGGCTGACTCCAAATCTAATAGAAGGAATTTGGTACTGTTTATGGCCTAGTCCAGACCTCTCCATGAATAATTTTGTATTTTAGCTACATGATCGGCTATCCAGACCTTTGCAGGTAGCATAGACAACAAATCACATTTATAATACAGTTTCTAAAGAAAACTGTACTACAGGATCCAACATATATATTTATCTGGGTGCCAAGCCTAGCAATACACTGAGAGAATCCCCACCCCAACATGTGTCAACTGAGGTGGACATTGCATTACTTTTTGTCCTCCAGTGTCCTGGGGGTGCCCCTAACTGCTTGGCGTGTTCAGAAAGTAGCCTTGTAACTTAGGTAGTATAAATACTGCGTAGCTTACATGTTAAATGATGACAAATGTTAGAATATGGAAAGAACAACAAAAATAAGGTAGCCAAGTGTGATGCACTAATGTTGTTTAATGCAAACTGATTGTAATTCTATTTTTTGAACAAATCATAGATTTAAGAAGTCATCAAGTCTTCTCAAATTTTAGATAATTTTAATTATGTGATTATTTTAATTGTCTATTTTGCTTTCTCAATGATTGATTTTTCTTATGTGTTTCAACTACAGCATTGTAGGTATAAAGTAACTTTACCCACATCCACATCCGGTAAGTTGGCCACATCATTTTCCTGTGGTGATTCTGGCTATGAGTTCAAGTTCTGAATCAGTCCTGTGATTTCAATCATAATACTCAATCCTGCTATTCTGCATCTTTGTGAAGGCTGGCATTGCTCATTTTCCCCAATTGCCTATAAAATAATTTGCATAATGACTGTGTGTCATTTAGTATAGAATTATTTGCTTTGTTGCTTTTCTTTAGCAACTGAAACTCAATACTGCCGACTCTAACACAACCATGTCCACACATGGCCAAAAGATACATGTACATTTGTCTAACAATTTGATTAATTTGACCCATGTAGACATTCACTTTTGATAATCAAAGACAAAATTACATTTGAGGTCCAAGGTAGCTTTTGGCTTATTGGCAGTGATTGGCTAATTGCTCATGAAATATATTTCCCATCCTCCTGGACTTACAGTTGAACAGAATTTCTCAGCCGTCTTTACTGTGGAAATGTGACTCTGTTTTGGCTAATAGGATGTGCAGAGAAGTGGTATATTCTCTTCCAGACCTGGCGTATAAAAACCACCTGTGTAATCCTGTGCTCTCCCCTCCTCTGGCTCCAGCTGATGTTGCCATCCAGGGAGATCTCAAATGCCATATATGGAAGGTGGAAGCATCACAAGATGGAAGGAGCCTGAGATTCCAAATGAACATATCCTCCTTCCAACTCCACACCACCAACTGATCTTTATGTGAGCAATAAACAAAAGCCTGTTGTATTAAGCTACCAAGAGCTGAAGGAAATATCTGCAAACATGACTTTAATGAATACCCTTTACCATAGGTATTAGTTTTATTTCGTCTCTGAATTGTTATTTTAGGTCAGTGGTTGTCAATCAAGAATAATTTTGGGCCAGGCAAGATGGCTCACGCCTGTAATCCCAACACTGTGGGAGGCCGAGGTGGGTGAATCACCTGAGATCAGGAGTTTGAGATCAGCCTTGCTAACATGGTGAAACCCCATTTCTACTAAAAAGACAAAAAATTAGGAGCCAGAGGCTGGTGAATCACTAGGTCAGGAGTTCAAGACCAGCCTGACCAACAGCGCAAAACCTCGTCTCTACTAAAATTACAAAAGTTAGCCGGGCGTGGTGGTACACGCCTGTAGTCCCAGCTACTCAGGAGGCTGAGGCAGGAGAATTGCTTGAACCCATGAGGCAGAGGTTTTAGTGAGCCGAGATCATGCCATTGTACTCCAGCTTGAGCAACAAGAGCAAAACTCCGTCTCAAAAACACAAACAAAACAAAACAAAACAAAAAATGAGTAATTTTGCTATCCTCCCAGAGGACATTTGGCAATATCTGGAGATTTTTGATTGTCACAACTGAGGAAGCAGGTGGATTGGGGTAGAGGTCCTGGATGCTGCTAAATATCCTGCAATGCACAGGACAGCCTCCCTGTGCATCGTTTAGTCCAAATGTCAGTGGGGCTGAGGTTAAAAAACTCTGCTTTAGCTGTATCTATTTGGCAAAAATACATGTAATTAAATATTTGGTGGCCAGGCGTGGTAGCTGAGGCCTGTAATACTAGCACATTGGGAGGCCAAGGCGGGTGGATCACTTGAGGTCAGGAGTTTGAGACCAGCCTTGCCAACATGGTGAAACCCCATCTTTACTAAAAACACAAAATTTAGTCGGGTGTGGTGGCCCACACTTGTAATCCCAGCTACTCAGGAGGCTGAGGCATGAGAATCAATTGAACCCAGGAGGCAGAGTTTGCAATGAGCAGAGATCGTATCACTGCACTCAAGCCTGGGCAACAGAGAGAGACACTGTTAAATAAATAAATAAATAAATTTGGTTACCTTTTTTATGTAACTTATTTAGTAATCCTCCAATTCTGTCTGCTTAGTTTAGGTTCTTGTTGTGGTGGTGTGATCCCAGTAGCTTTGGTTACCCGTTGATGCAAAGTTCAATAATCTCTAGATTTTTCTTTCCATTTCCGTAGCCATCCTTGCTTGTCTCCCCTTTCACCACACTGTTTTCTATACCACATATTTATTGCTATATCTCCAGAAATCCTCACAATACCTGACGTAAAGTAGGTATTTAATAAATGTTGCTGATGAAATTGAACTAATATAAATAAAAGCATGGAGAAAAAATGATGAATGAACCATTCCCCACCCTCATCTTCCTCTCCCTTGGCTTCGATGACACTATGTTGCTCAGTTTCTTCTCACCCCATTTTGCCTTCTCCAAAGTCTTCACCTCCTCCCTCTAAATGTACTTCCTCCACAAGTCAGATATTTTCTCTTCTCCCTCTCACGCCTTTGGATAACTCAATCTTATGACTTTAACCATCACATCTACTTAAAGAACCCACAGATTTCATCATGAGTCTGAATTTTCTTCTGAGAGTCAAGGTCAAAACTATGCCTACCTGTGTCCACTTGTGTATTCCACCAACAATTCAGTTGGTCCAAAGCTAAAGAGTATCACTCCCCACAGAAACACTGTAGCTCCACACTCCTTGCCATGTTTCATTTCTCCATCAGCATTACAATCATTTTCCTCAGTATCAACCAAGATCTTCCCTCTCTCTCACAGACTGCTAGGGATATTATAGGTGCTTGTCAATTTGTAGCTTCTCTTTCTCATGTCTTGGCACTTTGTACAGGTTATTTTCTATAACTTTAATTTGCCATTTTCTTGCTTGGATTTTAAAAATCCAGAGCAGCACCGATTAATAAGAGATAGTGTAGCCGGGCGCGGTGGCTCACGCCTGTAATCCCAGCACTTTGGGAGGCCGAGGCGGGCGGATCACAAGGTCAGGAGATCGAGACCATCCTGGCTAACATGGTGAAACCTCGTCTCTACTAAAAATACAAAAAATTAGCCGGGCGAGGTGGTGGGCGCCTGTAGTCCCAACTACACAGGAGACTGAGGCAGGAGAATGGCATGAACCTGGGGGGCGGAGCTTGCAGTGAGCCGAGATCGTGCCACTGCACTCCAGCCAGGGGGATAGAGCGAGACTCCGTCTCAAAAAAAAAAAAAAAAAAAAGAGATAGTGTGAGCCATATATGTAACTATAAACTTTCTTAGTAGCCACATTAAAAATTCAAAAAGAACCAGGTGAAAATAATTTTAATATTATGATTTAACCCAATTTATCTAATATGTCTGAAATATTATTGTTTCGTGTGCTCAAAATAAAAATATGTACTTAATATAAAAGTTAATAATGTATTTTACATTTGTTGGATAACATCAAAACCTAGTATGTTTTATGCTTATACCACATCTCACTTTGGACTAACCATTTTGAGTCCTTAATACTCACATGTGGCCAGTGGCTACCCTAGTGGACAGCACAGCTCTAGAGCTTTAAGACGACCTTATGCTTGTTTGTGTTCATGATACTTTGTACAATGTGTGGCACAAAAATGTGTTTGGTCAAAGAAACTAACCTCGTTTTCATGGAATTGATTTCTCTTTGTTCCAAGGTACTGCAGAACTTATGTTGTACACCATCTTATTTGCTATTTTATGTTATTTTGTACTTCCTTGACATAATATGTGCCTTTTCCCCCCCACACAGTATTTTGAGATTAGAATCATTCATTATGTTTTCTAATCCCTTTGTACTCATATTGCATTGCATGGTACCAAATTCATAGAAGACATCATCTGGGAGTGGATAAAATAATGACCAGATTAAACTTAAGTTGAAAAAAAGTGTATTTCCTGTTTTAATTGTAAATGTAAAAGTTTAGCTATGTTCATATAACAGCATTTAGCCAACTTTTCTCTATAAGAGATGAATGGATTTTATTATGATGTTGTATTTAACTATTTTAATTACTAACCAATACAGCCTTATTGTAGAAAAAGAAGAACATGCCAGTAATTTAATATACATATACATGAAGTGCAAAAAGCAAGCAACAAAATGATATGAACTTATATAAAACTGCTATTGCAAAAATATATACATAGAAAAAAGACAGGAAATCAAAAAATAAAATATTAAACATTGGTTTTCTTGAGCAGTATATACAACTATGGGAAAATTCTTTTGTGGCTTTTTTTTTTCTTTGCTTTTTTTTTTTTTTTTTTTTTTTTTGTAATGGAGTCTCGCTCTGCAGCCCAGGCTGGAGTGCAGGGAGTGCAGTGGCATGATCATGGCTCACTGCAACCTCTGCCTCCCGGGTCCCGGTTTAAGCAATTCTCCTGCCTCAGCCTCCCAGGTAGCTGGGATTACAGGCATGTGCCACCACGCCCAGCTAATTTTTGTATTTTTAGTAGAGATGGAGTTTCACCATGTTGGCCAGGCTGGTCTTGAACTCTTGACCTTGTGATCCACCCACCTTGGCCTCCCAAAGTGATGGGATTACAGGCGTGAGCCACCGTACCAGGCCTCTTTTGCAGTTTTATGTTGTTTTTATTTTATTTTGGAGTATTTTTCTGAAGACATATTTCTTTAGTATTATGAAAAATATAAACATACACCGCCATACACATACATTAACAGTATACGGGCCAAAGTCCTTCTGGAAAACTAAAGATGTTTATTAACATCTGTTACTTCCCTGTACTGTAACAATACTCCTCCAAATCTTGATTCATTCAGTTTATTGAACTAAGAAAAGAGTATGGAATGGGCCAGGCGTGGTGGCTCACACCTGTAATCCCAGCACTTTGGGAGGCCGAGGCGGGCGGACCACACGGTCAGGAGATCAAGACCATCCTGGCTAACACGGTGAAACTCCATCTCTACTAAAAATACAAAAAACTAGCCGGGCGAGGTGGCGGGCGCCTGTAGACCCAGCTACTCGGGAGGCTGAGGCAGGAGAATGGCGTGAACCCGGGAGGCAGAGCTTACAGTGAGCCGAGATCCGGCCACTGCACTCCAGCCCGGGCGACAGAGCAGGACTCCATCTTAAACAAAAAAAAAAAAAAAAAAAAAAAAGGAGTATGGAATGATTTTTTCTTTCTCATGAGAAAGAAAAAAGTAAACTTTATATAGAAAAGTGCAGTATCTACAGCAGCCATAGTAATCTTTTAAAAACATAAATCGCAATACTCTCCTGCTTAAAACTCTCCATGGCTTCCCAGTGCAATTGGAACAATGAAACACTTTTCTTGGCCTGCAAGTACCTACAAGGTCTCTTTTCTTCTTTTCCCCCAGGCGCCATGCTCTTGAGCCTTCTTTCTGTTCTGTGAATACTCTGGAGTCTCATTTCTGAACTATTCTGCTTGCTTAAAACACACTTCTTCAACATCTTTACAAGCCTGTCTTCTTACCATTCATGCCTCATCTCAAATGTCATCTCCCCAGACAGGACCATCTCCTTCTACCTCCTCCTCAGCCCTTTCTGTTCCATTCAGAGCCTTTTCCCCATCTGAAGTTACTTTACTTTTTTGTTAACGTGCATTCTCTGTCTCCCCAACTACAAGGTAAGCTCCACCAAGCAGGGACTTTTTCTTGTATCCTCATTGCCTAGAAATGTTCTAGGTATAGATAGCAAGTACATAATACATGTATTTTGTTTTGGAATTTAATAAAAATTAACTTGAGTAGTGCACAGTACTGCACCTTATTTGCTCCTAAAAACGGCTACATGGGACCGGGTGCGGTGGCACAAACCTGTAGTCCCAGCACTTTGGGAGGCCAAGGCGGGCAGATCACGAGGTCAGAAGATTGAGACCATCCTGGCTAACAGAAACCCCGTCTCTACTAAAAATACAAAAAATTACCCGAGCATGGTGGCGGACGCCTGTAGTCCCAGCTACTCGGGAGGCTGAGGCAGGAGAATGGCGTGAACCCGGGAGGTGGAGCTTGCAGTGCGCCAAGATTGCACCACTGCACTCCAGCCTGGGCGACAGAGCGAGACTCCACCTCAAAAAAAAAAGCTACACGGTCTGCTGTTCAAGAAACAAGGAGCACATTCTCCTTCTCTCTTCTACTCTCTCTGAGTAGAGAGAGTCCTTCCTCCTAGTTTCTTCCCTTTCTCTGTCACCATTCTCAAACTGTTAGAGCCTTTTCAGGCCACCACCAAAATGCCAGTGGTCTGATTTCACCCTCACCCTTCAACATTCAAGTTCCTGGAGAGATTTCCATTCGTTCCAGTAATGGAAAATCAGCCTAACCAGTGAAATGTCATGTTGTCCTTTGACTACAAGGGTGAAACTGTAGTGCTATTATAAGCAGGTGGAATTGTCTCTTATCTAGACAAGTTCTTATCATGCCTTCTTACCACACCTGTGCCCTAATCTGCAATCAGAATGTTCATCTGCAAGGCTGGATAGTGTCTTTTAGAACTTAGGTCAGAATCGGAATTATGAACATGGCTTCATTAGCATCATGACCTAATCAATTTTTCTAATTCATTCTAAAAATGTATTCAACCATAACTGCCTACATCTGCAATTGACTTAAAAATAAAGACAAATTTATCTTTCATAAGAACATGAAAATTTAGGGCTACAACGCAATTTAGATATAATTGCAGATAACAGATAAGACAACTAAAACCCAGGGTGAGGCTAAGGAACCTTCCAAAGGTCACTAAGACAGGCAAAGGCAGAATCAACTTTAGACACCCAGTCCAAAGCTCTTTCCACTACATCTAATAAGATTGGATGTTTATTAGTTACAGGCTTGCCTATTTCTACAATATTAATATTTCTCTGTCACAGTGCCTTCCACATAGAAAGCTAATAATAAAATTGGCAATAAGTAAATCAACAATTAACATGAAGTTTTGAAAAACATTTTTGAATTTAGGGATTTGGCTTCAATTTGGAATGGTGATTATAAGGTCTTGGTGCTTTTCATTTATCTCTGTCTTTTGAAGATGTAAAACTCAAACATAAGTATCACACATAGTGGCTTCAAGAGTATTAATTTACATGGTTATCTGTCTCACATGCTTCATTCCACGGTCACCTCTGCTTGGCGAACACACCCTGGGACATGAATCCATCTTGGTATTCACAATACAATGTACATAATTCCACTAATGATGTGAATAGTGCAGTAATGTTATTTTATTTATATATTGGTACTTTATTTATTTATTTACTTATTTTTTGAGATGGAGTCTTGCTCTATCACCCAGGCTGGAGTGCAGTGGCATGATCACGGCTCACTCCCAGGTTCAAGCGATTCTCCTGCCTCAGCCTCCCAAGTAGCTGGGATTACAGGCATGCACCACCAGGCCCAGCTAATTTTTTGTATCTTTAATGGAGATGGGGTTTCACCATGTTAGCCAGAATGGTCTCCAACTCCTGACCTCATGATCCATCCGCCTTGGCCTCCCAAAGTGCTGGGATTACAGGCGTGAGCCACTGCACCCGGCTGGTACTTATTTTTAAAAGGAAAATAAATTAGGGTACAATTTCTGGATTTTTATTATCAATACATACTCTTTAGGTTGAAGTACTTTTAAAATTTGTGATAAGTACTAGAATAATAAAAACAAACATTTGACATTGTATCTGAAAAGTATAATTTTCAGATATAATATATTTCATGCAATAATGATTGCATGAAGTCCTCTCTTCAAGCAATCATAGTACTTGAAAATTTACATGGTAAATTCACAGCATGAGAGAAAATTTCAATTCAACATTACAAGTCAGATGCAATAGGAAATGGACAATAAACTAAAGAAGACTTTCTGAAATTTCACCCTTTGTAAAGTAATTATAATGGCAACTGTGCTTTTTTTAATACAATAAAATATCAAACTTTATGTGAGATGTTTTGAAATTCATGCTTTATATTTTGAGTGACACAATCAAGTCAAGCTAGGAAAATAATCTCATATTCCTTGGGCATGTTTTACCTTCACTTATAAGCCATGCAATGGAGGGCTCATCTGTTAAGTTCTAATTGTAGTGACTATTTATCCGTGCTCTTATCTCACCAAAGGTATGCACCTTTGTCTAACTTCCCTTGATTTACCTTTGCTCTGAAGGAAGGCAAATAGCCTCCTCATGGGTTTAATTATCTTCATTTGTCCACTTCCAAGTGTTCCCTTTCACCACCTCTTTTTAACATTTATCTGCTATATGCAGAACATTATTGCTCTTCTGTGCCATTGGGGAGGCCAACAGCATACTGTCTCTGCTTCATCGGCAAGCACTTCCACATTCAGCAGTTTTCTTAGCATCTGTCTATAAGATACTTCTACAGGCAGTAGAAAATGATGCTACCAATCTCACATGGACATACACAGCAGTATTGCAGAGGCCTTGACTCTTGTCCATTAGTCATGTTCACTGAATCAGGTAACGATCAGAATGATGGGCAATTTCTCGCACTGTTATGGACTCAGTGAACTGGTGTGCATGGTGCCCTTCTTATGCACAATATGTCTCCCTCCCCACCTTTGTGAGATAAGAGTTTAATAGCAGTTTTGTGGTACTATCCTGGCTGAGAGCCCAGAAGCAGTTGGGAGTCCACTGTCTCTAAGTTGTAATATTTTAGGGTTTCTACTGTGAGGAATGCTAAATTTTATATTCATCGCCAATTTGCCTTTCTTGAAACTTTCCTTTTTCTCTAAAGATGATGCTATGAAACAAAAGTTATATGGAAATAAGTCACAGCAAATGTTGTGGGTGAAAAAATTTAGAATTGCTCATTGAAATCCCATCAAATACAGCGCAAGTTTGCAAGTTCCGTGAGGCCGTGGGGTCTTTCTTTAAGCCATTCCACCCTCGTAGCTTTCAAATATTATGATTTGAAATATGAACTTAAAAATATTATGATTTTTCTTTACCATTTATTTGATTATCCTATGACATTTCTCCAATTGGCACTTTACATTATTTACCTCTCCTCTTCTCTTATGATACTTTTGATAAATGTGTGACTTATTTTCCTGTTAGATCACAGGCACTCCCATTTTAAACACTTCTATATTCCTTGCAGCATCTTAAGCTGTCATTTTTGCAAAGTTATTTTAAAAATTAAATGATGGGTGGGGCACAGTGGCTCATGCCTATAATCCCAGCACTTTGGGAGACTGGGGAGCTCTCTTGAGCCCAAGAATTCAAGACGAGACTGGACAACATGATGAGATCCTATCTCTATTTTCTTTTAAAATAAAGAAACATAAATTATTTTTAAAGATTAAAAGATGAATTTATTTCCATGTGAGCTAATGTAGGTTCTTTAAAAATATGATCTCTGCTTTGGAGATGTTCTGTAAAAACTCAGACAGGGAGTAGGAGTTTTCTTAGATCAGTCCATTTTCATGCATAGAAAGGAGAGTAAGTTCTCTGTCTTCCTCTAATAGTCCCCATAACTCTGGAGAATCACTCAGGTTTCATGCAGGCATGAGCTGGATGCTTTGCTTCCACTTGATGTATGAATAGTGCACTAAATCTGGCAAAGGTCAACATAGCATCTTTGGTGTGTAATTGTTGACTTTATCCCTCTCCTGTCCTATCCCAGACTGGATTCCCTTTTGTATTCCATCCCACATCCATAAGTAAGCAGCTAAACTATACAAAGTTCCAGAACAGAAGAACATGCTATTTAAAAAAATAAATCTACCAGATACTCACCTTTGCATGGGTTGAGTTGAAAGAGAGTGGGTAGAATTTTAATTTGTGATGCCATGCCAGCTGGGATGAATGGAGAATTTCCTCGCAGTATCTAGGTTTCTGCTGCAATAACAGGTAGAAGCAGTGTAACAGGTTCTGGACCCCAACTTCTCATAGCATTTGTAGAGTTCATCATTCTTAAAGGGGGGCAATCGGAGTTCCAGTAGCATGCCAAAAGAAAACATGGCTGGTCTGTGTAACAAGTAAGCATTCTGTGGGACTCTGGGGCATACCAAAGGAAAGAAAACCTAGAGAGGAAGATAATCTGATCTTCTTGTTCATGTAAGAGTGAATGTCATACTTTGGATTGTTCCCAGGGGACAGCTATTATGCGCCAAATTGAAGTTTCGACACTCCAGTTACGTAGGGGAGGTTGTGGACATGTTTCCTATCTCTTTGTCTGCTAAACTGTTTCTCGAAGTAAATAACAAAATAAATCAAATAGTTCTAAGATAAAGATTTTTGGAAATTCTTCCCAATTTAACCTTTTCCTTTGGATTCTACTAAACTTTATCTCTTGGCATTTTGCTGTGTTGTGGAGGAGTTACTGTGATGAATATGTAACTCTTACTCTACAACCTCTTATCCATTGATTTTTATCTACTACTCCTACTATTCTACATGGTGAAAGCTAATTCAAATATGAATTTATTATGTGCCAAGTACTATTCCACACATTGATTTAACTCATTAAACCCAGCTCACTTAAGAAGTCTCAAATCCAGCCCTCTCTGTTCATAAAGAACCACCATTAGAATGCGAAACATTTTCTGTGGGGACAATCCCGGGGCGTAGTTTGAAATAAGTGGTGTTTGTACAAAACTTAACTTGATGTGGAATTAAAATTACTTACTTCCAGATTTCACGTGATGAAATTGTATTTGGATTGTCTTTTGCAAAGACCTTATCATTCTGACACACAGATATGCTTACACTTAAATGCTATGATTTACAGCCTGTTACACAAAGATAGTTGTAACCATATGTGAAGCTGTGTACATTAGTTCTATAAAAATGTTTTCCTCTAAAGTGTACTTGAAAGAAATGAGACTAAGAGGGAACGGTGGTAGGAGGAGATGGCATGAATTTAAACAGAGTCGTCCATGCATGCAAATCTCAGGAAGAATTCCAATAGTTTGTTATATCCAAGTAAATCTCCTTCCTGATTTACAGTCTCTTCTCCCTCATTACAAAAGAAATATTCCCAACTACTTTGTAACTTTTTGAAAAAATTTCCATACTTCCTAATTATGATTCACGCAACTATACCAAATATAGATAGTCCTGTATTTTCAAAGTGAAAATGCCAACCATACCTTCCATTTATCTATTTTTTAAGAAATATTAATCTCAATGTTTCCACTGTATTCAAATAATAGATTTCTATGTGACTAATCCCAAGAGCATGAGAACTAAAAGCATAATAACTTTTAAAACCACCATTAGAATGTGTAAACATACTAATGTTTAGGAACTAGTAGGTTCTAGTTCTTCGTGAGTTTTGTTTTTAAAAGAAATACCTTTTCAGTGGGTGTTCTTGAATTATTATACTTTAAAAATCAAATGAGTTTTATAATCATAAAACACTACAGAGCTTGGAGTAATATTTAAAATATTTTAATGAAAAAAATAAAATTCCTAGGTAATTACATCATTTACTTATTGCTAGCATTTCCATATGTTGAAAACTCAGGCATTATAGCATTTCAGATTTAAGGGAAAAGTAACTATTCAATTCTGCATGCTTATTGTCTTCAAGAGAGCTAGACCCTATTAGAGCAATTACTTAATGGGCAAGAAATAAATCAAGATAGGAGGTATGTTTACTCCTTTAGGTCACTAATTAAGATTCAGCCTTAATGTACTAAGTAAAATTTTCTTTGACTAAAAAGTGCATGTAACATTAGGAAAAATAAAAAGCTAACTTTGCCCCAAGAAATAGCTTATTCACTCATAGAAATATGACCAACAAAAGAAAACAAAAACAAGAAACACAATTATGCTTGTTAGTCATCTTTCCTTTCTCATGTCAAAACAGACTGTTTCAAGAGATTATGCCTTAATCTCCAGGCAAAATAACACATTGAAAATCACACAGATGCAGCAAATTACACTAAATAGGTAGTTTCCCAAAATGAATTATCCAAGTTTTATTACCAAAAAACATTTTTTAGCATATCAAGGTAAAAAGTCAGTCTAATATTTTTCATGAAAGTTATTCTTTCCCCTGTATATGAAAACATTTATCAGAACAAAAGACATCAGAAAAAGTATTTTTCAATCTGTTGCTACTTGTACAATATGAATAATAATGTTAGTTACATGGGAATTCAATGTCAATGTCTTGGCCCAGTCTGCACAGACGCGTCTATCAAGCAGTGCCAAACACTGCTTCTAAAGATAGTATTATTGTGGAGATTGCAGCTTAAATTTAATAGAACTTAATAGAGACTCTCAACTTTGTCTCAGTATGTCTAGATTGAGGAGTGGTGGTACAGATCCTCCAAGAGTCTGTTTACATCAAGGCTGAATTGCCTCTTAAAGAAACATTCATTCTAGGGGAAGAAAGTAGGCCCTCAAGTGTGGTCTAGACCAGTACTCAGCATCAGAAGGAGGAGGAAGACTTCTGAAGACAGCAGTGTCTGTCTCTTAGTTCAGTTTGCCCACTTTGACTTTTGTCTGTGCCTGTGGGTGCAAGAGAGACAGAGACCCGGCTCCTGACATCAGGCCAACAGCAGATCTGGCCAGCCCTGGTAATACTGCACCTGCTGGTCGTTGGGGACTGCATCTGGGATAGCAGCCACAGCATGCATGGAGGGCCATTACGAGACAGGGCCAGCAGTGGAGTGTAGCAGCACAGCAGCCTTTGCCTTCATGAGGCCTCACTGGCTCAGGGGCCATAACCTTGAGGAACCAGAACACAGCAGGGATGTTAGCTACACAGCAGCTCAAAGTGCTGGGTGCACGGGACCCACATCTGTAGGTCTCTAGCTATGACTAGAGGACTTTGAAAGGGCCTCATTAGGACTATGCTACAGCCAGCTGTGCTAGTGAGTTAGACTAGGAAATTCTAGTGATCAGTATCCCTTCATAAGCATACATATTTTTTTTTCTCTCAAGCTATTTTATTTAAAAGGTTGGAGTTTTTAAAAAATATTGTGTAAGAACACTTAACATGAGATCTACTCTCTTAACACATTTTCAAATGTATACTACATAATGTTTTACTTAAATTTACTTTAAATTAGGCATTGCAAAGACTTTGATTGTATGCTAGGTCTAAAATAGCAGCTTTATTTTCAATAGCTTCTTTTATTTCTGTCTCTACTTTAACATGTAGTTTGCTTCTCAGTGATAGACTTAAGGAAGTTACAATTACCTAAATGTATACCTCTGTCTATACCTAGATCCACATCTGTGTCCATATTCATATTTGTGTCCATATCTCTATCTCTAGCTCTATCTGTTCACATTGTAATAAATTGCTGGCAACATGATTGTACAAATTCTCCTGTCTTTGTATACTTGCCACTTAACATTGTAACTTTTTGCCACTTTTCCCATCAAGAAGTAGCATCTATTTTCCCATTCTCTTAATATGACTGGCCTTGTGACTTGCTTTGACTAACAGAATGAGGCAGAAGTGATGTGTGGCTTTAAAAGCTGGGTCTTAAAGGGTCTTGCAGGAAGCAGGACTTCCAAATGACTGAGAGAGACACTTAGCACATACTTGCCTCAAAATGCAATGATAAAACTGGACAAAAATGTTCAAAAACAATCATTTCAAGACTCTGGAAACTGACCAGACACACAGCAATTTGAGGAGCAGTTATTTAAAAAAGAAAAGAAAAAACTACTGAGGTACTGTGAGAACAGAAAGTCTGTGGAGTTTTAGGATACAGTTACCAGCATTCCGCACCCCATCCCAATCAGATATATGGCACATAGTTGTCAGGGTGGAACAAGCTGTGAGAACAGCCAGCCTCAGTGCCAGGGCTGATTGATTTAGAGCAGAATGCAGGAAAATGCATGCTTAAAAGCATTGACAAAAATAATAGCATAAAAATAGCTAAAATAGCTAAAAATAGCATAGCTAAAAATAATCTCTGTGGCAAATGGCAGGGAAGGCCAACATGGCAGTTAGCCTGAAGCCATACGAGTTGGGACAAGTAACAGACCACCAGATCAGAAATTTAACAAGGAGATTGGAGAAATGAATGGGACTGCCATAGAGGATCTTAATAAGCTCCCACATATTCTTTGGGCTCAAGAAGATTGCAGGCATGCACAAGGCCACACAAACGCACAGGAGAGGCTGGAGAGGGCTCCAGCTATCTAACTGTCATTGTCTGAACATGAGGCCTTGTGCATGCAGAAGGCAAAATCTGAGGCAAACTTCTAAACTTCCTGAGGTTTCAAGGTATTTCCCAAGCCATACATAGAGCCAGTGGCTAAAGGTAGAAGCCTTACTGACTCAAGGTATCTAAGCAAGTCCTCTGACCAATGAGTGGCTAACTACTGAGTTGTGTTGATCCAAGGAAAATACCAAGAAGCCTGGTTTAAAAGGAAGAAGAAGAGGAGGAGGAGGAGGAGGAGGAAGGAGAGAGGGAGGAGGAGGAGAAGGAGGGGAGGAAGAGGAAGAGGAGGAAAAGGAAGAAGGAGAAGGAGAAGAGGAGGAGGAGGAAGAGGAGGAAGAGGAACAGGAGGAAGAGGAAGGAAAAAAGAAAAAGAGGAGGAGGAGGAGGAGAAGAAGAAGAAGGGGAGAAGCAAAAACAAAAAACTAAAACTAACCAGACATATCAATGATAACACACCACGGCAGGGCAGACAGACTTCAAAGAATTCATCCAGGCAAATCACCAGACAAACAGCAAATAACACTTCTCAGAGGGAGGGAATCAGAACTGAAAGTTGTTATAATCTAGTCTCTAAAATGTCTAACTTTCAATAAAATTCACAAGCTAGCAAAATTAAAAACAAAACAACAAACAGAAAACACAGGAAAGTATGACCTATGTACATGGGCAAAAAGTCAGTGGAAACCACCTTAAGGGGACCAGATGCTAAAGACTTCAAAGCAACTATTATATGTTTTTAAAACTAAGAAACTTTATAATTAAAGAATTAAAGAAAGCATGATATTGCTGTGGTCTGAACGTTTGTGTTTCCCGAAGATTCATATGTTGAAACGTAATTACCAATATGATAGTATAATGAGAAAGGGCCTATAAAGGGTGATTAGATCATGTGGGCGGAGTCCTCCAGAGACCTGCTTTGTCTCTTCTACCATGTGAGGACATGGTGAGAAATCCAAAGTCAGTGATCCTGAAGAGGTACTCACTAAAACCTGACCTTGCTGGCATCCCGATCTTGGGTGATCTCCCCAGCCTCCAGAAGTCTGATAAATGAATTTCTATTGTTGATCAGCTACCCAGTTTACGGTATTTTGTTACAGTAACCCAAAAAGATTAATGCAGATGTCAAGAACACATCAAATAGAATATATTAATTAAGAAATAGAAATTACCTTTAAAAAGAACCAAATGGAAAATCTGAAGTTGAAAAATACAGAAACTATAATGGAAAACTTACTAGAGGGGCTCAAAAGAAAATTTGAACTAGAGGCTGGGCTCAGTGGCTCACACACTTTGGGAGACCGAGGAGAATGGATCATGAGGTTGGAGTTTGAGACCAGTCTGGGCAACATGGTGAAACCCCATCTCTACTAAAAATACAAAAATTAGCCAGGTGTGGTGGCATGCACCTGTAATCCCAGCTACTCAGGAGGCTGAGGCAGGAGAATCGCTTGAACCAGGGAGTCAGAGGTTGCAGTGAGCCAAGATTGCGCCACTGCACTCCAGACTGGGTGACAGACCAAGACTCCAACTCAAAAAAGAAAAGAAAATCTGAACTAGCAGAAAAAAAGAATTGGCAGACTTGAAGATGGGTCTCTGGAAATGATCCAATATGAACAAAAAGGAAAAAAATGAACGCCTGTGGGACACATTAAACATACCTACTTTTAAAGTTCTTTTGATATTGGACAATGCTCCCGGCCACCCAGAATCCCATGAGTTCAACACTGAAGGCACTGAAGTGACCCAAAAACAGTGTCTCTAATTCATTCTGTAGATCAGGGGTCATAAAGGCTCATTACACACCACACTCTATGGAAAGGATTGTTAAGGCTATGGAAGAGAACTCCAAAGAAAGAACATTATGAAAGTCTGAAAGGATTACACCATGGAAGATGTCATCATTGTGATAGAAAAATCCAGGAAAGCCATCAGGCCTGAAGGAATAAATTACTGCTGGAGAAAACTATGGCCAAATGTTTTGCATGACTTCACAGGATTTATGACAGAGTCAGTCAAGGAAATCATGAAAGAGATTGTGGCTATGGCAAAGAAAAGAAAGAGAAAGAAAGAAGAAAGAAAGAAAGAAAGAAAGAAAGAAAGAAAGAGAAAAGAAAGAAAGAAAAAGAAAGAAAGAAAAAGAAAGAAAGAAAGAAAGAAAGAAAGAAAGAAAGAAAGAAAGAAAGAAAGAAAGAAAGAAAGAAAGGAAGAAAGAAAGAAAGGAAAGAAAGAAAGAAAGAAAGAAAGAAAGAAAGAAAGAAAGAAAGAAAGAAAGAAAGAAAGAAAGAAAGAAAGAAAGGAAGGAAGGAAGGAAGGAAGGAAGGAAGGAAGGAAGGAAGGAAGGAAGGAGAGAGAGAGAGAGAAAGAAAGAAAGAAAGAAAGAAAGAAAGAAAGAAAGAAAGAAAGAAAGAAAGAAAGAAAGAAAGAAAACAAAAGAATGAGAAAGAGAGAGGGGGGAGGGAGGGCAAGGAAAGAAAAGAACAAAGAAAAAGAAAAGTGAGGAGTGAAGGGTTTCAAGACATGGATCTCAAGGAAATTCAAGAGTTAATAGACACCACACAGAGGAGTTAACAGAAGGCAGCTT
The DNA here is from genome assembly GCF_024542745.1 of Macaca thibetana thibetana. Classification (NCBI taxonomy): domain Eukaryota; kingdom Metazoa; phylum Chordata; class Mammalia; order Primates; family Cercopithecidae; genus Macaca; species Macaca thibetana. The sequence continues at coordinate 78,577,247 of NC_065582.1, forward strand.
GGTGGAAAGAAGTGCTTCCAAACCAGGCTTACACAATGAGGAAGAAGATGTAGTAGAAGCAGTGCCAGAAAACAAACTGACATGAGACCATCTGGCAGAAGGGTTCTGATTAATCAAGATTGCTTTTAACTTCTTTTACAACATGTGTCCTTTCATGATACAGGCACTGAAACCAAAGCAAAGGTGGAAGAAGGATTGGTACCATGCAGAAACATTTTTAGAGAAATGAAAAAGGAAACAGAAATTATGATGTATTTCCATAAAGTTACACAAAGTGTGCCTCCCTCCCTTGCCTCCCCTGCCTCCCCTTCTCCCGCCTTCACCTATTCTACCTCAGCCACTCCTGAGACAGCAAGATCAACCCTTCCCCTTCTCTTTCTCCTCCTCTTCAGCCTACTCAATGTGAAGATGATGAAGATGAAGACCTTTATGATAATCTACTTTTATTTGATGAATAACAAATACATCTCTCTTCCTTATAATTTCATTTTTTCTCTAGCTTTATTATAAGAACGCAGCATTTAATACACATGAAATATAAAATATGTATTAATTGACAGTTTATATTATAGGTAAGGCTTCTGGTCAACAGTAGTTTTTGAGGAGTCAACATACGCAGATTTTTTTATTGTGTGTGGGGTTGGCACTCCTAACCCCTGTAATTGTTCAAAGGTCAACTGTACTAGAAGAAATAACAGCCCAAAAATTCCCAGACATGATGGAAAACATTAATCTATACACCCAAGAAGGTCAAAGAATTCCAAGTGGGATAGACAGAAAGAGATCCACACTTAGAGATGTCAGAATCAAATCTTTGAAAGCCAAAGACAAGGAGAACATCTTAAAAGTAGCAAGAAAAAAAAATTCAGTATGTATAAGGGAACCACATTAATATTATCAATGGACTTGTCATTAGAAACAGTGGTGGCCAGGCCAGGCGTGGTTGCTCACGCCTGTATTCCCAGCACTTTGGGAGGCCGAGGTGGGCAGATCAACTGAGGTCAGGAGTTCGAGACCAGTCTGGCCAACTTGGTATAACCCCACCTCCACTAAAAATACAAAAATTAGCCAGGTGTGGTGGCTACTGTCAGCTATTCAGGAGGCTGGGGCAGGAGAATTGCTGGAACCCGGAAGGCGGAGGCTGCAGTGAGCCGAGATAGCGCCAGTGCACTCCAGCTTGGGTGACAGCGAGACTCTGTCTCAAAAATTAATTAATTAAAAAAAAGAAATAGTGGTGACCAAAGGCAGTGGGATAATGTATTCACAATTCTAAAAGAAAATGAAGAATTTTACCCAACAGTGCCATGCCATCCCATGCCATCCATATGGGAGCCTGAGGCAAAAGGAAAAATCAGTAATACTGATCCTGTCTCTATTTTAAATTTCGATATTTTGTTCATCATAGGTTTTATTGCATCCATTTTGATTTTTAAATATGGCATTAAAATATTTTTATTTATTTTGATTACTGAGACTTTTGGTTTCCCTTAAATTTTGTGCTCAAGGTGAGGGCCTCACTTGCTTTACCCTAATCCCAGCAGGAACCAGCAAGACTATGTTTTAAAAATGATGCTGAAATAAAGACATTCCAGATGAACACCATTTCCAGATGAACAAACACTGAGCAAATGTGTTGCTAACATACCTGGCTTTCAAGAAATACTAAATAAGTCTTTTAAGCTGGAAGGAAATGACACTGGATAGTAACTCAAACTTATATAAATAAAGAACAAACACTGGTAATTACATAATTAAATATGATGTCTTCTCTTAACTGATTTAAAAGATTATTGCATAAAACAATAATTATCAAAATATATTGCTAGCGTAATGACACATAAAGATTAATATGTACTGCAGGAACAAATAGAAAAGTAATAATTTTTTACAAAGTTCTAATATGTACCACTAATACCACAAAGTGGAGGTGGGGGGAGAATAGAGATATACTGGAACAAGGAAATAAAATGAGACAGTAACGGCTGGGCACGGTGGCTCACGCCTGTAATCCCAGCACTTTGGAAGGCCAAGGCAGGTGGACCACTTGAGGTCAGCAGTTCAAGACTAGCCTGGCCTAGATGCTGAAACCCAGTCTCTACTAAAACTACAAAAATTAGCTGGGCGTAGTGGCAGGCACCTGTAATCCCAGCTACTCGGGAGGCTGAGGCAGAATAATCGCTTGAACACAGGCGGCAGAGGTTGCAGTGAGCCAAGATCCTGCCACTGCACGCCAGCCTGAGCAACAAGAGCCAAACTCTGTTTGTCTCCAAAAAAAAAAAAAAAAAAAAAAAAGTAAAATCTACAGGCAGATATGAAATCAAAAATGATAGATAGGTGGATTAATATAAAAGACTATATGCCTCCTTCTTTTAGCTTTTTACTTTATTTATTTAAATGAATTAATGTATTTATTTATCTATTTTGAGACGAAGTCTTGCTCTGTCGTGCAGGCTGGAGTGCAGTGGCGCGATCTCGGCTTACTGCAGCCTCCACCTTCCGGGTTCAAGCGATTCTCCTGCCTCAGCCTCCGGAGTAGCTGGGATTACAGGCGCCCGCCACCGCCCCAGCTAATTTTTCTATTTTTAGTAGAGACGGGGTTCTGCTGGTCTCAGACTCCTGACCTCAAGTGATCCATCTGCCGCAGCCTCCCAAAGTGCTGGGATTACAGGCATGAACCACCTCGCCCAGCCTATCTTAGCTTTTTTAAAAGACATAAAGTTGTACAAAAAAATAATTATGAAGAAATAATTATAGAGACAATAATAGCACAGAAGAGCAGGGAGAGAAGGCAGCTAATATTGAAACAAAGTTTATCCATTTTACTTTCACTCTCTTAGACCACTGCCCTGTGGCCATGGTGCAGGGATGATAAGAGGCTACATAGAGGGCCTTTCCAGAGACTTCTGTTGGAGAAAACACCATCAGTTTGGATTAAACAAAGAAAGGGAGAGACAGCACAAAATGAAAAAAGGCCCTTAATTCATCAATTTCTTTAAGGCAGGAAGCAGAAATTCAGTTGAAAAAGCTACTCAGCTACAAACGTGGGGTTTGGTTTGTTTATCAAAAAGAAAATATGTTATAGCATAGCTGACGGTCAAGAGGTCAGGGCTAAGGAGAACTAATAAGAAAAATCGATTTGGGAACCACTAGTAAGTTAATTTAGCTGACTGCAGGAAATGAGGCCAATAAACAAAAATCAATAGTGCTTCTACATACTAGCAACACAAATTGAAAAATGAAATTAAAAATATCATTTTCTAGCATCTAAATACATGCATACTTAGAGATAAATTTATCAAATTATGTGCAAGACCTATACACTGAAACTACAAAACTTTGCTGACTGATATTGTAAATATCTCTCAGCAAATACTTAGATATATAAAAAAATACATAGAGATATATATCATGCTCAATACTCAATATGTTTAACGTATTAGTTCCCCCATATTCACCTTGGAATCAGTTCAATCCCAACCAAAATCCTAACAGACTTTTTTGGTGGAAATCTGTATAAGCCAGTTCAAAATTTAATATAACTGGGCACAATGGCTCGTGCCTATAAACCCAGCACTTTGGGAGGCAGAGGTGGGTGGATCACCTGAGGTCAGGAGTTCCAGACCAGCCTGGCCAACATGGCGAAACCCCATTTCTACCAAAAATACAAAAAATTAGCCAGGTGTGCTGGCGTGGGCCTGTAGTCCCAGCTACTCGGAAGGCTGAGGCACAAGAATTGCTTGATCCCCGGAAGCAGAGGTTGCAGTGAGCCAAGATAGTGCCGCTGTACTCCAGCCTGGGTGACACAGTGAGACGCCATCTCAAATAAATAAAACCAAATTTAATACAAAAGCTCAAAGACGTAACAAGAGCCATAATAATTTTGAAAGAGAATATAATTTTCAACATTTTTAACTATCTGATTTCAAGATTTATTATAAAGCTACAGTAACCAAAAAGGTGAGGTATTGGTATAAAAATATAACAGTTAAACAGAATAAAGTGAAGACTGGTAAATCCACATACATATGAACAATTGATTTTTGACAGAGACCAAGGTACTTTACTAGAAAAGGATCTTTTTTTTCTTTTCTTCTTTTTAAAACAAGTAATGCTGAAACAACTGGATAGAAGATATCAGTTGTAAGGAAGAAAATGGGTCTTGACTCATAATATACTTCACTATACCAAAAAAAATTAAAAACAAGATTAACTTGATCAGAGACTAAACAAAAACTTAAAACCACATTACTTCCAGCAGGAAATATTTAAGGCAGGCGAAGATTTCTTAGGACATATAAAAGGTTATAAAATATAAAAGGAGATGTTATAAACTTTATTAAGAACCTGCTTTACAAACAATATCACAAAGAATATGATGAAGCAAGCTACGCACTAGGATAAACAAAATTTGGCTTTGTTTAGTAAATTTGAGGATTGGTATATCCTAGTGTGTCTGGAATTGGCTCCTTCTGGTGGATTCTTGGTCTCGCTGACTTCAAGAATGAAGCCGCGGACCCTCACAGTGAGTGTCACAGTTCTTAAAGATGGTGTGTCTGGAGTTTGTTCCTTCAGATGTTCAGATGTGTCTGGAGTTTCTTCCTTCTGGTAGGTTTGTGGTCTCTCTGGCTTCAGGAGTGAGGCTACAGACCTTTGCAGTGAGTGTTCCAGCTCATAAAGTTAGTGCAGACCCAAAGAGTGAGCAGCAGCAAGATTTATTGCTAAAACCAAAAGAACAAGCTTCCACAGCATGGAAAGGGACCCAACTGGGTTGCCACTGCTGGCTGGGGGTGGCCAGTTTTTATTCCCTTATTTGGCCTTGCCCACGTCCTGCTGATTGGTCCATTTTACAGAGCACTGATTGGTCCATTTTAAAGAGTGCTCATTGGTGCATTTGCAAACCTTTAGCTAGACACAGAGCACTGATTGGTGTGTTTTTACAGAGTGGTGATTGGTGCGTTTACAAACCTTTAGCTGGACACAGAGTGCTGATTGGTGCATTTTTACAGAGTGCTGATTGGTGTGTTTACAAACATTTAGTGAGACACAGAGCACTGATTGGTGTGTTTACAATCCTTTAGCTAGACAGAAAAGTTCTCCAAGTCCCCACCTGACCCAGAAGCCCAGCCAGCTTCACCTCTCACTAGGATCTATCAATTATATTCTTAAAGATTATGCCCCAGAGAAACTCTCATATGCTCCAGGCATATAAATATGTGTGGCTGGGGCTAGCGGATGAGTTAAAGAGTCATTTTGCAAAATGTATAACACAAGGAAAGTACAAATGCAGCCAAATTTATTACATTTTCTATATTTACAGCTACATAAGTACAGTGAGCACTGATTTCAGAGTGAGGACTGAGGCATTGTAAAACTTTATTTCGGAGGGGCGGAGCAAGATGGCCAAATAGGAACAGCTCCAGTCTCCAGCTCCCAGCACGAGCGACACAGAAGACGGGTGATTTCTGCATTTTCAACTGAGGTACCGGGTTCATCTCACTAGGGAGTGCCGGACAATCAGTGCTGGTCAGCTGCTGCAGCCCGACCAGTGAGAGCTGAAGCAGGGCGAGGCATCGCCTCACCTGGGAAGTGCAAGGGGGAAGGGAATCCCTTTTCCTAGCCAGGGGAACTGAGACACACAACACATGGAAAATCGGGTAACTCCTACCCCAATACTGCACTTTACCAAGGGTCTTAGCAAATGGCACACCAGGAGATTATATCCCACACCTGGCTGGGAGGGTCCCATGCCCGCGGAGCCTCCCTCATTGCTAGCACAGCAGTCTGCGATCTAACGGCAAGGGAGCAGCGAGGCTGGGGGGGGGCACCCGCCATTGCTGAGGCTTAAGTAGGTGAACAAAGCCACTGGGAGACTCGAACTGGGCGGAGCCCACAGCAGCTCAAGGAGGCCTGCCTGTCTCTGTAGACTCCACCTCTGGGGACAGGGCACAGCTAAACAAAAAAAAGCAGCAGAAATCTCTGCAGACGCAAACGACCCTATCTGACAGCTTTGAAGACAGAAGTGGATCTCTCAACACAGAGGTTGAGATCTGAGAATGGACAGACTGCCTGCTCAAGTGGGTCCCTGACCCCTGAGTAGCCTAACTGGGAGACATCCCCCACTAGGGGCAGACTGACACCCCACACCTCACACAGCAGGGTACACCCCTGAGACGAAGCTTCCTAAGCAAGAATCAGACAGGTACACTCACTGTTCAGCAATATTCTATCTTCTGCAGCCTCTGCTGCTGATACCCAGGCAAACAGGGTCTGGAGTGGACCTCAGGCAATCTCCAGCAGACCTGCAGCTGAGGGTCCTGACTGTTAGAGGGAAAACTAACAAACAGAAGGGACACCCACACCAAAACCCCATCAGTACGTCACCATCATCAAAAACCAAAGGCAGATAAAACCACAAAGATGGGGAAAAAGCAGGGCAGAAAAGCTGGAAATTCAAAAAATAAGAGTGCATCTCCCCCTCCAAAGGAACGCAGCTCATCGCCAGCAATGGATCAAAGCTGGACAGAGAATGACTTTGACAAGTTGAGAGAAGAAGGCTTCAGTCCATCAAAATTCTCAGAGCTAAAGGAGGAATTACGTACCCAGCACAAAGAAACTAAAAATCTTGAAAAAAGAATGGAAGAATGGATAACTAGAATAATCAATGCAGAGAAGGCCATAAACGAACTGACAGAGATAAAAACCATGACACAAGAAATATGTGACAAATGCACAAGGTTCAGTAACCAACTCGATTAACTGGAAGAAAGAGTATCAGCAATTGAGGATCAAATGAATGAAATGAAGTGAGAAGAGAAGTCTAAAGAAAAAAGAGGAAAAAGAAATGAACAAAGCCTTCAAGAAGTATGGGATTATGTGAAAAGACCAAATCTACGTCTGATTGGGGTGCCTGAAAGTGAGGGAGAAAATGGAACCAAGTTGGAAAACACTCTTCAGGATATCATCCAGGAGAATTTCCCCAACCTAGTAAGGCAGGCCAACATTCAAATTCAGGAAATACAGAGAACGCCACAAAGATACTCCTCGAGAAGAGCAACTCCAAGACACATAATTGTCAGATTCACCAAAGTTGAAATGAAGGAAAAACTGTTAAGGGCAGCCAGAGAGAAAGGTCAGGTTACCCACAAAGGAAAGCCCATCAGACTAACAGCAGATCTCTCAGCAGAAACTCTACAAGCCAGAAGAGAGTGAGGGCCAATATTCAACGTTCTTAAAGAAAAGAATTTTCAACCCAGAATTTCATATCCAGCCAAACTAAGTTTCATAAGTGAAGGAGAAATAAAATCCTTTAGAGATAAGCAAATGCTTAGAGATTTTGTCACCACCAGGCCTGCCCTACAGAGACCCTGAAGGAAGCACTAAACATGGAAAGGAACAACCGGTACCAGCCATTGCAAAAACATGCCAAAATGTAAAGACCATCGATGCTAGGAAGAAACCGCATCAACTAACAAGCAAAATAACCAGCTAATATCATAATGACAGGATCAAGTTCACACATAACAACATTAACTTTAAATGTAAATGGACTAAATGGTCCAATTAAAAGACACAGACTGGCAAACTGGATAAAGAGTCAAGACCCATCAATTTACTGTATTCAGGAGACCCATCTCACATGCAGAGACACACATAGGCTCAAAATAAAGGGATGGAGGAAGATCTACCAAGCAAATGGAGAACAAAAAAAAGCAAGGGGTTGCAATACTAGTCTCTGATAAAACAGACTTTAAACCATCAAAGATCAAAAGAGACAAAGAAGGCCATTACATAATGGTAAAGGGATCAATTCAACAGGAAGAGCTAACTATCCTATATATATATGCACCCAATACAGGAGCACCCAGATTCATAAAGCAAGTCCTTAGAGACTTACAAAGAGACTTAGACTCCCATACAATAATAATGGGAGACTTCAACACCCCACTGTCAACATTAGACAGATCAACGAGACAGAAAGTTAACAAGGATATCCAGGAATTGAACTCATCTCTGCACCAAGCAGACCTAATAGACATCTACAGAACTCTCCACCCCAAATCAACAGAATACACATTCTTCTCAGCACCACATCACACTTATTCCAAAATGGACCACATCATTGGAAGTAAAGCACTCCTCAGCAAATGTACAAGAACAGAAATTATAACAAACTGTCTCTCAGACCACAGTGCAATCAAACTAGAACTCAGGACTAAGAAACTCAATCAAAACCACTCAACTACATGGAAATGGAACAACCTGCTCCTGAGTGACTACTGGGTCCATAACAAAATGAAGGCAGAAATAAAGATGTTCTTTGAAACTAATGAGAACAAAGATACAACATACCAGAATCTCTGGGACACATTTAAAGCAGTGGTTAGAGGGAAATTTATAGCACTAAATGCCCACAAGAGAAAGCTGGAAAGATCAAAAATTGACACTCTAACATCACAATTAAAAGAACTAGAGAAGCAAGAGCAAACACATTCAAAAGCTAGCAGAAGGCAAGAAATAACTAAGATCAGAGTAGAACTGAAGGAGATAGAGACACAAAAAACCCTCCAAAAAATCAATGAATCCAGGAGTTGGTTTTTGGAAAAGATCAACAAAATTGATAGACCGCTAGCAAGACTAATAAAGAAGAAAAGAGAGAAGAATCAAATAGATGCAATAAAAAATGATAACGGGGATATCACCACCGACCCCACAGAAATACAAACTACCATCAGAGAACACTATAAACACCTCTACACAAATAAACTAGAAAATCTAGAAGAAATGGACAATTTCCTGGACACTTACGCTCTTCCAAGACTAAACCAAGAAGAAGTTGAATCCCTGAATAGACCAATAGCAGGCTCTGAAATTGAGGCAATAATTAATAGCCTACCAACCAAAAAAAGTCCAGGACCAGATGGATTCACAGCTGAATTCTACCAGAGGTACAAGGAGGAGCTGCTACCATTCCTTCTGAAACTATTCCAATCAATAGAAAAAGAGAGAATCCTCCCTAACTCATTTTATGAGGCCAACATCATCCTGATACCAAAGCCTGGCAGAGACAAAACAAAAAAAGAGAATTTTAGACCAATATCCCTGATGAACATTGATGCAAAAAGCCTCAATAAAATACTGGCAAACCGAATCCAGCAGCACATCAAAAAGCTTATCCACCATGATCAAATGGGCTTCATCCCTGGGATGCAAGGCTGGTTCAACATATGCAAATCAATAAATGTAATACAGCGTATAAACAGAACCAAAGACAAAAACCACATGATTATCTCAATAGATGCAGAAAAGGCCTTTGACAAAATTCAACAGCCCTTCATGCTAAAAACGCTCAATAAATTTGGTATTGATGGAACGTATCTCCAAATAATAAGAGCTATTTATGACAAACCCACAGCCAACATCATACTGAATGGGCAAAAACTGGAAGCATTCCCTTTGAAAATTGGCACAAGACAGGGATGCCCTCTCTCGCCACTCCTATTCAACATAGTGTTGGAAGTTCTGGCTAGGGCAATCAGGCAAGAGAAAGAAATCAAGGCTATTCAGTTAGGAAAAGAAGAAGTCAAATTGTCCCTGTTTGCAGATGACATGATTGTATATTTAGAAAACCCCATTGTCTCAGCCCAAAATCTCCTTAAGCTGATAAGCAACTTCAGCAAAGTCTCAGGACACAACATTAATGTGCAAAAATCACAAGCATTCTTATACACCAGGAACAGACAAACAGAGAGCCAAATCATGAATGAACTTCCATTCACAATTGCTTCAAAGAGAATAAAATACCTAGGAATCCAACTTACAAGGGATGTAAAGGACCTCTTCAAAGAGAACTACAAACTACTGCTCAGTGAAATAAAAGAGGACACAAACAAATGGAAGAACATACCATGCTCATGGATAGGAAGAATCAATATCGTGAAAATGGTCATACTGCCCAAAGTAATTTATAGATTCAATGCCATCCCCATTAAGCTACCAATGGCTTTCTTCACAGAATTGGAAAAAACTGCTTTAAAGTTCATGTGGAACCAAAAAAGAGCCCACATTGCCAAGACAATCCTAAGTCAAAAGAACAAAGCTGGAGGCATCACACTACCTGACTTCAAACTATACTACAAGGCTACAGTAACCAAAACAGTATGGTACTCGTACCAGAACAGAGATATAGACCAATGGAACAGAACAGAGCCCTCAGAAATAATACCACACATCTACAGCCATCTGATCTTTGACAAACCTGACAAAAACAAGAAATGGGGAAAGGATTCCCTATTTAATAAATGGTGCTGGGAAAATTGGCTAGCCATAAGTAGAAAGCTGAAACTGGATCCTTTCCTTACTCCTTATATGAAAATTAATTCAAGATGGATTAGAAATTTAAATGTTAGACCCAACGATAAAAACCCTAGAAGAAAACCTAGGTAATACCATTCAGGACATAGGCATGGGCAAGGACTTCATGTCTAAAACACCAAAAACAACGGCAACTAAAGCCAAAATTGACAAATGGGATCTAATTAAACTAAAGAGCTTCTGCACAGCAAAAGAAACTACCATCAGAGTGAACAGGCAACCTACAGAATGGGAGAAAATTTTTGCAATCTACTCATCTGACAAAGGGCTAATATCCAGAACCTACAAAGAACTCAAACAAATTTAGAAAAAAAAAACAAACAACCCCATTAAAAAGTGGGCAAAGGATATGAACAAACATTTCTCAAAAGAAGACATGCATACAGCCAACAGACACATGAAAAAATGCTCGTCATCACTGGCCATCAGAGAAATGCAAATCAAAACCACAATGAAATACCATCTCACACCAGTTAGAATGGCAATCATTAAAAAGTCAGGAAACAACAGGTGCTGGAGAGGATGTGGAGAAACAGGAACACTTCTACACTGTTGGTGGGATTGTAAACTAGTTCAACCATTATGGAAAATAGTATGGCGATTCCTCAAGGATCTAGAACTAGAAGTACCATATGACCCAGCCATCCCATTACTGGGTATATACCCAAAGGATTATAAATCATGCTGCTATAAAGACAGATGCACATGTGTGTTCGTTGCGGCACTATTCACCATAGCAAAGACTTGCAATCAACCCAAATGTCCATCAGTGACAGACTGGATTAAGAAAATGTGGCACATATACACCATGGAATACTATGCAGCCATAAAAAAGGATGAGTTTGTGTCCTTTGTAGGGACATGGATGCAGCTGGAAACCATCATTCTTAGCAAACTATCACAAGAACAGAAAACCAAACACCGCATGTTCTCACTTACAGGTGGGAACTGAACAATGAGATCACTTGGACTCGCGAAGGGGAACATCACACACCGGGGCCTATTATGGGGAGGGGGGAGGGGAGAGGGATTGCATTGGGAGTTATACCTGATGTAAATGATGAGTTGATGGGTGCTGACGAGTTGATGGGTGCAGCACACCAACATGGCACAAGTATACATATGTAACAAACCTGCATGTTATGCACATGTACCCTAGAACTTAAAGTATAATAATAAAAGAATAAAATAAAATAAAAACTTTATTTCATACAAGATTCCATTAAATTAAATAAAGAGTATTTACTACTCCTTTATTTTATAAAAATGTGTCAAAACAAAGACAAACAGTTCATTAAAATTAAGGATCTGGAATAATGTATTTCCTGAAAAGGTGATAATTTATAGTTTAAATATACCATTTTGACAAAATTTCCAATTTTTAAGAATTAGTTGGTATTCCTTCATATTAGAATAATACTAAAGATCACATGATGATTTGGATAGTCCCATGAGATTTTTCTTTTCATGTGATTTAGCCTTTGTACCCAACGTAGGCTTTCCATTGGCAACAGTGTGGAAAAAAATAAGACTCCATTCAGTTATTTCTAATCTGGAAAAAAAAAATGACAACAGGTAGGTACAGGTAGCTTTAGAAGATTCTGTCTCTTTGAACTTAGGACTAAATTGGTTGTTTTAAAAAAATATTTTCTTTGAAGAAGTGGAAACCTTTTTCAGGCACACAGATAAACTATGTGCATTCCAAATAACAAAAACATGAACGTAGAGCTGTTCAGGTTGAAGGGGAAGACGGGTGGCCCACAGTTGAGCTTTAGCCACTGAAAATGGCCCTAGAGCAACTTCAGAAAATTCTTGGGCTGCATGGAATGCATTTTGAAAACCCATGCTCTAATTAGATCTAAAGACCACCTCCGCCTGCAGCACTGACAGTATCCATGTGATTTAAGATAGCACCTGCGGGCCAGGCGCAGTGGCTCACGCCTACTATCCCAGAATTTTGGGAGGCCGAGGCGGGCGGATCACGAGATCAGGAGCTCGAGACCACCCTGGCTAACACAGTGAAACCCCGTCTCTACTAAAAATACAAAAAAAACTTGGCCAGTCGTGGCGGCAGGCGACTGTAGTCCCAGCTAATTGGGAGGCTGAGGCAGGAGACTGGCGTGAACCTGGGATGCGGAGCTTGCAGTGAGCGGAGATCAGGCCACTGCCCTCCAACCTGGGCAACAGAGCAAGACTCCATCTCAAAAAAAAAAAAATAAATAGCACCTGTGTTACTTTCTTTTTTAAATCACACTGCCCCATCCCCACCCCACTAAGGAAAAAACAAAACCTAAAAACTTTGGTAATAAGATCTTTCTATTTCTCCCTAGTCCTTCATTTGGGTCACTGATCTTCACCTGCACTTTCTCATGCTTGTGCCCTCTAATTTCCAGGCTCTTGAAGTATGCCCTAGGCAAGATCTTACTGGCGTGTGTATGAGTACATGTTGAGTGTGGTTTTTCTCAACTGAGACTGAAAGTCTCCTTCTTTGACTTCTCTCTTTCTAATTTCCAGTTCATAATGTTCATGCCTCACCTAGACTTTAAAAAGAAAAGAGGTAAAATTAGCTCACGCCATAAAGACGCCCTAGTTTCCAGATGTGCATGTTTCCCCCCTCCCCGCGACCCACAACCAGCTGACCTGGAAGACACTTTTCTCCACTCTCCATGGAGCACAGAGGGAACTAAGGACCTGCGGCAATGATTCTGCCCCTGATGACTCCTGCCTTGGGCTCCGGGCCAATATGGATTTTTATGACTGCCCTTGTGGTGTACCTTGTACCATCTCTGCTGCTAGAACTTGCTTTCAGAAAAGAAACTGGTTAAAGAGTAAGTACACCTAATTCAATAACCACGAGAACACTTTGTTTGATTGTTTGTTTTTTTGTTTGTTTGTTGTCACTCACAGTGCCAGTGGGAATATTTTCCCATATCAGTCTTTCTGAGGGCAAAAATGACCTGGGTTTTCCTATTGCATAAACTTTGCCTAGTTTAAGTTCAGAAATACTGGAAGCCACTTTCCACAGACCATAGCGATGCATGTTAATAATGCAACTCTTTTTGCTTACTGAAAGGGAAACTCCCTTAAGTTTTGCAATGGGATGTGGTCTTTATTGTTGTCAACTCTGTTGAAGCAGTGTGGTTCACTAGGAACAAGTTGAAGAGAAGCTAACTGAGAAGCCAATAAAACCAATTTTAAGAACATTGCAACATATGATGCATTGAGCACCTTGCAAATACTGTTCTTTCTTTGCCACATATCCCTATTCTTGTGCAGATATCTATACCTATAGATACAGATTTTTTTTTTTTTTTTTGAGATGGAGTTTCACTCTTGTTGCCCAGGCTGGACTGTGGTGGCATGATCTCGGATCACTACAACATCCACCTCCTGGGTACAAGTGATTCTCCTGCCTCAGCCTCCCAAGTAGCTGGGATTACAGGCACCTGCCACCACGCCCGGCTAATTTTTTGTATTTTTAGTAGAGAAGGGGCTTCACCATGTTGGCCAGGCTGGTCTCGAACTCCTGACCTCAGGTGATCCACCCACCTCAGCCTCCCAGAGTGCTGAGATTACAGGTGTGAGCCACCATGCCCAGCCTAGACACATATTTTTAATTAACAGGCAATTTTTGGTGCAGTTTTAGGTTTACAGAAAAATGAGTGGAAAGTACATAGAGTTACCATACACATCCCCATTTTCCGCTATTATTAACATCTTGCATTAGTGTGGTGCATCTGTTACAACTGATGAGCCAATATTAATATATTATTACTAACTAAAGTCAACAGTTTACATTAGGGTTCACCCTTTGCATTGTACCTTCTCTGGATTTTGACAAATGTATAATGACATGCATCCACTATGGCAGTATTATACAGAATGGTTTCACTGCCATGTGAATCCCTTGTGTTCCACCTGTTCATCCCGTCCTCTCTCCCCCGAACCCCTGGCGACCACTGATCTTTTTGCTGTTTTCATAGTAAAAAGATGCCCAGGCCAGGCATGGAGGCTCATACCTGTAATTCCAACACTTTCAGAGGCTGAGGCGAGCAGATCATTTGAGCCCAGGAGTTTAAGACTAGCCTGGGCAACATGGTGAAACCCTATCTCTACTAATAATACAATTAGCTGGGCGTGGGGATGGCGCGTGTGGCTCTAGCTACTCGGAAGGCTGAGTTGGGAGGATTGCTTGAGCCAGGGAGGTCAAGGCTCAGTGAACCATGATCGTGCCACTGCATTCCAGTTTGGGCAACAGAGCAAGACCTTGTCTAAAAAAAAAAAAAAAAAAAAAAAAATCCAGAATTCTCTTTCTTATCCGGAATGTTCCAGTTGTGAGTTGTTCTCTACTACATTGTTTATTCTGTGCACATTTTCATAACTGAGTTATACTTCTGAGTTAAAACCTCCATGCTTTTCATAAAGATGTTGACCGTGAGAATTAAGTGAGAATGTTTTATGCTTAGAGCAACATCTACTTTACAGGCTGAAAGTGGGGATGAAATGTGGTAACACGCTTAAAATACTCAGAACACTTCCTGGAACATAGTCCGTGCTCAATAATTAGCCTTGGCACAACTGCTGATTTCCCTTCCTCTGTAAAGTCTAATTGTAAGAAAGAAGGTGCTCTTGGACTTAGAAAGGGGAATATAAAGAGGCAATGCATCAACCATGAAGACGTCTGCTTGTGGAGTCAGGTCATCTGGGTTCAGAACCCTAATTTTACTAGTTACTAGCCACAACTTGGGAAATTACCTGATCCTCCTTTGAGATGGATTTCCTCCTGTAAATGAGGAGACTAACAATTCCTCTTGAAGCAGTTCTTCTTCCTCAGGACTGATACTCAGTCTGCACCAAAACAAGATGAAGGCTCTGTTATTAAAGGGTTCAAGCCCATGCTTTGGACTGTCCAAGGAAATCCTGACCCCTTTGTGTTCTAAGAGTATATGGTGGAGGCAACTTATGTAGTTCTTCCTTGCCTCTGTTTCTGTTACCAAATAATAGCTTTAATAATCAGAAAAATGGCCGGGCACAGTGACTCACGCCTGTAATCTCAGCACTTTGGAAGGCCAAGGCAAGCAGATCACCTGAGGTCAGGAGTTCGAGACCAGCCTGGCCAACATGGTGAAACCCCGTCTCTACTAAAAATACAAAAATTAGCCAGGCGTGGTGGTGCATGCCTGTAAGTCCAGCTACTCGGGAGGCTGAGGCAGCAGAATGGCATGAACCTGGGAGGTGGAAGTTGCAGTAAGCGGAGATCACACCACTGCACTCCAGCCTCGGAGACAGGAGCGAAACTCCGTCTAAAAAAAAAAAAAAAAAATCAGAAAAATGGAAAGAATATTCAAGATGGGGAGGTTTGGAGAAATAAGCAAGGCATTTTATGACAGAACATTTGGGTTGCTTTCCTATTCCTGGAAATCCCTAAAACTACTGGATGAGCATCACTGGAATTTATTCTTGGGTAGTTGCAAAATCAGACCTCTGAAAATAACCTCTCTGAATTTTTCTCTGCAGAAAACAAAACAAATGATATATGTCCCACTTAACTCTCAGGGTTTTTTTTTTAGATGATATAGATTATGTCTGTGAATTCAATGTCAATTAAACATCGTCCTAAATGCTATGGGTGAGAAAACCAGTAAGACAAGATTCTTATTCTCCCTTGGCTTCTCCAGAGGAGGGAAGTAAACTCAACAGTAATTATGTGCAATGAAGTGTCGGAGATGCCCTGATGGAGCTTTGTGGATGGCTTGGGCACAAATGAGAGCAATTGTCTCCACCTGGGACTAATGAGAACTGGCTTCCTAAAGGTGGTAACACTCAAACTGATGTGTGAAAGTACTTGGCTTAGGTGATTGGCTCAGGATGTGGTGTAGTTGGAAATCAACTGAAATCCTGAGGTATCGCAGGTGCTTTTGGACACCATTATCTACCTTTGAACTTGGAGAGACTAGTTGAACAACTGGAGATCAGAATTTCGTAAGTACTAAGGCCTGGTGATAAAATTTGTCTCACTTTGCTTTAGTTGATGAAATTTTGTCATTTCGTTCAGTGTTTACTTTTAAATTTAATTATATAGAGAGATACAGAGAGAGAGAGAGAGAGATCGGAGGCTGGTCTCAAACTCCTGGTCTCAAGTGATCCTCCTGCCTTGGCCTCCCAAAGTACTGGGATTACAGGTATGAGTCACCACACCTGGCTGGTTATTCAGTGTTTATTAAAGCATATTTATTTCATCCAGTAATAAATGTAGAAGGACTGATAGAATGAGAAAATTATTTTTTAACCTCCAACGTAAAACTTGATTTGAGTCATTAAAAATAGATGCTCAGGGCTGGGTACAGTGGCTCACACCTGTAATCCCAGTGCTTTGGGAAGCCAAAAAGAGATGATCACTTGAGCCCAGGAGTTTGAGGCTGCAGAGAGCTGTGATGTGGCACTGCACTCCAGCCTGGGCAACAGAGTGAAACACTGTCTCAAAAAATATATGTATGTATAGATAGATAGATAGATAGATAGATAGATAGATAGATAGATAGATAGATGCTTAAATCATTAGGTTAAAAGTTCCGGGGGAACAGAATACTCTTGCAGTTTTAAAGTATCAGCCCACAGAAAACTTATTATTTGCAAAGGGACAAAATACATCTTTATGATAGAGAGTTCGCCATTTTATCCAAGTGGTTGAGCTTGACATTGCCGCTAGTGGAATAGCCTGACGTCCTGCCTCCTGAACTTATGCAGTGGGAGGGAAATAGCATCACCTACAAGGTGTTCTTGCCAGAAATGTTAAACTTGAGCCTAACCATAAGGAAAAAAATCCTGAATATGGAGTGTTCTGCAAATCTCTTCGAAGACTTTAATGTTATAAACCAGAGACGCAATGGTACAAATCAAAATATGAGGAGCCTGAACATATACATCAGCCAAGTGCAATATATCAACCTTGATTGGATCCTGGATTGAAAAATAAATCTAACAATAAAGGACATAATGGAACAATCGAGGAAACTTGGGTATAAACTGTGTGTTGGATGCTGCTATTGAAGTAACGATTTTTTTTTTTTTTTTTTTTTTTTTTTTTGAGATGGAATTTCGCTCTTGTTGACCAGGCTGGAATGCAATGGCACAATCTCGGCTCACTACAATCTTCACCTCCCGGATTCAACTGATTCTCCTTCCTCAGCCTTCCAAGTAGCTGGGATTACAGGCATGTGCCACCATGCCCGGCTAGTAATGATGATTTTCTAAGATGTGGTACTGATATTGTGGTTCTGAAGAAGAATGTCCTATTCTTGAGAGCTGAAGCACTTAGGAATGAAGTGCCCTGATGTCTGCAGCCTAATTTTTGGATGGTTGAGAAAAGGGAATTTCTGTGTATATGTCCGTGTCTGTGTGTGTGTGTGTGTGTGTGTGTGCATGCGTGTGCACATATGGAGAGAGAGCGAGAGGGTTGGAGGAAATAGGGAAAGAGATATCGGGTATGGCATAAAAGTTACTGCTTAATGAATCCAGGTGAGGTTATAGAAATGTATCTTATTTTGTTCTTTGACATTTTTCAATGACAAAAAATGCACTTCTTAAAATATGGTTTAAAACATATTCTAATATTATATTTTGCTTATTAATATACATAAATTTATCTAAGTACACATATAGGCATATAGTATCTACCAATACAAATAATTTGCTTTGTATGTTTTTAATCCAATGGAAAAACTACCTTAGAGTCTTGTTAAAATAGTATTCAATATTAGAATAGCACATTGCTTGCTACACAGTCATGCTCAGCCAATTCTTGTAAGACACTCCCAGTGTCAATAAACTTTTTTTCAAAACAACTTGGGTAACCTTCTCTTTCCCCAATAAATTCTAATCTTTTCTTGTTTTTCAGACATACCAAAGGCCACCCTAGTCTGTAGGTACATACCAGATTGCAATCCTTCTTCTTCTTCTTTTTTTTTTAATCTTGGCTCACTGCAACCTCCACCTCCCAGGTTCAAGAGATTCTCCTGCCTCAGCCTCCCAAATCCCTGCTGTAATCCCTACTGGGATTACAGGTGCCCGCCACCATACCCGACTAATTTTTGTATTTTTAGTAGAGACAGGGTTATACCATGTTGGCCAGGCTGGTCTTGAACTCCTGACCTCAGGTGATCTGCCTGCCTCAGTCTCCCAAAGTGCTGAGATTACAGGCATGAGACACCGCGCCCGGCCAATCCTTCTTATATATAATTCCCAAATAAAACCTTTTTACCTTAAGATTCATCTCTCTATATTTTTTTATGTTGACAATTGGCTAATGGATAGTTACTAAAATATTTGGACTAAGTTTCAGAATGAATACATAGCTAAGATAATTGGGTAGTTGGTGTAAATGAATGAGGTAGAAGTGCAAGGAGATTGGTTGAGGCAATAAAGAGAATGAGGCTGGTATCCATGAGGGTGAAGGTTCCTTCAGGTGTTGTTGGAAATCTAGAGCATGTGAAAGCCCCATTAACATGTCTTTCTGGAAATCATATAGAGAGAATATTGCTGTACTCATCTTTCAGGGCTACCTACTTTATATAATCCAAAATGGTAGTGTGCTTCTAGGCATTGTGCTATTTTGGAGAATTACAGAGATGTCCTCTATCTGCTTTATGTGGGTCCCAGCAAAATAAGATGTCACACTGAAATAAGGCAATTTAAGAAGAGTAGTTAGTAAAGGGATGATATACAAAGGCATGGACAGTATGTGGAAAAATTACTAGGAAGAGCACATGTATTAGTCCATTCTCACACTGCTGTAAAGAACTACTTGAGACTAGGTAATTTATAAAGAAAAGAAGTTTAATTGGCTCACAGTTCTTCAGGCTGTACAGGAAGCATGGCTAGGGAAGCCTCAGGAAACTTACAATCACGGTGGAAGGCAAAGGGGAAGCCAGCATGTCCTGCATGGCTGGAGCTGGAGGAAGGGCGAGCACAGGTGGAGATGCTACACACTTTTTTGTTTGTTTGTTTGTTTGTTTGTTTTGAGATGGTGTCTTGCTCTATCACCAGGCTGGAGTGCAGTAGTGCTATCTCGGCTCACTGCAACCTCCGCCTCCCAGGTTCAGGTGATTCTCCTGCCTCGGCCTCCCGAGTAGCTGGGACTACAGGCATGTGCCACCGCACCCAGCTAATTTTTGTATTTTTAGTAGAGACAGGATTTCACCTTGCTGGCCAGGATGGTCTCGATCTCTTGACCTCCTGATCCACCCGCCTTGGCCTCCCAAAGTGCTCACACAGGAGTGAGCCACCGCGCCTGGCCGACTACACACTTTTAAACAACCAGATCTCATGCAAACTCACTCACTATCACAAGAACAACAGGGGGAAATCTGCCCCCATGATCCAATCACCTCCCACCAGGCCTCTCCTTCAATAATGGGGATTACAATTTGACATGAGAGTTGGGTGGGGACACAGAGACAAACCACATCAGTGCAACACCATAGTGCTGGTAGCAGCAGGACTCAGCTATTCATCAAAGGCTGAAAGGGAGAGAAGGGGGAACAGTTGGAGAAATTTTAAAGAAAAAAGGGCTGTGTAGACAGAGCCGCCTACCTGGCATTGAATCTTTAGTTTATGGGTCCAGCTTTTCCCTGTGACCCCAAAAAGAGGGGCCCAAGAAAGTAAGTACTTCAACTTTACTGTCCTTCTTCCTGCTGATCTCCTGCCACTGGTGCCCATGTACTATGCCTATCTGGAAGCAATGACATAGCCCCTACAGATAAGACTGCAAGGGCACAGAGCAGGTGAAGAAGGGTAGAGACTGGATCTGGAGAGGCGCATGAAAGATCTGTGCACCGTGAGACTCTGGATGGGGTATGGAAATTCTCCCTTATTCTGCTTTTCTACCTTATTTTGGAGATAATAGCACTTCTCAGTATCTTCATGGCTTCTCGGAATGACTTAACAAGGTTTGTTTTGTTGATCAGATCTTACTGATTAAAGAGGCACTATAAAATTGTTCCAAAGAACCTTCTTCAGAGTTGAATGAAATAATTATAAGAGACCAAAATCTACTGAACTCAGATGAACTAGTAGGTCAGTAGTGATCAACTGGCTGTTCTTGAACCCTCACGGGATCAGTCTCTAAGCTGGCTGCATTCTGTAAGTTGGTTCGCTCCCTTCCCCACAGTGCTGGGGAAATCTTGCAAGGAAGACGGTATGGCAGGCAGCTGCCTGAATTATGCTCCAGTACAGTCAGGATCCCCTGTGGGTGACTTTGTCAATGAACCCCATTCTCTTTATCCCCAGTCCCAGGATTAGGAAAGAACATAAGTTCTAGAAAAATCAAAATGAGCTCCTCAGCAGGAAAGGCTAGGAGATGCCTGGGCAGATGGATCAAGATATCTTATAGCAGTCAGATAAAAGGTGAATTGTTTTAAGCCAAATGGCCATGTAGTCCATGGGGAAAAGAGGCAGAGCTGCAAACAGTGACACCTCCTGCCAAGAATGACTAAGCAGGGAACAAATTATGAAGGCACCTACTGTGAGTCACACGGCCAACTCCACAGCCTTGTGTGTGCACCTGCACAATCAGCAGGAACTTTTGAATATGAAAGATAATAACATTGATTTATGGAGGACAAGGTACACAACAATACAAAATCCACCAATAGAAATGTGCAATCTGTTTTGGCAGAAATCTCATCTTACATTTTAATCTGACCCTTACATCAAAAGAACTGATGTAATCAGTGCATTAGTAAGAGTGCGTACCAGAAATACCTGAAATAGAATAACAAAGCATGTGATAGAATGGAAATGCATTTATATTTGTTTTGCTCTGTATACTTCTATATTGTTTGAATCTTTCAATGAAAATTTCACGTATCATTCATGTAATTGAAAATAAATGTTTCTACATCTCTACAGACACTATGCAGAATGTACAGAACGTAGTGGTTCTTCATTCTGATTGTGCATCAGAATCACCTTTGTTAAAATTTAAAATTCTAGAAGCCTGGATATCACCCCAGTCCTAAAGAATAAGAATCTACAAAAATAGACAGACTTGCATGGATGTTATTGTTTGGTTTGTACTGCTCCACAAGCAATTCGGACACAGAGAGAGATTGAGGACCACCAGGGACATAGTTTCATGTTCTCATTTTGGATTGGACTGTTTGCTGTGGTTTTGCATCATTACATTGCTGAGCTGTGGCCCACACATACTCAGATCCTGGTCCCCACTGCTTATCTCCTGGGAAACCTCATATACACAAGTTAATGTCTTCAAGTCTCAGTTACCTCATTTCTAAAATCAGGGTAGTAGTAGCAAGACTGAGCTCATCACGATATCATGAGAATTGGGTGAGATGACACAATCAGAACATTTAGTACAGAATGTGGCCCCTGGTAAACACTCAATAAAGGTTAATATTATTTAGCTATATAGTCATCCACATTCTGGTATTTACATATTTATAACAAAATAATTATACAGATGTGCCTTGACTTACAGTGGGGTTACATCCCAATAAACCCATTGCAAATAAAAAACTATCATAAGTTGAAAATGCATTTAATACCCTGATAAACCCATTAGAAAGTAAAAAAATCATAAGTTCACAACTATCTTTGGTCATATGGACATATTTCATTATGATGATATGCTCCACACTGCATTTTACAGATTCAGAGGTTCGGGGATTTTTCTTACACATTTTGATATCCATTCACTAACAAGCAATACTTGGGATGAAGAAGTCACATTACTGAAATGATAAATGGTAGCCATCACATATGTGAGAATAAAATATATTGTCCAACTTTAAATTAGAATTCACTTTAAATAGTGGCAGGTTCTTTGGCTCAAATGAGTGATACAGTTCATAAAGCAGCAATGAATAGAAAACCTCATATGACGAAAGTTTGCTTTTCTTTCTTTCTTTCTTTCTTTTTTTTTTTTTTTTTTTTGAGGCAGAGTCTCGCTCTGTCACCGCCCAGACTGGAGTGCAATGGAGCGATCTCGGCTTACTGCAAGCTCCGCCTCCCGGGCTGAAACAATTTCTCCCACCTCAGCCTCCTAAGTAGCTGGGACTACAGGCTTGCGCCACCATGCCTGGCTAATTTTTGTATTTTTAGTAGAGACGTGGTTTCACCACGTTGGCCAGACTGCTCTCAAACTCCTGACCTCAAGTGATGCGCCGGTCTCGGCCTCCCAAAGCGCAAGCCGCTGTGCCCGGGGCAAAAGTTTTCTGCTTTTATGTTTACAGCAGAAGTCGGAATCGTTCGATTACCTGTTTTGAGTTGCTTTTGTTTCTGAAGGACTTCCAATCCAGTATGATTGAAAAAGCTGACTAGGGAGTTAACTAGGACTACCTGAGTCTAAATTCTAGCTTTGACAAGTATTAACTGTGTAACATTAGGCAAGTTATTTAACCTCTCTGGGCCTCAGGTTCTCATTTGTAAAATGGTGATAATAGTACCTACCTCCGCCCGGTGCGGTGGCTCACGCCTGTAATCCCAGCACTTTGGGAGGCAGAGGCAGGCGGATCACATGAGATCCGGAGATCGAGACCAGCCTGACCAACATGGACAAACCTGTCTCTACTAAAAGTACAAAATTAGCCGGGCGTGGGGGCAAATGCCTGTAATCCCAGCTACGCGGGAAGTTGAGGCAGGAGAATCGCTTGAACCCAGGAGGCAGAGGTTGCGGTGAGCTCAGATGATGCCATTGCACTCCAGCCTAGCAACAAGATCAAAATTACGTCTCAAAAAAAAAAAAAAAAAAAGAGAGAAAGAAAGAAAGAAAGAAAGAAAGAAAGAAAGAAAGAAAGAAAGAAAGAAAGAAAGAAAGAAAGAAAGAAAGAAAGAAAGAAAAGAAAAGAAAAGAAAAAATAGTACCTACCTGTCAGTGTTGTTGTGAGTATTAATTGCATTGTTAAGTAAAATGCTCAGACCACAGCCTGGTGCATAATACAGTGCTATGTTGAATGTTTACTATTTTTATTACTTATTCATTCTAATTGTAGGCATGTATAGACTGACAAAGTAAGAGTCTGAGTTATAGAATGGAATTAAAGAAGCAAGTGTAATTTTATTCTTTACAAGAACTCAAGAACTCATGGTATACTGCTAATATTAAGCAGCAAATTTAAAGCTTTATGACACAAGTGGTAATTCCCCTAGGGAGTTTAGCCTTAGTTATGAAAAATAAAAGCCTCTGATCAATTTCTGTTCTGTCAAACTCTGTTTCAAACTCTTATCCATAAACACCTTAATACTAAGTCCCTTATTTATACCTGCACCACAGCCCTGCTCTGGGTGTAAAAAAACCGTAAGGGACAGTGCAGTACCTCAGGACTATCAGGATCAGGGTATATGAGGTTCATTGTTTACAGAAGCATCATGTGGTGCATGACTATACATTAATAATTAAAATGTAAAATAATGTACACACATGGATGTAGAGTGTGGAATGACAGACATTGGTGACTCAGAAGGGTGGGAGGTTCGGGAAGGGTGGGAGATGAGAAATCACCTTTTGGATACAATGTGCATTATTCAGGTGATGGACCCTCTAAAAACTCAGACTTCACTGGGGAATATATCAATGCGTGATGGTTAATATTGAGTGTCAACTTGATTGGATTGAAGGGTGCAAAGTATTGTTCCTGGGTGTGTCTGTGAGGGGGTTGCCAAAGGAGATTAACATTTGAGTCAGTGAACTGGGAAAAGCAGACCCACCCTCAATCTGAGTGGGCACCAACTAATCAGCTGCCAGCGTGACCAGAATACAAGCAGGCAGAAGAACGTGAAAATACTAAACTGGCTTAGTTTCCCAGCCTACATCTTTCTCCCACTCTGGATGCTTCTGCCCTCGAACATCAGACTCCAAGTTCTTGAGCTTCGGGACTTGGACTGGCTTCCTTGCTCCTCAGCTTGCAGATGGTCTATTGTGGGACCTCACCTTGTGACCGTGTAAGTCAATATTCCTTAATAAATTCCCCTTTATATATACATCTGTCCTATTAGTTCTGTCCTTCTAGAGAACCCTGACTAATACACCATGTAACGAAATTGCACTTGTACTCCTTAAAGGTATATAAATAAAAAAATGAAAATAACTAATTAAAATGTGACTCGACATCACTAGAAGTGATTCAGATAAAAAGAGTTATGAGATTGTCAGAGGAAAGAAAATTTAGCAGGGTGAGGATGAGCAATTGATGAACAAAGACTTCATCAGAAAATGGAATTTTTATTGGGGTTTAAAGAATGAGTAGAATTTGGATATATGGAGATGAACATTTTAAGCTAAGAAACCTGTGGCACAGAGTTGAAACAGCCAAGAATGAGGAGGGAAATATTGATGAGAAAGGTCAGAAACATGGGCTGGGTATGTTTGGGGTCACAGTTTCAAATTGTAAACTTTGACAAGAGATTAGTTCATCTTCAACATGGTGATTGTATTGTAATGCATATGTAAGTAAAGATGAAGTGATTTTTTAAGATTTGTTAAATGATCTACTAAGCAGAATAGTCACATTTAACCCAGAACCATTTCCATGCCTGAAGGACATGGGTTGAGACTATTTGCATTACCAGAACATTTGCTGACTGAGTTTCCTTGAAATTAGATTAGATAAAAAATAACTTTCAGAATCTTCTCTTATTATGTAAAACTGCACAATATTTGTACTGTGACATGTATATGAAGAAAAACCAAGATTGTAAGTTTGATCTTCAACTGGAGATCAAATTTACTACTGTCTGATTATTTCTCAGGATTCAGAATAAGATCTACACAGTTAGAAAAAGGGAGCAAAAAACAGCTGAGGGGATTTTTTTTTTAAATTTTGTGGGGCTGCCAGTGGTAGGATGGGGGAAGGTTTGGTATAGAAAGTTGTAGTGGAAATGATTTTAGTTTTGGAATCAAAACTACAAGCCTCAAATTCCAGTTCCATCAACTGTGTGGTCGTGGGCAGTTCCATTATTTTTCTGAGCCTCAATTTCTTCTATCAACCTATTAAATGCAGAATTAAAAGGGTGCCTATGTACAGTTGTGCATACTGAATTTGCACACTTCCAGGGCATGCAGTAGTGTTTAGCGGAGGTATTGCAGGAGTAATACAGGCATAATAGAGTTGTGTGGTAAGGAATCATCCTCATGGAGCAATTGAATCATGGTACTCTCAAAACCTCAAATTCCTCCCCATTCCCATTAAAGAATTTCAAACTCTATTTGGCAATAGTATCCTATGACTAAATAAAAACTACTTTTTGGGATTTCCCCTCCATTTCATTCCTTTCAATAATACTTTTCTTCAGTTTAATAATATTCTCAGTACCTGTGGAGGGAAGTCAGGGACCCCGAACGGAGGGACCGGCTGAAGCCGCAGCAGAAGAACATACATTGTGAAGATTTCATGGACATTTATCAGTTCCCCAAATTAATACTTTTATAATTTCTTACACCTGTCTTTACTGTAATCTCTGAACATAAATTGTGAAGATTTCATGGACACTTATCACTTCCCCAATCAATATCCTTGTGATTTCCTATGCCTGTCTTTACTTTAATCTCTTAATCCTGTTATCTTTTTTGTAAACTGAGGAGGATGAATGTCACCTCAGGACCCTGTGATGATTGTGTCAACTGCACAAATTGTTTGTAGAGCATGTGTGTTTGAACAATATGAAATCTGGGCATCTTCAAAAAAAGAACAGGATAACAGCCATCGATGTTCAGGGAACACGAGAGGTAACTTTGAACTGGCCGCCAGTGAGCTGGACAGAACAGAGCTATATTTCTCCTCTTTCATAAGCAAATAGGAGAAATGTTGCTGAATTCTTTTTCTCAACAAGGAACATTCCTGAGAAAGAGAATGCACCCTGAAGATAGGCTTATAGATGGCCCCTTTTAAGGCATCCTATCGTCTTTTATGGTCAAAGCCGAAGGGATGAAATAAGCCCCGGCCTCCTGTAGCGCTCCCAGGCTTATTAGGAGGAGGAAAATTCCCACCTAATAAATTTTGGTCAGACAGGTTATCTGCTCTCAAACGCTGTTTCCTGATAAGATGTTATCGACAAGGCCTGCGGAAACTTCATTAACAATTTTAATTTCACCTCATCCAGTGGTCCTGTGATCTCACCCTGCCTCCATTTGCTTTGTGATATTTTATTACCTTGTGAAGCATGTGATCTCTGTGACTCACACCCTATTTGTGCACTCCCTCCCCTTTTGAAAATCGCTAATAAAAACTTGCTGGTTTTACCGCTCGGGATCCTGGCAACATGTGACGTCTCCCCCAGACACCCAGCTTTAAATTTCTCTCTCTTGTGGTCTTTCCCTTTATTTCTCAAACCAGCTGAGACACTTAGGAAATAGGAAAGAATCTGTGTTAAACAGCAGGAGCAGGTTCTCCCGATAAGTACCCACTACACTCTTTTCTATTTCTGTGTTTCTCTTTGTAATGTTTTCATGTTCCTGGAATTCCCTGCTTTTCCATATTTACTTAAACCCCAAACTTACTGGTTCTTCAAGTTAAACCCAAAGTCCACCTATTCCATGAAGCCTTCCCTGATTCTCCTTTCCCTGACTGAAAAACATCTTTCTTTCACCAATTTGCCCAGCATTATTCCTGCATCTGCCTCCACCTGAGTCTTCTGCCTTGGACTACTGGTTTTATTTACATGTCTTATCCTCTCTTTCCCATTGGGAGCAGGATGGAAACAAGATTCACACGCGCGTTACCATTGTATTCCTCACAACATTGAGCACAGGGCTATGCATAGTTGGTGTGCTGGATTACCTAGGGTCAACCTGGCATCACTGCTACCCCTTTCTAAGGTCTCCACTGCAGGAGAAGCTGAGAACGACATTTCCCAGAAACCCACTGCAATGGGAAGCACGTGCACAAGATTTGGAAGAGAAAGGGGTCATTATTTTCTGGAAGTGGCTGCAGGCACATGACCAAGATATGAGGTTTGAAGCAGTTTCCAGGTGAGCTTCCCGAAAAGCACCTGCATCACTCCTGCAGACTGAAAGGTCAGAGGGAATCTCTCAGAGGTTAATTTCAGCTGTCTTTTGTGCAAACTCTTGAGAACTTCATAGTGCATAGGCTGAGTTTGTTGCTGTCAGCCTTCTTCACCTTGGCTTCTGTAGCCTTCTAACCATTGGGTAAGCCTCTAATTCCCTGCAT
This sequence comes from Macaca thibetana thibetana, assembly GCF_024542745.1. Lineage (NCBI taxonomy): Eukaryota > Metazoa > Chordata > Mammalia > Primates > Cercopithecidae > Macaca > Macaca thibetana. The sequence goes on from NC_065582.1 coordinate 78,604,801, forward strand.
TGAAAATATTCATACTTGGAATATATTGAGAGGCTTCTGCTTTCATGTGTAATCTGTGACTGACTTGCTCAATAAATATTTGGAGAATGAATGAAAAATAATTCCATCATATTAAAAAGTCAGTAGTTATTCCACTGATATTTATCATTCAAGGGGAAGACGCTAATACTAATTGTGAGTCATATGGCAGGCAGTTTCCTATGCATTATTTACCACCTTCCAGTAATCTTGATAGATCACTGCTATTGTCTCATTTTATATGTGGGGATACGGAAAAATGAGAATCAAACAGATACACCAACTCACAAAGCATTGCCTTAATGCTCTACCATGTTACCTTAGTGTATATCAACTTAGTGCATGCTTTAGTGGATAATCACAAGCAATTTCAAGGCCCATTTGAAACTCAATATTAGCCACATTTTTCAGTTTTTCCTACCCACCCAGAGCAATAAATCCTGAGTTCCTCTCAATTATACCACTGAATGGACTACCTATAGCAAATGGATTCAATTAAAATATTTGAGTCTTTTTTTTTCAATTGTTTAGATATTATATACTTACCTATTGCTAAGAATGAGCATTTTTTATGGCAGGTGAAATGACAATGGTAGAAATAATTTTTTAATATCTAAAATTTGGGGTGAGGTGGATTTAAAAACTCAAAATGGAAAGGACATTGTATCATAAAAGACCAAGCAATATACATTACCAGTTATAGTTTAGTTACCCACTAATATCTGTTTAGCTTGTTTGGAACATGTCCAATAACTACTTCTCCTTGACCTTATGTAAATGCTGAAGACTTTGATCCTAAATACAATCACCTGAAATACTTTTTAAAGAGTTATCGTTCATTGCAAATTATGCAGAATGTTTCAGAGAACATAATTATGTGTGTGCTTATAAATATTGCAGTCATTCAATAAGTAATTTTCTATATTTAACAATAAAGTTAATTTATACGTTTGATTTAAAAAGGAAATAGACAGAATTACCAAAAAATATAGTGGTAGGAAATGTAAAATTTACAGTAATATATTTTAGAAAAAAATCTCATTCAAAAAGGATTAATGTTCATGAGTTAATATTTAACATTTTGCTAGAAAATTGGTAATCCCACAAAAAGATTAAAATACCTATGAATATAGCTAACTGGGGAAGTAAATTATCTGCAGTAAGAATTATAAAACACTGCAGAAAGAAATCAGAAATGACACAAACAAATAAAAAAAATTCCATGCTCATGGATAAGAAGAATCAATATTGTTATATTGGCCATACTGCCCAAACCAATTTACAGATTCAATGCTATTACTATCAAACTACCACTGTCATTTTGCACAGAATTAGAAAAAACTATTCTAACATTCATATGGAACCAAAAAAGAGCCTAAATAGCCAAAGCAATCCTAAGCAAAAAGAACAGAGGCATCACATTATCTGATTTCAAACTATACTACAAAGCTACAGTAGCCAAAACAACATGATACTGGTACAAAAACAGACACATAGACCTAGAGAACCCAGAAATAAAGCTGCACACCTACAATCATCTGACCTTCAACAAAGTCGAAGATAACATGCAATAGAGAAAGAAGTCGCTATTCAATAAATGGTGTTGGGATAAGTGGCTAGCCATATAGCTAACTATAAAAACCCTAGGAAAAAAATCGAAGAAATGCCTTTCTAGACATAGGCCTTAGCAAAGATTTCATGACAAAGTCTCCAAAAGCAGTTACAACAAAAACAAAATTTGACAAGTGGGAACTAATTGAACTAAAGAGCTTCTGCACACCAAAAGAAACTATCAACAGAGTAAACAGACAACCAACAGAATGGGAGAAAATATTTGCAAACTATGCATACAACAAGGGTCTAATATCCAGAATCTATAAGGACCTTAAACTCAATGAGAAAAAAACAAAGAACCTCATTTAAAAAGTAGGCAAAGGACATGAACAGACACTTCTTAAAAAAAGATATATAAGCAGCCAACTAACATGAAAAAATGTTCAACATCACTAATTAGTAGAGAGATGCAAATTAAAACCACAATGAGATACCATCTCACATCAGTCAGAATGGCTATTACTAAAAAGTCAAAAACTAACAGATGTTGGCAAGGCTATGGAGAAAAGGGAATGCCTATACACTGCTGGTGGGAGTGTAAATTAGTTCAGCCGCTATGGAAGGCAGTTTGAAGATTTCTCAAAGAATTAAAAATGGAACTACCATTTAATCCAGTAATCCCATTATGGTTACATACCCAGCAGAATATAAATCATTCCACCAAAAAGACACATGCCCTTTATGTTCATTTCAGCACTGTTCACAATAGCAAAGACAGAGAATCAATATAGGTGCCCATCAACAGTGGACTGGATAAAGAAAATGTGGTATTTACACACCATGGAATACTATGCAGCCGTAAAAAAAGAATGAGATGGCCGGGCATGGTGGCTCACGCCTGAAATCCCAGCACTTTGGGAGGCCAAGGTGGGTGGATCACGAGGTCAGGAAATTGAGACCATCCTGGCTAACACGGTGAAATCCCGTCTCTACTAAAAATACAAAAAATTAGACAGGCCTGCTGGCGGGCACCTGTAGTCCCAGCTACTTGGGAGGCCGAGGCAGGAGAATGGCATGAACCCAGGGGGAGGCAGAGCTTGCAGTGAGCCGAGATAGCACCACTGCACTCCAGCCTGGGTGACAGAATGAGACTCCATCTCAAAAAAAAAAAGAAAAAAAAGAAAAAAAGAATGAGATCATGTCCTTTGCAGCAACACAGATGCACCTAGAAGCCATTATCCTAAGCGAATTAATACAGAAACAGAAAATCAAATATCACGTGTTCTCACTTATAAGTGAGTGATGAATCTTGGTTATACACATACATAAAGATGGGAACAATAGACACCAGGGATTCTAAAAGGAGAGAGGAAGGGAGAGGGGCAAGGCTTTAAAAACTTTCTATTTGGCACTTGGTTCACTATCTGGGTGACCAGATAAATAAAAGCCCAAACCTCAGCATCACACAATATACCCTTGAAACAAACCCGTGCATGTACCCCCCAAATTAAAAAAAATATATTTTTTAAATCTCATTTTTAAAAACAATATGATCAATTAAAATAACTTAAATAACTTACCAGCAAAACATATAACAATCCAGAATTAAAATATTCAGAAAGCAAGCAAGTCATCTTGTACTACCAGATTCTTTTTGAAGAATAACATTTATAAAATGAAGAGAACCAATTTTACCTGCCTGTACTAAAGGAAAATAAGTTCAAGAAATGTCCTAGTTATAATTTTCAGTTAGCCCAACATTAACATTTCCCAGAGTTTAGTGTGACAGCCACTTTGAAGCCCTTGTAAATTCTATCACCTTGGATGAATCACAGCTGATTGGTTTATCAATGCATATAATTCAGATTGCTCTGAATAAAGTTGGCTTCCCTGAAGGACCCAAGATAACTTCATGAAATAAATGTATCACATCCAGTTAGTAGATGAGGCAAAGAACATTATTTATTTCAAAAGAGAAATCTTATTATTTTGTGGTAGAGTAAAAGCAAGACTGAATAGAAAATAAAATTGCTAATTAAGAAAAAGGAAAGCCACCTACACTCTTCACTCATGAAAAAGAAACCTAGCTGAGAAGACTGGCAGGCAAGAAACACCATGGACTACTATGCAGGAAGAAGAATGTTGGAATAGAAAAGTTTATTAATTCTCTGAGATCTGCTCTTACTGAAGTGATTCAAGGAAGAAAATAATGAAATTTGAGCATCAGAAGACCTTCCAGTCTACTTGATGCATGAGCTCTACAGTTTTAAGAAGCAAAACTATAAAACAGTGTAAGAAGATGTATTTTTCCTCACCTCTATTTGTAATTTCATCTATTTATCCTTAAAAGCCACTCTTATAAAAGCATAAATTTTATACATATTTGCATGATAGGCACATTCACATATTGCTGTTGTGTTTTTCATTTTACAAGAACAATGTGCTTTCATTAGTGGGAAAATAAAAATGAACCATAGACAAGCAAAAGGCAGAAAATAGAAAACACTCAGAACTTCACTCACAGACCACTATCTTCAACTTTGTGTACCCACTTCTAAGGCCTATTCTTTTCTTAAAAATTCTTTAATTTTAAAATGCAGACATAAATATGCATTTCTACATGAACATGATCATATCAAACATATTTTTTCAATTTTTTCAAATGTTTTTATTTCAAAAGAGAAACCTTATTCCTTTGTGGTAGAGTAAAAGAAAGATTGAATAGAAAATAAAATTTCTAATTAAGAAAAAGAGGTCTAGGTGGCTGGCAAGATGGCCAAATAGGAACAGCTCCAGTCTGTACCTCCCAGCAAGATCAACACAGAAGGCAGGTGATTTCTGCATTTTCAACTGAGGTACCCGGCTCATCTCATTGCAAATGGTTAGACAGTGGGTGCAGCCCATAGAGGGTGAGCCGAAGCAAGGTGGGTCATTGCCCCACCTAGGAAGCACAAGGGGTCAGGGAACTCCCTCCTCTAGCCAAGGAAAGCAATGAGGGACTGTGCTGTGAGGAATGGTGCATTCCGGCCCACATACTATGGTTTTCCCACAGTCTTCACAACCCGCAAGCCAGGATATTACCTCAGGTGCCTACACCACCAGGGCCCTAGGTTTCAAGCACAAAACTGGGCAGCCATTTGGGCAGACTCCGAGCTAGCTCAGAAGTTTTTTTCATACCCCAGTGGCACCTGGAATGCCAGCGAGACAGAATCGTTCACTCCCATGGAAAGGGGGCTGAAGTCAGGGAGCTGAGTGGTCTAGCTCAGAGGATCCCACCCCCATGGAGCCCAGCAAGCTAAGATTCACTGGCTTGAAATTCTCACTGCCAGCACAGCAGTCTGAAGTCGACCTGGGATGCTCAAGCTTGGTGGGGGGAGGGGCGTTTACCATTACTGAGGCTTCAGTAGGGGGTTTTCCCCTCACAGTGTAAACAAAGCCACCAGGAAGTTCGAACTGGGCAGAGCCCACTGCAGCTCAGCAAAGCCGCTGTAGCCAGACTGCCTCTCTAGATTCCTCTTCTCAGGGCAGGGCATCTCTGAAAGAAAGGCAGCAACCCCAGTCAGGGGCTTATAGATTAAACTCCCATTTCCCTGGGACAGAGCACCTCAGGGTAGGGGCAGCTATGGGTGCAGCTTCAGCAGACTTAAACATTCCTGCCTGCCTGCTCTGAAGAGAGCAGCAGATCTCCCAGCACAGTGCTCAAGCTCTGCTAAGGGACAGAGTATGTCCTCAAGTGGGTCCCTGACCCCTGTGCCTCCTGACTGGGAGACACCTCCCAGCAGGAGTTGACAGACACCTCATACAGGAGAGCTCTGGCTGGCATCTGGCCAGTGCCCCTCTGAAACAAAGCTTTCAGAGGAAGGAAAAGGCAGCAATCTTTGCTGTTCTGCAGCCTCCACTGGTGATACCGAGGCAAACAGGGTCTGGAGTGGACCTCTGGCAAACTCCAGCAGACCTGCAGCAAAGGGGCCTGACTGTTAGAAGGAAAACAACCCACAGAAAGGAATAGTACCAACATCAACAAAAAGAACGTCCACACAGAAACCCCATCCAAAGGTCACCAACATCAAAGACCAAAGGTAGATAAATCCACGAAGATGAGGAAAAACCAGTGTAAAAAGGCAGACAATTCCAAAAACCAGAGCACCTCTTCTCCTCCAAAGGATCACAACCCCTTGCCAGCAAGGGAACAAAACTGGATGGAGAATAAGTTTGATGAATTGACAGAAGTACGCTTCAGAGGTGGGTAATAACAAACTCCTCCGAGCTAAAGGAGCATGTTCTAACCCAATGTAAGGACGCTAAGAACCTTGAAAAAATGTAAGAGGAATTGCTAACTGGAATAACCAGTTTAGAGAAGAACATAAATGACCTGATGGAGCTGAAAAACACAGCACAAGAACTTTGTGAAGCATACACAAGTATCAATACCCACAGCAACCAAGTGGAAGAAAGGATATCAGAGATTGAAGATCAACTTAATGAAATAAAGCGTTAGGACAAAATTAGAGGAAAAAAAAATGAAAAGGAACGAACGAAGACTCCAAGAAATATGGGACCATGTGAAAAGACCAAACCTACGTTTGATTGGTGTACCTGAGAGTGATGGGGAGAATGGAACCAAGTTGGAAAACACTCTTCAGGATACTATCCAGGAGAACTTCCCCAACCTACCAAGACAGGCCAACATTCAAATTCAGAAAATGCAGAGAACACCACAAGGACATTCCTCTAGAAGAACAACCCAAAGATACACAACCATCAGATTCATGAAGGTTGAAATGAAGGAAAAAATGTTAAGGGCAGCCAGAGAGAAAGGTCAGGTTACCCACAAAGGAAAGCCCATCAGAGTAACAGCAGATCTCTCTGCAGAAACCCTACAAGCCAGAAGAGAGTGAGGGCCAATATTCAACATTGTTAAAGAAAAGAATTTTCAATGCAGAATTTCATATCTAGCCAAACTAAGTTTCATAAGTGAAAGAGAAATAAAAACCTTTACAGACAAGCAAATGCTGAGAGAGTTTGTCACCACCAGGCCTGCCTTACAAGAGCTCCTGAAGGAGGCATTAAATACGGAAGGGAAAAACCCATCCCAGCCACTGCAAAAACATATCAAATTGTAAAGACCATCGATAATATGAAGAAGCTACATCAACTAATGGGCAAAACAACCAACTAGCATCATAATGACAGGATCAAATTCACACATAACAATAGTAACCTTAAATGTAAATGGGCTAAATGCCCCAATTAAAAGACACAGATTGGCAAATTGGATAAAGAGTCGAGACCCATCAGTGTGCTGTTTTCAGGAGACCCATCTCACATGCAAAGACACACACAGGCTCAAAATGACGGAGGAAGGTTTACCAAGAAAATGGAAAGCAAAAAAATAAAAGCAGGGGTTGCAATCCTAGTCTCTGATAAAATAGACTTTAAACCAACAAAGATCAAAAAAGACAAAGAAGGGCATTACATAATGTAGAGGGATCAATACAACAAGAAGAACTAACTATCCTAAATATATGTGCACCCAATACAGAAGCACCTGGATTCATAAAGCAAGTTCTTAGAGACCTACAAAAAGACTTAGACTCCCACACAATAATAGTGAAAGACTTTAACACCCCACTGTCAATATTAGACAGATCAACGTGAAAGAAAATTTACGAGGATATTCAAGACTTGAACCCATCTCTGGACGAAGCGGACCTAATAGTTATATATGAACTATCCACCCCAAATCAACAGAATATACATTCTTCTCAGTACCACATTGCACTTATTCTAAAATTGACCACATAATTGGAAGTAAAACACTCCTCAGCAAATGCAAAACAATGAAAATCATAACAAACAGTCTCTCAGACCACAGTACAATCAAATTAGAACTCAGGATTAAGAAACTCACTCAAAACTGCACAACTACATGGAAACGGAACAACCTGCTCCTGAATGACTACTGGGTGAATAATGAAATTAAGGCAGAAATAAATAAGTTCTTAGCAACCAATAAGAACAAAGACACAATGTACCAGAATCTCTGGGACACAGCTACTGCAGCATTTAGAGGGAAATTTATAGCACTAAATGCCCACAAGAGAAAGAAAGAAAGATCTGAAATCGACACCCTAACATCACAAAAGAATTAGGGAAGGAAAAGTAAACAAGTTCAAAATCTAGCAGAAGACAAGAAATAACTAAGATCAGAGTAGAACTGAAGGAGATGGAGACACAAAAATCCCTTCAAAAAATTAATGAATCCAGGAGGTGGTTTTTTGAAAAGACCAACAAAATACATAGACTGCTAGTCAGACTTATACAGAAGGAATAGAGAGAAGAATCAAATAGACACAAGAAAAAATGATAAAGGGGATATCACCACCAATCCCACAGAAATACAAACTACCATCAGAGAATATTATAAACACCTCTACACAAATAAACTAGAAAATCTAGAAGAAATGGACAAATTCCTGGACACATACACCCTCCCAAGACTAAACCAGGAAGAAGTTGAATCCCTGAATAGACCAATAACAAGTTCTGAAGTTGAGGTAGTAATTAATAGCCCACCAACCAAAAAAAAGCCCAGGACCAGATGGATTCACAGCCGAATTCTACCAGAGGTACAAAGAGGAGCTGGTACCATTCCTTCTGAAACTATTCCAAACAATAGAAAAAGAGGGAATCCTACCTAACTCATTTTATGAGGCCAGCATCATCCTGATACCAAAACCTGGCAGAGACACAACAAAAAAAGAAAATTTCAGTTCAATATCTCTGATAAACATCTATGTGAAAATCCTCAGTAAAATACTGGCAAACTGAATCCAGCAGCACATCAAAAAGCTTATTCACCACCATCAAGTTGGCTTCATCCCTAGAATGCAAGGCTGGTTCAACATATGCAAATCAATAAACATAATCCATCATATAAACAGAACCAATGACTAAAACCACATGATTATCTCAATAGATGAAGAAAAAGCCTTCAATAAAATTGAACAACCCTTCATGCTAAAAACTGTCAATAAACTAGGTATTGACGGAATATATCTCAAAATAACAAGAGCTATTTATGACAAACCCACAGCCAATATCATACTGAATGGGCAAAAGCTGGAAGCATTCCCTTTGAAAACTGGCACAAGACAAAGATGTCCTCTCTCACGACTCCTATTCAACATAGTATGGGAAATTCTGACCAGGGCAATCAGGCAAGAGAAAGAAATAAAGTGTATTCAAATAGGAAGAAAGGAAGTTAAATTGTCCCTGTTTGCAGATGACATGATTGTATATTTAGAAAACCCCATCATCTCAGCCCAAAATCTCCTTAAGCTGATAAGCAACTTCAGCAAAATCTCAGGATACAAAATCACTGTGCAAAAATCATAAGCATTCCTATACACCAATAATAGAGAGAGAGCCAAATCATGAGTGAACTCCCATTCACAATTGCCTCAAAGAGAATAAAAGGCCTAGGAATCCAACTTACAAGGGATGTGAAGAACCTCTTCAAAAAGAACTACAAACCACTGCTCAACAAAATAAAAGAGAACACAAACAAACGGAAGAACACTCCATGCTCATGGATAGGAAGAATCAATATGGTGAAAATGGCCATACTGCCCAAAGTAATTTACAGACTCAATGCTATCCCCATCAAGCTACCACTGACTTTCATTACAGAATTAGAAAAAACTACTTTAAATTTTATATGGAACCAAAAAAGAGCCTGTATAACCAAGACAATCCTATGCAAAAAAAAAAAACAAAAAAACAAAAAAACAAAGCTGGAGGCATCACACCACCTGACTTCAAACTATACTATAAGACTATAGTAACCAAAATAGCATGATACTGGTACCAAAACAGATACATAGACCAATGGAACAGAACAGAGGCCTCAGAAATAACACCACACATCTACAACCATCTGATCTTTAACAAACCTGACAAAAAAAAGAAATGGGGACAGGATTCTCTATTTAATAAATGGTTTTGGGAAAACTGGCTAGCCATATGCAGAAAATTGAAATTGGACCCTTTCCTTACACCTTATACAAAAATTAACTCAAGATGGATTAAAGACGTAAACGTAAGACCTAAAACCATACAAACCCTAGAACAACACCTAGGCAATACCATTCAGGACATAGGCAAGGGCAAAGACTTCATGATTAAAACACCAAAAACAATGGCAACAAAAGCCAAAATTGACAAATGGGATCTAATTAAACTCAAGAGCTTCTGCACAGCAAAATAAACTACCATCAGGGTGAACAGGCAACCTACAGAATGGGAGAAAGTTTTTGCAATCTATGCATTTGACAAAGGGCTAATATCCACCACCTATGAAGAGCTTAAACAAATTTATAAGAAAAAAACAAACAACCCCATTCAAAAGTGAGCAAAGGATATGAACAGACACTTCTCAAAAAAAGACATTTTTGCATCCAACAAACATGAAAAAAAAGCTCATCATCATTGGTCATCAAAGAAATACAAATCAAAACCACAATGAGATACCATCTCATGCCAGTTAGAATGGTGATCATTAAAAAGTCAGGAAACAACAGATGCTGGAGAGGATGTGGAGCAATAGGAACACTTTTACACTGTTGGTGGGAGTGTAACTAGCTCAACCATTGTGGAAGACAGTGTGGCTATTCCTTAAGGGCCTAGAACCAGAAATACCATTTGACCCATTACTGGGTATATACCCAAAGGATTACAAATCATTCTACTATAAAGACACATGCACACGTATGTTTATTGCGGCACTGTTCACAATAGCAAAGATTTGGAACCAATCCAAATGTCCATCAATGATAGAATGGATTAAGAAAATGTGGCACATATACAACACAGTATACTATGCAGCCATAAAAAAGTATGAGTTCATGTCCTTTGCAAGGACGTGGATGAAGCTGGAAACCATCATTCTCAGCAAACTAACAGAGGAACAGAAAATCAAACACCACACGTTCTCACTCATAATTGGGAGTTGAACAATGAGAATACAGGGACACAGGGAGGGGAACATCACATACCGGGGCCTTTTGCGGGGTGGAGGGCTAGGGGAGGGATAGCATTAGGAGAACTACCTAATGCAAATGACGGTTTGATGGGTGCAGCAAACCACCATGGCAGGTGTATACTATGTAACAAACCTGCATGTTCTGCACATGTATCCCAGAACGTAAAGTATATAAAATAAATAAAGAAAAAGAAAAAGAAAGCCACCTATACTAGCTCACTCATGTTTAAATTTAATTTTTGTAAATTAAAAATATATATAATGATTATGTGAAGGCAGTAGAATGTTGAGAGAGGCAAATAGTGCAGGATTAAGCCCACAGACTCTAGAGCCAGACTACCTGGCTTTGTGTCCTGGCTGTGCCGCTTACTGGCAGTGTGATTTTTGGATAAGTGCTTAATTGTTCTGTGCCTCAGCTTTGTCATCTGTAAAATGAGGGATAATAATAGTATTAAGATTATATTTTAATATATGTTTTATATTCTATTACTATATAACGTTATGAGGATTAAATGACTTAACTGCTTTTGAAGTGCTTAGAACAGTATTTGATACATAACATTCCTTCATAGGCATTTACGTTATTACCACTTTTCTCCTACAATAGCCAATTTTGTAATGGACAGTTTGTTTTAACAAATGTCCATGCACACTTATTCAATTATTCTGTTAGATAAATTCCTAGAAATGGAATGGCTACGTCAAAGGATGTGTACATTTTAAATTCTGGTAAAGAGATTGCATGAAAAATTGGCACATTATAAAGGATACACCAATTTTTGCTCCCTCTGAACAGTACTGAATCTAAGTATAGTTGTATGTTTCAAAATCTAGTTCTCAAACTTTGGTTTTCATAAGAAACACCTAAGTGCTTATTAAAATAGTAAATTATCAGGACCCTCCTGCAGAGATTCAGTAGATCCAGTATGAAAACTTGGAATCTGCATTTTCTTTTTTTGAGATGGAGTCTTGCTCTGTTGCCCAGGCTGGAGTGCAGTGGCACCATCTCTGCTCACTGTAACTTCCTCCTCCCGGGTTCAAGCGATTCTCCTGCCTCAGCCTCCCAAGCAGCTGGGACTACAGGTGTGTGCCACCACACCCAGCCAATTTTTGTATTTTTAGTAGAGACAGGGTTTCACCATATTGGCCAGGCTGTTCTCAAACTCCTGACCTCGGGATCCACCTGCCACGGCCTCACAAAGTGCTGGGATTACAAGTGTGAGCCACCATGCCCCGCCTGAAGCTGCATTTCCTTAAACAACACCTTAAGTAATTCTGATGCAGGTGGCCAGTGGATTGAGAAATATTGTGCCTTATCTTTGACTTCCCTTCTGGCACTGATAACTAAAACCCCACTGACATGATAGTCATGTTCAGCAAAAACAATTCTACCAGGAGCTGGGCAGAAAATACCATATTTCACAAGCCAACTATTAATACATTTTTTTTTCTTTATGCGGTATAAGAAATTAACCCCTTTTTGGGTGGGTGCAGTGGCTCACGGCTGTAATCCCAACATTCTGGGAGGCCAAGGTGGGTGGATGGCATGAGGTCAGGAGTTCGAGACCAGCCTGGCCAGTGTGCTGAAACCCCATCTCTACTAAAAATACAAAAATTAGCCAGGCATGGTGGCAGGCGCCTGTAGTCCCAGCTATTCAGGAGGCTGAGGCAGGAGAATCACTTGAACTCGGGAGGCAGAGCTTGCACATTTCCATCAGTGACAAATTGTTCAGTTATATCTCCAAATCTGTTCACACTTAATTTTCCCAATGTAGATCTCATCATTTCAAATGTCATTTTTAATCCTACAAATGTGTCAGACTTCTACACAGTATTCCAAAGTGCGAAATAAAACCGGTTTTTAAGTGTGAGATAAAAGCCTGAGGCTAGCAGTCTTGCACAGTTGGGCAGACGCAAATGTTCTGTTTTTGTATATGTAAGACTTTTTGGCCTGGGTGTGCACCAAGATTGATATTTTTTTAAGCTACCAGTCTAATTAGTTTGTTAGCTCCCCTTCTCATAAAGGCTGGATGCAAAAGGTTGGAAAGAGGTCACTGTGTGCCAGCATCAGAGGCAGCTGTCAAGCAAAACAAGACTCCCTGGACTAGCTAAATAAAATTTTTAAATTGGAGGAAATCAGCGCCAGTCATTCAAATTAATAAGGTAATATCACACCTTTAACACCAACACATTTATAACTTAGTCTAGTTACAGTCTACCTTTATTTAAAATAATAAGGATGAATTCCAGAAACAGAGAAGTTGCTTTTAACAAAGAGTTTGCTTCTCAGCTAATCATTCTGCCAAATAAGTAAATATGTAAAGATTATTACTATTTTAGGCTAACATTTCAAAGCTTAATTCCACTTGATTATGTGAGTGCCCTGTGATCTCACCTCAACCTTTCCCTGATAATATGCTTCCTTCCCTCTATCTCCATAGATGACATATTTCTCTTCCCTTCCCCTCCTCATCCCTTTTGACTACCGTATGGAGTCTTTGCTTCTTTTCACTCCTAAACTCAAAGGATTTCTCTCTACTTTCACATCATTTACTTTCCTATTGATTCCCAGCAAGATGGTTTGTAACCCATCTATTCCTCTGATGAACCAGCAGTGTTGAAAGCCACAAAAAAATTTCTTAAGGGTTAAATTCAATGGACATTGACTCTCCGACCTCATGCCTACTCAGTACTTTGTTAGGCCCAAATACTTTTTTCTCTTGTCTTTCTTTTCTTTTTCTTATCCTTGGCTCACTGCAAACTCTGTCTCCCAGGTTCAAGCGATCCTTCTGCCTCAGCCCCCCAGTAACTGGGATTACAGACACATGCCACTATACCCAGCTAATTTTTTTATTTTTAGTAGAGACAGGGTTTCGCCATGTTGGCCAGGCTGGTCTTGAACTCCGGACCTCAGATGATCACCCACCTCAGCTTCCCAAAGTGCTGGGATTACAGACGTGAGCCACCGTGACCGGCCTTCTTCTTCTTTTTATTTTTATTTTTGGTCAGCATGTTGTTTTAGCAAAAGTTGTATTTCTTCATTTCAGGCACTCACCTATATCTTCAAACATTACTGCCTGACCACGAGGACATGTGCACATTTATAATGATGCATAGACTATTGTGAATCTCTCTTGACCTCTCTCCCTCTAGTTCCCACTCTTCTTCCCAAAGATAATTTATGGTCATCTAGCTCTTTTCATATCTATAAATTTATCATCCAACTTATAATTCACTCTAATAACATCAAATATTCTGTCCAAGCAATTATCCTAATTTTGACATTTTCAGTCTTTACTGCTGAAATCCCAGTTTTAGATTGCCAACTAATTTCCAGTATGAACTCTATGGTGGCATGCAAGGTATTGCTTCTGATGAAAGACTTTGCCACATACATCACATTTATATTGTTTCTCTCTTGAATGGGTTACGTGATGTCTCCTTAAGTGTGAGCTATAATTAAAGGCTTTGCCACACTCATTACATTGGAAAGGTTTTTCTCTCATGTGTACTTCCTGTATTTGTGTGAATAATGAAGAATGGAGGAAATTCTTCCCATACTTATTAGAAATATGGGTTTTGAGCCTACAAGAAATTATTTGGGATGTTGAAGCTGAGGAAGCATCATTGATAGACTGGTCCACTTGATTACCAATTTTCCTTTCAGTCTGAAATATGTGCAGTTCAGGCAGATGCAAATGAAAGCTTAATCCAAGCTGGTCTTTAATAGGCTTGTTTCCAGCATGACTTTGATTATGTCGGTCTGTACTACCAGTTAACTCTTTGATTTCTGTCATGGGTGCTTCATGGCCATTTCTTTCAATTTCTTGCCACTGAAACTGAAAGTCATGAATATCTTTCTCAATTTCTGGGAAGCAAAAATCTCCAATGTGATAATTTTCATGTCTTTCCAACGTCCCTGTGTGGAACACTTCTGTATTGCCTTGCCCTGTTGATGAGAACTCCATCATGGATTTTAAAGAGCTACCCACAGACTCCAGGTTCCTGTAGTTCTCCAACATCACTTCCCTGTATAAAGCCCTCTGCATAGGGTTCAGGCATTTCCACTCCTCCACTGAGAATTCTATAGCCACATCCCTGAAAGTCAAGTGTCCCTGAGGAAGAGCTATCCCTGGCTCCTTTTCTTTGCTCTTGTTGGTGGCTTCCTTACATAACATGAGTCTTTGGAAATCAATCCCAGACGTCTCAATTTGTACTCAGTTGAGAAAGAGGGGCCAGAATTTCCAGGTCTGTGGGGACCCCACTTCCCTGGTATAGCAGCATCAGAGAACTCAAGACCATTTCTTTTATGAGTCCTTTATTGCTTACTCATTTATGCTTCTTTAGTTACTAAATCTGATGAAGAAGGAAGCCAAGATTTAAGGCACTGGAGGACATATCACTGGCTAGTGACAAGGCTGTTAAATAACATCAAGGTTCTTGATGTTCACATTTAGTATTCTTTTCCCTAGCTAGGTGCAGTGGCTCACACCTGTAATCCCAACACTTCGGGAGGCGAAGGTGGGGGATCACTTGAGTTCAGGACTTTGAGACCAGCCTGGGCAACAGAGCAAGACACCATCTCTACAAAAAAATTTAAAATTAGGCATGGTAGTGCATATCTGTAGTTCCAGCTACTTGGGAGGCTGAGATGGGAGGATCACTTGAACCCTGATATTCAGGACTACAGTGAGTTATGATCACACCACTGTACTCCAGCCTGGGCTACAGAGACTCTGTCTAAATAAATAAATAAGAAAAATAAAACAGTATTCTTTCAATTGAGTCAGTTTGCAATCCTGACAAGAGAATTTACTGCATTTTATCATAGGGCTCTGTGATATAATGGTGAGCACTCTGGACTCTCAATCCAGAGAATTTACTGCATTCATGCAGTATTTTCTAATCCAAACAGTTTAGTAAGCAATATTGTCCTGAATATTAACATAATTTTAGGATGCTGAAAGAGTTCATTCAACTGACCAAAACATTAAGCATTAAACTAAAAAGCAAATTTACAAAGAAAAGGTAGATTTTATTTTTAAAAATAATTCCTAAAAATATTCAATTTGAATCTAAGGAGACTTCGAGAATGTAGTAGTGATGAGGATTCTGATTCTAGCTAACATTCCTTGATGATGGATTTCATCTCATCTTCACAGCATCCCCATGAGGTATGTATGTATTATTAGGCCTGTTTATTGATAGATAAATGGAGGTTTATGAACATTAAGTAACTTGGACAAGGTCATGTAGTTAGATCCAGAGCTATAACCTAGGTCACCTGGCCTGATTCCAAACCTTGTGTTCTCAATTGAGAGGAAATGTGTGGGCCAAATTATTCTGGATTTCTCAGAAACTCTGCAGTTCACCGCATTGTTTCCTGATATTTTTTAAATGCCGGCAAATCTTTTCAATAGACTCTAATCCTAAATTATAGTGCTGATGTTTTCCAGGAATTAGACAAATCATGAACAAAGTGAGTGTTTCTCTGCAGAGCATTCTGCAGAACACAGGTAAGAGCAGACCCCTCCATGGCAAAGCTTCTCTTTGCCCAAGCAGTTGTAGAGACTGTCTTGTTTGTTATTCCTCGTAGAGAGACCACTTTCCTGCTGAAAGTGGTTCGTTCAGAAAATATGTTTGGGAAGGGGTCACACATGTGAGGAGAGCAGCTGTGAACACTCATACAGCTCTTTGTTCCCTAACATTTTCTATATTCCGCTCATAATCCACTTGAGCAGTGGTGCCAGCTGGCAGGTCCAGCAGCTCATTTTTCTTCTCATTTTCAGCAGATCATCTAGTTTCTTCCCTGTGTGTTTCTACCCCCATTTCATAGCCACTCACCTATTGATAAACAGGTTCTGCCTAAAACACGTCTCATCTGCCAATCCATCAAGGCAGAATATGAAATTTTCCCAAACTCCAAATTACTGTTGGAGTCCTTAATATAACATACATATTTAAATGGGAACTGTGAACACACACAGAGGATGAAGGGCTGAAGTAATGAGTCCTCGTGCCTGGGTTCTAGGCCATCTGATAGTGGTTTACCCTCTTTGGCCTCTGTTCCCTCATTTACTTTGCAGATTAATTAAGGTTACTAATTCTTATGGGTTGTAAAGGATGCTGAATTCCTAACTCCCAGTCCCTGTGAATATGACCTTATTTAGAAACATGGGCCGGGCACGATGGCCTACACCTATAATCCCAGCACTTTGGGAGGCCAAGGCAGGTGGATCACTTGAGTGATCCAGCCTGACCAACGTGGTAAAACGCCGTCTCTACTAAAATTACAAAATTAGCTGGGTGTGGGGGCAGGCACCTGTAATTCCTGCTACTCAGGAGGCTGAGGCAGGAGAATTGCTAGAACCCTGGAACCTCTGCAGTGAGCCGTGATGACACCATTGTGCCCCAGCTTGGGTGACAGAGTGAGACTCTGTGAAAAAGAAAGAAGGAAAGAGAGAAAGAAAGAAAGAAAGAAAGAAAGAAAGAAAGAAAGAAAGAAAGAAAGAAAGAAAGAAAGAAAGAAAGAAAGAAAGAAAGAAAGAAAAGGAAGGAAGGAAGGAAGGAAGGGAAAGAAGGAAAGAAAGAAAGAAAATAAGAAAAGAAAGAAAGGAAGAAAGAAAGGAAGGAAGGAGACAGAAAGAAAGAAAGAAAGAAAAAGAAAGAAAGAAAGAAAAAGAAAGAAAGAAAGAAAGAAAGAAAGAAAGAAAAAAAGAAAGAAAGAAAAAAGAAAGAAAGAAAAAGAAAGAAATAGAGAAAGAAAGAAAGAAAAAGAAGGAAGGAAGGAAGGAAGGAAGGGTCTTTACAGATGTTCAAGTTAAAATGAGGTAGGTCATTAGGGTGGGCCCTAATCCATTATGACTTATGTCCTGACTTTTAAAAGGGGGAGAAATGTGTATACAGACAGATAGTAGTAAGGGGAAGACAATGTAAAGACACAGGGAGAAGGCCGTCTACAAGCCGAGGAATGCATAAGGCTGGGAGAACGTAGGAGAGAGGCATGGAACGGATTCTCCTTCACAGTCCTCAGAACGTTCCAACCTGCCAAACGCCTCCATTTCAGACTTTCAGCCTCCAGAACTGTTGAGACAACACATTTCTGTTGTTTAAACCACCCAGTTTCTGGTATTTTGTGATGGCACACTAGCAAATTATTGCACTACACAGTTGACTTTGAATTAAGCAAAAGGGAGGTTTTCTCAGGTGGGCACAATCTAATCACATGTGCCATTTAAACTCATTTAAAAGAGTAGCCAAAGAGCAAGTCAGAACTATTCCAACCATGAGAAGGAGTTGATGAGGTGGCACAGGGGCTCTGAAACGGGGGGCCCCATGGCAAGTAACAGAGGGAAGCTTCTATAAGGTAACAGTGATCCAACTAAAGACAAGAAAAGACTAAATTCATCTAACAACTGCAAGAAGCGATTCTGCCAACAACCTGAATGAGCCTGGAAGTGGATTCTTTCCCAGAGCCTCCAGATGTAGGAGGCCAGCCTGACATGGATTCCCTGAGCTAGAGGCCCTGGATGAACCCAGGCAGATTTCTAACCTACAGAACTATGACATAATAAACAGGTGTAGTGTTAAGCCGCTGTCTGGGGTAATTTGTTATGTAGCCATAGAAAATACACCCTAGCTAGCAAGTATTGAGTGCTTTCTTCACCAGTCACTATTCTAAATGTTTTACATTCAAGGGGAAAAACAAAATCCACAGCTAAGTACTGCCATAGGACTATTGTTGTCCCAAAGCAATAAAGATAAAGTTACAGCGGGGTGGTGAGGGGGGTGGGGGGGTTGGGAATTATGTGACATCTGAGGAACAACAGCCTGCAACAGACAGACGATAAACAGAACACCCTACTAAACAGAAAGCAGAACCAGTAGAACAGACAGAATGGGAATTAAAAATAAACATAATAAATGTCTTTATAAAAATAAGGAAGAATGTCAGGAACATGACGCATGAACAAGCAATTACGAAGAACCACTTAGAAATATTTTTTAAATGTAATTGTTGAAATACAAACATAGTAAATGGCAAAACAAATCATGCCTGATGGTCCAGTAGAAGCCTGGGGCACCATTTTGCAACCCCCTGTGAGAGTTAATTTCCAAGTGCGTAGAAATTACTGTCAGAAGTTTTTGAAAGGCCAAAAAGAGACTAAAAGATATCTTTAGAGGAGTATAATCTGAATGTTTAAACAAGATAATCTTTTAAGAATAGAGACTCTTAAAATAGGAATTAAGAAGTACTATATCTAATTTATTCTCCCTCCCCAAATATCCCCCTGTATTACTAAGGCTAAATAAGCCTAGTAGATATGTGAGGAAAACTCAGAGCAAAACTTTTAGCCAGGTCACCCATGTGATTTAGCTGCATCTTGATTCCTATGTAGACTTACAATTACCTCTCCTCAGGAGCTCGTAAACTTACCGTCACCTCTCCTCGGGAGCTCGTAAAGTCAAGAAGAGCAAATAGAATATCAACTAGGCTGAAAGGCTGACCCAGGTGGGGATATTCCCAGGCAAATGTTAAGTTTTGGCCAATTTCCAGCCTCTGTTTTCCTCCCGTCCTCACAGCTTGTCCCAGGACTAACCCTGAGGGTCAACAGGAGGGATAAAGCATCGCTACAGATGGCCTAGCTCCTCCTTGTCCAATTTTCCCCTAGTTGAAGAAGAGTCCAACCAGGGTCCAGAAGAAAGTGCCCTTAGTGCCCTATCTAGTGCCACAGTGAACTGGACACAGAGGATGGAGAGCAGACATGCAACCAAGGTCAAAAGCCAGGAGCGTGTTACAAAGCAAGCCAGCTCTGGCAAAGGGGGCTAAGGTACTGTGAACCCAAAATATCTGAGACAGGTCTCAGTAAATTTAGAAAGTTTATTTAACCAAGGTTAAGGACACACCCATGCCACAGCCTCAGGAGGTCCTGATGACATGTACCCAAGATGGTTGGGATACAGTTTGCTTTTATACATTTTAGGGAGATGTGAGACATCAATCAATATGTGTAAGATGTACATTGGTTCAGTCAGGTAAGGCAGGATAATTCTAAGTGGATAGTGGTGGGGGCCTTCCAGGTCATAGGTGGGTAAGAGACAAAAGGCTGTATGCTTTTGAGTCCTTGATCAGCCTTTCACTGAATACACAATACACAGTGTATTCACTGAATACACTGGCTCAGTGAATCTGCATTTTTACATATACAGGGTAGAAGAAGCAGTCAGATATGCATTTGCCTCAGATGAGCAGAGGGATGACTTTTGTACCTGTGAAGATAAGCTGTGAAATTCAACAGAACTGTTTTAGGGTAAAGATCTTGAGGCCTACAATGAATTTCCTCATGGGCAAATTGTGAGGGAGGTAACTCGTATTCTTAGCTATCTTATTTAGGAATTAAAATAGGAGACAAGTTTGCCTGATGTAGTTCCCAGTTTGACTTTTCCCTTGGCTTAGTGATTTTGGGGTCCCAAGATTAATTTTCCCGTCACAGTACAAAGTCCAAATGCAGGAGATCAATGAATTAGGAAAGCCACAATTAAAGTAACTGGTGAACCAAGTATGAGCTGGACTGGAGAAGTTCCACTGACAAAAGGTACCTATCTGGGACAGCCTTTTCTATAGACTGATGAGGCATTTAGAGCACGAATGAGTGACTTGGAGTTTTGCCTCCAAACTCCAGCTAGTGGTAGTGTGAACCCTACTACCACTGACAAACTTTTCTGATATTGACTCCCAACCTGACTAGAAATGAAGGGTATTTCTCATTCTTAGATTTTTCCATCCGGACACTCTACAAATTTCGTTTGGAAGTCTAAGATCATTTGTCACACTCTTTGGACATCAAGCTCTGTCTGTTGCCACCTGAGTGGTTGGGACTTACCTGGCTTGGGCTGTGACTAGACTGCTTCACCCTGTTGCAGTTGAGTGATACATGCAAAGAGTCAGAAATGTGACAAAACTTCCAAGAACAGGAGAGGGCATATCATGTCTTGTAAATCATGAAGTCTGTGAGTAAAAGTGTTTGTGCATCACGTTCTGAATATAGATATTTTTGGAATCTCAGAGGTGGTCATTTAGATCAAATCAAAGTAGAGTTGACCTTCAAACAACATGGGTTTGAACTGTGCATGTTTACTTGTATGTGGTGCCTCTGCCACCCCTGAGACAGCAAGAGCAACCTCTCCTCTTCCTCCTCCTCAGCCTGCTCAACACGAACACGATGAGGATGAAGACCTTTGTGATGATCCGCTTCCACTTACTGAATAGAAAATGTATTTTCTCTTCCTTATGATTTTCTTAATAATATTTTCTTTTCTCCAACTTACTTTATTATAAGAATACAGTATTTAATACATACACCATATAAAATATGTATTAATTGGCTATGTATGTTATCAATAAGGTTTCCAGTCAACAGCAGGGTACCAATAGTTAGGTTTTGGGGAAGTCAAAACTTAGACTCAGATTTTCAACTGCACAGAGGTTGGCATCCCTAATCCTCACGCTGTTCAAGGGTCAATTGTACTATTTTTTGCCTAAAGTAGTTATGTAAAAACTACCAGCAAAAATTTTATCGGAGTTGGTGGTTGTGGATCCATGATATAAGAAGATATTCATGAAGGATCTGAGCAAATCCAGGTACGAAAGCTCCGTAATGGATTATTCAGAGAAATTAGGGAATATTCTTAGTAGATGTCCTGAAGGACAACTGCACGTGGACTTTTCCTTTTCGTGTATGTAACTAACTCCCTCACTCAGTGCATATGGACTTTCGTCGACTTTTTGGAAGGAAGGATATATCTCAGCACCCATTTTCCCTTCCTAAGAGCACCTTTATTTCACATAGGTGAATTATTTCTCCCAGGGATAAGCAGTCTTGGTGGCACTAAATGTGATCGGGACCTTTGCCTTTTCCCAGCAAAGAGTGTGTGATTTCATTTGGCACAATAGGAACTTCTCTCCTGGTACTTTGAATTGCCAGCAAGCTGAATTAAGATAAGGAAGACAACTTTTGAGCTTTTCATTCTAAAGAGAAGCCCAGAGTGGATCCTGCTAGCTAGATATCTGGTAGCTATTCTAAGACTTGTCTTGGTTCTTTGGTTGTCTAACCTCCCATCCACTCTGAGAGTTACTACAAAACTCCCGCTGGTTCTTGTTAACTGCAACAAAAAGAATCTCAATTGATATGCCCTCTGCAGAGTAGTATACAATAAAGGCATGGCTGATGTCTGCTCTTGGACTGACTTGGTTTGTGATTCTGAGAAACTAGATTAGCCTCACTGAGCCTTAGCATCTTCACCTGTAGAATGAGAAACAAAACCCTCCTTCCAGGTTGTCAATGGAATTAAATGGGCATTTATGTGAAAGCCTGCTAGCTTACCTGCAAAGAAAATCTGTGAATTTCCATGTCAAAGTGGTTCATTAACAATGAAAAATTAGGCTGGGCGTGGTGGCTTATGTCTGTAATCCCAGCACTTTGGGAGGCCAAGGCAGGTGGATCATGATGTCAGGAGTTCGAGACCAGCCTGGCCAACATGGGGAAACCCCGTCTCTACTAAAAATACAAAAGTTAGCTGGGCACGGTAGCACGTGCCTGTAATCCCAGCTGCTTGGGAGGCTGAGGCAGGAGAATCACTTGAACCAAGGAGTCAGAGGTTGCAGTGAGCCAAAATCGCGCCACTGCACTCCAGCCTGGCGGCAGAGGAAGACTTGGTCTCAAAAAACAAAACAAACTATGAAAAATTGGTCATTTGGCTAACGATGCCAAGACGGAGTGTCAGGCAATCATTTAAAATCAGAGATTTTGTAAGAAAGTTATACTTAATAGTCAAAATACATTTCCCCCTTATTACTGTGCTTGGCAGAGGTCAGAATTAGATTTTCATGGGTATATTAATCCTAACAATACTTCTTCTTTGTTGGCAATAAAGGTAACAAAGTTTCCTATATGAATATTTAAGAAAAGGGCTTGGCATGGTGGCTTTGGGAGATGAGGCAGGAGGATTGCTTGAGGTCGGGAGTTTGAAACCAGCCTGGACAACAGAGTGAGACCCTGTGTCTATAAAAAATTTTTAAAATTAGCCAAACATGGTGGTGCATACCTGTAGTCCCAGCTCCTTGGGAGGCTGAGGCAGGAGGATTGCATGAGCCCTGGAGTTCCAGGCTGCAGTGAGCTATGATCACACCACTGCACTCCATCCTGAGTGATAGAGTGAGACCCTGTTGAAAGAAGAAAGGAAGGAAAGAAGGCAGGCAGGCAGGCAGGCAGGCAGGCAGGCAGGCAGGAAGGAAGGAAGGAAGGAAGGAAGGAAGGAAGGACATCTCTGTTTACAATGCTGCTTTACATAAATGTTACTTTTCCATCTGAAATAAGGAATAGACAATACCGGTTTACCAAAAAAATAATTTTTGCCAGACTCCGTCTCAAAAAAAAAAAATTAATAATAATAATAATAATTTTTTTGAGCACTCATATCTCACAGAACTGGCCTTTTCCTGGAACAATTAGAATTGTACCTGGAAGGTTGCACTGTCTCTGGCTTACCAATGCTTTGTTTGGGTTAATATGCTGTAGGAGCTTCAAATCATACGTGAATTCTTGCTATTGACCAGGAAAGTAAGAAAGCAAGTTGGCTTCTTTTGATCACTCTCCTAAAAGTGAGAATTTTAAAGTCATGCATTGGTGTAACAATAAATTTTTAAAACAAAGAACAGTAAAAAGTATCCTATAAACGGACCCAGCTCTGTGCTAGATAACACAGAGCAGTGGGTCATGAAGCCTGCTTGTGCCCTGCCCCACCTCTGCTCCCGCTCCATCAAGCAGGAGGAGAAGAGCATGATACAAAACTGGCCTTCTTTACCTGTGATCCACCTGGACTGAGTGAGCACATTTATTTATGAAAATGTTGGCAGTGGGGCAGTTCCAGCCAGGTGCGGTGGCTCACACATGTAATCCCAGCACTTTGGAAGGCCAAGGTGGGCAGATCATGAGGTCAAAAGAGCAAGAACTTCCTGGCCAACATGGTGAAACCCCGTCTCCACTAAAAATACAAAAATAGTAGCTGGGCATGGTGGCACGCGCCTGTAGTCTTGGCTACTTGGGAGGCTGAAGCAGGAGGAATTGCTCAAACCCAGGAGGCAAAGGTTGCAGTGAACCAAGATTGCAGCACTGCACTGCAGCCAGGCAACAGAGCGAGACAAGAAAGAAAGAAAGAAAGAAAGAAAGAAAGAAAGAAAGAAAGAAAGAAAGAAAGAAAGAAAGAAAGAAAGAAAGAAAGAAAGAAAGAAAGAAAGAAAGAAAGAAAGAAAGAAAGAAGGAAAGAAGGAAAGAAGGAAAGAAGGAAAGAAGGAAAGAAGGAAAGAAGGAAAGAAGGAAAGAAGGAAAGAAGGAAAGAAGGAAAGAAGGAAAGAAAGGAAGGGAAGGAAAGCAGGAAGGAAGGAAGGAAAGCAGGAAAGAAGGAAGGAAGGAAGGAAGGAAGGAAGGAAGGAAGGAAGGAAGGAAGGAAGGAAGGAAGGAAGGAAAGAAAGAAGGAAAGAAAGGAAGGAAGGAAGGAAGGAAGGAAGGAAGGAAGGAAGGAAGGAAGGAAGGAAGGAAATGTGCGCAAACTGAACAGTCCATAGGTCCTGGCCAAAGGGGAAAAATGGAAAAGCCCAACTACTGCTTTAAGGCAACGTTTTTCAAAGTGTCATGTGAGATTTATTCTGCAACCAAATCATCTTGAAACTGTATTTTTTTTAAAAAGTGTATATGTGCGATTCACCTTGATTCAATGAACCAGAATCTCTGCTACTAAGACCTTAAGAGACTCTTCTGCTGAACTCAAGTTTAAGAAACACTGTCCTGGGGACCTCAGAAATCTAATTCCTTGCCTTCTCCAATCTACCTTCTAGTCAGGAGAAAACTAGAAGAAACAATGCACTTAGTAAATAATTATAGATTCAGTGTTATGGGAGCTAAAATGCGAGAGAGAATTCTGGATAGAAAGGGATGCTCAAGACACTCTTATTAATTGCAAAAATATGTTTTCCTCCAATAATATAAGTCTCACTTAGTGGTCATCACCTGGCCACTGGAAGCCACCACAGAACATTTTCCCCCATAAACAGCATTGATCAGCACAGTGATTGTTGAAATTTGAATTATCTATGAGCATTTTAAACATAAAAAGATATGGAGTCCTTCCTGAAAAGTCAGATCGGCAATAATTGGTTGTCACTGAGTAGTAGACACCCCCTTTAGATGGGTATTTGGAGTTCATTTTACAATATCCCCAACATTCTCTCTTCTCCCCAGTAGGATGAAAGTGTCACTTGACATTTATCAATAAGCTTATGCTGGTTTTGTTGCTGTTTGATTAAGAAGAAAGTAAAAGAGCAACACTAGAAAGATGGCGGAGCAAGAGCAAAGAAAAACTCCTTTGGTTCCAGAAAATCTCCTGAAAAAGAGGAAGGCTTATCAAGCCCTCAGAGCCACCCAGGTGAAGCAGGCAGTTCGGCAAAGAAGGAGCAGAGGAAAGGAAAAAGACTCAGATTTAAACGACTGGAATCATTCCTACATGATTCCTGGCAGCAGAAACGTGACGAGGTGTGTCTCAGATGACTAGAAGTGAAACCTCACACCTTGGAATTACCAGATAAACATTCCTTGGCCTTTGCTGGACACATAGAAAAGATCAATAGCATGAGTTTACTGGTGCAGAGAACCATTGCAAGACTTCGCCTAAAGAAAATTTTTAGTGGTGTCTTTGTAAAAGTCACCCCCTAGAACCTAAAAATGCTGCATATAGTGGAACGTTACGTGACCTGGGGATTTCCAAATCTGAAGTGTGTCCGGGAACTCATTTTGAAACATGGACAATCTGAGGTCAAGAATAAGACCATCCCTCTGACACACAACACAGTGATTGAGGAGCACCTGGGGAAGTTTGGCATCATTTGCTTGGAAAACCTCATTGATGAAATTGCCTTCCCAGGGAAGCATTTCCAGGAGATCTCATGGTTCTTGCTCCCTTTCCACCTCTCAGTGGTCCATCATGCTACCCAAAATAGAGTGGGCTTCCTCAAGGAGATGGGCACACCTGGCTATCAGGGTGAATGCATCAATCAGCTCATCCACCAGCTGAACTAGACCCAGGTGCCAAACTGCAGTAAATTTTTATCAATGAAGGGGAAGCATGTGTTTTTGTGTTTTGGGGGGAAATTTTTACTGAGTATCTTCAGAGATTATTTCCTGCTTTATCTTCAAAAACTAGAAAGGAAGGGTCAAAGGAAAGACAGTAGCTGGCCAGCTGTGATGGCACACATCTGAAATCCCAGCACTTTGGGAGGCTGAGGCTGGTGGATCACCAGAGGTTGGGAGTTCGAGACTAGCCTGACCAACATGGAGAAACCCTGCCTCTACTAAAAATACAAAAATTAGCTGGGTGTGGTGGAGCATGCCTGTAATCCTAGCTACTCGGGAGGCTGAGGCAGGAGAATTGCTTGAACCCAGGAGGCAGAGGTTGCAGTGAGCCGAGATCGCGCCACTGCACTCCAGCCCAGGCACCAAGAGTGAAACTCTGTTGGGAAAAAAAAAAAAAAAGACAGTAGCTTATGTTCGTGGCAGGCACCTCTCTTCACAGTCCAGTTCCAAGGAAAAATTCCAGTGTTTTCTACATTGGCTGCCGCCTCATCTGAAATCAGCACATTCCATGGAAGAAGGCATCCTGCTTTGTTGCATCTTCTACCCCATGGTTTAATGTTGGTAAATGAGTAACTCTAGCGTTCGTGCAAGTCTCCCTAAGACTCCTGCAGCAGTCAACCAAGCCCAGGGACATAACTGAATCTGGAGATTCCTAGGGCCTTGTTTTGAAAAAGACTTGAAATACACATAGGGAGAAAGGCACAAAAATAAATGTTCACTTGTCTCTGCGAAGAAGAAAAAGAAGGGGAAGAAGAAGAAGAAGAAGAAAAAGGAGGAGGAGGAGGAAAAAGATTATCATTCTAGGGGTTGTCATTCATTACCCGCATGGCCCTGCCCCTGGAAGCATTTGAGTCTGAAAACTCTAGCAATGTTGAAGGAACCCATAATCCCAGCCATCCTGACCCCACTGTTTGCAAAATCTAGACAGATGTGGTTGCTTTGTCAGAAACGTAGGCTTTCCATTTTGTATAACTTTGCCCAAGCAGCATTCTTTATCAAAACTCTTGGAGTGCAATTCAGAAGAGGCATTTGAATACATAAAATCATCTAGTCAACAGAGGGGGAAAACACTACCTCTAAAAATGTCTTCCAGCATGTTGAAAAAGCACTCAATTTGGGGGCAAAACACCAAGCCAATACTGACTGCACAAACAATAGGATACTTCCTTTCAGATCAAGTAAGACATGCATACATAGGAAAATTTCAAAATAGGGTTTTCACAATCTGCTAGTGAAATAATTTATGAAGTATACATAACATTTTACATTTTATAAAATGATATTACACAACTCCTTTCCATGTTCACAGCAACCCTGCAGAGGTTATGTTATTATCTCATCGTGTAGATTAGGACTCTTCTATTTAGTAGTGAACTGATTTATGTAAGGTCAAATGGTACTAACCACTACTAACCAGCAAAGCTGGAGTCAGACATAGTTCTTTTGACCTAAATGTATTATTCCCTCTATTACAAAACAACCACATTCCATTATTTGCCTTTCACTATAATTTCAGAAATACATTCATAAAAATAAAGCCAGAAGGGATATAGCACTGCAAATCCTACTAACCATCAAGAGACATCTCACATCCCAGACACTCAGATCTTTATTTCCCCCAAACAAATTGGAGAAATAAAAAGATAACTACTTTAAACAATTCTTCCTGTTCAGGTTTTAAAAGCAATGTTTTTGTTTTTATGTTCTAGATGATTAGTCAAGATATTTACTAGAGGCAGTGAAAGGTCATGGAACTACTTATGCTACATCAAGTTCATTGAAAATTTCAACAAGGAAGTGTGTATGGACATAGTCTATTAAAGCTGAAAGAGATTCTAAAATTGTGTAACTTGATTCTCTTATTTCTAGATGAGGATGCAGAGCCCAGAAAAAATGGCATTACTTCTAAAGCTGATGTGTAAACCTCCAATCTCCAAAACCCTAAGAGTGTACATTTCTCATTAAATTTATTTCTGAGTTCATCTTTTTTGTTCATATTGTAACTGTGTTCTTTTCCCCCTTCACATTTTCTGTTTGGGAAGCGATTTCTTCTGTAATAATTGGCCTGTTAGAGTTTCTTTCTTTTCTGGTGTTCATCTTTGTATAAGAGCTATCGTTAAGTACTATGTGGTAACTTGGTGGCAGTGAAACCACCACTCAAACCAAAATCTAGGGCCTTGTCCACAACATGCTACAAATGAAGATACAGTCCTCTTCGTCCAATCTCTCCACACCACTTCATACACAATCTCTCCTTATGCCGAATCTTATACTCAGTCTTGCTGCCCTCTATATATGGGTTTATTGCATCTGTGTGTGCTCCTATACAGTTTGCATGTGTGTCTGAAAAAACCATTGGATTGGGAGGCCGAGGCGGGCGGCTCACGAGGTCAGGAGATTGAGACCATCCCAGCTAACACAGTGAAACCCCGTCCCTAATAAAAATACAAAAACTTAGCCGGGTGTGGTGGCGGCCGCCTGTAGTCCCAGCTACTCGGGAGGCTGAGGCAGGAGAATGGCGTGATCCTGGGAGGCGGAGCTTGCAGTGAGCCGAGATCGCACCACTGCACTCCAGCCTGGGCGACAGAGACTCCATCTCAAAAAAAAAAAAACCATTGGATTAAGAATATTCACGCTTTAGTTTTTGTTTTGTTTTGTTTTGCTCATCTCTTTCCTTCTTCTCACACTCTAACAATGATGTCTTCAAACAGTAACTAACTTTCTGCTTTTCTCTCTAGCAACTCTTTTTTTCACAGACTAGAGTCCCTCAGGCTTCAAACTCCAGAACCTTCACCTCTTACCTGGATTCCAGTGATGCTATAGTAGATTTCTAATCTCTGCCCACCTCTAATGACAACATCTTAATTGCTTTTGTACTTGGACATTGTTCTTTGAATTCACAATTTTTAAAGTTAGTAGTTACATAAGCAGAATATGCATGTACAACAAAAGAAAGAAAATAACTAAACATATACTCTAAAGAAATCAAGGTGGCCAGGCGCGGTGACTCACACATGTAATCCCAGCACTTTGGGAGGCCGAGGCAGGTGGATCACAAGGTCAGGAGTTCGAGACCAGCCTGGTCAAGATGGTGAAACTCCATCTCTACTAAAAATTCAAAAATTAGCCAGGCATGGTGGTTGGCGCCTGTAATCCCAGCTACTCAGGAGACTGAGGCTGGAGAACCACTTGAACCCGGGAGGCGGAGGTTGCAGTGAGCCAAGATCGTGCCACTGCACTCCAGCCTGGGCAACAAGAGTGAGACTCCATCTCCAAAAAAAAAAAAAAAAAAAAAAATCCAGGTTTGTCTAGGAAAAGGTAAATAGCAGAGATAATATTTAAGTTGGAGGAAGAACCTCATGGAGAAGAGCCACCATTTCAGACACCGATAACAGAAATCTGGACTTTTACACGACAGACAATTATTTTTACTTTAGCTAAGCTACTGCTACTTGAGCTCTTTCTATTACTTATCTCTGAACCTAATTATAGCTAAAACGTTGGCTTCTGTGGGCCATAAAATAATAATGGCTAACATGAACGGCTTATTTATTAGTTTCCAAGACAGGTGTGAAGAACCAAACATCTATTACCTCATTTAATCTTCATACAACTCTCTGAGTTGGTTGCTACTCTCATTCTCACTTTAGATGAAGTTTTTTCTTTTAAAGCACCTGGTTCAGGGTCCTAGAGTCGGAAAGTGATTGAGCTGGGATTCCACTCTTAACCACATCTCCATTCTTCTTCCTCTCACAGATACTTCAAAACAACATATAGACTGCTATGTTATGACATTATAAACCACTAATCTGTTAGATAAACTGACTTTCTAAAAAGACTTTCTAATTACTTTATTTCAGTTACTGAAGGATCCAGTGAAAAGAACAAAGATCTTTTCACTCAGGGCCCAGATGCAGCCGTAGCAGGGTTTTCTTTCCCTTACCTACTGAATTTAAAAACGTCCAGGCCTGAGGACTTTTTGTAACTGGTCCTTCAGATGTAAATAGCAGTGTTTACCCTCTTGTATCACATAAAGATGCTGAGAGAATTTGTTTTATGGTTCAGAGAAGTATTGAAGCACAACTTTTCAATGCTTAAGGTAATTTTTACCAGTGAGGAATTGCTTCTGTCTGTTTGCAATGTGACCTGACTACGGTGGTCTATAAATTAGGGCTGTTTATTATTAGTGGTAAAAAGGAACTCATCCCAGCTGAATCAGGCCCTTTTAAGGAGATTTCCAGGAAGCCCCATCCAATGACATTCCTCATACATCTTATTGATTGTCCGCCTATAAATGCCAGGAAAGTTTAGAAATGCAGCTTGGTATATGGCTATCATTAGCCTGGTATATGGCTGTCCCAAATACAATCTGTTGCTAAGGTAGAGAGGGAGGAGAGACTGGGAAGGCAACCAGCAGTCTCAGCCAAAAGAATAACCCCCATGGGTAGAGCACACAGACACTTCACTGTTGACTCTGCTTACCCTACATCTAGACCTTCACAGGAGTGTGGATGGTTTCAACCAACATGCAACACAACACACTTTTATCTTTTGAAGGTCAGCGTATCAGGCAGAGAATAAGAGAGTGAAGACCCTGGAAGATGCTGGAATGTCTGCTTCCAGTTTAGGAGATGATGGGCTCTTTTATTCATCTAGTTGGACTTCTTTTGAGTATTGATGGGGGTAACAGTTTTGTTATTAGAAAAGGGAACTTTTTCACCTTGGTTCCGATGCTGCACTGAAAACCTGACATTTTTATTCTTTTTAGATGGCCCTACTGAAAGCAACACAAGGAAAATACTTAGCATGTCAATCCCTTTCTTTTTCATCTGAAAATAACATCAGTTATTGCATCATCTGAAAAGAAGTTATCTCTTGCAGTTAATCAATGACATTGCCTTTGAATATTCAATTCCTGTTAACACAGAATTAGAAACTTCAGTTGAGTTGTATTAGTTAATGATTATCAGGCCTACAAAATGACCTTCTATAACCTGTCATCTGGGAAAATAGAAACAAAGGGATCTTTCCAGTAATTGCAGTTACTGGAATTATTTAATATATGCTTAGAATCGAAAAAATTTAAATATGTTAAAAATGACAATATGCAAATTTAGATGATTAAAATGATGCTGTTGCATCTATAATATGGGATTATCATTAACTTTTGTAAGCTTTAATGCCATTAGGTTAGATAAATTAAAAATCCCTCTAAAAGTCAAGCCTTCCTTACATTTGGCCATCAATCAAGCACTTCCTGCTGGGTTCTCTGTCTTGGAAACAGACATCAGCCTTCTCCCCGGTATCCAGGCCAGACGCATGTTAACAGAATAACCAAATCTGTAAAATATTTAAAGAGGTTTACTTTGAGCCAATATGAGTGACCATGCCCCAGGGTACAGCCTCAAGCTATTCTGAAAAGGTGTAACCAAGGCAGTCAGGGTACTGTTTTGCTTTATGCATTTTAGGAAGACAAGAATTATAAGTAAATTCATAAATCAGTACATGGAAGGTATACATGGGTTCAGCCTAAAGAAGCAAGATATGTTGAAGTTGGGAGGTGGGAGGAGAGGTGAGGGGTTGGGTGAGGGGGCGTACAGGTGATAGGTGGATTCAAAGGTTTTCTCATTGGCAATTGGTTGAAAGAATTAGACTTAGTCTAAAGATTTGAAGTCTGTGAAAGAAATGTTTGAGTTAAGATAAGGGGGGGTTGTGGAGACCAAGGTTCTAACAAAATAATAACGTACATGAAGACTCCAGATAGCAGCCTTCAGAGAGAATAGATGGTAAATGTCTCTCTTCAGACTTTTAAGGTGTCAGACTCTCATTTCATCTCTCCTAGATCCAGGAAAGACCTAGAAAGGGAAGTTCTGGCTGCATTAATGAAGATTCTTTACAGATGCAGGTTTCCTCCACAAGACATGGCTTTGCAGGCCATTTCAAAATATGTCAAAGAAATACATTCAGGGGTAAAATATTTTCATTGCCTTCAGGGTGTGCTATCCGTCTTGTGATGCTATACCAGAGTCAGGTTGGAATTTGATATCTTATTGACACAAAGAGTCTGTTTTGTCAGTCTTATGATCACTATTTCCACGTTAATGCTGGTCAATTGTGCCTAAACCCCAAAAGGAAGAAGGTATGACTTCCCTTTTCATCATGGACGGAATGCAGTTTTTCAGATTTTCCTGGGGTCCCCTTGACCAAGAGGGGGTCATTTCAGTTGGTGGGAAGGCTAAGGATTTTATTTCTGGTTAACAAGCCTGATAACCAACCTAGACTGTTCCTTTCTCTCGTGCCCACCCCCATCTAGCTAGTTATTTTGTCCTGAGGATTCCACCTTTCTGGTACTAATTGCATCTGCTCTGTACTTTCCTTTTCCAGGCTCCTTTTCCTTTTTCTTGCTGACCATGTTTCAGCAAGAGTCTATGATGGGGTCCCTCTGCCCACAATTTCAACTCATTCAATCCATTCAAATCCTCTAGAGTTCCAGAGACATTTCTAAATTACAAATCTGAACTTGTCACTACTCTCTTGTTGAAAATCCTTTATGGCTCTACAATTTTCAGGATAAAGGCCAGTCTCCTTGGCTTAGCATTTGAGGCCTTTTTGGCCTTGCTTTTGCCTGTCACTCTAATCTTATCCCTGTCACACCCTTATTCACATCCTTGCTCCAACCTCACTGAACAACTATTTACTCCCTACGTATGTCGTGCTATTTACTACCTCCATGACATTTCAGTTCCGTTCCCTCTAGAATTCCGCTGGAATCCCTTCCATTCTCTTCCTCAATTCTTCAGCATCTTTGTCTTGTCTTTCCAAACTGCTCAAGTGCTACCCTTCAAAGAAGCCCTCTTTTCCTACCTGTCTCATTTAGCCACCCAGCCACTGTGCTTCTAAATCACCCCGCATACCTCTAGAAGTAAGTCACTCTACTTGACCTCTTGAAACCCCTTCATCTACTTGGGTCTCACCACTAATAAAGAGCTCCTGGAGGACAGGAGCAATTTTTTTTTTCTTTTATATTCCTACAGCCCAGCACAGTGTCTGTCATAGAGTGGATGCTGAATAAAACTTTGGTAAGCAACATAAGGGAAGAATCACAGAGTTTGGAATATTAAGCAGTATCAGTTTTAGCAAGTACCCATAATAGCATACTCAAAACAAACAAACAAACAAACAAACAGCCACCTCCCAGCCACCTTTCACTCATCTCTTACTGTTTGAGATTAACGCTGACATAGTGAAGAGCACATCCTCGTTCTCAACAGTTCTACTGGGGGAAAAAAATGAAGCACCTTTTTTAACCTTTTGATTATATTTAAAACACAGAAGAGCTTGAACAGGAATGGAAATTACCCAACACAAGTGCTGCTCCTCCCTTCTCACATTTACGGGAGACATAACTATGACAGCACTCTATTCTCTGAGATCTCAGAACCAGTCTCCTATCAGCCCACGAGACAGCCACAACTACTCAGTCAGCATGTGCTCTCCCTGAACTGGATTAATAGGTATGTGTGACATAGAAACCCAAAACTATTGGAGGGGAGACGGGGAGCAGGTTAGCACATGGGTCCCTCTAGACTGGGAAAGTGGAAGTCTCCCTTCCATCTTCAGAATGTCTCCCCTGTTCCTTCTGGAGAATGTCCTTGCCCACTCCAAACACAGGGCTTGGATGGATGCTGCCTTTTCTCATAGGCAGGCAGTGGGCACAAGACTAAACGTGACTTAATTATAAACCTTTTCTGCTATTTTAAAACTCAACACTATTAGTGTCACTATCAGTGTTGAGTTTTAAAATAGCAGAGGTAAAGTGAAATGGATATAATCTAGTAGTAGTATTAGGTTGGTGCAAAAGTAATGCGGTTTTTGTCATTACTTTTAATGGCATTAAATGCCATTAATGGCATTGCCATTGCTTCAAATTTGCCATTACTTCTAATCTGCCATTACTTTTAGTGGCAAAACGGCAATTAGTTTTTCACCAACCTATATAATCAAGTCATTGTGTAGTAGTATAATCAAGGAGAGTGAGGCTCAGGAACCGTTGGTCACCATTTTTACCTCCATGTTGACAAATCAATCTGCCACAAGAAAGAAACCAGGTGTGATAAAGAGCAGGTCTTGAAGGTTATTGGTGATCAAGACCCTAAGCCTCAAAGCAGCATCACATGTCAGCTCTTCCCACAGATAGTGGCTTGTCCTAAAATCTCTCCAATATGCCTCTGCTGACCTTAAACTGATGCAAGTTAGTTATCTGTAACTTGTAACCCAAAGAATTCTGACTAATTCAAAACTGTAATACCTAGGACTTTGATATTCATAGAATTTAGCAAGACTTAGCCAAGAATTTGTGGCTTTAAAGCTGTTATGAGAAGTGTTGTAAAACATTGGCAAACAACTAATAGTTTTATAAGTAAAAACATGGTATTTTGTTTTGTTCCTGCGTTAGTTTGCTAAGGATAATGGCCTCCAGCTCCATTCATGCTTCTGCAAAGGACATGATCTCAGTGTTTTTTATGGCTGCATAGTATTCCATGGTGTATATATACTAGAGATTTTCTTTATCCAGTCTACCATTGATGGGCATTTAGGTTGATTCCATGTCTTTGCTATTGTGAAAAGTGCTGCAGTGAACATGTGGATGCATGTATCTTTACAATGGAATGATTCATACTCATTTGAGTATATATCCAGTAATGGAATTGTTGGGTCAAATGGTACTTCTGTCTTTAGCTCTTTGAGTAATCGCCACATTGTTTTCCACAATGGTGGAACTAATTTACATTCCCACCAGCAGTGCATAAGCATTCCCTTTTCTCTGCAACCTCACCAGCATCTGTTTTTTTTGTTTGTTTGTTTTCTTGTTTTTTTTTTTTTTTTTTTTTTTTTAACTTTTTAGTAGTAGTAATTCTGACTGATGTGAGATGGTATCTCATTGTGGTTTTGATTTGCATTTCTCTAATGATCAATGATACTGAGCTTTTTACATATACTGTTGGCTGCATGTATGATTTCTTTTGAAAAGTGTCTGTTCATGTCCTTTGACCTTTTTTAATGGTTTTTTTTCCTTGTAAATTTGTTTAAGTTCCTTATGTATACTAGGTATAAGTATATATGACTCCTTATATATACTAGGGATAAGACCTTTCTTAGATGTAGAATTTGCAAATATTTTCTCCCATTCTGTGGGTTGTCTGTTTACTCTGTTGATAGTTTCTTTTACTGCAGCTCTTTAGTACAATTAGATCCCATTTGTCAATTTTTGCTTTTGTTGCAATTGCTTTTGCTATCTTCGTCATGAAATTTTTGCCCATTCGATAGTTTCTTTTTTTACGCAGTTTCTTTTTTTACGCAGTAAAAGAAACTATCGAATGGGCAAAAATTTCATGATGAAGATAGCTCTTTAGTTTAATTAGATTCCATTTGTCAATTTTTGCTTTTGTTGCAATTGCTTTTGATGTCTTCATCATGAAATATTTACCAGTTTCTACGTCCAGAATGATACTGCTTAGGTTGTCTTCCAGGGTTTTTTGTTTTGGGTTTTACATTTAAGTCCTTAATCCATCTTGAGTTGATTTTTGTGTATGGTATA
Source organism: Macaca thibetana thibetana (assembly GCF_024542745.1). Taxonomy (NCBI): domain Eukaryota; kingdom Metazoa; phylum Chordata; class Mammalia; order Primates; family Cercopithecidae; genus Macaca; species Macaca thibetana. The sequence goes on from NC_065582.1 coordinate 78,640,199, forward strand.
AGGAAGGCATCCAGTTTCAATCTTCTGTGTATGCAGAAGCATACTATTTATTGAATCCCAGCACCATTTATTGAATAAGAAATCATTTCCCCATTGCTTGTTTTTCTCTTCATTAGTCTGGCTAGTAATCTATCTATTTTATTATTTTTTTCGAAAAACAAACTCCTGGGTCCATTGATCTTTTGCATAGTTTTCACATCTCAATCTCTTTTGGTTCAGCTCTCATTTTGGTTATTTCTTATCTTCTGCTAGCATTGAGATTGGTTTGCCCTTGCTTCTCTAGTTCTTTCTGTTGTGATGTTAGGTTTTTAAATTGAGATATTTCTAACTTTTTCATATGAGTGTTTAGTGCTATGAATTTCCTTCTTAATATTGCCTTAACTGTGTCCCAAAGATCCTGGCATATTGTATCGTTGTTCTCAGTTTCAAAGAACTTCTTGATTTGTGCCTTAATTTCATTATTTACCCAAAAGTCATTCAGGAGCAGCTTGTTTAATTTCCATGTACTTGTATGGTTTTGAGCAATTTTCTTAGTCTTTGTTTCTGTTTTTATTGCATTGTGGTCCAAGAGAGTGGCTGGTATGATTTCAGTTCTTTTGCATTTACTGAGGATTTTTTTATGTCCAATTGTGTGGTTATCTTTAGAGTATGTGCCATGTCGTGGTGAGAAAAATGTATATTTTGGTGCTTATGGTTGTAGAATTCTGTGGATGTCAATCAGGTCCAATTAGTCCAGTGTTGAGTTCAGGTCCTGCATATCTTTGCTAATTTTCTGCCTTGGTGATCTGTCTCATACTGTCAGTGGGGTGTTGAAGTCTCTCAATATTATTGTGTGGGAGCCTAAGACTCTTTGAAGGCCTCTAAGAACTTGCTTTATGAATCTGGGTGCTCCTGTGTTGGGTGCATATATATTTAGGATAGTTAGGTCTTCTTGTTGAGTTGAATCTCTTACCATTACGTAATGGCCTTCTTTGTGCTTTCTGTGATCTTTGTTGGTTTAAAGTCTGTTTTGTCTGAAGTTAGGATTGCAGCCCCTGCTTTTTTTCTGATTTCCATTTGCTTGGTAGATTTTTCTTCATCTCTTTATTTTGAGCCTCTGGGTATTGTTGCATGAGAGATGTGTCTTTTGAAAACAGCCTACCATTGAGTCTTTCTTCTTTACCCAGCTTGCAGCTCTGTGCCTTTCAACTGGACATTTAGCCCATTTATGTTGAGAATTAGTATTGATATGTGTGGATTGATCCTGTCATCATGCTGTTAGCTGGCTGTTTTGCAGACTTGTTTGTGTAGTTGCTTTATAGTGTCACTGGTTGGTGTACTTAAGTGTGTTAGTGTAGTGGCTGCTAACAATCTTTCCTTTCCATATTTAGAACTTCCTTCAGGAGCTGTTGTAAAGCAAGTCTGGTGGTAACAAATTCCCTCCACATTTGCTTGTCTGAAAAGGATCTTATTTCTCCTTCGCTTATAAAGCTTAGTATGGCCAGATATGAAATTCTTGGTTGGAAATTCTTTTCTTTAAGAATATTGACTACGGCCAGGTGCAGTGGCTCACGCCTGTAATCCCAGCACTTTCGGGGAGGCCAAGGGGAGCAGATCATAAGGTTAGGAGTTTGAGACCAGCCTGGCCAATATGGTGAAACCCTGTCTCTACTAAAAATTCAAAAACTGGCTGGGTGTGGTGGTAGGCACCTGTAGTGCCAGCTACTTGGGAGGCTGAGGCAGGAGAATCGCTTGAACCTGGGAGGCAGAGGTTGCAGTCAGCTGAGATTGCACCACTGCACTCCAGCCTGGGTGACAGAGTGAGACTCTGTCTCAAAAAAAAAAAAGAATGTTGACTATAAGCCCCCAATCTCTTCTGGCTTGCAGGGTTTTTGCTGAGAGGTCTGCTGTTAGTTTTATGGGCTTCTTTTTGTAGGTAACCTGTCCTTTCTTTCTAGTTGCCTTTATCATTTTTTTCTTTCATTTCAACCTTGGAGAATCTAATGATTACGTGTGTTGGGGATGATCTTCTTGTGAAGTATTTTGTGTAGTTGAGGTTGGGGGGTCTTTGCATTTCCTGAATTTGGATCTTGACCTCTCTAGCTAGATTGGGGAAGTTGTCATGCATGGTATACTGAAATATGTTTTCCAAGTTGTTTCCATTGTCCCTATCTTTCAGGGATGCCAATGAGTCACAGATTTGGTCTCTTTACATAATCTCATATTTCTCAGAGGTTTCATTATTTCCTTTTTATTCTTTTTTCTTTATTCTTGTCTGACTGTTTTATTTTAGAAATCCAGTCTTCAAGCTCTGAGATTCCTCTGCTTGATCTATTCTGCTGTGATTGCATTATAAATTTCTTGTAGTGTTTTTTTCTTCTCTATCAGGTCAGTTATATTGCTTTCTAGACTGGCTATTTTGTCTGTCAGCTCCTGTATAATTTTACTATGACTCTTAGCTTCCTTGGATTGGGTTTCAACGTTCTCCTGAATCTCAATGATCTTCATTCCTATCCATATTCTGAAATCTATTTCTGTCATTTCAGCCATCTCAGCCCAGCTTAGAACCCTTGCTGGAGAATTAGTGCAGTTGTTTGGAGGAAAGAAGGTTTCCTGCCTTCCTGGGTTGTCAGAGTTTTTGTGCTCATTCTTTCTCATCTTTGTGGGCTGATGTTCCTTCAATCTTTGAAGTTGCTGTACTTTCGATGGGTTGGGTTTTTTTTTTCCTCTTATTGTATTTGGGTGTTTGACTGTGATATAAGGTGGGTTCAGTTGGCAGGTTTCCTTTCTCGAAGACTTTATGAGGGGAAAGCCTCAGCTCAAGATCCCTGGACTGCATGGTCTAACTCTGGGGGAGTAGAATCCGCCTCTTACTGTTCTCTGACCCCTTATATTTGAGAATGGGCTGCACCGGAGGGTCTGAGGTGCTCCCACACTGCTAGTCACAACATTTCCATGAGTGTTGCCAGCCAAAGCTCTTTATAGGGTGATAGCAGCAGAATCCATCCTCATTCACCCATACCAGTGGCAGTGGCAGTGGCAGCATGGCAGGGTACATGCTAGTCACCTGTGGCAGAGTACTAGCAGGTGCCAGCGCGAGAGCCTCCATGTGAGCATTTGCATCAGTGGTTGCGGCATTCACAGCATTCACAGCAGTGGCAGTGTTTGCAGCATTTGCAGCATTCGCAGTGGTGGCAGCACAGCATGGGGGTGTTGCTCTCGCCCAATGTCTGTGCATATATTCTCATCAGTGGTGGTGTTAGCACAGGAGTGGGGTGCTGTTTGATGGGGGTTGCTCAGCTGTTCTCTGTGCCTAGATTTGCACTGTGGCAATGTCAGCACACGGATGGGGTACTGGCAGGGGAGAGTGCACTCATGCTGGCAGCAGTTGCATGACAGGGAGTAAGGGGCATGCAGACCCACAGGTTGACAGAAAAGGGGAAGCGAGGACTACCCATGCACACACATGCTGGCAAACTGATGCAGGGGGTGGCTGCGGACAAGTGCATATAGGCAAAGCAGCACAGGGGAGGCTGAAAGGTGGGGGGTGGGGCATGGGCAGCCTGGCACATGTTCATGTGGGCCACTGTGCTGGAGCTCTCTGCTGGTCAGACATTGTCTGCCAGGACAGGCACTGTCATGCAGGCCCCAGGGGGTACCTCCCCTCTGGGCTGCACTGCAAGGAGGTGCATCCAGGCTGGGGCCTCAGGAGAGACCAGCAGACTGAAGGATGCTCAGCTCAGACCAGCTCCCTCTCATGGGCAGGTTCATCCTGCAGAGTTCATGTCGGACAGTTCTTCATAAAGTCTCCTTTGGGAGCAAGTTGAGCCTAGGGGAACAAGCATTCCTGCTCATGCTCCACTACAGATGTTCCCGCACCAAAGCCTCTGGGCTCTGCATTGGCTGGAGTTCTGCCCCTACTACTTCTCTAAGCAGCTCTCCCTGTCAACGCAAGTGTCTGTGGTGGTCATGAGCTTTCCTTCTGCTGGGATTCCAGAGGCCTGTGGCAAGAGTGGGCTGTTCCTTGCCTATTCAATTAACCCATTCCCTCAGAGTCACTGGGGCCAGGAACAAGTCATGGTATGTGTGGTAGCCCCACACATGGTTCTCAGCTTCCTTCCCCTTCAGCCCTGCTTCTGTATCTTTCCTCCATCTGCTCTCAATGCCTTCCCTCTGAAGATCTGCTAGGGGTCCTGCCATGGACCTGCCAGTCCTCCTGGTGCCCCAGTTCATTGGTGGCAGCTGTTCCTCCTGGCACCATCTAGCTGGACATCTTGCTCCTCAATGTATTGATTTTGTCAAATTTTAAGAGGCCTTGTCTCTCCTAATTTTAGAAAAACAGATATATTTTATCACTTTTACAATTTTGACTTTAAATTTACATAATTATTCCTTCAGGAATTTATTTTTTGTAAATGGTTACAAGTTAAGTAAAAAACATTGATAGTTAATTGTCCCTATAAAAATAAATTCAATAAAAATTGAATTGACATCAGGTTTCTATTGAGTTTAAATGCCACTTTTAAAATAAATTTCCATATCTACCTGGGTAGATTTTGATATGTGACCATGTTTTTATTTCATCTGTTTATGTATTCCTGTAAAAATACCATACTATTTTGGGTATTATTACATGAAGTTTTGATATCTCATTGAGCAAGCCTTCCCTTTCATTTTAAAAAAACTTTGTCTATTTTTATCCATTTTTCTTTTCCAGATTCATTTTAGAATGAGATAGTTAATTTCCATGAAAAAATATGTTGGAATGGTTTATTAATTGGAGGTTGACAATTTTCAACAAAGACTCTTCCTTTTTCCAGAATGTAGTAAGCTTTTTTATTTCTTCAGATCTCCTTTTATATCTTTCAGTAAACTTTTACATGAATGTCTCTTATTCATTAATTGTTAGTTTTTAAAATGTAGTTGAGGGCCAGGGATGGTGGCTCACACCTCTAATCCCAGGACTTTGGGAAGCTGAGGTGGGCAGATTACTTGAGGTCCAGAGTTTGAGACCAGACCACGGCCAACATGACAAAACCCCAACTCTATCAAAAATACAAAAATTAGCTGGGCATGGTGGCATACACCTATAATCCCAGCTACTCGGGTGACTGAGGCACGAAAATCGCTTGAATCCAGGAGGTGGAGGTTGAAGTGAGCCAAGATTGCACTACTGCACTCCAGCCTGGGCAACAGAGTGAGACTCTGTCACAGAGAGAGAGAGAGAGAGAGAGAGAGAGAGAGAGAGAGAGAGAGAGAGAGAGAAGGAAGGAAGGAAGGAAGGAAGGAAGGAAGGAAGGAAGGAAGGAAGGAAGGAAGGAAGCAAGGAAGGAAGAAAGGAGAGAGAGAAAGTAAGTCAGTTTATGGTTTTTCTCTTATTCAATCAGACATTTTCCTATGATATTTTCATTTTAAATTTATTTTTATTAAGATTTTAAAAGTTTTGTATCATTTAAATTTATGTTATATTTAAATTTAAAAAGAAAAAGATTTGAATTTGTCTAAGATTCTTATTTAAATGTTAAATCCAGTTGAGACACTTGTGTTAAAGACAAAACTAGTTCCTGTAATAGATTCTAACTGGTTATTGGTGTGCACAGGAGAGCTATTGATTCTTTCTAACTTGATCATGGTAGAGAACTTTCTGGAATACATCAACTTTAGCAGTTCTATGAGTCAGTTTATTCTCTGGATTTTTTTTTTAGATAGACAATGATAATGCCTACAAATAAAAATATCTAATCAGAATGCTTTTGACTGTAAATAATAGCCACAGACTCAGACAATAAAGAGATGTATAATGTACATAATGCACATCCCTGAGGCAAATGCTTCAGAGTTCGTTAGTACAGCATCTTGAGGATGTCATTGCTGATCCAGGTTTTTACATCTTTCCAACTGCAATGTATAAGCTTTTTCTTAGGCTACTTCTCCTCACAATTACAAAATGACTGCAGCAACTCCAGAGAGCACATCCAACATGAAAATTAAAACTGGACAAAATTTGGGTTCTTATCAGCAAGGAAGAGAGGTGAATAAATGCTGTATCTGTAACTCCTTTTCAATACATATAATTATTGTTTCCTTTTTCACTTTCTGCCTTAACACATTACCTACAATTTCTTTCATCACAGTAATAGCAGCAATAGTGGAATCCTTGCCTTAAATGTAACTGAAATACATCTACACCATTTGAATAGTATGTAATAAATAATTCTACACCATTTGAATATTACTAACTGTGGATTAAGGATTGACAAATTAAAGGCCCCTTGGCCAGTGACCAGTTTTTGTATGACCTGAGAGCTAGAACAGCTGTTATGTTTTTAAAGGATCATAGAGAAATAGCAGCAGTGAAAAAGAAGGACAAAGCAGGAGGAAAATGTGGAGGAGGAGGAGGAAGGAGAACATGCAACAGAGACAGCAAGTAGCCTGCAAAGCCTACAATATTTACTATCTGCCCGTATTAGAAAAGGCTTGACAACCCCTGCTATAGATTATGCTCTAACATACCAATATCCTTCATCAAGTTTAAGAAATTAAATAATCCCTAGTTTCCTAATTGTTTTTAAAATCAGAAATGAGGGTTAAATTTTATCAAATGTATTTTGATAAAATTTGAAATAATCTATTGCAATGATCATATGATTTCTTTCCTTGAGTCTGAATGTGAATGTAGGGAATTACATTAATAGATTTTCTGATGTTGAAGCGCTCTTGATTTTCTGTAATATATTTTACTTGGTTATGGTTTGAAGATTTTCTTTTGATTCTCTGTTGGATTTGAGTGATCTCTGTGTGGCTAATCTAAGAGTCAACTCTCAGTGTTCATAGTAGGCGATGTATCGGTAGTATTTGGCATGATACATCACTCTTTCCTGTTTGGAACACCTTCTTTACTTTCAGGACAGGATAGATTTATCATTTTTCAATTACTTGATTCCTTTATTCTTGCTCACATTTATTCATTCCAAGGTTCAATCCTAGGAAATGCTCTTTTCTCTACCTTCATTCTCTCGCTGGGTGATCCCAACTCTCTCATGACTTTGAATTCCACATGTAGACTGATGATTTTAAAATGTATTCAGTGTGGCTGAGTACGGTGGCTCATGCCTGTAATCCCAGCACTTTGAGAGGCCGAAGCAGGCAAATCAGTTGAGGTCAGGAGTCCAAGACCAGCCTGGTCAATATAGCAAGATCTCCATCTCTACTAAAGAACTAAATACAAAAATTAACAGGGTGTGGTGGCGCGTGCCTGTAGTCCCAATGAAATGGGAAACTGAGGCGGGAGAATCACTTGAATTTGGGAGGCAGAGGTTTGCAGTGAGCCAAGATTGTGCCACTGCACTCCAGTCTGGGTGACAGAGTGAGACTCGGTCTCAAAAACAACGACAACAAAAATAAAAACAAACAAAACGATATTCAGCATAAACCTGTCCTCAGACCTCATGTGCTATACGCTGCTGCATACACTACATCTCCACTTGGATTTTTAGTAGGCACCTCAAACTTAGTATGTCCAAAGCTGGACTCGATTCTTCTCCATGCTCTAAATCTACTCCTCCCACAGTCTGCCCCACTCAGTAAATGGTGATTCCATCTTTCCAGTAGGTGAAACAGAAACCTTGGAATTGTCCTTGCCCATCTACTCATTCACTCAACCTGGCTGGGCAAAGGTATGTGATTTTGATATGGTGGTCAGGGAAGGCTTCATTGAAAAGGTGAGATCTGCTATTTGCTAAGGCGGAAGACTGCAAAATAAATAGATTTGAGATCATTACATCCATTTTTATTTTTTATTTTTTCATTTTTTTTGAGACAGGGTTTCACTTTGTCACCCAGGCTGGAGTGCAGTGGTGTGAACACAGCTAACTGTAGCCTTGACCTCCCAGACTCAAGTGATCCTCCCACCTCAGCCTCCCAAGTAACTGGCACCACATGCTGGCACCACCACCCTCGCCTAATTTTTGTGTTTTTAGTAGAGATGGGGTTTCACCATGTTGGCCAGGTTGGTCTCAAACTCCTGATTTCAAGTGATCCACCTACCTCGGCCTCCCAAAGTGCTGAGATTACAGGCGTGAGCCACAGCGCCCAGCCCCTTTTAACGTTCTTAACTTGGGTTTCATTTGGTATGATACAAATATTGTTATAGCTGCTTTTTTTGTTACTACTGATATATCTATTGCCGATTCTTTATCTTCTACTTTTCTGAGTTATTTCATGGTGAAATTTTATTGTTCCAACCTAGAAGTGTTTGTCTTTTAATATTATTGATTACTGATATTTTTGGACTTTATGACCATTATATTTTGCCTTCTTTGTACTATGCTTTCTCATTTTTTCTCTTCACATCCTTTTACTCAGTAAATAAAATCTTCTTTCTTTTATTTCATATGTCTTTTCTAGTGGTTAATCCTACTTACAAAATTTATAGACATTTAAATTTGATTTTTATCCAAGTAATACTTTCACATACATTAGAAAAATAAGATGGTGCCATAAAGCCTATTAAAAAATCAAGTTTTATCACAACCTGTCTTCTGAGATGGTGAAAGACACACAGAATGAGCTTACAGATGATCTCAGGAGCTGGCCTCCGGGCTCCTGGTTTCTCCTGGCATGGCAGCCACCAGGACATCTGCTCTGCCTCTGGGGCTTCCACATACAGCTCCTCCTAGGGAGGTGCCTCTCCTGGCTCCTGCTTGGCACAGCACCTAGCTGCTCCCACTCTGGTACCCAATTGCTCCTCTGACCATGTCAACAGAGCACCGTCCTGCCCCATGTATTCCCTCCTTCTAAGACCCGGCTAAAGCCACTCCCATCTTTGGCAGCAAGTTTGGGACTGTAGTTCTCTCTCATTTGTTTCCCATCTTTTAGGACTTTCTCACCACTTCTGGTCTACAGAACACACCAGAACCCCTTCTCATTTTCTAGTGAGAGACATCATCTGTCATTGGGGTGAGTGGGAGGCAGGAAGATGGGCTCAATCCACCATATTGAACCCAGTCCCAGGTATTCCTTTGATCATTAGGGGAAAAAAAATTGACATGTTTTTATTTTGAGAGTAGTAATTCAGATTTGCTTGATGAGATGAAATGAGGTGAGGGGGCAAGCTGGACACTTAGGCCCCCAAATCTAGGAAATGTGCATGAGAATATATGAGGATATTGTCATGTCTTTCTCTGATGTTCTAGTTCTTGCCTTCCCAATTCCCTTTCTCATGGCTTACTCGTGTCCCACCACCATATATCCACTGCCCTTTCCTAATTCCCATCCCAGTCCTGACTTGATGCAGGAAACATTCAATAGCAACTCTCCCTAGAGGTGTGAGTTCATGGATGAATTAATAAATAGATCAATGAATTGGGAGACATCATTCATCAAAATTCAAGGGATCTTTATCCTCAGTATCCCAGAGAGAATTTAGTTTTGACTTTGAACTGAAGACTGTGCTTCAAAGATTCTTGGTTCAGCAGAGAAAAAAACATGAATTAGAAAATCAGAATTGGGTTTACATCCCGGTGCTGCTCTCACTAGCCAGTTTACTTTGGTCTGGTTACATAACCTTTTTGAGTCTCAATTCCTTTTTTTTTTTTTTTTTTTTGAGACGGAGCCTCGCACTGTCGCCCAGGCTGGAGCATGCAGTGGCTGTTCTCGGCTCACCGCAAGCTCCGCTTCCCTGGTTCACGCCATTCTCCTGCCTCAGCCTCCGAGTAACTGGGACTACAGGTGCCCGCCACCACGCCCAACTAAGTTTTTGGGTTTTTTTTAGTAGAGACGTGGTTTCACTGTATTAGCCAGGATGGTCTCGATCTGCTGACCTCGTGATCCGCCCTCCTCGGCCTCCGAAAGTGCTGGTATTACAGGCGTGAGGCACCATGCCCAGCGGAGTCTCAATTTCTTAACCTGTAAAACTGAAATAAGAACACCTCCTCTGAAAATAATAATGATGACTATCTTTTATACTTTGGCCCAAGCCACCATCAGCCCTCACTGGATTAATGCAAAGCTCCTGAATGCTCTCCCTGCCTTCACTTCTGCTGTCCCTCCAGTCTGTTTCCTGCCCGTCAGCCTGTCAGATCGTGTCAGTCTCTGAGATTCAGAGGGGCTCCTCCATCTCACTTAGAGTAAAAGCCCAAGTCCTTACTACTAGACTCCTACCAGATCTGATCTCTTGTTAGGTCTCTGACCTCTTATTCTGCTTCTCTCCCCTCACTCACCACAGACCAGCTCCACAGGCTTCCTTGCTATGCTTCAAACGCACCAAGCACGCTTCTACTTCAGGACCTTGGCACTGACTCTACTCTTTGCCAGGAGTGCTCTTCTCCAGGTCTCTCTTTGGCTTTCTGTACTCAAATATCACCCTCTTAGTTAGGATCTCTCTTTGGTGTTCTGCCAAAAAACTCAACCTTTCCTTCTCCCAGATACCTTCTCTGCATCGGTTTTTCCTCTTAGCAGTTATCACTAGTTAACGGCAATGAACCTAGTGTGTCCTCCCCCCAATTCATATGTTGAAACCCTAACCGCTAATGTAATGGCATTAGGAGATGGGGCCTCTGGGAGGTGATTATGTAATGAGCCCTCATGCATGGGATTAGTGCCCTTACACAAAAAACCCCAGGGAGAAGCCTCGGCCCTTCCACCATGTGACAACACAGCAAGAAAACACCATTTGCGAACCAGAAAGCTGACTCTCACCAGACAACAAATCTGGGGGCACCTTGATCTTGAAATCCCCAGCCTCTGCAACCACGAGGAATACATTTCTATTGTTTATAAGCCAGTTGGTCTATGATATTTTGTTAGAGCAGCCTGAACAGACTAAGACACTAACATACAATATATTTTACCTACTTATGCTAGCTACTGTCTATTTCTACAACTAGAACAGAAGCTCCATGTAGACAAGGATTTCTTTCTATTCTCATCACTTGTATTCCAGCACCAATAATTTATTCTGACTCATAGTAGATGCTCAAGACATATTTGTTGAATGAATGAACAATAATTAGAGATAGTGCTTGTAAAGCAAAAAAAAAAGTCTAGGGTATCAGTCCAGAGTACAGCTTTTGAAACCAGACTATGTAAGTTCCAATTTAACTTTAATGCTTAATAGGCATGTTACCTTGGGAAAGTTACTAAACCTCCATGGTCTCTGGTTTTATCATCTTTAATATGGAACTAATCATAGTACCTATGCATAGAGTTGTTGGGGAGATCAAAGGAGATAATATATGTAAAGTGTCTAGAATAACAGCTGGCACATAGGAAGCTGTCAAAAAGGTATAGCAGTTGTGATGGACATATCTAGCCCGCGGTAGGTGTTTTGATAGTAGTTGTCATCGTTATTAAACTCAATCTCAAGAGGTTGGGGGCGTCAGAGAATGAGCAGGTTTAAGAGGTGGAGGATGCTGTTATCTTGGACATTAAAACTGAAAAAGTAAGCTTGTGAACTGCAGGGGAGTCTGTAGCTAAGCTGACCATCTCTAGTTCTACTATATGTCTGCAGCTAAGCTAAGAACACCTGTACTCTAGACAGCTGAGTAAGCACAATATGATTAAAGGAGAAGTGGCACCACACAGGACCAAGGGTCAAGGCTGTGGTCACAAGGTTGTTCTAAGTCAGAAGGCTCACTTCATTTCTCTGGGAGTATAGAGTATAATTAAACAGAGGGGAGCACAGAGGCCTTCTGTTTCAGAGTCCCCTGAGCAGTCTTATAACAGCTGAATGAGGAGGCAGGCACAGGAGATTATTAACCATCCCATAAGCAAAGGCACATAAAAGCAAAGTTGTCCTTTGTCAGCAAATTCCATTGCAGACATATCATCCAGTGACAGAAGAGTAATCCTGGAAGCATAGGAGCTATTCATCACATGATTCTCAAACAAGTCAGTACCTCCTTTTCATCCAACTTCTCCCCCTTCTGATGATGAGTTTGTGAATTTTGGGGAATCGGTACAAATCATTGCTATTCTCAAATCACATAAGCTGTTAGATGATCTAAAAGAATTACAGGCTTTTATTATTAAATTATAATTTTTATATGATATATAAATATTATATAAATAATATAATTATAATTATGTAATTATTTTGTTAAAATAATTTATATTATATGATTGTACTTATAAAAGTGCTAGCTGAAAAATGGAAAAATACTTAAATTTGTTTTTTTGAATAACCAGTTTAACCTACTCTTGATGACTGAACTGCCTATTGTTATGTTATGGAGTCACTATCTAAGGTTGCTGCAAAAGTAATTGCAGTTTTGGACCGTGAATTTTAAATTGTTATAACTAGGCTCAAACGCATCTTTATTACTCAAAATAGGAACCATTAAAATCAACACATTTTTGCCAACAAGAAATAAGTTTGTTTATTACTGTAGTATAAAAATTTGAACTTTGGGATTCGACAAACTCTTGGAAAGCATTTTTTGCATCCTGCTGGTTGTGGAAGCATTTTCCCTGCAAAAAGTTGTTGAGATGCTTGAAGAAGTGGTAGTTGGTTGGCGAGAGGTCAAGTGAATTTGGTGGATGAGGCAAAACTTGGTACCCAATTCATTCAACTTTTGAAGCATTGGTTGTGAGATGTGCCATCAAACATTGTCGTGGTGAATTGGGCCCTTTCCGTTGACCAATGCTGGCTGCAGGCATTGCAGTTTTTGGTGCATCTCATCGATTTGCTGAGCATGCTTCTCAGATGTAATGGTTTCACTGGGATTCAGAAAGCTGTAGTGGATCATAATTGGCAGCAGATCACCAAACAGTGACCATGACCTTTTTTTGGTACAAGTTTGGCTTTGGGACTTTGGACTTACTTTCTTGGTCCAACCACTGAGCTGGTCATCGCTGGCTGTCATATAAAATTAACTTTTCATTGCACAATCCAATGGAGAAATGGTTCGTTGTTGTTGTGTAGACTAAGAGAAGATGACACTTCAAAATGATGATTTTGTTTTGTTTGCTCAGCTCATGAGGCACCCATTTATCGAGCTTCTTTGCCTTTCCATTTGCTTCAATGATGAACAAGCATAGAATGGTTGACGTTGAGTTCTTGGGCAACTTCTCATGTGGTTGTAAGAGAATCAGCTTCCATGAGTGCTCTCAGTTGGTCGTTGTCAACTTCCAATGGCTGGTCACTATGCTCCTCATCTTCAAGGCTCTCTTCCGCTTTGCAAAACTTCTTGAACCACCACTGCACTGTACATTTGTTCATTAGCAGTTCCTGGGCCAAATGCATTGTTGATGTTGTGAGTTGTTTCTGTTGCTTTATGACTCATTTTAAATTTGAATAAGAAAATCATTTGAATTTGCTTTTTGTCTAACATTATTTCCATAGTCTAAAATAAATATAAAATAAACAGCAAGTAATAAGTCATTAGCAAAAAAAAATGAGAAATATGCATTAGAATGATGTATAACATAGCCACATTTACTTAAGAATGTATTTCAGTATCAAATGGCAAATTTCAACAATGCAAAACCACAATTACTTTTGTACCAACTTACAATATATAGGTTGTTATATGAATCAATTCTATAACATATGGAATTATGAGGAAGAGAAATAAAGCCATGACCACATATCACTTGAATATCTGCAAAATGTCATTTATGTATTTCGTTGCCTCACCACCCATGGCTCCCCTTTCCCTCCTAAGGTGGGAGTCTTTGGGATCAATCTTGCCCCTGGATGGAAAGTAAACCCTCGTTCAACAATGCAGCATAAGTCCGTCTTAGGGCCAGACTGACTTGGGACCCCTATTCTAATTGCTGAGGTCCACTTCATTCCCTCAAGTCTGGATACCTATTGCTAGTCGGCTTCCCTAGAGTCAGAATTCCGACTTGGATGACCACTCTTGCCTGTCCTCACTGAGATAACAAACCGGTCCCTAACCCCCAAAGGGAACTGTTTCCTCACAGAAATCTCAGATTTTGGAGATCCCTAGATGCCATGAGGCTGAGTTCCAGCCATCAAGGAGACACTGACTTTCTCTCTTGACAAGCTTCTCTCTTGCTGACAATTTGCATAGATTACCACCCTCAGTGCTTCGCTCCCTTCTGGCTAGAGTTCTTTCTGTAGCCTGCAGCCGGGGCTGCTGCCTGCAGCTCTTCCCTCCAGCTCCACTCCGGTGGTTGGGTCTGGGTGTGGGTCTGGGTCTGGATCTGGGTCCAGCACATTCTGTTTGGCCTGATCATGTAGCAGGCACTTTCATGTTCAGTCCCCCATTTCATATACACATGATTTTGTGACACAGATAACCAAATTCTTATTCCCATCCCCATTTTAGAGTTCAGGAAATTGATGTTCAGAAAGGTTAGTGTCTTGTCCACCTCAAGGCAAGAACTAAGTGGAGTCTGGTCTCAAAACCAAGTCTTATACAATAGTCTTGTACAATAGAATATAACTCATCAAAAAAGGAATAAAGTGCTGGGACATGCTATAATGTGGATGACCCTCGAAAACATTATGCTAAGTGAAAGACGCCAGACACAAGGGGTCACATTAAATTATTCCATGCACATGAATACTCAGGATAGGTAAATCCATAGAGACAGAACACAGATTGTTAGCTGCCCATAAAATTGCTGATAATGAAACTGGTGATGAAAATATTTTGGAACTAGATAAAGGTGTTGGTTGCGTAACATGAACTGAATTGCTTACTTTAAAATGGTTCAGCTTAGTGAGGCATGGTGGCCGCACCTGTAGTACCAGCTACTTGGAAGGCTGAGGCTATGACTGTGTCTGTAAATAACCACTATACTCCAGACTAGGCAACATAGCAAGACGCCCATCTCTAAAAAAATAAAATAAAATAAAATGGTTACACTTACGTCATGTGAATTTCATGTCAATCTTTTTTTAAAAAAACCTAGGTATTTGGATTTCCACAGCCTGAACTTCCTTCACTGAATTACTTGTTTGCCAACTTTGAAGATACATAAAAATTTTATTATCTTCTCTTACATTGTAAAATTAGATATAGAAAAGCAACTTATTACCTTATTACTTTTTTACTTCATTGCTTTAATATGTGATACAACAAGAAAGAGTTTAAGTTTAAATAATATAAAAGTGAAGGCCGGCCGTGGTGGCTCACGCCTGTAATCCCAGCACTTTGGGAGGCTGAGGCAGGTGGATCACGAGGTCAGGAGATCGAGACTATCCTGGCTAACATGGTGAAACCCCATCTCTACGAAAAATACCAAAAAAAATTAGCCAGGCTTGGTGGCGGGCCTGTGTCCCAGCTACTTGGGAGACTGAGGCAGGAGAATGGCGTGAACCCGGGAGGCAGAGCTTGCAGTGAGCTGAGATCGTGCTACTGCACTCCAGCCTGGGTGACAGCGCGAGACTCCCTATCCAAAAAATAAATAAATAAATAAAATAAAAGTGAAGTAGGTACGTGAAAAAGTTTAAACAGTATACAATAGCACAGATAACAACACAAGCTTACAACTTTCCAGCCACCCCAATCTCACTCCCCAGGGATAAGCATTTTTAACAGTTCTCTATGTAATCTTCCAGAAGGTTTTCTGAGCGTACGTATAAGCATATGGTCCTGTTTTTTCCTTCTTTTTGTGTGTGTGTGTGTGTCAATTAACAGCAGCTCTTGGAGAACGTTCATAAGAGAGAATATATCTAGCTTATAGATTCTAACACATGCGTAATATTCCATTTTATGGACATACCATAAATTTATTTCACTTCCCTTGTACCTTAATACTTAGTACTTCTCTCCAAATGGTCCTCCATTCTAAGGTGTCATGTTTAAAAGCCCTTTGTAGGCATAAGCAGTAACAGTAGTTTTCAAACTTTAGTATGTATAAAAATCATGTGTGGAGTTTAGTAAAAAAAAAAAAATGAGGATTCCTGAGCTTCATTCCCTAGAGAGTCTGATGTGGTATATCTAGGGTGCGTCCAATAATTTCCATTTTTCAAAATAAGTACCCTAGTTTATTCTGATGTAAGTGTTTCCTAATTCTACTCTGAATAATACTGAAACAAACCAGGGAACCTCATTCATTCCAGCAAACCACCGTTGAGTTGTTGCTATGTTCCACAATCTGTGCATGCCCTGGGAGTGCAAATATTAATAAAACACAGCCCTGCCCTGATGATAGAGAAGAAAAGTAAACCAGCCAACGCCACCACATGAGGAACATACAATAGAAGTACATACAGAGTTCTGGAGCTCAGACAAGGAAAGACTTACCTTGGGCAGAGGTCAGGGATAGGCTTCATCAAGGAGATGATGGCTAAGCCTAACAGTGGTGGATTTACAAGGGTTTTCCAAGAAGATGGAACTTGTGATGGCATATAGCTGAAGCTTCCAGACAAAAGGAGCATTTTGTGAATAGTCATCAAAGTAAGAGAGAACAGAGGAGAAACAATAACAAACATATTATTGGGTGCACCATGTTAAGGAGCTGGTCTTAATCTGTGGGTAATGAAAACCATGAACTATTCTGAACAGAAAAGTAACAGGATCCAACTTGCATTTTAAAGATCATGGTGGCCACTAGGGGAAAGATGGATTCAAGGGCTCCTGAAATTGTAGGCAGGGAGATTCATTAAGAGCCTATCACAAAATCATGACAAAATGATGATAGTTTTAAAAGAAATGTGTAAAAATACTAGAGGAAAACATGAAAAGATCTCCTTACAGTTTTAAGTAGAGAAAATGCTTTTTAAGTTTGTTATAAAACTCTCAAAACAATGATAAATTGGACAACATAAAAACAGAAAGTTCTGTGTATCCTAAAATATAAAGTTCAACACACAAACAACAAGCTGGGAGAAATGTTTACTACACTTATCACAAGTGCGAATTTCCTCAATATATACATGGAGAATTTCTGTGAATCAGTAAGAATAGACCAATGATCCACTAGAAAAATGAACAAAGAAAATGAGTATCTTTCACAAGAGGGACCTACAAACGGCTTTTACATAATAGTCAAAAGATGCTTAATCTCATCCATAATTAGAGCCTATCCAAAATGAAACTACCCTAAAATGTTAAATTTGCTTAGCAAATTATATTGCCATTTTAAAACTTTTGAAATTTTTTAAGAAAAAAAGTCCCAAAGACAATAAATTTTCAGAGCATAAGCTAATAAAATGGTTGTGATGCAGATAAATGTAAAGTCCAAATGCAGCAAGTACAGAGTGGATACAGGCCGCTATGCAAATGCCCATGTGGAAGAACACCTATGGCGTTAGCCGGCAACTAATGCAATAGGTTAATGCTGAAAAACAGTACTCTCAGGATGATTCCACTCATATAAAAATGTTTTAAGGGACTTCACAAAATCCAAGCACTTTTATAATCTGACATGGTTACAGAAGCAAAAACAAACAAAACCGAAGCATCCACCGGGGTTTTGGTCTGCCATAATAGAAATATATCGTCCAACTTAAGGAAAATGAAGCTTCCTCACACACTAAATATAGAACAGCCTGTACATTTATATTAGCTGAGTTTCAGTTCTTTCTATTGAATGATTAGAGTCCAATAATTTTACCTTTCAAATCTTTCATTTTCCTGTTTGAAAAATGAGCTAACAATGACCCATTCTCAAAGTTTTGAGATTAAAGAGATAACGTGTGAAGCACCTTAGCTTTGGTGCTTGGCACAGAATCTTTGCTTAATTCGTGTTGATTTTCTTCTGTTTTCTTCTCCTCTTTCCTGAACCCCTCCCTTCCTAGGGGACTGCATTGGTGGAGAGGACTTAATCATCAAAAGAGACAATGGCAGAATTCTTAGAAGAGTTAAAGCTATGGAATTAAAAAAAAAAAAAAAAATTTAACAGCTAAGCCAGCCAAGCAGAGCTTCAGGATAAAGTGGGATAGAAAGGGCTGAACGTCCAAGTTGAGAGAAAGGAAGAGGGGTCAAGGGTTTGTTCCAGAGAAGCAGTACTGAGCAGGCCGACTGCGTCAGTAGCCTGGGTCAGCCACAGGCACTTGCAGAAAATATTCACATCTGCAGCACATTTTCAGAAATATCTCCTTCGGCAGCAGTAGGAGGGTGAGAGGCAGATTGAGGAAGCTCCACTCAGAGCCAGAGTGGTAGCAATAGCCTATGTAGAACCAAGGAAATCAGAGTCCCAGCTGAATCCAAGCAGGTCAGAGGATGGTGAGCTGGAGCCAGATACCAAATTAGAGCAGTCCTCTGGCAACAGGCTGTGGAACTGGTGAGAATATCCACCAGCTTTGTTTCTCAGCCACAGAGCTGCTCCGAGAGGCTGGGAAAATTCAAAGGGATGCAGATAAGTATGAGGGGAGAGGTGAGGGCCTCTCTACAAGGCCGTAGCTGTTGAGCCAGAAATCAAATGGAATCAAAACCACTAGGGACCTGAAAGGAGAATGTTAGCAATTCCTTGCTCCTAAAGCAAAGGTCAAACCTATGAACTGACCCCCATCACCTATGAAATAGCCCCAAACATTATTGGCAGGTCATTTGTCAGAAAATTAGGTGAGTTGGGAGGTCTTAGTGAGGATAAGAAAGAAATGGATATCTTGGTTTTAGAGAAGCTGTGGTCAGGTTAAAACCAAAGGCAGATTCCATCCTCGGCCTTTTCTCTCTTCTTCTCTCACCATGGTCCTCTCATCCACTGTGGCTTTAAATACTTCCCGTATGTCAGTGATGTACCCAGTTGGGCTCCATTCAATGCTGCTCCCTCTTCTCTCCCCACCCCACTCCATCATGGACAACCTCCTCCCTCTGCTCAAGTTCTGAGGTTAAATATTTCTTCATAAATGCTCAACTTTGCATATAATTACAAAATGCAAATTAAAATAAAAAGCCATGTTTAACCTACTAGACTGTCAAAGATTGATAAAATTAAGCCGGGCATAGTGGCTCATGCCCATAATCCCAGCAACTCAGAAGACTAAGTCAGAAGAATTGCCTCTGGCCTGGAGTTTCAGACCAGCTTGATCAATATAGCAAAACCGTGTCTCTACAAAAAATTTTTTAAAAAAAATTTAGCCTGCACTCTAGCCTGGGTGACAGAGTGAGATCCTCATCTCTAAAAAATAAAAATATGTAAATAAATAATAAAATTGCAGATACCTAATATTTGGAAAGGTATGGGAAGACAACACTTTTGCAGAACAAAATTTTGGAGCAAACTCCTTAGAAAACAATTTTTTCCTGTCTTTTTAAATTTTTTTAACTGACAAATAATTGTAATGGAAAGCAATTTGAAAAATATTTTGCAAAATGCAAAAGGTGTGTATGTGTATATACATATAACTCCCTTTGACTCAGCAATTCCATTTCTAAGAATTTTTCTGACAATTTTTAAAATGAATATCCAAAGACAAATGTAGAAATTTTAATTGCAACATTGCTTATATTGCTTATATTGCAAATAAAAACAAAAACCAGCCTAAATGTGCATTAATAGAGAAATAGTTAACTAGACCATGATACACTGGAATAATCTGAAGCCATAAAAAAATTGAGGTAGAATTGCATGTGCTAATAAGCAACAACCTTCAGAAGACATTGTTCAGCTAAAAAAAAGTAATTGAATATGCAGTACAGTATGATTTCATTTCGTTTAAATATATATGTGTATGCATAGACATTTTCAGGAAGGATAATAATATGAACATTACCATAGTATAATTCCATTATTAATATACATAGAAGTTTTCTGGAAGAATGAAGAAGAACCTGTTCACAGTGATTTCTTCCAGAAGAGCAAAACTGAGTCAAGGAAGAATGAGGTAAATTTAATTTTCCTTCTGTTATTCTGCATTGTTGAGTTTTTAATCATATGCATGCATTGCTTTTATTTTAAAAAATGATTACATTTTAAACTGTTTTTGTGTTTATTAGTCATTTATGTTTTCCATGGTCAATTTTTTTATTATTGCAGTTTCATTATTATTTTACATTTATCTGTCATACCCATGAAATATATTTTTACCTGTTTGCCTTTGACTTTTTATTGACTATATAGGTATGGATGAATATAAAATAAGTGTACTGTTCAGTGAGAAGTATAGCTATCATGTGATCAAACCCAGATCAACAAACACAGCACTATCAGCATCCTAGGCCCAGACACCTCCCCTTCCCCCTTTCAATCTCTACCTCCATGTCTGACTTCTAGTTTTATTTCTAATTTTTGATAAAGAAAGGTGTACTATGCTTTGGTTCTTCAACTTATTGCTCTATTCCTTTGAGAATATTTTCATTGCTTTTGTACATAAAAGTCTTTCTTCATCTAGAGATAAAATGAATACTCAACCATATTTTCGTCTAGTTTTAAGAATGTTGGCCAAGTGTGGTGGCTCATGCCTATAATCCCAGCACTTTGGGGGGTCTCGGCAGGTGGATCACCTGAGGTCAGGAGTTTGAAACCAGCCTTGACCAACATGGTGAAACCCTGTCTGTACTAAAAATACAAAAATTAGCTGGGCATCATGGCATCTGCCTGTAATCCAGCTACTAGGGAGACTAAGACAAGAGAATCACTTGAGCCCAGGAGACAGAGGTTTCAGTGAGCCAAGATTATGCCATTGCACTCCAGCCTGGGCAAGAAGAATGAAAGTCCATCTCAAAAAAAAAAAAAAAAAGAATGTTTTATTTCTTTACATCACGCTTAGTGAAATTTATTTTGAGATGTGGATGAGGATTTCAATTAAATTGTTTTGCCAAGTAGTCAATCTTTTGTTCTTAGGAGGTCACAGTTAGATAATTTAATGAACTTCATTTCATCATCTTCAAGGCCCCACAGCCCAAGAATCATGATTTTAGTTTAAGGAGAAGAGAAAGATCTCCCCGAAGTATTAGCCCTGGCTACTCATACTGAGAAAACCAGAAGAAATATTTATAATAGTGTAAAAGAGTATACATCCTTATGGTACAGTATTAAAGTGACTCAGAAGTTTTATATACATATTTAGACCTAGCTAAGCAGATATTCTGAAATGGGGTGGGTAGGCTTGGCTGAACATTATCCCAACAATATTAGATAAGTGAGAAAATTGAAAAAAGGCCACTGCCTTCACCAGGGAATGTCAAAATGATAGTCTTTGATATTTTCTGGGGAAAAAGGCCACAAAGTCATTCACAAACGAGCCAGGAAACAGTTAAAAAGGAGGCTCAGTGAGGGAGTTTGGCCGCAAACCACAAGAACAATGTGTTGTGTCCAGTGCACCACAGCTTTCCCATGCATGGGAGGACTGTGCTTGAGAGGCAAACTGGAGACAGCAGGCTGCAAACTGTGGAGATGAGTCAGGGGATGGGCTGCTCTGCCTGACTAGCTGTGGAACAGGAATTTCTGGTCAAGTGAATTAATTGAAAGAAAACTAGAAAAGTCATCGAAGATCAGATTGAAACTTTTGAGAATTTTATTTCTGTGCTCTCCTTCTGAATCGGAAAAGATCGTTCTGAAGCTATAGTGGAAAGAACGTGGACTTTGTAGTCATACTAGGATCCAAATCCTGGCTCTACTCCTTTGTATTCATGTGGCCTTAAGCACATTTGTTCACCTATGAACTGCAGTTACCTTCCTGTAAAACAGGAGAAAGAGCAATACTTCTTTCATAGAATTGTAAGGATGAGATGAAGATACACATAAAGGACCCAACAGAGTGGCTAGCATGAAGTTGGTGCTTCTTTATCATTTCTGTTAAGAGCATGTGTTTTCCTCTACCTACTTATGAATACCAGGTTTATTATTTTAATGTCAATAAAATTAAATTTGATAAGTGTAAACAAGAGATGTCCTTATTGGGATCCCCATGATATTAACATCCCCCATAATCTAGAGTGAAATTTCTCAACAGCAGCACTGTTGACATTTTGAGAAGGATCATTTTTGTGTGGGACTGCCCTGTGTATTGAAGGATGTTTAGCAGCATCCCTGGTCTCTGCCTAGTAGATTCCCATAGCATCCTCCAAGTTGTGGCAACCAAAAATGTCTCCAGACATTGCCAAATGTCCTCTGGTGGCAAAATTACCTCCAGTTGAAAACCATTACTCTAGGGGGTTTTTCTGGTAAATAAGGGAAGATAGGAAAGAGATCCATCAGGACAGGGGAATGGACAATCAAGGATATGGGGTTAGCTTCAAGTATGGTTTTCAATAGTAGAATATAGAACTGTTTTTCATTCTTTTATGAATATTTGCCCAGTAGTAAACTAATACAAGGGATGGGCTAGATGTATATTCAGGTAGCACAGAGCTTAAAAGTTAGGTAAGATGACTGTTTTTAAAAGGCTTATCTAAATATCGCCTATCAGCAAAACTGACTGAAACACTGGAAGAAAGCCTGATCATGACAGAAGATTTTGGTCATTTGGGTCATCTAAGTCAAAACCAGGAAGTAATTATATACAGATAGGTCCTGTAACTAACGATATGGAGGACATCTTCTAAACTCTCAGGAGCATAGATGAGCAACGAGTTCCATGACAGCCCTGTGATTCACCTGACACATCTCATAAGAATAAGCTGAGGCTCACACCTTGCTCCAGGAACCCTGCCTCAGCCCTACTTACTGGCACTCTCCTGCTCATCCTTGAAAAGTAGACTCCTCTAGAGTGGAAACTAGCAGCTGTTTAAACATCATCGGTGTACTGCGCTGAAGTTTAGAATAGAAAGCAAAGGGAACTTTTCCAATTAAAATCACACGGATCACTCAAGAAGTTAATAAACAAGCCACATGTGGTGGCATATAACTCTAGTCCTAGCTACTTGGGAGGCTTAGGCGGAAGGATCACTTGAGCCCAGGAGTTTTGAGTGTGTAGTGATCTATGATCATGCAACTGCATTCCAGTCTGGGTGACAGGAGCAAGACTCTAAAAAAAAAAAAGTTGAGGCCGGGCGCGGTGGCTCACACCTGTAATCCCAGCACTTTGGGAGGCCGAGGCGGGTGGATCACGAGGTCATGAGATCGAGACCATCCTGGCTAACACGGTGAAACTCCGTATCTACTAAACATACAAAAAAAGAAAATCAGCTGGGCGTGGTGGCGGGCGCCTGTAGTCCCAGCTACTCGGGAGGCTGAGGCAGGAGAATGGCGTGAACCCGGGAGGCGGAGCTTGCAGTGAGCGGAGATCCGGCCACTGCACTCCAGCCTGGGCGACAGAGCGAGACTCAGTCTCAAAAAAAAAAAAAAAAAAAAAAAAATTGATAAACAGGGGTCCTCTGACAGTGTGCTCTGCAAAGATCCACTGTGAGCACCATGACATAAAAGAACCACAGATAGCCACTGAATGCCATTTCTTTTTAAAAACCTCATGAAAGTCTTTATTTAAAATCCTATGGAAATATGGGTGCTAGGAAAAAGGACTATGTGATGATGACTTTGAACTTCTGATTCCAAATCATGTATTCCCTCCACTAATATTTGTCTAGCACCTGTGCACCAAATATTGCCTAGGCATTGGAAACAGCAGTAATCAAGATAGTTCAGTTCTTTCCTTTTATCTGGGATTGTAAGACTAGCCTCAGATAAAAATAGGAAAACCGGAATTGCGTACCTTTCAAGTCTTTTCCAATCCTTATGCCCTAAGGTATGGCTTCAGTAACAAGTCTCTTTGGTACTACAAGAGGTAAAAATAAGGAAACAGTTAAGTAGACAAATTCTGATATACGGGTTCAAATATTGGTTTTACCATCTGCTAGCTATGAGACTTTTTGAAGTATATAACTTAGTGCCCAGTTTCCTCATCCGTAAAATGGGAAACAATGATAATACCTGCATTGTAGGATCTGTGAGGGAATTGAATGATAAAATCTATACAGTTATTAAGCACAAAGAAAATGCACAATCAGTAGTAATTAAAATAACGAAAACAACAAGCACACGTTGCTCCAGAACCTGGGGCCTCACACCATCTTTTGCTTGACCAGACCTCAAAAGCACCACTAGCATCCTCCACCGATACATGCTTTTCAAATCAGATTCTCCCAACCTGTGAAGCCTTGCACTGTGGAGCACTCAAACTCATCCAAATTCTAGTCTCCTTATTTGATTTCTCAGGGCTAGAATCGTTTGAATTGAATGGAGGCTACACGGGATCCTATAGTTTAGGGGTTGCAATGGACCACCAATACCCTTGCTAGTTTGGGTTAAAAACTTCTGAGAGCTAACACTATATTAAATCGTGATATCAGAGAAATATACAGACATCTCAGAAAGAATGGTTTCTTTTTTTGAAATGTAATAACATTCTAGGACTCGAGAGAAATTCTGAACTATAAAAGTTAGACACCAAAGAACGCTTCACTAAGTAGTGGGTTTTATTTGTGGGGAGGGAGAGCTGGGAAGCACATGCTGCAGTAGCATCATAGACCAACTATTACTAAGTGACAGCTGGCCCAATGATAGCAAAGCAATGTTCTTGCCTTTCGGCAAGAACAACAAGAAGTTGCTGGATGTGGGTGCTAATTAGCCATGTTGATTTTGCAGATATAATATCCATAAATATGATATTATTTTTATGGATTTAGCCCAGTGGAGGCATACAGCTGATTTGAGGTCACCTGATGTGATTTAGATAAAGGATAGCAGATGAGTTTTGTCATGAGTACCAATCAGATGATGCGGTAGTGGGCAACTGAAACAGTGTCTGGGGAGGGTGTGAGGTTATACACAGACTTTGTAAGGAGAGTATGTGGTGAACTCTCTATCTATTGATGATTGGGATGGGCAGATGAGCAGATAAGGAAGGAGTATCAACTTAATGCTTCTAGTTGAAAATGAAGATTTAGGTTATTGTGTTTTTCCCCATTAGATTTTTTTTTAAATAGACTTTAAGAGTCCAAGCAAGTTTATTCAATAGATAAGTCCAAATAAAATGACTTTAGTATAAAAAAGTATTTTCCTTTTTTTTTTTTTTTTTGCTCAACAAATTAGCCATTACATTTTA
The DNA here is from genome assembly GCF_024542745.1 of Macaca thibetana thibetana. Lineage (NCBI taxonomy): Eukaryota > Metazoa > Chordata > Mammalia > Primates > Cercopithecidae > Macaca > Macaca thibetana. The sequence goes on from NC_065582.1 coordinate 78,665,082, forward strand.
GACACCGTGCTGGATGCCGGGGGAAGGAGAATAGCAGGTGTGGTCTTTAACCTCAGAAGGCTTAGGTGGAGAGCCAGAACTTCAATAATCACCCAGATAAACACAGAAGTGCAAAGTGAAATAAATGTCCTAAGAACAATATCAGGGAGCTACGTGTATATAACAAGGAGGTCTTAATATTTCCTCAGTAACTAGTTTGGCAAGTATGGTGCATAGCTTTCTCCTAGGGGGACAAGTACAAACATCTTCATTCAATTAGTAATATGTATTGAAAGTCAAGTACTGAGTTAGTTGTTGAACATACAAAAATTTAAAAGACATTGCAACTCTCTGGACTTACTCTCTCAGTGATCTCTTCCCATCCCAAGGCACTGAATACCATCCCCTGATGATATTCAATTGATGACTGAATGAGATCAAACTGATGACTCCCAGAAGTATATTTCTAGTGAAGATATCTTCAATTGCTTTTACAGCATGGTCATCTGCATTTTTAATTGAGAACTTGCTCTTCTCATCCAACCTATCTTACTCCTCCCTCTCTCCCTCCCTCAGTCTTCCCCAGCTCAATCAATGGTAACTCTACCCATTCTTTTGCTCAGGCCAAAACACTTGTATTCATCTTTGACCCTTCCTTTTCTCTCACAACACACATTCAACCCATCAGCAAAGTCTGTGACCACTACATTGAAAATAGTTACAGAATCCATCCACTTCTCACCACTCCCACTAAAACTGCACTGGTTCAAGTCACCATTGTTACTCACTTGGATTTTTACTGTGGTCTCTTAACTGCTCTTTCACCTTGTGCTTGTGCCTCCTTCAATTTATTCTCTTCACAATAAATGCAACACCTAGAGAGATCTCTTCAAAATATAAATCAGGTCAAAATATAAGTCAGAATTCTTCCTGTAACCTTACACAATTCCATGTGGTCTGGCCTCCAGTCAACTCTCTGACCTCATCTCTTACTTCTGTTCCCTCTGTTCACACTGGCCTCCTCACTGTCATTCACATAGCAAGTGCCTTCTTGCCTCAGGGCCTAAGCACCTGCTGATCCTTCTTACAGGAACAATCTCTGTCTGCATTTCAAACACGTCATATCCCTGCCTCTTCCAGCTCTTTACTCAGAAGTCCCCTGCTCAGGAAACCTTGCTCCTGGGGTGTCCTATCTGAAACTTCAACTGTCCTTCTCCTAACACTTTTTTTATTTTTGAGACAGGTTCTCGCTCTGTCACTCAGATTGCAGGGTAGTGGCATGATCACAGCTCACCGCAGGCTTGACACTCCAGGCTCAAGCAATCCATCCCTCTCAGTCCCCTGAGTAGCTGGGACTACAGGCATGCACCACCACACCTGGATAATTTTTTAAAAACTTTCTTTTTGCAGAGAGGGGGTCTTGCTGTGTTGCCCAGGCAGGTGGTGAACTCTCAGGAGCTGAATTACTCATTAGGCAGAGTAATTACAATGTATAGGACCTATAATACTTTCAGGGGCCCACATAATTGTTTTAATTTTAACTTCATTTAAAATTAGAAGAAAAAAAAGAATATAAAATAATGAATCCAGCCTGGACTAGAATTGTTTTTATACTAATACAGTCTTCAAATAAAAATTCTAGTATTTTTCCATAGAGGAAGGGTCCCACAGAAGCAACATGCCTAAGGCCCATGAAAGTCACATGAAGTCCTGGGAGAGACACACAATAAACAAGATTTAAAGTAAAATATACAGATGTTCCTTGACTTATGATGGGGCTACATCCCAATAAACCCATTGTAAATGGAAAATAAGATAAGTTGAATTATGACATTTTCAATTTAAAGATGGGTTTATTTGGATGTAAACCCGTCATAAATTGAGGAGCATACTGAATGCACGTGACTTTTGCATCATTGTAAATTCAAAAAATCATGTGTAACTAACTATTGCTAGATTTGGGGATTGTCTGTATAGTGTGTTAGAGAAAGAAACAAATCAAGAAATGGAAATTAAAAGTGTTTGGCAAAGGAGGCTGGGCATGGTGGCTCACTCCTAAGAACACTTTGGGAGGCCAAGGCAGAAGGATCAATTTGAACCAGGTGATGTGAGAGACAGTGGTATTCCCTGGACTTTTGTAACAGTGAAGCAGGAAATTTTCCCTGATCCCTTTGCAGGCAGGAACTGGAGTGCACAGGCACCAGCAGAGGCAAACTCCATTCACTCGAACTCACTGCACTCAACCTCTCCACAGGAGAGAGCATGCAGGTGAGCGGGTGCAGGAGCCGGGGCGAGTGCTTTGGGCACCAGCAGGAATTCACTCCGTGCTTGATCTGCAGCAGCATCTAGGAGGGTGCCCACGACCCTTGAAGCCCCAGAAGGAGTGTTACAGTCAGTACTCTTTTAGCTTTGCCATCCTTGGATAGCTTAAGTGTTAACATTTCAGTGGGGGGTCAGTGTGACAGCCTTTTGAACCTGCACCCGAGTTCATGTCCAGCGCCCAGGAGAAATGAGGTCACACGAACAAATTAGAGATAGTAAATGAGGGGGATTTTATTGCCAATGAAAGTGGCTCTCAGTGGAAAAGGGAGCTGAAAATGGGACAGAGTGGAACAGAGTGGGAAGGTAATCTTCCCCCAAAGTCCAGCTGTCCTTAGCCAGACTCCTCTCCAAAGCAATCGTGTCAAACTGCTCCTTTGAAGTCAAGTTGCGTCTCCTTGATGTCCAACTGTAGTCTCCGGCATCCAGCTGCTTCTCTTCTTCTCCCTCTGCCAGCAGAGCCTGGGGTTTTTATGGGCACAGAATCGGGGGCAGGGTGGGCCATGGGTGGTTTTGGGAAAGGCAACATTCAAGTGGGGAAACCGGGATGTGAAGTTCTCACTTTGTGCTGAGGGTCCAGCTTGAGGGTGGGGTCCTAGCCAGGGACCTGCCCTCTTCTGCCCAGAATTCCCCTGCCTCCTGTTCCTGTCAACAGGTACCAAAAGGCCCATTCCTACAAGACACCCTTCTCTGTTGTAGACATCTCAGTCTGAACCCTCACAAGGGCAAGTAGAGTAAGTATTTGGCAGCTAAGCAAGTATTGGTAAAGGTTAGTATGATGGCCTGAAGATACCTCATAGAGACTATTTCCTGTGTTCTGCTGACCTTGTCAACAAGTGTGCTCTACTTCAGACAATTCTGTTTTAGAAGATGTTCTTTTACATCTTCTAAGAAGTGAGGCTGTCTCATCAACTAGGGCTTTTAAATACAGTAGTTGTATTCTATCAGGAAATATCTTTGAAAGACTCCGTTTCAAACTCTAAATATAAGGCAATTCTGCCACATGTCCCCAACAAGGCTCTAACACCATACAGTTGAGGTTGTTGGAGCAACAACCAGCAATGTCTTCTCTAAGTTATAGATTATATTTGAGAAATTAAAGTTGTTTCACCTTTAAGTTGTCAAGTTTATCTGGTATTTGTACCTTGGGTGATGTTTATGTGTTCTACAAATTAAAAGATTATCAACAAGTTTCTTTTCTTTCAAACCCTCATTTTGTCTGTTATATAGCCAGGGTCACAATTTAATTTATATCATGTTTACCCCAGGATTCAGAGTGGGTAAACTATCATGAGTAGTCTATTTATATCAGTGGTCCAGGAGCATCCTGAGAAAAACTCATTTTTTCTTTAGAGGAAAAAGCGTCAAGACTCACAAGTTTCATTCAAGAACAATGAGGAAGTTTCTGAAGGGAGAAGGGAATTGAAATTGAGCACTATATTTGTCATATGTTTACAATCATTTCCCCCACCACAGAGAAGAATGTAGGTTTTATGAGAGCAAGGACTTCATCTATTTTGTTCACTGATGTGGCCCTAAACCTAGAACAATGTGTGTACATTGCAGGAGCTCAGTAAGTATGTGTTGAATAACTGAATGAATTGCACAGATTTCTCTGAATGGTCGTATGAGGGAGTTACAAAAACGAAAGCATAGTCCTGTTTGGCAAATTCTGAAGGCACAACACAGCTGCTAAACTGCTGACAGAAGTCTGAACAGTGGCCAGAGAGAGGGCTGGCACCTTCGGAAGGTTGCACCCTTACACCAACATCAGTGTTCTTGGCTTCAGACATGGCACAGCCATGAGCAAAAGTAGTGGGTGGCATTAGAGGTCATGGCCTTGGTAGCCACTGGCAGAAGAGCTACTGCTTTTAATAGTGATGGAAGACATTAGTCCCAGAGAAGCAAAGCTTAGAGGGGAAAAAATGTAACCCACAGGGGAATCAAGAAAAGTAGTTCATAACTCAATAATCTCAAGTACCAAACATCACTATGTTCTAAGGTAGTTATTTTCAAGCACCAGTACTTGTCTTGAATTGACTGTTGATCTTAAAAGTTGATTTGCCTTGCCTGCAGCCATCCAGCTTTCTGCTTTTAAAGGGATTCTTATTGGCATTAGAAGACATTTCGTAATGAGTCCTGATAATATCGATAAGAAAAAAGCAGGTTCCAATGATGTTCCTTTATTGCGACAAAATTACCTTGGGCTAATCCTGCCCTAAGTCGTTATTTCATACAGTGTCAGGGACTCAAAAGGAACATTATTGAACCACAGTTTTTGGCTTGTAAGTAACCCTGAAGTCTCTGTCCCTTCTCAGGCAACATACATTTTTACAAGGACTATTTACAAACAATATCTACATCTTTATCATTTAACCCCGATGCCAAATTTGAATAGGGAATTAGAGGTCAGTCAGGCGTGAACTACAGCTCAGTGATAAGCAAATTGAGGAGGGACCCTCAGAGGGGGCATATTTCAGTGCCCCTCACACCACACCACTGACCTGTGTGGAGGGCTGTTCTAGGATTATAATCATTAGTGTCGACTCTCTGGTCCCTGCTAGATCAAAATTTAGCCATGGATAAACCCAGTTAGGACTTGAGAGAAGCACAAAGATCTTCTTTCTAATTAGGAGAGTCTGTGAGATCCTTAAGAACTAGTCTTGAACTGGGACCAAATGGGCAGATGCTGGGGCCAGAAGAAGATAAACTAGCACTGGAGCTGGAGAAGTACCCACAAAGGAGGCTGACACCTGGAGGGGCATTCCTTTCATGAGATTTGGATCATAATCTCAAAAGACACAGTCCCAAACACCACAATCCCAAATGTTGAAATCCCAAAAGATCAAAATCCCTAAAGTCTAAAATCCCCAAAATCACAATCACAGGAATCATAGATAAATTTTAAAAAGAGCATCATCACATAGAAAATGAATATGAACATATTCTCCAAGAAAAGCCATGTCCTAAAAGAAAGAAAAAGCAGCTATTCATTGTGGTACAAGGCTTCAAAACACAGTTAATGATTGTGAAAGCTGGCCAGCCCTTATAGAGTATCTCTGTGCAATTGCCCATAACTTATCCCTGTAATATACTTTTTCATATGTTGTTTTTTTAGTTCTTTTATTGTTGTTGTTTTCTTTTTTTTTTTTAGCTTTTCATGCTATTTTAAATTGTCAGCATTATTTTTGACAATTCACTGTGCTCTGTATTTTTTCTTGGCATCATTTCCAGTGTTGGAGGTATAAATTGTGTAGAGATTTTTAGAGAGTTCTAATTTATTTTATGCAAATTTGATTTGACAAAAGTACACACAGTGTTGACTTGTGTGTGTACATATAAATGTTGAAACTCCCTCAATAAATGAAGAGATGTCCTTTTTTATCATCTACATTTGTGAAAGACAAAATTTCTCAGCTCTCTGGGTGACGTTATATGCAGTGGTGACCCATTACAGTTTTTGGTAGATCCCGTCAAAGGTTCCGGTTGCTTAGCACCGTATTTCAGATGACCACAGTTATAAAGTGGAGTGCACACAATTACCAACCATAGTGACATGCTTTTATTCATTTCCCTTTTTGACCTGTTTCTTCATAAATGTTTCATCTACTCATACTGTTACACCCACACAACTGTTTTTAGTATGTATGAGTATTTATGCTTGCAAAAATAGGTATGTTATCATTGCTTATTTTACTGTGTAAAGTGGCCTATGAAGTATTCTGTCATGTTTTTACGTGTTTCTCAAGTAAACTACCTTTTTAAATGTAAATAAGCCTGAGCAATATAGGGAGACCTTGCCGCTACCAAAAATTAAAAAAATTAATCTCTCTCTCAGTTTGAACTCTCACCAGCTTAAACTGCTTAATCTATTTCATTTGTGAAGCTTTAAGAAGATGGCCCTACTCCAGTTTGGCATTAAGATCAGCTAAAGTGCCTTTTAAATATATGAAAACATCCTGGATACTAAACTACTTGACTAAGTTTTAAATCCAAACCAAACATTGATACAGGAAAATTATGTTCTCCAAAAGTAAATAGCTGTTTCAACATTATACGATCTAGTTATAAAAAAGAGTGGTGAGGAGTTCGAGGCCAGCTAATTTAATAAATAAACATCATCGTTGATTTCTCACTTTCTCTCAAAGGCTAATTTAATCTTACAGGAAGTCCTATAAGCTCTACCTTCAATGAATACCATGAACATGGTATGGTGGGCATGGTGGGCATGGTAATGCCTGCCTGTAATCCCAGCTACTCAGGAGGTTGAGGCAGGAGGATCACTTGAGCCCAGGAGGCCAGGGCTGCAGAAAGCCATGATCCGATCACCGTACTCCAGCCTGGGTGATAGAGTGAGACCCTGGCTTAAAAAAAATTAAAAAAAATAAAAATGTAAATAAATATCTTTACATTTTAAAAATTATTTTTCCAGAATGATATTTTCAGGATTTTGATATTTCAAGATTTCAACATTTGGGACTGTGTCTTTCAGGATTATGATTGGCTTGCCTTCTGTGTTATTTTTGTTCTCCAGGTTGCCCTTTTATCTCCACTAGTCTCCACTAGTCTTTGGAGATAAAAGGGCAACCTGGAGTACAAAAACAACATGAAGAAAACAATAACAAACAAAACCAGAAATGCTGTGACACAGAAGCCACAGGAAGGGTGTGTTCTCAGGAAGAAGCTATCAGCAGTATCGAATGTGCTGAGAAGCCAAAGAAGACAAAGCCTTAAAATGCCCAGTACATTTTGAGATATGGAGGTCCTGAGAAATGAGGAGTGGGCAAACCAAGTGTGGCAGAAATATGTTGATTGTCTTCTAGTATCTGTTCCTCCCTTGCTCTTTGGTAGTAGGGTTTTTAGATGGGCACACGACACCCAGCATGAAAGCTCCATTTCCCAGCCTCCCTTGCAGCTAGGAGTGACCATGTGATTGACTTAAGGCCACTAGGATATCAGTTTAAGTGTCATATTCAGCTGCCAAGAACATTCCTTAAGAACCAGCTGGCACATGCCTTTTGCCACCTCTCCCCAGTTCTTGTACCCTGTTGCCTGAAACAGATGTAATTATCAGAATTCAAGCTTAGCTCATGAGGACCATATCCAAGGGATGACAGAACAGCTGGTTGAAAACAGCCTAAATCCCTAGCAACTTAATGGATCAGAGCTGCTTCTCCAGGCTTGAATTGTCAACCTTCAGACTTTTGTAATAGAGAAAAATGAAATTCCATCTTATTTAAGTAAATGTCTAACAGCTGTGTCAAACATGTCATGGCCAAAACGTAATTCCTAACATTCCTCCACACAAATCTGCTCCTCACATATTCTATCCCATCTCAGTTAATGACACCTCTATAAACCCAGTTGCTTAGACAAAGAAATAAAACATCATCGTTGATTTCTCACTTTCTCTCAAAGGCTAATTTAATCTTACAGGAAGTCCTATAAGCTCTACCTTCAATGAATACCATGAACATAAGTACTTTTCACACCCCACTTCCACATCAGTACGAGCCCTTACAATTTTCTTCCCAGATCACTGTTATGGCCTCCTCACTAGTCTTTATGCTCCTACATTTCCCTCTATAATCCATTCTCCACAGAGGAATCAAAATTATCTCTTTAAACATGTAAATTGGATCACAACAGAATTCTGCTCAAAACCATCCAATGGCTTTCCTTTCTACTTTGAACAAAATTCTAAGTCTTTGCCATGATCCACATGGACTCACACAGTAAGCCTCTGGCTACCTCCCCAACTTCATCTCCTACCTCTCTCCTCCTTGCTCACACCACTAAGGTTACATTGGCTTTCCTGATGTTCTTTGAATATCCTACCTCATAATAGTATGCATATTTGTTCTTCTGAGCCAGGTGTCTTGGGTTTTAGAAGAGCAGTTATCACTTCCTGGTTGCTGTCCTTGTTTCAGGGACAGCAGTTACCACATCCTGGTTGCCAGCAGAAGCCTCACCATCTGTCCCTAGCAGCCTATCCTGAGACAGACTGGGACAAATGGTGTCCTGTCCTTTCCTAGTAGCCTGTTATCTCAGTCTCTTTCAGCTTGCCATCAAATTCCAAGAACTGAGTAGGGGAATTATAGCCATAAGAACTAACATAAGGCCAGGTGCGGTAGCTTACATCTGTAATCCCAGCACTTTGGGAAGCCGAGGCTGGAGGATCAGTTTAGACCAGTTCGAGGCCAGCCTGGGCAACATGACAAAAGCACATCTCTACAAACAAATACAAAAAATAGCCGGGCATAGTGGCGTGTGCCTGTAGTCCCAGCTACTCAGAAGGCTGAGACAGGGAAGTGGAGGTTGCAGTGAGCCGAAATGGTACCACTGCACTCCAGCCTGGGTGAAAGAGTGAGACTCTGACTCAAAATAATAATAATAATAATAATATGAGAGCTAATATTCATTGAGCATTTGATTTGAGTCAGAGAACTTCACATGTAGCACTTGTTTTATTAAGTAAAGAATATGATTATTTCCATCTTACTGATGAGAAAACTAACAATTAAATAGGTTAGGTGAGCTGGATAAGATCACAATTTAGTGAGAAGCAATGTCAACCCACTCACGTATATGCTCCACTTGAACATCAGCATCATGTGCAAGTCTGGTGTTCATGTAACAGTGAGAAAGAAAACCACAATGAAAGTAGCAAAACTGAATAGAATGCTTTGGGAAAACACAAAGAAAAACTATTTCCCTTTCTCTCTTTCTCTCTGTTTGAACTCTCACCAGCTTAAACTGCTTAATCTATCTCATTTACCAAGCTTTAAGAAGATGGCCCTACTCCAGTTTGGCATTAAGATCAGCTAAAGTGCCTTTTAAATGTATGAAAACGTCCTGGATACTAAACTACTTGACTAAGTTTTAAATCCAAACCAAACATTGATACAGGAAAATTATGTTCTGCAAAAGTAAATAGCTGTTTCAACATCATACGGTCTAGTTATAAAAAAGAGTGGTGGGAAATATTTCTATTAAATAAATTAGCGTTGAGTAATTCTACATACTCATCACAGAATATTTCTGAAGGCTTATTTTAAATATATTTTTATCATAGTTCTACATGTCAGGAAAGTGTATTCTTGCGAGCACTTATAAAATATGTGTGTGCCAATAATTAAGTTGTCTCTCAGCTCCAAACCCTCCCTCCTATTCTTCTTCTTTTTTTTTTTTCCTTTGTTTTTGGTGGGGATTTTTTTGTGTGTGGCTTTTTTGTTTTTGTATTTTTGAGACAGGATCTTACTTTGTCACCCAGGCTGGTGTGCAGTGGCTCGATCATGGCTCCTGGCAGCCTTGACCTCCTGGGCTCAGGAGATCCTCCTGCCTTAGCTTCCCAAGTAGTTGGGACTACAGGTGCGCACTACAAAGCTGATCTAATTTTTGTACTTTTTGTAGAGACAAGGTTTCATTATGTTGCCCAAGCTGGTCTTGAACAGGACTCAAGTGATCCGCCCCCTTCGGCCTCCCAAGGTGCTAGTATTGCAGGCGTGAGCCACCACAGCCGGTCCCTCCCTCCTATTTGTTGGCAAATTGCTATTTCTTATTAGGATCCAATAATGAGAGCACAAAAGAAGACTGGAAGGCTGGAGGTAAAAGTGACTTAGGCCTTTGTGTTTGCATGCTGTTCCTGTCAGGTCACTCTGAAAACAGCTCTCCCCAACAGCAGCCTTGATTCAAGCTTCTAGCTTCTTCAGTCCCTAGAGGTCTGAGTCCTGCCTCTGTAGAGCTCCTCCTCTAAGCTTTTAGGTTATGGTAATCCCTTCTCTGGGTTACCTCAGTCATCTTTTTATTTGCTTCTCAGACTTCAATGTCTGCTTAACTAATTCCCTATATTAAACCCCCTCTATTTAAAAACCTAGTGTGGTTTCTAACTGCCCCGACTGATAGTTTACTTAAAAACAACCTATCTCATAGAACTGGTGTCAAGAAATCAATGAGATTATTTATGTATTTCTTTATTCATTCATTCATTTACTTTTTATTTGTTTATTTATTTGAGACAAGGTCTCTCTCTGTCCCCCTGGCTGGAGTGCAGTGGTGCGATCATGGCTCACTCACTGCAGCCTCAACCTCCCAGGCTCAAGCGATCCTCTTGCCTCAGCTTCATGTATCTGGGACCACAGGCACATGCCAACACACCTGGCTAATTTTTTTGTTTGTTTGTTTGTTTGTTTGTTTGTTTTTGGAGATGAGATCTCACTTTGCTGCCCAGGCTGGTCTCCAACTCCTGGGCTCAAGCAATCCTCCTGCCTTGGCCTCCCAAACTGCTTAAATAAAGCACTTGACCATAGGTTAATGTGTCTGACACATAAGAGATATTCAGTAAATTTTCACTGAAGTCTAGAATGGATGAATGAATAAATATTATCCAAATATTATTTATTTATATTAGGCTTAATACAGATTGTGATAAAATAATAAAAATGAAAATTGATAAAATTTCAGTTGAGGATGTGAAATAATTTTTCTTTGTGAAAATAGTTTCAGGGATAGTAGTATGTGTGTCAGAGGAAGTTTGAAATTGATATTTCATATCAGCTAAGTCATTGGTAGGAAATGTTTAATGAGTAGACCTAACAGCATGTTCTCTGAGCAGAGAAGGATGCAACGTATGCCATCTCATTGCTTGAATGGAGAAGTCTTCTGTAATTAAAAAATAAAAAACAGACTCCACACAATCTTTTTATTAACCCTTTTTTTTTAACCCTGCAATATAGCGTAATGGTTATAAACACAACTGCCTTGTTCTGCCACATCCTAGCTACGGATGGACCATAGATGAGTTATTAATCTCTTCCTGCGTCAGTGTTCTCACCTGTGAAATGAGAATAATAATAGTCTCTTAAAGGATTATAGTGAAAAATAAATTAGTTTACATAGGGGGCTGTGCCTGCTACCTGGAGCAGCCAAGATTGTGGCTCTTCCAGGACTGAGGCCAGAATAAACGGCACCCACCAACTGCTTCTCTTGCCCTCCTCCGGTGCTGCAGAGATGGACTTCATTTCCTGAGGACTGGGCTGCAGTGGTCTTTGGGCTTGGCCTTGGCCATCAGCCACCAGGCACAAGGAAGCTTCCATCCCTGCACAAGAAAAGGAAAAATAAGGAGTGGAAGGAGATGCTGGCAAGGTTGCAGAGAAAAGGAGATGCTTATACACTGTTGGTGGGAGTGTAAATTAATTCAGCCATTGTGGAAAGCAATGTGGCGATTCCTCAAAGAGCCAAAAACAGAGCTACCATTCAACCCAGAAATCCCATTATTAGGTATACACCCAAAGGAATATAAATCATTCTATCATAAAGACATATGCATGCATTTGTTCACTGCAACACTATTCAGAAAGGCAAAGGCATGGAACCAACCTAAACACTCATCAATGGCAGATTGGATAATGAAAATTTGTTACATATACACCATGGAATATGATGCAGCCATAAAAGAGAATGAGATCATGTCCTTTGTGGGAACATGGATGGAGCTAGAGGCCGTTATCCTTAGCAAAGTAACGCAGGGACAGAAAACCAAAGACCGCATGTTCTCACTTATAAGTGGGAACTAAGTAATGAGAACACATGGACACATAAAGAAGAACACACACTGGTGTCTGCTTGAGGGTGGAGGGTGGAAAGAGGGAGAGGAGGAGAAAAGATAATTCTTGGGTACTAGGCTTAATACCCGAGTGACAAAATAATCTGTACAACAAACGCCCGTGACACAAGCTTACCTATATAACAAACCTGCATATGTACCCCTGAAGCCAAAATAAAAGTTTAAAGAATTAAAAAAACAAAACAGTAAATAAATAAATCAGTTAACATATGAAGTGTTTAAAACAGGGCCTATCATGTTAATAAGTACTATATAGTATTTGTCGTTATTATCTTTATGTAAAATATGCTACCTGAGATGGGTAATTTTATGTGTCAACTTGACTGGGCCACAGTGCCCAGATATTTGGTCAAACATTATCTTGGATGTTTCTGTGAGGGCATTTTTTGGATGAGATCAACATTTAAATTGATAGACTTTGAGTAAAACAGATTGCCCTCTATAATGTGGGTGGGCCTCATCTAACCAATTGCAGGCCTTCACAGAGCAAAGACTGGCCTTCCCCAGACAAGAATGAATTCTGCCAGCAGACAGCCTTTGGAATTGAACTGCAATATTTGCTCTTCCCTGGGTCATTGGGCTGCCAGCCTACTCTACAGATTTTGGACTCACCAACTTCCATAATTCTGTGAGCCAATTTCTTAAAATAAATTTCTTTCAATAGATAATCTATATAGATAGATAATTCTAGGTAACTAGATCTAGATATACATACATACACATATACACATAGAAACAGATCCTCTGTTAGTTCTGTTTATCTAGAGAACTCTGACTAGTACGGTACCTAAGCCAGCATCAGACACAATCATAGGCATTGGAGCCCTGTGGGGTGTAGGTTGCTCCAGATTGTCTGTTTACCACATTAGGCTCCACAGAAAAAGATAATTTGTTTTTAAAGCAACAGTTTGCTTTGATTTGTAAAAACTACAGCTAACCCCTGCACCTGGCAGTTGATACATGGTAAGCACCAGTAAATATTTGGTAAATATTTTTAGACAACACAATTTAAAGTATCTAAAGTTATCTAATGGCATCATATTCTAACTGCTAAAATCAAACAAACAAAAAAAGCCACTCCTGGAAAGCTTAGCCTGAAGAGCTAAAGTAAAAGTCATAGCCAAAATACTGTGTGGTGTAGAGAAGTAGTGGAATTTGGAAATTGGAGATCTGAAGTTTTGCCACCCTTTTTCTCTTCCTGGAAGATAATTTTCTTCTGAAAAATCAATGTTTCACAATACAATGCAATGCAAAGAGATTTATTAAGAACAACACTTTCCTTCATGCTATACCTGATTATGTTAACATACATACATGATAGATTTGCTCCCATAAACTAATTAAATACTAGTGCAAGGATATAGAATTGCTGAACAAGTGCAGGATGGTTGATTTAAAGCTTATGTGTTCTCTGCTGTGTGAATCATACAGACCGTTTTCTCTATAAGGGGCAATGCTGAATGGGCAGGTATTGATTTCAGAATTCCAAATAATGTCAGCTTTCTTAAATTATAGGATAGAAGTTATTGAAGTGGAGACAGATGCCTTTGTGGGACCAGAGGCCAAAGGACAAAGTGTCACATTAAAAAAAGGAAAGAAGGGGAGAGTTCTCTCAAAGGAAAACACTCTTGAGGAACAGGAAATTTGGTATCTAGTTCTATGCCAAGCCCAAATAAACATTTACTTCACTACCATTGCAAAACTACATGGTTTCCCTAGAAGTTGTACATGATACTCATGAGAAAATGACTTTGTAGTATAGCAAATGTCATTTGTTTCATCAGATAACTGCAAGAAGTTGGGAGTTCTCACTAATCCCAAGTATAAACAGATAGCATAGCAGAGACCACCTCTCTGGCAAATACAACTGATCTGTAATTCTCTCTTAGCCTTACATGGCCTTTGTTTGCAGCTTGCTCCTTCGGAATTACCAGAGGAGTGAGCCATGATCTCAGAGATAGATCATGCTCTCTTCCCACCCACGATTCCTGATCCCCTAAACCTAACCTGAGTCTTCTCTTCCTAATCATAAGGAGGAACATCCTTTCACAAGAGACTACTGACATATACTAAAGTTCACACAGGGCTCCAGTTGATCAACAAATTAATCTCATTTAGCACTTCACATGAATGGTGAAATCATTTGCATGTTTAGTGCTGACAATAAATCTCTACTCCCTATCCCATTGAGAGCTTTACCATAATGTCTACCTGCGTGGGGGTTATACTTTCAACATCTGCTGTTGCTACACATAAAAGATGAAGTTCAAATGTGTGACACATTCATGAGTATACTAAAATAAGCCTCACATTATGTGAATGAATCTGTAGTTCTGAGCCTTTTTCTCCCATTCTATAAAGCATTCGAGAATGTGTATGTGTGTGTGCGTGTGTGTGTGTGTGTGTGAAAGAGAGAGAGAAAGGTAGTTGATACCTAATTTAATATTTTTAAAATGCTTTCTTATTTCACCACCCTCCAGAAATGACTCCCAGGATGTTAGAGAACTAACCCCCCGGGGGCAATACTATCTCAAATGAAGCTACTGAATTACTAAGTTTAAAAATAAACCACAGTTTTCCACTCAACCATAATGAACAAACTGTTACTGGGCTTGCCCTTTGACAACTAAAAGAAATTCAAACTGGGAAAAATATATGAAGTGATCATTTTCAGACATTGGCAGCCCACCACCATGCTTCCTAATGGAGGGGATGCAAATGCGGTCAGCCTGACCATCAACCCCCATCTTGCTCTCTGGAGGGACTTTGCAGACTGAGACACAATGAGGTGCCAGAGCGCTTCTGACTGTCATGGAATTCAAAGGCAAGGAGCAGGATCCCCCACCTCACCCCCTCTTCAGCATTTCAAATCCCACTGCCTTAAAGCCCTCTTCTCCTCTAACCTGGATGACTGATATTTCTTCCCAAGTTTATCTTCCTCCTTTCATTTTCACACGTAAAAATCCGTCCTTGAAATATAGATCAGATTGATTTTTTTCTAAAACATAAATGTAATTGCAATTCTTTCACTTAAAATTATTAGGTGATTTTCTCTGCCTTTGGAATACATTAAAAATACTAGCATGGAACATAAAATTTTAGTGGCCTGGCTTCTCTATATATTACTACTCCCATCTCAGAGTAAATAAATGGCAGCAGTAACTCTGCCTTGCTTCTCTACCTCCATATCTGACACTCCAATCTTACTGGTAGTTGCCTGAATAGGACATTCTTTCACAAGGTCGTGGCCAGCTTCATGGGCACACAACCTGTGTGGCCCAAGAGGATCCCGTGCTCACAAGGGCCCTGTATTTGTTTTAAGACTCTGCTGTCACCATCTTGAAATACTCAATAATTTTTAACAAGGTGCCCCATATATTCATTTTGCACTGGGCTCCACAGGTACATGTGTACACACACACACACTAACACACACACACAGACACCTAGAATAAAACAAGACACATGGGGAATGGAATAGTGTGTAGGTGGAATATAAAGAGCATCGGCGCACTTAGGTTTGAGTTTCAGCCCTATAAGATTTTAGCTCTTAACTTCTCTTAATCTGTTTCATTACCTGTAATGAGGATTAAAATACCACTCCTGCATACCACAACGGGGCTGTTAAAAGAATTGACTGAAATAATATAAAAGTTTTATAAACAGTAAAATATAGTTAAGGGTTTTAATCGTATCATCATTGTCTTAATTGGTTTACTTGCTTCAGTTAATATCAACTAATCTTCATTTCCAGAAGGAAGTATTAAGCATGTCAGAGAAACTCATTATCTTTTATTCTCCAACAAAAACTAGAAGGGCTCTTTAATAGTGGGTTTGTAAAGTTTGTGTTCAAGAATTGCATGGGTTTAGAAAAAAATGTTTATAATACGTTCCTCACAACATAAATGAGAATATATTGGCTACTGTGTAAGGAACAAATTATAGGTCAACTAAAGCAGAAATTATGAAAATATTTCACAATTGAATCATCTATTAATTTATTTTTGAAGAGGATGCCAGCTCCTGTAAAACGAACACACTCAGGTTGCTGGAAGAAATGGGAAAACAAAATGTCGATTCATACAACATAATATCATTCAGCAAGAAAAAGGAAGAAGCTACCGATACATGCTATATGATGAACCTGAAAAACAATGCAAAGAAAGAAGTACACAAAAGATCAGATATTTTATGATTTCATTAAATGAAATTCTTAGACAAAGCAAATTCATAGAGATAGAAAGCTGATCTGTGGTTGTCTGGGCCTAAGGGTGGGAGTGCAACTGATTGCAAATGGCACACAGCAACTTTTTGGAGTAATAGGAATGACCTAAACCCAGATTGCAATGATGGTTGCACAGCTATATGAGCTTACTAGAAATCATCTAATGATACAAACAGTGAGTGATTTCATAATTGTACCTCAATAAAGTCACTCAAAAAAGAAAATAAGGAGGGAAGGAAAGGCGGAAGAAAGGAAAGAAGGAAAAAAGACATGAGAAAGACAAAAGAAAATAAAAAGAAGAGAAAAACTCACTGCTATACCATGATCACTCCCAGCCCTAGTCCCACACTGCTTAGCACCAGCTCTAATACCAGCTTTGTGATCTTGGCCAGTCATTTAATAAATGAGAGCTTAAAACTCCTTCCACCAATCTTAAAGGAAAATGAACCAGATTTTAAAATTGTTAATAGCTGTTGAGATGACCTCCCCTTCTCTTCATTAGAACTTCCTAGCTTCTTATTTTCACTAGGAAGAAAAAGATCATATCAAAATAAACACCTCAGTTTGCAAACTAAAATTTTCTTTGGATATTCCTCCTTCTCCCTTGCTAGAAAATTTCTTATTCTGAATTCTTGAATCCATCATCTATTTTTTATTTTCTTGCATCATCATTCTTCCCCTTTCTGTGAATCCTCCTTGACCTATAAGTGTACTCAAACATCTCAAATTTAAAAACAAAACAAAACTCTATTTACTGTTCTTGGGCAGGGGTGGAATTTCTAATTACTAATTAGTCATATCTTAAATCTTCCTCCCTTGAGAGTCACCAATAATCTCCTAAATGTCAGATTCAGTAGTAGTTTCTCCAACCTCCTCAGTAGTCTCTCTAAAGCTCACATCTCCATAATGCAATATTTTTTGAAACCATTTACTTCTGGTACTGCTGGAGTATTCTGGGTTATGTTGTTTTTCTCCTGCCTTTCCTATCTCTTCAGAGGCTGATTTTCATGCTTCATTTCTCTAGCTATTTTTAAATGGATCTTTTCATCTAGGTTCAAACATGTATGTTCCATACTATTCTATATTCTACACTCTACCCCCACCACCAGGCCTCTTTCATTTTTACAGTTTCAACCCCTGCCTCTAAGATTTTCAATCCTAACTTCTACCGCCATCTCCAGTCCCACATTTTTAACTTCTTTCTGGATAACTCCACCTGCATGTATAACTTTCAACACAAACTTAACATGCCCAACTTCAACTCAAAAGCTTGTGCTCATTTCAATCTGCCATAGTAACTCTTAAAAATATGTAAAATATAATACTAGCTTCCATCTGTTGGAACTATAGTAGGATATGGAGACTTTGAAAAGAAAGGCAAGAGGGCTCAAGGTGAACATGGTCTTGAATAATTTATTCAGGGAAAGAACTAAACATCCTGTAACATTGCAGGGAAAAAAGCAGGACTGTTGCAAACAATTTGATTTAATTATTACTTCAATTCAACTCTTTTTTAATAGGTTCTCTTGACTTGCCCTAATTCCATCCACCAAGCTGTACTCCTGGGCTTCCAGCATTTAGACTTAATTCTTTGGGATGACCAAACCAAGGAAATTCTGCACTTGATTGTTTGCCAGTAGACTGTACCACTTGACTTGGTGATTCCTGTAACAGAATATTAATCTTGAAGAATTACCACCCTGATATTGCTCTATACTTGGATGTGGCTCTAGTGTTACAGGATTTCTTCGGTGCTGCTTTGCCAGCTGGAAATCTCTGCAGCCACCACTGCCTCTATCCAGGTCTTGCTTGGGCCCACTGGGCTCACTCCACCTGCTCAGCCTTGCAAGTTGTGCTTGGCTCATGCCCACTTAGATCCCATTCCTGTCACAGCTCCACATTCAGCCCACTGCTGGACTGGGCATGCTGTGAACGGCTTCCATGCTGGGTGCCAGCATCTAGATGAAGGGAACATGGTGGCACCCAAAAACTCAGAGATGACAGCAACTGTGGAGCCCCAAAGGGTGTTACAGCTCTTGCTCAAGGAGTCCCAACGTCTGAGCCTCCAGAAATGTCACAGCTCTTTGTTCCTGCAGCTTGGTGAGGTGAGGGGTGTTACAACTCTCTTTCTCCTGTGGTCCCATGAGCAGGAGCATGTTACAGCTCTTTTATTCCCATTGTCTGCAGCTCAGCAACTTCTGGGCTCTTGTCCCACAACCAAGAGGAACGATGTGCATGGACGCCAGAAAGTGAGTAAGACAGAGAAGTATTTTATTGAGTGACAGAAGAAAAGCTCACAGCTGCAAGAGGGAACCCAGAAAGCAGATGCAGCTGCCTGTGAGGCTTAGTCTGGGGTTTTTATGGGCTGAGAATGAGGGAGTGTGTGCTGATTGGTCCATGGGCAAACTTGGAAAAAGTACAATTTGATTGGTTAAAAGGCGTTATCCAGAAGCAATCAATGGAGAGGCTCTATCCTGAACCAGCCTTTTGGTTTTCAAAATTTAAACTGACTTTGGCTTGAAGGTCTGGTTCCATCAGGGTCCCATCCCTGTCTGCCTAGGAATTTGTCTGTCTCCTGTCACTATCACTAGTACTGCAGCAAGTTGTGGAAGACAGAGTCAATAACCATAAAAGAGAGACTGCTAACATAGCCATTGCTGAATATTCCATCATTGCCTTGCAAGAACAAACAAAAAATAAGACAGCATCCTCACCTGATTTTGCCATCAATTACTTTAATTTCAGAAATCTTTTGCATTTGAAATATGTTAGATTCAGGAGTGCTTTGGTGGTCCTTGAATTTCAGAGTATGTTTCATTCAGATTGAAATGTCACTAGCTTCTAATTGAATGACAGAAAAAGCTAAAGTGATCTCTCACTGGAAATAGCTCCTGAATTCTAAATATAAATCTTCTCTAATGTTAAAAGAAAAAATAAAGGCTTTCAGTAAAAATCTCACCCAAAATATTTTCCCTCTTTACTAAATACATACACTTTAATTGACATTTTTTAACTTTATTATAAAAACAAGTCAAAATATACCTATCACCCAGATGTAACAATTATTAATATTTTTAACATTTGTTTCTATTTTTACTGACAT
The DNA here is from genome assembly GCF_024542745.1 of Macaca thibetana thibetana. NCBI lineage: Eukaryota > Metazoa > Chordata > Mammalia > Primates > Cercopithecidae > Macaca > Macaca thibetana. The sequence continues at coordinate 78,684,333 of NC_065582.1, forward strand.
TTTAAACCTTAATGTATCAGGGTGCCCCCTTAAAAGATATGGGCATTTTTCTACCTAACTGTAATACTATTACTGTACCTAACTCAATAATAATTTATTTTCAATAATAATTTAGTATCCAGTTCATATCCAAAATTACCTTAGGTCCTCAAAATATCTATCTATTTACAGTTGGATTTGTTCAAATTAGTATTAAAAGTCCACCTATTACATCTAGTTTTTGCCTTTTAAGTCTCTTTTAATTCATAACACTTTTAATGTCTATAGTTTTCCATTTGAAGAAAGAGCTATACTTTTTTATTACCATGTCTATAATTTATTTCATTGAATGTTAACTTCTTCATTTGTGAAAAATGATAATAACTCTGAATTATTTTCTGAAAAAATGACTGTAAGCTCTTCCATCTATAAATAAATTTATATCACACACCATAGCATATAAAGCCTGGCATAATTTTGAAGGTACAGTAAGATAAAAGGTCAGAAACAATTCTATTATACGAAAATTTTTTCCTAACCACATGGTATCAGAGATCTTTAGAAGAGGTGGTAATGTGGAAAAACAAAAATCCATTTACGAAAGTTGATTTAAGAAAGTTGACATATTGGAGGGCGCTTCTTAGATTTTTGGAAGTGTCATAAAGCATGTTATCAACGTAAGTGTTAGAATTACAAACACAGTCAATGCACATAAAGGTCAAAGTAATTATAATTTCCACCAACAATAGATGAGTTTATTTACCTAAAACTGATTTCTCCTCAAAAGTAAGCTAAGAAGTGCCAGAAAATGAGAAAGAGAGGGACAGAAAAAGAGTAAGAGACAAGTATACACAAACCTCAAAATACAGTCTTTACTCATGATCATTTTATTCAGATAGGAGACGGAAGGTTCTCATCAATGAGCCATGCAATTTGCAATGGCATGATTTTGGCTCACTGCAACCTCTGCCTCCTGGGTTCAAGCTATTCTTGTGCCTCAGTCTCCCGAGTAGCTGGGGTTACAGGTGCATGCCACCATGCCTGGTTAATTTTTGAATTTTTAGTGAAGATGGGGTTTCACCATGTTAGCCAGGCTGGTCTCAAACTCCTGACCTCAAGTGATCTGCCTGCCTCAGCCTCCCAAAGTGCTAGGATTTCAGGTGTGAGTCACCACGCCTGGCCTTCCCAGACTTGTTTAGAATGCAATTAAACTGTCCAAAATTTATCTTTCTGGCACTGTGTGTGATTTTTTTTTCCTCCACCTTCCTGTCCAGGCTCTCTGGTCATTTACTTTTTCTAACCATGCCACATACTTTTATATTAAAGTGGTTTTGTCTTTTGCCATTTCAGCCACCAAATAGCCAAAGTCCAAATTATTAGTATTGCCCCCATGCAGCTTTCTCAAATTTCGAATTTATCTAGTGAGCATAGCTCCTGTCTCTTTTGCTGCAGCATATTGCATACATCTGGTCCCTCTCTTATAGGCTAGTTTATCATTTGCATTTCTATGTTCTCCCTAGTTTTGAGTTCCTTAGCAGCCATGGCTCTTTTTAATTTCTATGTTCTTTTTGCATCTTGGATGAGTGCCTAGACCATAGTATATATTTGTTGAAATACATAAGATAGATTGATTGATTGATAGATAGATAGATAGACACATAGGTCAGTAGATGATGGAGATAGAAGATGAGATACATAGATACAGATAGAGAGATAGATGATAGATAAACAAATACATATCAGTCGTTTCTGGACTTTATTGTTTCATAGACCAATAACATTTCAAAAAAATTTGGAGACAAGTACAAAGTTGTTAGGTTTTGTTTGTCTAAATCAGAGCATTAAAAACACCACAAAACAGTCTTCCTATCCATCTTCACTTGACATGAGAAAGGACATATTAACCCCAAATTAGTAAAAAGGACATGAATTTTCAGCATTGTCCTTTCAATGGGATAAATTGAATAGCAAAATGGCAACAGCATAGTTTTGAATCTTCTCACTTCTGGAAATCAGATAGAGCGATGAGGATAACAACACTATCAACCACAATAAAAAATACAAACTACATCCTCAGCAAAATGACAATGCCAAAGTTCCAAATGACATTGAGGTGTGGTCAAAACATCAAAGACCTGAAAAGCAGATCCAAGAAGCAGCATGGGTGCAGTCCCAGCATTGGGAAGAATGAGAGAAAGAGGGGTCTGGTAGTGGTCAATCTCAGAGACTGACAGCAATCATTTTCTCCTAAAACCATGCAGTCTTGCCATGATGGGAAATACCAGGCCAAGATGGAATAGGGAGCGATAACTGGAGAAGGCAGAGGGAAAAACCATGGGGAGAGCTCGAGGAAGGCCTAAGATGACTAAACTCAGAAAACGCTCCTTTAAAAAAGGGAAAGATATAGTGGACGGCAGTAGCTAGGATTCTTGTTAGCCATGGCTCAGAAGACTCAATGCTTTTGTACACTCTTGTGAGAACAAGGAAAGGTGGAGCTACACAGTGGGGTCATAGTTTTGAAGAAATAATTCATCACTGCAGCATCAGAAGAGGAAGAACTTGAGCAGAAGAATCTGGAGAACCACCCTGGGCACTCCCTTACTCCACAGGAATCTTGCTAATGGCTAGTGTGGAAAAAAAAACATATTCAAGTAAGTGTAAGCATAACATCCAAACAAAGAAACTCTTTATTTTTTTAACCTTGAATAACATGGGTTTTAAAAAGAAACTCTTCAAAAGAATATGAAGAAAACATGTCAGAAAATAATGCTGCCACAAAGCAAATAAAAATTATAACTCCTACATAAATAGACAAAAAAAAAAAAAAAAGCAACTCTGGACTTCAACTGTGAAGCTGGCTGATAGTAAGAACAAGGCCAAAAGACTAAAATTACTTGACACAAAAGTGTGTGGCATGATGAGAAAAAAATAAGTGGACCAATAAGACTGTAAGTTGGAGGGCAAAAAAATCATACATGATTCCAGAAAGTCTTCTGGCAGATAAATCGTAGGGAGTTTAATTGCTCCGCTAAACAAGTCTGGGCTTTTCTCAACAAGTAATGAAGGACCATTTAAGAGTGTTGAGGAGAGTGAGCTGAGTCATTCTGTGTTTTTGGAAGATAACTTTAGTTCTTTGAGTGAAAGATAAATTGTAGAGGCAAGAGAGTGATAAACTAGATCAGTTTAAAAGAAAAAAACTGTGGAAAAATTTCTGTTGATTTATTTATTCATCACCTATTTATTGAGTTTCTATGATGTGCCAGGAACTGTCTCAGGTTTGTGGAAATAACAGTGAATCACACAGAATCCCTGCCCTCAGGTAGATTATATTCTAACAAGGCGAGATAACTAATACAACAAACAGACATATGCTGTGCCAGGTGATGATATGCACTCTTGAGGCAAGATAGGTAGTCAAGGAAGTAACCAGGTTCTCAGGATATGAGAAGTGTGGCCACTGCACTGTCAACACAATAAGCCCCAGTATTTGCATCGTAGCCAAACTCCTTCAAGTATAGCTATCTCCAGTAGGGAATTTCTTCCATAGAGAGCAAGTGCGTTTTGATTTTGCCTGTCCTCAAATTGACCCTTTGGTCGTTAGAACAAGCATGTACAGCTACTGCGAACGTGCACCCAGAGGGCTACCCACAACATGCTTACTAGTTTCACTTCCTCCCACCCTCTTAGGAATAATCATGCAATATTCCCATAAAGAGTATTTACCCAGTAACAGTCAATGCTGTCATCCTCACGAGCAACCTGCCTGGAATCCTCTCTCTCAGAGCATGATGTCTATTCTACAAATAACTTTTGGAGTATTCTTTCTCCTTTGCAATAAATTGCTTTATGCTGCATCTCTTTTGCTGTGTGTCCCCTATTTAACTTCTTTTAAACTAAGAAGACAATGTATTAGTCCATTCTCACACTGCTATAAAGAACTACCTGAAACTGGGTAATTTATGAAGAAAAGAGATTTAATTGACTCACAGTTCTGCAGGCTGAACAGGAAGCATGGCTAGGAGACCTCAGGAAACTTACAATCATGGTGGAAGTTTAAGAGGAAGCAAGCACATCTTACCATGGCAGAGCAGGAGAGAAAGAGGGAGAAGGGGGAAGTGTCACACACTTTTAAACCATCAAATCTCATGAGAACTCACTCATGAGAACAGCAAGGGGGAAATCCTGCCCCCATGATCCAATCACCTTCCACCAAGTCTCTCCCTCAACATTGGGGATTACAATTCAACATGAAATTTGTGTGGAAACACAGAGCCAAACCATATCATTCCACCCTGGCCCCTCCCAAATCTCATGTCCTTCTCAAATTTCAAAACACAATCATGCCTTCCCAACAGTCTCCTAGGCTGTTAACTCATTTCAGTATTAATTCAAAAGTCCAAGTCCAAAGTCTCATCTGAGACAAGGCAAGTTGTTTCTACCTATGAGCCGTAAAATAAAACACAAGTTAAGCTACTCTCAAGATACAGTGGGGGTACACGCATTGCATAAATAGACCCATTCCAAGAGGGAGAAATCAGTCAAAACAAAGGGGCTACAGGCCCCATGCAAATCTGAACCCCAGCAGGGCTGTCATCAATTCTTAAAGCTTCAAAATGATCTTCTTTGACTCCATGTCTCACATCCAGGCCACGCTGATGTAATGGATGGTCTCCTAAGATCTTGGGCAGCTTAGCCCCTGCAGCTGTTTTCACAGGCTATCATTGAGTGCCTTTAGCTTTTCCAGGTGTGCAGTGCAAGCAGTCAGTTGATCTACCATTCTGAGGTCTGAAGGACAGTGGCCCTCTTCCCACAGCTCCACTAGGCAGTGCCCAAGTAGGGACTCTGTCTGAGGGCTCCAACCTCATATTTTCCCTTTGCACTGCCCTAGTAGAGGTTCTTTTTGAGGGCTCTGCCCTACTGTAGACTTCTGCCTGAACATCTGGGCATTTCCCTACATCCTCTGAAATCTAGACAAAGGTTCCCAAGCCTCAACTCTTTCTGTCTGCATACCTGCAGGCCCAACACCATGTAGAAGCCACCAAAACTTAGGGCTTGCACCCTCTGAAGCAATGGCCCAAGCTGTACCTTGGCCCCTTTTAGGCAAGACTGGAGCTAGAGCAGCTGGGACATAGCACACTATGTCCTGGGGCTGCATAAGGCACGGGGCCCCAAACCATTTTTTCCTCCTAGGCCTCCAGAAGGCCTGTGATGGGAGGGGCTACCACAAAAATCTCCAAAATGCCCTGGAGACATTTTCCCCATTGTCTTGGCTATTAACATTCAGTTCCTTGTTACTTGTGCAAATTTCTGCAGCAGGCTTGAATTTCTCCCCAAAAAAAGGCATTTTTCATTTCTACTACGTGGCCAGGCTGCAAATTTTCCAAACTTTAAACTCCGTTTCCCTTTCAAATATAAGTTCCAGTTTCAGATAATCTTGGTTCACACATATGAGCATACACTTTTAGAAACAGCCAGGTTGCATCTTGAATGCTTTGCTGCTTAGAAATTTCTTCTGCCAGATAACCTAACTCATCTCTTTCAAGTTCAAATTTCCACAGATCTCTAGGGTAGGGGCAAAATGCCACCAATCTCTTTGCTAAAGCATAGTAAGAGTGACCTTTACTCCAGTTCCCAATAAGTTCCTCATTTCTGAGACCTCAGCCTCAACTTCATTGTCCATATCACCATCAGAATTTTGGTCAAGACCATTCAACAAGTCTCTAGGAACTTCCAAACTTGCCCTCATCTTCCTATCTTCTTCTGAACCCTCCAAACTCTTCCAACCTCTGTCCCTTACCCAACTCCAAAGTCACTTCCACATTTCAAGTATCTTTATAGCAATGTCCCACTTTCCTGGTACCAATTTTCTGTATTAGTCCATTCTCGCATTGCCATAAAGAACTACATGAGACTGGGTAATTTGTGAAGAAAAGAAGTTGAATTGAGTCACAGTTCCACAGGCTGTACAGGAAGCATGGCTAGGAGGCCTCAGGAAAATTACAATCATGGTGAAAGGTGAAGGGGAAGCCGGCATATCTTACATGGCCAGAGCAGGAGACAGAGAGAAGGGGGAAGTGCAAGACACTTTTAAACCATCAGATCTCATGTGAACTCACTCACTATCATGAGAACAGCAAGGGGGAATCTGCCCCCATGACCCAGTTATCTCCCACAAGGTCTCTCCCTCAACAATGGGAATTGCAATTCAACATGGGATTTGGGTGGGAACACAGAGCCAAACCATATCAGAAAAGGACCCAGCTTTCACAACAGCCATCAACATTTTGAGGAAAAATAAAACCAGTAAGAGCACAGAGAATGATTTTGGGGTGGGGCAGTCAGAGAAGTCCTATCAGATGAGGTACCATTTGTACTGAGACTTGGACAAAGTGAAGTAAGCCATGAGCCGATCTCAGTGAGAAGATGGTACTTGGCAGAAATCAGGAGCTGGGAATACGTGTTAAAGCAAATGGGTTGGAGAATCTCCATCATTTGAGATAGTGTTTAAACACAACCTGACACAAATAGAAGTACCAAATAACAAACCTGTGTGTCTTAGATGTGGAGAGATGTACTGTGGGAAGACACTGAGAAGGTGGAGTCTAGGAGGCTGAGATTTGGAAGCCCTCTGGGCTGGTTTTATCAGAGCAATGTCTTTTTGCTTAAGACAACTTACTCACCTTTGCTTGACGAACATAAAGCTAAGAACATTGCTTCTGGAAGTGAATTGGTCTTTTTTTTGTTTTGTTTTGTTTCCACCATGCATTAGGAATAAGCCCAATTGCACTAGGGAGGAAAACAAAACAGGAAGGAGAATGATTTGGCAACCAACTAGGGTAAAAAGACAATCAGTTGTTTCAGGAACATGGTATTACAGTCCTTTCCAGCTTACAAGGGAAAGTTAAGTAGAGTTGACCTTTTTAAAAACAGTCTTTCCTCATATATTTCTCATAAAATGAGATAGATACTCTGGAAGATCATTTGTCAGTTTCTTAAAAGCTAAACGTGCACTTATCATACAACCCAGCAATTGCATTCTTGGGCATTTACCCCAGAGAAATAAAAACTGATGCCCACACAAGAAAAACTGTAAGTAATTGTTCATAGCAGCTTTATTTGTAACACTTAAAAACGGAAAACAACAAAAATGCCCCTCAACAGATGAATGGTAAAACAAATACTGGCACATCCATACTATGGAAAACTACTCAACAATAAAAAGATACAAACTATTGACTGATACACGCAATAACTTGAATGGATCAAGAGGACATTGTGCTGAGTGGAAAGCCCCATCTTAAAAGGTCATATGCTGTATGATTCCATTCATATAACATTCTCTATATGACAAAATTGTAGGGATGAAAAATAGATTAGTGATTTCCAGGTGTCAGGGATGCTGGGGGATAGTGGGATGAGTTTCACTATAAAGGCACATGGGACACCTGTGTGGGATGGAATTTGACTTTGATGTTGGTTATACAAATCCTCACATGTGATAAAATGACATGGAGCTACATAACACATTGGTACCAACACCACATTTCTGGTTTTGATATTATACTATAATCATGTAAGATAGAACCATTGGGAGAAATGAGTGAAGGGTACATAAGATCCATCTGTACTATTTTTGCAACTTTCTGTGAATCTATACTTATTTTAATTTTTTTTTTCAATTTAAGATTTTTAAACCGTACTGAGGGTCTCTGGACCTTAGAAAAAAAATTATCTTCCACTTTTTCTGATCAGAGGAACTTACACAAACAGAATTGATGTTATTAAAACATATTTATACTTTACAGAATAGTATGGAATTTTCAGTGGAGTCTAGAGTTGCATAGATTTTAATCAAAAATCAAGTCTAAAATATTGTTCTATGGCTTCTGAAAAAGTTGAAGTCTGACCTCATTCAGGACCACTCAGGAGCCAATTTGGCTTTTGTCTGGTAGTCTGAGCAATTGCCTCTTGTCTTTCTTCTTCCGAGTTGAAAGAAATCCGCAAAGTGTCCACTCCTGATCATTAAAGTTCAGGCTAGTTCACACAGGCTGGCAAGAACAATGTAGCTGTCTACAATGTTAGCTGCTAGTTGCTTCTTTAATTTCTGTATGCAGAATGCTCCTTGGTGTTTTCTTCTCAATTCAAGAAAGTGTACCCAATGTCATACATATAGCCCTTGGCTTTTGGCCATCTAATATTTGATTGGATTTAAAAGGTATTTGATCACACAAGTTTTCCACTTGCTTATTCATGATGCCCAGCTCAACTGCCATTGTCTCCTTCAAGATTTCTCTGATGTCCCTCCCCAACCGCATGCCCATTGTTTTTCTTTTCTATGTCCACATGTGACTTATACTTACAACCTATAGGTGTCATGGATTCTAGTGATATATCTGTGCTTCCACTGAATTTTAAGATTTTGCTGGCAAAATCTTAAAGTATCTACTATAGTTCTTATAAAATAAGCATAAAGAAACATTGGTTAAATTTAATTTACACAATTATTTAATAAATTTCTTGCTGAAAACTCAGGCCCTAGAATTTAAGGGTTCTCAATAAGTAAAGTTATGAAAGAAAATAAACCTTACATTTCTAAGCTTCAAGTAGGCAAACTGTAATGTTAGGTGATTTCATTACAAAACTGTAAAGCAGGCATCTCTCATATTCTTAGGGAAAACTGCTACTTGGACAAAATCTTATTCTGAATGCAAATGCTCTAGACTAAAATCAGTGCATGCTGAGCATTTAGCACAGTGCCAGGCACAGAGTTAACACTCAATAAATGTTACCTACTACCTATTTCATCAATTTTTAAGATGTACCTGCTTTGCTCACCTTTTAACTTACAGAATCAGGATGCATCCTGTAATCCATGGTATCTTACAATATCTTTCAGCCAGAGGCAGTGCTGATGTAATTGTTTAAATGCCTTTCCTTGACACCATTTACTAAGATCAAGCAAGCACCAACAGCCAAGTGTCTTGGGCTTAGTGAAATATGCATATTAAAATTGTGCCTGGTTACATCCTGGAATAGTGCCTGTCACAGAGTAGATGTGAATATGTGTTGAATAATAACTAATATGATAACCTTTGGTTACAATTTACAATTTAAAATACCTTGTAAATTGGAAATGTGTCTAAAAGACAAGAGCTCCCTTCCTCTGGTAATGTCTATAAATGTCAGCAGAATGTCACCCTTGTTCTGTCTTATATTCTGACATTGGCATTACCAATTATTGCAGGAAAGGTGCAAATTAGAAAGGCAGATGGTATTTTGCAAATATATGCATTGAAGGGGCAAATACCTCACTGCCATTGTGGAATAGTTTCTGTTGCCATTTCTTCTCAACAGAGTTGATCTTGAGCTATTTCCTGCTTTCTTGGTAGAAGATGCATTCCCTATGTTACTCATTTCCAAAAGCAGCATGAGTTACTTTGTCTTAAAAAAGCAACGTGAATTTCTTGTGATAATAAAATATACATGGCTCAAGTACAATTTTTAAAAAATCATGTAGTATAACCATCATAAAAAAACATTATGAGGCTCCCTCAAAAAAGTAAAAATAGAAGTACCATACAATCCAGCAATCCCACTACTGAGTATATATCCAAAGGAAATGAAATCAGTATGTTAAAGAGTTATCTGCACCCTCATGTTCACTGTAACTTTATTCACAATAGCCAAGATATAAAACCAATCTAAGTGTCGTCCATCAATGAACGAGTAGATGAAGGAAATATGATACATAGACACAATGAAATACTATTCAGCCTTTTAAAAGAAAGAAATCTTGTCATTTGCAACCACATGGATGAACCTGGAGGATGTGATGTTACAGGAAATAAGCCAGGTACAGAAAGACAAATACTGCATGGTCTCACTTATGCATGGAATCTAAGAAAATCAAACTCATAGAAGCAGAGAGTAGAATGACGGTTACCAGGGGTTGGGGGTTTGAAGGAGTAGCAGGTTGGGGAGACATTGGTCAAATGGTAACAAAATTTCAGTTAGGAGAAACAAGTTCAAAAGACCTATTGAAAAACATGGTGACCACAGTTAATAACAATGTATTGTATTCTTGATAATTGCTGAAAGTAGATTTTAAGTGTTCTCACCACAAAAATTGATAATTATATAAGGTAATGTATATGTTAATTAGCTCCATTTGGCCATTCCACAATGTATACATATTTCAAAACATCATGTTGTACCGTAAATACATACAATTTTTCTTTATCAATTTTTAAAATTAATTTTTTTAAAGAATCACTGGAGGAAAGGCAGTATCAGAGGTCTTTTTCTCTTAAATCTGATAGGGTGTATTTCCCAGTTTCCTCCCTTGACCTTGAGATTTTATAGAAACAATACAATGAGAATTTTCTGTTTTAATTTCCAGGATACAAGAGAATTTAGGAAGAAATATAAAAATGAAAACACAGAGAAAAAGACGTCCTCTGATATTCATCTCTTCTCTTTTACTAATGTCATTAACCACTGTGCCATAAGTCAGGCATTTTACCTCTTTCTCACCCCACAGATCAAACCAGTCACTGAGTCCTGGACATTCTGCCCGCAGGATAGTCACTGTCCTTCTGCCCATTTCCACGTCTACTGCCAGTTCAAGTTCAGGCTTTTCCTATCTATCCAGCCCAGGTTATAATAGCATCTAGGCCATTTACTCTAGTCCAGTCTTTCCTGTTTTGAGGTGTCCTGCACTGACGGAAATGGATTATCAATTTCACATTCAAAAATTTCAGAAGGTCTTTCTTGCCTCTTTGATGGCTAATAGTCATCCAAACTCAGTATGTCCAAAACTATGGCCCTGGCCTTTCCTTCCAAACTCTTATTTTCCATAATCTTTCTATTGCAGTCGATGGTAGACATCTCAAAATCAATGTGTTCAACTTGCAACACCCTATTTATTTATTTATTTATTTATTTATTTATTTATTTATTTGAGATGGAGTCTCACTTTGTTGCCCAGGCTGGAGTGCAATGGCGTGATCTCAACTCACTACAACCTCCACCTCCCAGGTTCAAGTGATTCTCCTGCCTCAGCCTCCCAAGTAGCTGGGATTACAGGTGTGGGCCACCAGGCCCAGCTAAATTTTTTTATTTTTAGTAGAGACGAGATTTCACCATATTGGTCAGACTGGTCTCAAACTCCTGACCTCATGATCCACCTGCCTCGACCTCCCAAAGTGCTGGGAGGTGTGAGCCACCACACCCTGCCCACAACACCCAGTTTATGTTTCAAATCTCACTCCTCCCACAGTCTTCCCTGTCATTCCAGTTAATTGGGGGCAAAAGCCTTCAAATCTTTCTTGACACCTCTCTTATCCCCACATCTAATATCCAATCCATCAGAAAAAAAAAAAAAAAAATCTGTCAACTCTAATGTCAAAATAAATAGCCAGAATCCAGCTACTTCCTGATATCTCCATTGTTATTTTCATTAATACGTGGTTTGAGTCACTCTGGGCTTTTGCCTGGACTGCTGTAATAGCCCCTCCTCTAGCTTCCCAACTTCTATGCTTGACCCTCTAAAGTCTGCTATTCTTATTACAGGACTGCATGATCTTTTAAAAACATAAATCAGGCCAGGCACGGTGGCTCATGCCTGTAATCCCAGCACTTTGGGAGGCCGAGGCGGGTGGACCACCTGAGGTCAGGAATTCGAGACCAGCCTGGCCAACCTGGTGAAACCCCATCTCTACTAAAAATATAAAAATTAGCTTGGCATGGTGGCGGGTGCCTGTAATCCCAGCTACTCAGGAGGCCGAGGCAGGAGAATCACTTGAACCCGAGAGGCAGAGGTTGTAGTCAACCAAGATCATGTCATCGCACTCCAGCCTAGGCAACAGAGTAAGACTCCACCTCAAAAAAAAGAAAAAAAGAAACATAAATCAGATTTCATTACTCCTTTGTTCAAGACTTGACAATGGCACTCGATTTCTTAGAATAGTTTGCAAGACCTCCAGGATCTGCTCGCTATTTCACCTCTCTGACCTCATCTTCTCCTGCTCCCCCTCTGGTTCACTCCACTGTAGCCACACTGGCCATCTTGCTGAGTTCTCTAAACAAACCAAACAAGCTCCCAAACTGAGGTCTTTGTACAGCCTAGTCCCTCTGCAGGAACTCCTCTTTCCCTGGATATTCACCTAGCTAACTCCCTTACATCCTTTATATTTTTGTTTAAATGTCATCTCCTCAATGAATAAAACACCTTATACAAAATCAAACCCTCCCCACTGCCCAGGATGCCTGAGCCCCCTTACCATGCTCGGCCTTTATTTTTCCAAAGTGTCACTTACCCCCTTCTAACACACTGCACTATTTTCTTATTTATTATTTTTATTGTCTTTCTCTCCCTGCTGCAATAGAAGCTCCACAAATACAGGGATCGTTGTCTTTTTTCTTCATGGATGTACACCAAGCAACCATAACTGTGCTGGATACATGTGAGCACTCAAATGATTTTTAGTGAACTGAATTAATTAAATGCCAAACAAGAATAAGTTTTCCAGGCATGGTAAGAAAACACCCACACATAAGCTCTAACACATTTTCCCATTTTAATCTACTTCAGTACTTTAATTTTTCTATGCTTCAAGCTGGAGTGCAGTGGCGCGATCTCGGCTCACTGAAACTTCCGCCTCCCGAGTTCAAGCTATTCTCGTGCCTCAGTCTCCCGCGTAGCTGGAATTACAGGCGCGCACTACCACGCCCAGCTAATTTTTCTATTTTTAGTAAAGACGGGGTTTCACCACGTTGGCCAGGCTGGTCTCGAATTCCTGACCTCAAGTGATCTGCCCGCCTCAGCCTCCCAAAGTGCTGGGATTACAGGCGTGAGCCACTGCGTTAGTTCGTTTCTATGAAAATAAAATACTAGGATAAAATATTCCTTCATCTAAAAATTGTAACTCTGGGTCACTCGTCCAAATTACGATGCTTAAAAAAAAAGGAGGCTGATGCGGTTGGCTTTCAGCCGTTTCAAGGTGTTGCTTGAACAATGACTGAGTCAAGATGGAATAGCGCCATCTGCTGTCAGCCCGCTGATCTCAATGGAATTACTTATTTGGGTTGTTAGCTTCTTGAACTTTGTTATAATTCCCTTGTTATCATACAAATTTTTTTCTTTTTTTTCTCTTTTTTTTCTTTTTCTTTCTTTCTTTTTTTTTTTTTTTTTTTTTTTTTTAAGACAGAGTCTCTTTCTGTCACCCAGGCTGGAGTGCAGTGGCGTGATCTCGGCTCATTACAACCTCCGCCTCCCAGGTTCGAGCGATTCTCCTGCCTCAGCCTCCAGAGTAGCTGGGACTACAGGCGCCTGCCCCAACGCCTGGCTAATTTTTTGTGTTTTTTTGTGTTTAAGTAGAGACGGGGTTTCACCGCGTTAGCCAGGATTGTCTCAATCTCCTGACCTCGTGATCTGCCCACCTCGGCCTCCCAAAGTGCTGGGATTACAGGCGTGAGCCACCGCGCCTGGCCCTACTTTTTTCTTTTTGAGCCAGTGTCTCACTCTGTCGCAGCAGCGCAATCATGGTTCATGGCAGCCTGGACCTCCTCCGGATCCTCCCACTTCAGCCTACCAAGTAGCTGAGACCACCATCACCATACTCGGCAATTTTTATTTTTTTGTAGAGATGAGATCTTACCATGTTGCCCAGGGTGGTCTTGAAGACCTAACCTCAAACAATTCTCCCACCTGGGCCACTCTAAGTGCTGGATTACAGGCGTGAGTCACTGAGCCTAGCTGCACACAAAATTTTTCAATCTGGCAATCTAAATTTTGTCTTTCTGTCTCTCCTCCTCCTCCTCCTCCTCCTCTTCTTTTTCTTCCTCTTCCTCTTCTTCTTCTCTTTCTTCTTTCTTCTTCTTCTCTTTATCCTTCTTGCAAATTACATTACTACACTCACCTTTACAGTGATTTCAAGATTTATAGTTTAAATCACTTCTGTTTTCAACTGCTTTAGAGAAGTGAAATGACACAGTTGAGCAGTGGAAATACTTGGGCATGAATTACAATTCTCTGGCCTGGAATGCACCTCCTAGCAGGTTCACATTAGTCAGTGGAGTTTTCCAAGATAATTCCAGTTATGAATGACTAAACAAGACAGACATTAGATCAAAGGGCCCCCAAGGTTGCCAAGCACAAATGGTTTATTTTTCTTGAAAATGTCCTTGTGAATGTAGACAAAATTTTGTCTCCTTGGGCATATTATCCTTCAGGTGAGCTAAACTACCTTACCTCCATTTATTCATTTATTTATTTATTTAGAGACAGGGTCTGGCTCAGGTTGGAGCGTGGTGGCATGACCTTGGCTCACTGCACGCAACCTCTGACTCCTGAGTTTACATGATCCTCCCACCTTAGCCTCCCAGGTAGCTGGGACTACAGGTATGCACTACCACACTTGGCTAATCTGTATTTTTTGTAGAGATGGGGTTTTGCCATGTTGCCCAACCTGTTCTAGAACCCCAGTGCTCAAGTGATCTGTCTGTCTCAGTGTCCCAAAACACTGGGATTACAGGCATGGGCCACCTCACCTGGCTGTATTTATTCTATACAAAGTAAGTTTGTAATTACCACCCAAAAATTTGTCTAACTTAAATACAGAGTTTTATAATAATATAATAACTTTTATAACTTAAATAAAAAAGAAAATAATTTATCCAGGGAAATGTAGTAAATTTCAGATCTCATCTCTGGAAACTTAAGGAAAGAGTTAAGGTAGTAACTCCAGTTTTTCTAGCATATTAGTCATTTGACATAATGGTTAATGGTCCCGAGTAAAGATAATAGAATATTTCCTGCAGTAAAAATGTGCTTATGTCCTGATTTTTAGAAATATAGACATCTTTTTTTCCCCATAAGTGATTATTATGTTCATTGCTTATCATAGAGTCTATTCAATAAAGGCAACGTTAGTCTATCTAACTCTAAATGTCATTGGTTCATCCAACAAATATTTATTGGGTGCCTACTGTGTGCCACACTCCGTGGTAGGTGATGGTGATTCAACAGAATCCAAATCTGACAAATTCCCTGTCTTCAAGGAGTTTATGTTCCAGTTGTTGGTTATTCATTCATTCCCTTCTTTTTTTAGCTCGGTTGGGAAGACTGACAATCCCTGCCCTCTTGTCAACTGGGGGAAAACAAACAGTAAGCATGATAATTTAAACATATAGTATGTCGGCTGGAAGCAGTGGCTCACGCCTGTAATCCCAGCACTTTGGGAGGCTGAGGCAGGCAAATCACTTGAGGTCAGGAGTTCGAGACCAGCCTGGCCAACACGGTGAAACCCCATCTCTACTAAAAATACAAGAATTAGCCAGGTGTGATGGTAGGCACCTGCAATCCCAGTTACTCAGGAGGCTGAGGCAGGAGAATCGTCTGAACCTGGCAGGCATAGGTTGCAGTGAGCTGAGATTGTATCTCTGCACTCCAGCCTGGGCAACAGAGTGAGATTCCGTTTCCAAAAATAAAATAAAATAATGAATTAATTAAAACTATAGCATGGTGTTATGCATTGAGTAGTGTCCTCTCAAAATTCCTATGTAGAAGTCTTATCCCTTAGAGCCTAAGAAAGCGACCTTATTCGGAAATAGGGTCATTGCAGGTTTCATCAGTTAAGATGAGGTCATATGGAGTAGGGTGGACCCCAATCCAATATGACTAGTATCCTTATAACAAGGGGAACTTTGCACACTGATACACGCACATAGGGAGATGCCATGTGAATATGAGGGCAGAGATCAGGGTGATGGGCCTACAAACCAGGAACACCAACACTGCCAACAAAGCCAGAAGCTAAAAGAGAGGCATGGACAGATTCTCCCTTAAACCTTGAGAAGGAACCAACCCTGCTAACGCTTTGATCTCATGCTGGGAGCCTGCATAACTATGAGATATTTCTGTTGTTCTAAGCCGCCTCGTTTTTAGTACTTTGATACGGCAGTCCTAGGAAACTAATACAATGGAGATGAGTTCTACACAGAAATAATTAAAGCAGGGAAGGAGGATACAGAGTGTGGCAGTTATGATTTAAAATGGAGTGAGCAACTGCCTTAATGGGGACAGAGTGTTTTCTTTGGGGGTGATAAAAAACGTTTTAGAACTAGTTAGAAGTGATGGTTGTATAACATTGTCAATGTCCTACATACCACTAAGCTGTACACTTTAAAATATTTTTTTTTTGAGACAGGGTCTGGCTCTGTCACCCAGGCTGGCGTACAGTGGTGCAATCTCAGCTCACTGCAACTTCCACTTCCTGGGCTCAGGTGATCCTCCCACCTCAGCCTCCCAAGTAGCTGGGACTACAGGCACACACACGCCACCAAAAATTAACCACATCAGGCTAATTTTTATATTTTTTTGTAAAGACAGGGTCTCAGTATGTTGCCTAGGCTGGTCTTGAACTCCTGAGCTCAAGAGATCCACCCACCTCTGCCTCCTAAAGTGCTAGGATTACAGGTGTGAGCCACCATGCCCAGCCTTAAAATAATTTTATGTTACGTGAATTTTATCTCAATTTTTTTAAAAAAACTGTGTCTAGGGAAGTCCTCTCTGAGAAGGTGAAATATTAGCAAAGACTTGAAGGTATAAGCTCTATGAGGACAGGAGGTAAGAATTGTTTTGTTCATATTCATATAGTAGGTACTCAGGAAATACATGTTATATGAGCAATAAATGAATGGAGAAGAGAAAGGACTATATGCATGTGTTTTAAAAGTGACTGACATTTTAAAAAATCTTTTTATTATGGACATTTTTAACTTTGAACTATAAAGGATGGAACAATAAGGCCCTATGCATACGTAACTTGCCTTCAACATTCATCAACATTTTGCCAATTTTTCTTATCTCTTTCCACACCAATGTTTTTTGCTCTAGTGTTTTAGAATAAATCCCAAGCACCATACAATTTTACTTGTAAATACTTCATTGTGTTTCTTAAAAGATAAGCCTTTTGACTTACATATTTACAGAATCACTCTGGCAGCTATGCTGGGAATTGATAGAAAAGGGGGAAAAGGTAAAAACAGAGAAAGGACTTAGGTGACTTTTGCCATCACACAGGTAAGAGACAAGGTGATAGCAATGAAGGGAGTGAGAAGGATTTGCTGGTGAATTGGATGCGGTAAAAGAGAGATGGATGCAAGGCTGATGCCAAGGTTTCTGGGCTGAGCAACTGGAAGAGTGGAATTGTCCTTAACCAAGATGAGAACCACTGTAAAGAAGCAGCTTTAGGTGGGCGAAAAATGAGGACAGGAGCTCAATAAGTTTCTCAAACAAAAATGTCTGGATCAAAAGGATGTTGGCACTAAATTTGAAGTGATTTCCACTTAGGATCCTTATTCGTTATGCAATAGTGAAACTTCTCAACTGCATAGGAAGAGCCGATCTGTTCAGCCCAAAGGTACCAAAGCAATGCAGAGTTCAGTGACTACATCATGGCCTGTTGAAAGCAGAATCAATAACTGGTCCTATATTTTATGTGACAGAAAGTGTTAATTATCTCCCAATAACTCTTCTCTACTTTTTCCATGGTGTCAAAGCAAACTAAATGTGGTCTGAGAAGGACTCCACTCTTCTATATTTGAGTTCTTGTGGATAAACCGCAACCTAACTTAGTAGGTAGACAAGATTGAAAACCTAACTTGGGAGTATGAGCCTGTGACAACAGCTAAGTCTTGGCCAATCCCAGAGCCATACTTCAACTACTCATACACTGATAAGTGTTCAAACTGTGTGCAAATAAGGCAAGTGTGGAGCTGTAACCAATCCAGTTGTTTCTGTACCTCACTTCTGATTTCTGTAGGTCACTTCCCTTTTGTTTTGTCTACAAATTTGTTCTGGAGTCTCCCTGAATCTGCTGTGATTCTGGGCACTGCCCAATTTGTGAATCTTTCATTGCTCAATTAAACTCCTTTACACTTAATTGGGCTGAAGTTTTTCTTTAACAATGCTAATATGTTTTTGCTAGTACGTGACTCTCCAGGATAAAGACTAAATTTCTCCAACTGCCCCTGGAGCCAGGAGCAGTATTATGAGTAATTCTGGCCAACGCATAGAAATGTCATGGGGCACCTTCCTCATGAGATGGCCAGTGAGCCCACTGACCATTATTCTTTGTCACTCTGTCCCTGATGCCTAGTGTGTAGATGTCACATCTGGCTGGAGCTCTGGCACTCCAGCCACTGTCTTGAATGAAGAGAATGGGGCTATTCCTTGGGGATCCCTGAAAGACATTTAGTTCTTGGAGGTTTCTGCAGAACAGACCTGACATACCATCCTTAATGGCAATGCCCTAAGCTTTTTTGTTGAGAGAGAAATAAACTTTTGTGTTGTTTATTTCTCTGTTTTGATAATAGCCACACTAATTCTAACTAATACAATCCAGAATTCAAGCTAGAGATTATTTAATCTAACACCGTGTAGATAAAGTGAAAATCAGAGAAAGCCAATGATATAGGTGGTCATTTCTATTAGATCTGAAGCCAGCTCTCCACAATTCCTCCCCTTTTTTGATTGCCTTCTAGCCTCAAAGAGGAAAAGTCCTATATATAGTGCCAGATGATCAATAACTAATGTGAAGATTTTAAAAATAACTTGACAAAGCAAATTCATAGTAATATCTACCACTTATTAAACACATTCTATGTCCCAAGTTCTGTACTAAGAGTCATACTGAAATCATTTCATTTAATCTTCACAACAACCTTATGAAGTATTATTAATATTTTCATTTTTCATTTAAGGAAACAACAGTTTCAAGAAATTGATTGATTTTCCCAAGTGTTCACAATTAGTGAATGGCTAAACCAGAACACATTAACCCAGGCTTGATTGGCACCAAACTCTATGGTCTTCACTACTATGTAAACATAAATGAAAACAGATGATGGCTGGTTGCCACTTGTATAAGCCATCTGACCACAGTCCTTTTCTTTGTAACCATTTCTTCGCTACTTGGCAACAGGAAGCTCAGCTTCAGCATGGTGTGCTCTCTATGAAATTATTTTCCTCCTGATACACAGGGATTTTCCTTCTGTTTTATATGTGTTCTTAATCTATAATGTACATCATAGAAGGAAATGAAATTCTCTATTCACAAATATAGGCCCACCTATAGCATCTAATTAGAAATCTTGTTTGTTTGTTTGTTTGTTTGTTTGTTTGTTTTTGAAACGGAGTCTTGTGCTATCGCCCAGGCTGGAGTGCAGTGGTGCAATCTCGGCTCACTGCAACCTCCGCCTCCCGGGTTCAAGGGATTCTCCTTCCTCAACCTCCTGAGTAGCTGGGACTAAAGGCACGCACCACCACATCTGGCTAATTTTTGTATTTTTAGTAGAGATGGGGTTTTGCCATGTTGGCCAGGCTGGTCTCGGACTCCTGACCTTAGGTGATCCGCTCACCTCAGTCTCCCAGCCTCGAACTCCTGGGCTCAAGTGATCCTCCCACTTCAGCCTCCCTAGTACCTGGGATTACAGGTGCACACCACCACACCAAGCTACTTTTTAAATATTTTGTCGTGAGTGGGTCTCCCTTTGTTGCCTAAGCTGGTCTTGAACTCCTGGCCTCAGGCGATCCTCCTGCTTCAGCCTTCCAAAGTGCTGGCACTACAGGTATGAACCACTGCACCCAGTCAGATTTTTTTTTAGGAAAATGAAGTTTCCTGTCTTTTACAAAATTGTTGATAGCTCCTAAATTCATCTGTGAAATACAAAGTCTAAACTCGCCACTCTCTCATCCCTCCTTTCCCCACAACGCTAAGTTCTTTCATGTCTCCTTGCTTTGATATACTCCTCTCCTGGCAAGAATCATCAGCTCCTACTCATCCTTCCAGACCTGCTTCGAATGGCTCCTCTTCTGTGAGGCCCCTCCCTCCTGCACACCGGGCAGGCTACTTGCTCTTCTCTGTGGCCACTACGCTTGGCTCAGCTCCCTCTTTCACCCGTTCCCTAATTGGATTTGACTTCTCAACGTATCCGGCTATTTCCTCCACCAGATTCACAGCAATGTGACATCAGGGAACATGTCTTCTGCTGTTCTGAATTTTTAACACAGAACAGTATTAAGTTATGGGCACATAATATGTAAATTTTTTATTGATACGTAATAGGTGCACATATTTATGGGGTACATGTGATATTTTGTGGTAGACAAATACTGAAGAAATGAATAAAAATGTAATATAAATGGCATTATATGGTATTATTCTCTGCATAAAGTAAATGATGACAAGGTTTAAAGTAAGTTATTTGGAGTAAACAGCTTTACTATTTTATAATATTGAATTCAAAATTAATTTACTATATAAGCAAGAAATTATCCAAAAACAATTCCTCTGTCAAAGCCTTTCTTTACCATAACTAGTCTTGACATTTCAACTACATATTTTGACTTGTTTACAAGTCATGTTTGCACCAGAAACACCACTTCTTCATTAGATTATAAGGGGTTTGATGGTTATAAATGTCCTTTTTGTGATATTCAGACATTCTCCCCCCTTTAAATCCAAATGAAAATTTTACTGAGCTAATAAATCATCAGTTCTATTACTGCTGCAAATTATAACTCTGTCTAGTTTTACAAAGATGCCAGATGTTAGATGATTCTGGTCAAAACTGAAAGTGTAAACAGTCTAAGGTCGCTAGCTACCAATGGCCTGCTACAGATGAGCATGTTTAACTTAGAACATACTACATAAACATGATTATATATAACCCTTTCTCCTATTCAACCGAACAATTATTCATACAATTCCTTGCATATTTTCAGAATGCTAGTCTGCAAGTTAGTCTTCTAGGAATAGAATCTAGAAATTAAATAGAAAAGGCTTTGAAATTGGTAGTGTAGTAATACACTACTCAGAGCGATAATACTAGTGAAATGATTAGCTATTATATAGTTCCTTGTCTCTCACAATAAAATATGATTTTAAATGAAGTCTATATTTTCCTCCCCAGTCTAGTTCTAAAATTTTTCTCCACCTGCCCCACTCCAGAATAGTAAGTCAGTGACTCCAGCATAAGGAGAGGAGACTAAATACAACATGCCAACATCCAAAACACAGAAGAGCTTGCAAAATGGAAAAAGATATTCTTTCTTTCATGAGCACATTTCCCTCACCTAAATATCTCTAAAGTTAAAGTAAAAAGTAAGCCTCAAGTTAAAGTAAAAAAGGGTTAAAATTAATTTGTAAGCCGAGGCGGATGGGTTGCTCAAACCCAGGAGTTTGAGACCAGCCTGGGCAACATGATGAAACACTGTCTGTAAAAAAAAAAATACAAAAACTTAGCCAGGTGTGGTGATGTGCACCTGTAGTCCCAGTTACCCAGGAGGCTGAAGTCGGAGAATCACCAGGACCTAGGAGATGGAGGCTAGTGAGCTGTGATTACACCACTGCCCTCCAACCTGGGCAACAGGTGAAATCTTGCCTCAAAAAAAAAAAAAATTAACTTGTGTATAATATTTAATATAGCTAAAATGTTACCAATTTGGTATGTAATCAATAAAAAATAAAACATATTACACTTTTAAATTAAAATCCAAGGTGTATTTTACACTTAAGGAACATCTCAATCCAAACCAGCTACATTTCAATGCTTAACAGTTACATGTGGCTAGTGGCTATCGTATGGAATAGTGTTAAGTTTGAAATATACTCTCCTTTATTAGTCTTAAGAAAACTTTTTGAAAAACACCAACTTGGAACAAGAAAAAAACAATGAACTGTTAACAAACATTATAATTTGCCCACAATTGTGTTACCTATTCAGGAGTTATTCCAGTAGCAGTATCTGTTGTTGACAAGATCTTCATAATGTACCGTTATTATATATTAAATCAAATAAAATTCAGTTATGTGCACGTAAAATCAGGAGCTCTAAGCCACTACAAAGAGTAGTGAATGTATTCGCCAGAAATCAGGATCTAAGACTTTTTTTGCTATTCTAAGGATTAACAATCCAGAGTCCTTTACATCAATATGGATAAAAGCATGGCATTGGCATAAATGGAAAAGGGCATAATATAACTTTGGTATCATCAGTTCTCCAGTGAACATGGTAAAATCCTCTAGGTGACAAAGGTATTTTTAGTCCATGAACCCGGAGTGAATAAAGATCACTGGCCAATTTATCATGCTCTGGATGGCCTCTACCCGTTGCCAAAGGCATTCCATGTGCATGCCTTGACCACATGCAAATATCTCTGAAACACTTCACCCATGGCTGGAGAGATTGTAGTTCTGCTGCCAAAGTCCTAATTGGAATAATTTCAATGTAAATGTTGAACCCATCTTATCCCCTCCAATTTGGCTAGCTGCCCAAAGAAAGTCACACAGAGATAAAATAAACTATTGAAATAATTCAGTTCAGTGTTGACAGAGCCTACTTTAAATGGCCAGCATAATTGTTCAAACTGTTCCCTGCATAAATCAGTTTAAATTACAGTTTTTAAATGACCAGGCTGCTCTGCCTATGGAATAGCCATTCTTTTATTCCTTCACTTTCTTAATAAACTTAAAAAAGAACAAAACTAAAAAAAATTAAATTACCAAAATAATGCTTCGACTGCCAGGAATTTGACTAGAAATATATAGAAAGGTTTTTCTCCTCTCTTTTAGAAGCTGTACTTCCAGTGGAGGAAAATTATTTATACCATTTTTTATTGTGTGAGAGAAGTTTAAATATAAATAATTTAAAATTTTAAATAATTATTTCACATTTTCTTTGATTTTTTTGTTTTTTAATGAATCCTTTACCTTTATTAGAAAGAAAAAAAAATAGTTCCATATATACACAAATTATATCATGAGTAACTCTTAATATTTATAATTCAAAAAATAAATGAACACTTTTATAAATGTATTACTCAGGAATTAGGTTAAATACGAACACATAGTTAAAACTAATTTACAAAGAAACACTCATTATTTTACAAATGCTCAATGTGTGCCCCTTGTGACACATGGCACACATCAATCCTGTATTTAATTAATCCCAGACCCTTTATAGCATATCATGGCTAAGGTTTGGAATGGCAGCTCTGTGCAATCTTTTATTTCCTCAAGGCAATAAGGAAAATCTATACTTTGGTGCATCTTACCTAATAGGATTAGCTCATTGTATTTGGCTATGTCTGCATGTGACTGTTTTAGATGTATTTGATATGTATTCATCTATAGCCCTAAATCTACTACATATTTCTTATTTGCACACACCAAATCCTTTTCAACCATATTCCTTCAGTGTAAGCTACCTTTTTATAGCACCTAATGCTTGGAACCATCAGCTTTCAAAAGTGATCACCTATCATATAATAATAGACAAAGTTGATAAACCAAGAAATAGCAATCTAAACATATTGTTTTAAGGATATGGAAGTCACCCTTAGGAGAACTCAAAATAGAAATGGCTAAAAGAAATTGCCCTAGAAAGCAAAATCAGGTGTGAAAAGAGTAGGGCCTAGATTGAGTAATTTCATAAAAACTACTTAGAAAGCACTCGGGACAAGTTAGACATCATTATTATCACCATCATTATTGTTAGTAACATTATTAACATTATAGGCTTGTCTATGTATTTGATATCATTTAAACCATAGATTAATTACTTTGGTTTACTTTCTTTATTAAAAACAAAACAAAACAAAACAAAAAACAAAGCAAAACAAAAAAGACTAGGCTAGGCATGGTGGCTCACACCTGTAATCCCAGCACTTTGGGAGGCTGAGGCGAGCGGATCACGAGGTCAAGAGATCAAGACCATCCTGGCCAACATGGTGAAACCCCGTCTCTACTAAAAACACAAAAAATTAGCTGGGCATGGTGGCAGGCACCTGTACTCCCAGCTATTTGGGAGGCTGAGGTAGGAGAATCGCTTGAACCCGGGAGGCAGAGGTTGCAGTGAGCCGAGATCACACCACTGCGCTCCAGCCTGGGCAAAAAGAGTGAAACTCTATCTCAAAAAAAATTTTAAAAGACTTACTTGGAAATACTAGGATTTAGAAGTGTAAGCAACTTTTCAGATTATTATTCCAGTTACCTCATTTCATAAATGAAAAAACTGAGGCATAGACCACCTCAACCTCTTGTTCCTCACTCCAAAACCTACACCAACATTGATATTTCCACCTGTAGTGAACATGAAAATGTGCCTCTTGGCTTCCTGACTGCAGGGAGCATAACTGGCTGATGGTCTCAACTGCTGTACTCCAAATCTACCACAGAGTTTGAGGTGTGGCATTGATTCCCACGTGGCAGCCCATGATGGAAATGGCAGAGATAAGAAAGCAGGATTGCTCTGACTTTGACCGAAGGACTTCCCTTGTCAAAACTTTCTGAGAACTGTACTGCTTCCAAGACACCTTCTATTCAAACTTTCTTTCCCCATCTCTCCTTCACAGGAGTCATACCCAAATCAAAGTTCTCCAGCCTCCTCTCCCTTCCTTCCTATTTTCTCTAATAAGCATTTTCCCTAATGAATATCTAGGACATTTAATTTCGCCCTGATGTCTGCTCCCCAAAGGAGCCAAAGTAACACAACATCCATTCTGAGCTTCTTTCTCATCTGAAGGTTATTTCCTTCCCTCCTCCTGCTCAAGGATAGCCCCTTCAACAATCCTCTTGACTTTACCTGTATTTTCTTCTCCAGGACCTCAACGCCCTCCCATTCTTATTTCTAATACCTCCAACTTTCTTCTTGGTATTTAGGCTCTCTCGGCTGAACAACAACCACCAAAACATCTGCTCTGGGAACTGAATCCTTTTCGGTCTATTTGGTTAAGAAAGCAAATCCACTCCAAGAATTCCAGAAATAAAGGGTTTAATATAAGAATTAGGATGTAATGGAAATGTAGAAGTGCTGAGGGAGCCACGTTCAGGGAATTCACCACCAAAGGTCAGGAAAGGTGAAACCAACTCTCATGACCACAACCTGAAGCTCTAAGGAAACAGGTTATCCATCTAAAGTTCATGGCAAAACGCAGAATTTTAAAGTCGAAAACGTTTCCATCAGCGAATTCACTTCAAAGTGTCACCAGTGGAGAGTGTCCAGGTTCTTGGTGTCTTGAACAAAGAACTGGACAAAATGCACAAAGCAAGGAAAGAAGAAAGAGACTTATTGAAAATGAAAGTACAGGCCGGACACGGCGGCTCATGCCTGTAATCCCAGCACTTTGGGAGGCCGAGGCAGGCGGATCACAAGGTCAGGAGTTCAAGACCAGCCTGACATCCATGGTGAAACCCTGTCTCTACTAAAAAATACAAAAATTAGCCTGGCGTGGTGGCACATGCCTGTAATCCCTGCTACCCAGGAGGTTGCAGCAGGAGAATCACTTGAACCTGAGTGGCGGAGGTTGCAATGAGCCAAGATCACGCCATTGCACTCCAGCCTGTGTGACAGAGCGAGACTGTGTCTCAAAAAAAAAAAAAAAAAAGAAAGTACACTTCATGGTGTGTGGGAGCAGGCCAGAGCATAGGGGCTCAAGGGCCCTGTTACAGAATTTTGGGGAGTTTTAATACCCTCTAGAGGATTCCACTGGTTACTTAGTGTACACCCTATGTAATTTGAGAGGATGAAGTAAAGGTACAAAGTCTTTTACTGGGCGTACACCCTACGAGGAGAATATTTCCTGTCATAGCTGAAGTGTGAATCTGTCTTATATTCCCTGCCTCCAGATCCTACTTTCCTGCCACAAAAGCAGTGAAAGTGGTTTTCAAATGCTCATCAAGAAGCCTCTGCAGATCTCACTCAAGTTTGGCATCTGTGAAATCTACCTGTCCCAAAAATAAATAAATAACAAGTGTTGGCTGGGTGCACTCGTTCATGCCTGTAATCCCAACACTTTGGGACGCTGAGATAGGAGGATCACTTGAGGCTAGGAGTTGGAGAACAACTTAGGCAACATAGGGAGACTCTGCTCTACAAAAAATAAATAACAAGTGTTGCTAAGGATGTAGAGAAGTTGGAATATTCATAAACTACTAGTAGAAGTATAAAATAGAAATATAAAACTGCAACCACTTTAAAAAAAAGAGTCCAGCAGTTCTTCCAAAAGTTTATAGAGTTACAATTTGACCCAGCACTTCTAGATGTACACTCATGAGAATCCTTATGTATACCTAGGTATGTTCCCATGAGAAATGAAGACATACGTCCATCCCAAATCTTGTACACCAATGTTTACAGTAACACTCTTCATAATAGTCAAAATGTAGACACAACCCGAGGTGTCTATCAACTAATAAATGGATAAACAAAGTGTGATGTATATGTACAATAGAATATTTGGCTATAAAAAGTAATGAAGTACTGACACATATTGCAACATGGATGAAACATTATGCTAAGTAAAGGAAACCAGTCACAAAAGACTACCTGGCATACAGTTCCACTTCCATGAAATGTCCAAAATAGGCAGAAAGAAAGTAGATTCACAGTTTCTTAGGGCTGGAGGCAAGGAGGAGATGGGGAGGTAAGAGCTAATGATGTGTACACGTTTTCTTTCTTTCTTTCTTTCTTTCTTTCTTTTTTTTTTTTGAGAGTGCAGTTTCACTCTTGTCACCCAGGCTGGAGTGCAATGGCACGATCTCAGCTCACTGCAACCTCCGCCTCCTGGATTCAAGTGATTCTCCTGCCTCAGCCTGCCAAGTAGCTGGGATTACAGGTGCCCGCCACCATGCCCAGCTAATTTTTGTATTTTTAGTAGAGATAGGGTTTCACCATGTTGGCCAGGATGGTCTCCAACTCCTGGCCTCAAGTGATCTGACTGCCTTGGCCTCCCAAAGTGCTGGGATTACAGATGTGAGCCACCATGCCCTGACCAGGCTTTCTTTTTGAGGCAATGAAAATATTCTAGAATCAATTGTGGGGATGGTTGCACAACTCTGTAAATATACTGAAGATCATTGAATTATACACTTTAAATTAGTCAATTGTATGGAATATGAATTATATCTCACAAAACTGTTTCCTCTAAAATCTATCCTATTTCTGCATAGCAGCAATAGCAACTAGAGAACAAAATTTTTAAAAAGATAATTGCCATATGCATCAAAAAACCTGAAACACATTGGAATAAATATAATGAAAAATGTGCCAGACTTCCAAACTCAAAAGACAAAACATTTTGTGGTGTGTTAAGTCAAAGATTACTATTCAGCAATATAAAAGACTGCTGAGACATGAGAGCAAGGAAAACAAATCTCAAAACTTTATGTTGAGCAAAAAGAGCCAGAAATGAGGGAGGACAAACTGTATTCCATTGGTATGAAATTATAGCACAGGCCAAATCAATCTATGGTGATGCAAATCAGGACATGGCTTCCTTTTGTGGGAGGATTGGCTAGAAAGGGGCGGCAGATCACTCAGGGTGGGTACAATGGCCATGTACTATAACTTGTTTGGGTGATAGTTACACAGGTTTATACAAGTCTTGCAACTCACTGCATTCAACACTTAAAATGGCTGCATTTTACTATATATAAACTATACCTCAAAAAAAGTGTTTAAAGTAAAAAAGAAAAATGACCGCTCTCCAGAGTCACTATATTGACTTCATTATCCTCTAGTCAGTCTTAAAACATAGTTGGAATAATCTTATACCAGGTTTTATTCCTCAGTCTATATAATGCTTCTTGCTAAAAATAATCTCCCTACCTGATCTTATCCATACTCATTTCAACCAGCACCCATAGTGCAAATGACTTCTAATTCTTATTTACAATTCTGACCTCTTCTCTAAGTTTTAGACTCATCCCCAACTTCCTGATGGACATTTCTATGTGACTATTTAATACATTCAATTCAACAAGTCCAAAACTGAATACATCATCTCTACCCACTCCCTCCACTGCGCTCCCACCTCCTTATCCTGGTGAGCACAGCTAGTCTTTCTGTCTTGTCTCAGTAAATGACAACTTCCTTTACCCAATAAGGTGGGGCCATTTTAAACAATTCCCTCGGCCAGGCGCGGTGGCTCAAGCCTGTAATCCCAGCACTTTGGGAGGCCGAGACTGGTGGATCACGAGGTCGGGAGATCGAGACCATCGTGGCTAACACGGTGAAACCCCGTCTCTACTAAAAAAAAAAATACAAAAAACTAGCCGGGTGAGGTGGCGGGCGCCTGTAGTCCCAGCTACTCGGGAGGCTGAGGCAGGAGAATGGCGTAAACCCGGGAGGCGGAGCTTGCAGTGAGCTGAGATCCGGCCACTGCACTCCAGCCCGGGCGACAGAGCGAGACTCCGTCTCAAAAAAATAAATAAATAAATAAATAAACAATTCCCTCTTCTCTATTCACTGATGTTATAATTATAATATAATTAATTCCTTATTAGTAAAATTAAAATAATTTTATCATAAAGGTCTGTAATTTTACCCCATAATTATTTCTATTATTCTCTTCCTCTTTTGTAAACCTAGTATACTTCCCCCAATTCAGGCCCTTATTTCTTTTTTTCTTTCTTTTTTTTTTTTTTTTTTTTTGAGACAGAGCAAGACTCTGTCTCCTAGGCTGGAGTGCAGTGGTGTGATCTCGGAGCACAACAACCTCTGCCTCCTGGGATCAAGCGACCCCCCTTCCTCAGCAACCCCTATAGCTGGGACTACATGGGACCATGCCCAGCTACTCTTTTTTTTTTTTTTTTTTGGGTACAGATGGGTTTCATCATGTTGGCCAGGCTGGTATTGAACTCCTGGCCACGAGTGATCCACCCACCTTGGCCTCCCAAATTGCTAGGATTACAGGTGTGAGCCACCACACCCAGCCACAGGCCTTATTTCTCATCTGGACTGTTGCATTAGCCACCAGACTCCAGTCCACTTTCCCACATGCTTCCCCCCAGCTGAGTACCTAAAACGAAACTCTGACCCTGCTACTTCTCTCTTTAACTCTTGAGTATCTCCTTATCACCTATAGAAAACAGTGTGAGCTCCTGAGCATGGCATGTGAGATCTTGTATTACCAGGCCTCTTCCTACCTCCCTAGACTCCTTCTTGCCATTTCTTATGCTTGATTTTAGATGCCCATGATCTTTTTCTTCCCATCCTCAAACCCACAGGATGAAGTGAATGTTTCCCCCTATTAGACACGTACTATATTGTGAGCATAGGTCTATTACTTGCCTCAGTATATTTGTGAAAGAAAGAAATTGTAAAAATCCAATAGGAACAATCTCACAGTTAGTCCATAGCAGGCATGAACACGTGCTGCTCTAAAGCACCGAAAAGTCCTTGACCTCAGGTTTAGATCGTATTCTTCATCTATATATTCTATGGCTCAGACTGGTAGTTCCACAATGGCTCCTCTCTGTTATCCAACTCATCATTGCTCTCTGCCTCAGGCTCTCTGGCCTCAGGCTCGCCTACAAGGCCATCCTCTTCGGTCCATGGAAGAAAATATCCTCCTTGTTGTGTACTCTTTCTCTCTGTCTCTCCTCCCCTTCTCCTCTCCTCCTCTCTTCTTCTTCCTCCTTCCTCTTTCTCGCTCTCTCTCTTTTTTTTTTTTTTTTTTTTTTTTGGACTATGGTTAGTTGGCAGAGTTTACAACCAGTCAGAAAAGCTGTGCCTCTGAGAAATCCAGAAGACCAGAAGACTGGGTCATTTCAGCTGCTCTTTTTCTCTCTTTACTCATAGCTCATTGTCCCTCATGACCAGGACTGATTATTCAGTTTCACTGAATTATCCAAAAATGAAAGAAAAAGATTCAATACTCTATTTCTCTATACCTAACTCAGGAAAGAAAAAAATGTGAGGAGAATGCCACCTTTCTTAATACCTTTATCAGGACCTCAAAAACTCCGTGCAAAAAATAAGATATCTCTCCACATGTCTATAGCAATTAGAAAATGTTATGTTGGTTGTTTCCTTATTTGGAGACAAATGGCAAAACTGAAGAAAAACAAGGTGTCAATTACAAGCCTTTAAGAGAACCCAGGCCATCAGATTATCTGGCAAGTGTCTAGCCATCCTATTTCTATTGAAATATTTTTATCACATATGCAAAGTGTCCGTTGAACAGTTGATTCATTGTTCATCTCTAAATATTTACCCAAGAATGTAGATATGCTTCCACTTTTCTTTCACCTTTCTACATCTATATGCAAAGAGCTACCCAGAGGTGTTAAAACCCCAAGCTGGCATAGCATGTGTATTGTGTTTACTATAAAGACTTCAAGAATCTAATAATTAATAGCCTACCAACCAAAAAAAGTCCAGGACTAGACGGATTCACAGCCTAATTCTACCAGAGGTACAAAGAGGAGCTGGTACCATTCCTTCTGAAACTATTCCAATCAATAGAAAAAGAGAAAATCCTCCCTAATTCATTTTATGAGAGCAACATCATCCTGATACCAAAGCCTGGCAGAGACACAACAACAAAAAAGAGAATTTTACACCAATATCCCTGATGAACATCAATGCAAAAATCCTCAATAAAATACTGGCAGACCGAATCCAGCAGCACATTAAAAAGCTTATCCACCACCATCAAGTTGGCTTCATCCCTGGGATGCAAGGCTGGTTCAACATACACAAATCAATAAATGTAATCCATCATATACACAGAACCAAAGACAAAAACCACATGATTATCTCAATAGATGCAGAAAAGGCCTTCGACAAAATGCAACAGTCCTTCATGCTAAAAACTCTCAATAAACTAGGTATTGATGGGATGTATCTCCAAATAATAAGAGCTATTTATGACAAACCCACAGCCAACATCATACTGAATGGGCAAAAACTGGAAAGCATTCCCTTTGAAAACTGGCACAAGACAAGAATGCCCTCTCTCACCACTTCTATTCAACATGGTGTTGGAAGTTCTGGCCAGGGCAATCAGGCAAGAGAAAGAAATGAAGTGTATTCAATTAGGAAAAGAGGAAGTCAAATTGTCCCTGTTTGCAGATGACATGATTGTATATTTAGAAAACCCCATTGTCTCAGCCCAAAATCTCCTTAAGTTGATAAGCAACTTCATCAAACTCTCAGGATACAAAATCAATGTGCAAAAATCACAAGCATTCCTATACACCAATAACAGACAAACAGGGAGCCAAATCATGAGTGAACTCCCATTCACAATTGCTACAAAGAGAATAAAATACTTAGGAATCCAGTTTACAAGGAATGTGAAGGACCTCTTCAAGGAGAACTACAAACCACTGTTCAACGAAATAAAAGAGGACACAAACAAATGGAAGAACATACCGTGCTCATGGATAGGAAGACTCAATATTGTGAAAATGGTCATACTGCACAAGGTAATTTATAGATTCAATGCCATCCCCATCAAGCTACCAATGACTTTCTTCACAGAATTGGAAAAAACTACTTTAAAGTTCATATGGAACCAGAAAAGGGCCCACATTACCAACACTATCCTAAGCCAAAAGAACAAAGCTGGAAGCATCACACTACCTGACTTCAAACTATACTACAAGTCTACAGTAACCAAAGCAGCATGGTACTGGTACCAAAACAGAAATATAGAGCACTGGAACAGAATAGAACCCTTGGAAATAATTCCACACATCTACAACCATCAGATCTTTGATAAACTTGATAAAAACAAGAAATGGGGAAAGTACTCCCTATTTAATAAATGGGGAAAACTGGCTAGCCATATGTAGAAAGTTGAAACTGGATCCCTTCCTTACACCTTATACAAAAATTAATTGAAGATGGATTAAAGTCTTAAATGTTAGACCTAAAACCATAAAAACCCTAGAAGAAAACCTAGGCAATACCATTCAGGCCATAGGAATGGGCAAGGACTTCATGACTAAAACACCAAAAGCAATGGCAACAAAAGCCAAAATTGACAAATGGGATCTAATTAAAGAACTTCTGCACAGCAAAAGAAACTACCATCAGAGTGAACAGGCAACCTACAGAATGGGAGAAAATTTTTACAATCTACCTGTCTGACAAAGGGCTAATATCAAGAATCTACAAAGAACCTAAACAAATTTACAAGAAAAAATCAAACAACCCCACAAAAAGTGGGCAAAAGATATGATCAGACACTTCTCAAAAGAAGACATTTATGCAGCCAACAGACACATTAAAAAATGCTCATCATCACTGGCCATCAGAGAAATGCAAATCAAAACCATAATGAGATACCATCTCACACCAGTTAGAATGGTGATCATTACAAAGTCAGGAAACAACAGGTGCTGGAGAGGATGTAGAGAAATAGGAACACTTTTACACTGTTGGTGGGACTGTAAACTAGTTCAACCATTGTGGAAGACAGTGTAGCAATTCCTCAAGGATCTAGAACTAGAAATACCATTTGACCCAGCCATTGCATTACTGGGCATATACCCAAAGGAATATAAATCATGCTGCTGTAAAGACACATGCACACGTATGTTTATGGCAGCACTATTCATGATAGCAAAGACTTGGAACCAACCCAAATGTCCATCAGTGACAGACCGGATTAAGAAAATGTGGCACATATACACCATGGAATACTATGCAGCCATAAAAAGGATGAGTTCATGTCCTTTGCAGAGACATAGATGAAGGTAGAAACCGTCATTCTGAGCAAACTATCACAAGGACAGAAAACCAAACACCACACGTTCTCACTCATAGGTGGGAAATGAACAATGAGAACACCTGGACACAGGGTGGGGAACATCACACACCAGGGCCTGTTGTGGGGTGAGAGGAGTGGGAAGGGATAGCATTAGGAGATATACCTAATGTAAATGACGAGTTAACTGGTGCAGCACACCAATATGGCATATGTATACATATGTAAAAAACCTGCACATTGTGCACACGTACCCTAGAACTTAAAGTATAATAAAAATATTTTAAAACACCTCAAGAACCAATTGCATTGACAGCTATAGGGTAATGCTGTGCTTGCATGCAAGAGCTGTGACACCAGCTCAAAGACTGCAGTTTAAAATACAATGTTTCCGCCAGGCATGGTGGCTCATGTCTGTAATCCCAGCACTTTGGGAGGCCAAGGTGAATCACTTGAGGTCAGGAGTTCAAAACCAGCCTGGCCAACATAGTCTACTAAAAATACAAAAATTAGCTGGGCGTGGTGGTGGACGCCTGTAATCCCAGCTACTCGGGAAGCTGAGGCAGGAGAATCACTTGAACCTGGGAGGCAGAGGTTGCAGTGAGCCGAAATCGTGCCACTGCACTCCAGCCTGGGTGACAGAATGAGACTCCATAACAACTAACTAACTAAATAAATAAATAAATAAATAAATAAAATAAAATAAACAAATAAAATGTTTCGAGTTAACAGAAAGCTAAGTAAAATGTTTTAAAAAGTAAGCAGTCAACCAAGAAGTATGCATCTAGAGACATAACTAAGCCAAAAGCTCCCGGTTTGTAGAATGCTTTTTGGATACAAGCTGTACATTTACAGAAGCTGGAAAAATTTGGAGGAATCTTGTTTGTAACAACCTAAGACGTAACTTGCTCACATATTTGCCAAATATGTGAATAACCTGGGATTTTTTTTAAGCTTCTAGCACCTCAGATTTCTTACTTGATTAAAAAAAAAAATCAGCCTTAATTATCTCCAAAGCCTACTAAGAAAATCAATAGCAAAGGTGTGTGCAAATTACACATATGCATGCACACACATACACTCGCAAATACACATACACACATTAAAATTAAGGTAAAATAGTTATTATTTCCCAAAAGCTAACTGACACCCTGAAAAAGTCAGACTTATTCTGTTTCATATATCAGTGATTAAAGCAGTAGTGTAATAATGTGTCCCTAGTTTTTTTTAATTAAAATACATTCTTTTTCTTCTTTAAAACTCAGCTCACAACTTTCTTTTACAAAAATATCCATATTGTTAAAAGGGCATGGGGAAGTATTCAAAGGTGAAATGTAATTACATCTGCAACTTATTTTCTTTTTTATAATTCTTATTGATATATAACAGCTTTACATGTTTGGGGGTACATATGATATTTTCATGCCTGTATACAATGTGTAGTGATCAAATTCAGATCATTTGGATACACATCACCTCAAACATTTATCTTTTCTTTGTGTTGGGAACATTGCAATTCTTCTCTTTTAGTTATTTTGAAATATGCGTTATTGTTAACTATAATTTCCCTACTGTATTATCAAATACTAGAACTTATTCCTTCTGTCTAACTGTATCTTTGTACACCTTTTCAACTTATTTTCAAATTTAGCAAAATATTACAGTTTTGAATCTAAGGGAAGGATGCTCATTGAAGTAGTCATAACTTGTCTCTAAATTAAAACATTTCAAAATAAAAAGCTGGTGAGGGGAGGCAGAATATATTCTCTCTCTTCTCTCCCTTCAGTACCTCCTGCAAGCTGTTATTTCCCCTGGAAGGCTTTCCCTTCACCCTCTTTGTCCAGAGTTTGTCATCATGGTAAAGTTTAGAGTCATAGATACTAATTATGCCACATGCAAGGGATTGTGAAATCTCTCTAGAAAGGTATTTCATTTTTCTGAGCCTTGGTTTTCTCTTTTGTCAAATAAGAACCCTAACAGTACTGAGTTCAAAGATACCTTGTTGACAATATCTGACTCATAGATTTATTCACTTTATAACTATGTGAAGTAGCTTGAGCAACCTTTTGGACTTCATCTTTTTTACTTATAAGCAAAGACAATGACACCTCATATAATTGTTGGAAGATGAAAAGAGATGATAATTATGAAAGTATGCTGCAAACCACAAAGTTCAATTATTGTTTTCATTATTATTGTTGTCATTAATTTCTTTTTCATAAGTGTCTAATCATACTAGCCACATGGTATGGGTTCAGAAATAATTATGGATAGATTTATAAATTTAAAATTATTAGTAAGAAAACTTTTCTACAGTTAGATTATAACGCTGCTCTGTGCCCTTCAGCAAGTGTGTACCATTTGTAAGGTA
The DNA here is from genome assembly GCF_024542745.1 of Macaca thibetana thibetana. Taxonomy (NCBI): domain Eukaryota; kingdom Metazoa; phylum Chordata; class Mammalia; order Primates; family Cercopithecidae; genus Macaca; species Macaca thibetana. Next base: position 78,719,246 of record NC_065582.1, read on the forward strand.
TGAATTTGTTGTTCATAGAACTTGATTTCCCTAGTTGTTAATAGCACTTGTTGGAAGGAAATCCAATATGGATCACTTTTGGGTCCCTTACCATTCTCTTAATTATTGTACAAGACTCCTAGTATTTATACAACTTGGGAAAGTTGAGGAAGATCTGGTGTGCTGTCTGTAGGGTCACTGCTGATGTCTGTGTCTACCTGTCCCAGATGAGAATCCCAGCAGTTTGGGAGACTGAGACAGGTGGAACACTTGAGGTCAGGAGTTCGAGATCAGCCTGGCCAATATGGTGAAACCCCGCCTCTACTAAAAATACAAAAATTAGCCAGATGTGGTGGTACGCACCTGTAATCCCAGCTACTCAGGAGTCTGAAGCATGAGAATCACTTGAACCTGGGAGGCAGAGGTTGCAGTGAGCCAAGATCACCTCTGCACACCAGTCTGGGCTACAGAATGAGACTCCATCTCAAAAAAAAAAAAAAAAAAAGGTAAACATTAATTCATTCATCTACAGATCTCCAAAATCCCTCAGATGATCCCACCCAGAATTTTCTTGGATTTATTCTAAACCCTCCCAGGAAGAACTTTAATCAGAAATCACAAATGGTGTGCCTGTGCCGTGTCCTAAGTATCTGTGATCCAAAACCTCCTCCAGGTTCTGCTGTCTTTGGGGAGTTTCCCCTTGGCAATTTCCAAGCAGGAGTTGCCTGATTGGCAGAGGAGAAGAGGACCCATCAACTCAAAGCCTTTGTCTCTTTCTTCTTACATCTCTTTCTGTTCTCCAGCTTTCCCTTTAGATTTCAAAGGCCATGGTTGGCCTTTGAGGTTCGAAACCAAGCTATATTTGCAGTATTTACAGCAACACATGCAACAGACTACCTCGAGGCTATGACTCATAAGACAAGTCTTCCTCCCTACAGGAAGCCACTGTCCCAGATGCCAAAGAAGCCGTGGTTGACACTGTTTCCCAAGGGAACATCTGCTCTCTATCCAAGCCCCATTGCTTTTTGTCCTGGGCCTCGGGCTCCGCCTCCACCCAATTAAGGTCATTCAGGTACAGAAAGACCTGCTTGTTGGGGGCCAGCCAGGTCCTCTTGGTGTTGACCATTTGGCTGCGGAATCAAAGAGACACTCCAGCACAACACAGGTGGCCAAACTCCTCCTAAGACTTGAAGTTCCTCAGCTCCTCCACCACCCGGGCATGTCATTCCTCCTGGTCCTCCAGGCCGCTGGTCTGGCAGCAGATCTCAGCCAGCATGCTATCGATCATGCAGGAGGGCTGAGGCACTGACGTCCCCAAGAGCTTCTTCACGGGATGTTTTTCTGGCAAAAGGTAGATCTTGCATTGGCCAGCCAGTAGTTGCTGTCTTTGACCTTGTCCAGGAGGCCTTGGCCTCTGACCACACAGTTCTCCATCTGCTGCCTCTCGAAGGCAAACAGGAAGGGCAGCCTCTTGTAGTGTGGGTCCAGGAAGATGGTGACATTTGGAAACATGCCTATTTTAGGCGTCTTCTGGCAGGTCTTGGAGAGCTCCTTGGCAATCATCTTCTTGGCCATGAGGATCTCCTTGGAGTCAGATTCCTTGTTGTTGAATGTGATATTTAGCAGCATGTGAAACAGCAGCTTCACCGTGCTGATGGTAGGATACTTCAAGGCAGACAATATCTCAGCCACTTGCTGGCAGAACTGTAGGAATTCCACCAGCCCCTGGATGGTGGACCACTTGGTAGCCTCCAACATCAGGTCGTGGTTGTTGCTGTCTTCAGATACACCAGGGATAACACACTGCTGCTCCTTGAGTGACTGCAGCATGGCCAGTGTGCTTTCTTACCAGGAGATGATTGCTCACCAGCATGCGGTACCCATGTTTTGCTCTTTCTGCTTCTCTGCGAGAGCATGTCAAAGGCCACGGTGTGCTGCTGGTAGTAGTCCACCAGTGGGCAGCACCAAGAGAGCAGGCTCTCCAGATTAAGGAGCTGGAAAGCCTGCTGGAGGCCAGCATAGAAGGTTTGCACAGGTAATGCATTTGAACGGCAATGTTGAGCAAGGAGCACGCCTTCATGATGTCCTTGCCATAGTCGGTGGTGGCCCTGCACTCCTTGGTGCTGATGCCCCATTTGATGAAGAGCACCAGCATGATGGTTTCTGCTGTGTTCTTTTCGAGCATCTCAAAGGTCTTCAGGCACCTGGAACCCACATACAGGCTGTTAGGGGAGCTGACACTGAGGAAGTGGACAGCCAATATCACCAAGTCTTGATTCTGGTTCTCACTCCTCCACTTGTACCTGGAGATGCCACACCACAAGGCATTGGCCAGCTTCTTCAGGATCACCTCACTGACCCTCCATGCTTCTCAGGGATGGCCTTGGTGGAGATGTACCTTCTGCTCAGGAGCTGGTACCTGGGGTCGGCCATCTTCAGCAGCACCTTGGAAGTGGGCTCATCCTCTCTGGATGTCCTTGCCCCTTGCAGATGAGCGCAAGGACAGTGGACATCAGTTCCTACTGCTGCTTGCTCTCATCACTGTGGCCAGCCTTTGTGGCCAGCGGGTCCTGTGCCAGCTGCTAGGATTACTTGGGCTTCGGTTTGGAGGAGGTGGGAGTGAAGGCTTCCCACATCTGCTGGGTGACTGTGAAACTCTTGGAGGTCATCTCCTTCAGGTGGTAGGACAGGTTGGAGGTGTTTCATAATAAGTGATCTGGGTCAGGCAGATGCAGCAGTAGATTTTATTCCATGGCAAGACTCATGACTTGGTGTTGGTGTTCAAGCTGCAACACTTCCACATCTTGCCGTGGGTGTAGGGGTGGGCCTGTAACTTCAGGTCTATCTGGGAGTTCCAGGTCTTTATTCTCCATTGCTTCTCCATGAGACCCTGCCTGCTGAACTTCCACTCACTTGTGGGGACCCGGCTCTAGGAAGGCACCACCCGTCCTTAGGCAGCTGCATAGCAGCTGTGCCACAATCACCAGGGCACCAGCTATGTAGACCTGCAGGGCCATCCCAGGCAGACAGGAAAAGCCATCTTTGTTATTCTGGATATTTCAATCTACGAACATTGTATGTCTCTCCATGTATTTATTTAATAAATACCTTATTTTTTTAATTGACAGATAAAATTATATGTATCATGCACAACATAATGTTTTGAAGTACATATACATTGTGGAATGAGTAGATCTAGCCAATCAGCATATTTATTACCTCACATAGTTAAGATTTTTGTAGTCAAAACCTAGTTTTTCAAATGGCTCTGTGTTCTTTTTTTATAGTGTTCTTATTGAAAAGATTTTCAAGTGCCTGGAATTCTCAAAACACTGAATATATTACCTTAATAGAGAAAATTGGCACGGAACTTGTCATGTCATGAAATTAAAACTGAGTCTTTCCTTGGGTGCCATGTGTTCTTGTCTTGACTCATCACTTTCATAATTTTTGGTACCATTGCCATTCATCCTGTTATCCAAGGATTTGGGAATGAAGTAGAAGCTTGCTATTGCTCAGTTGCGCGCACTGTGGTTATATTTTCCAAAGTGTTGACAAAAACTTTTCTTAAGAATGATAAAATCAAAACTAAAAAAGAATCTCCTGTTCTCTGGGTTTAGACTATAAATACCTGAGATAACAGCTCTTTGTGGGGAAAGCAGTCATTTTAATATACATAAACAGTCAAAAGCTAAAAGAGAGGGTAAAACACATGTAGTTCAATTCATGTATTACAAAGAAGAAAAAAAAAGACCCAAAGATGTTATTTGAGGTCAGTCGGTATAGTGGCTATTATTGAATTATTCGGTTCCATACAAAAACATTTCCCATCAATACTCTCTAGTATGAGTGCACTTGTTCACTATCATCTTAGTCTTAACAATAGAAGTATTTTCTACTTTTTTGGTTGCTTTTCCTTAAAAAAAAAAAAAAAAAAAAAAGCAGACAGAGCCCTGACCCTTTGAGAATCTATTAAATGTATTAATAGTTTTTATGTTTTTTTATTTGGTTGCTTTATTTTAGCTAAGGCTTATCTTACTTCATTTTATCCACAAGTAAGGCAACTGTGACTAGACTGACCCTGACCCTGTTGGGTGGGCTGAACTTCTACTCCATACTCAGAGTGAAATAAAATCACAGAACTTTATTGTAACCCAGTAAAACACAAACCTACTCCAAAATGCATTATCAGTTAATTTAGTTTTCTTAAACACATCTTTAAATGTATCTCCTCTCTAGCTCCCAGTTTTTCTCTCATAATTCAGTCTTCAGATTTTTCTTCTCCTTTTTTTATCCACATCTGGCATCTCTGTGTTAGTTACTAAGCTATTGTCTGTCAGCTTCAAACCTTCTCTTCTAGCTCTGTGATGCTGGGACTAGGATTCTGCAAACATGTTTCTCCTTTACCATCTGTTTTCCTGTTAGGTTCTGCTGGTAGAAGAAACTAGAGGGAGACAAGAAAGCAGGAAGAGGAAGAAGGAATTCGCAATTTTCTATTTGCTTTCTATTATTCTCTGGTCACCACAGAAATGCATCCTCACCCTAGAAGCACAGTTGATTGCAGAAGCAAATGATTCCAGATTCAAGCTTTTTTCCACCCATTAGAACTAGCTTTATAATGATACCCTTCACAAGCCAAGAGATACCAGCACAAGCCAAGAGGTTCTAACAGTGCCTGTCCTCCAAGCCCATAAGCTTTTGAGAACCCCAATATTTCCTCTTGGTTCTACCACTACTATAGGATGTAAAATGCTTCCTGCAGTTACTCTCTGTGTTATCTGAATTCCCTCCAATACCCTTTTAACCAATTCTGCCCCCCCCCAACCTTTTTATTTTGAGACGTAGTTTCACTCTGTCACCCAGGCTGAAGTGCAGTGGCATGATCTTGGCTCACTACAACCTCCACCTTCTGGGTTCAAGCAATTCTCCTGACTCAGCCTCCCAAGTAGCTGGGATTACAGGCGTCCGCCATCATGCCAGGCTTTTTTTTTTTTTTTGTATTTTTAGTAGAGATGGGGCTTCACCATGTTGGCCAGGCTAGTTTCAAACTCCTGACCTCAAGTGATCTGCCCGCCTCATCATTCCAAAGTGCTAGGACTACAGGCATAGCCACCACACCTGGCTCAATTCCCTATGTTAAACTTCCTTGTTAAAATAATTGTTATGGTTTCTCCTTTCCTTATTGGATCCTGAGTAACACATACTCTACATCCATTCTATTGATTCAGGTCTTTTCCTCACCTCTCTCTTGCGTTCCGAACCCCACTTAGTAAAATGTTAAAGGAAGCATTCACCTATAATTCTTTTTTCTCCTACACTCTGGTTTGCTTGTACACCCGTAAGTCTTCAAGCATGTCCTTGTGAGCTTCAATTCACCCTGTTCCATCCCTTTTGTCTTTCCATGTTAAATGATGAACAGAAAAATCCTGCTCAAAGAGAGTAAGTTCAAGATAGTCTTGGTTCTAAAAAGAGAAGCTGAAAACCTGCTATCTTTTGATTGGCTGTCAAGACTCTTCATCAAAGCAGATGTCCCAGACCAATTTCAACAATTCTTCATCTTAAATTCAAGACTTTAAAAAACCTTGACAGACTTGCAGAAGCCTTTCATCTGAGGAACTCAGAAAATCACAGATTGAACATCCCCCATAAAGAAGAAAGGAAAATAAGCCCAAAATGTAGCCCAGACTATGACATTCTTTGAGGACAATTCTGTATGAATTAAAGCTGCAGCCTGTGGACAATTGCTTGAACCCAGGAGTTTGAGACCAGCCTGGGCAACATAGTTGGACCCCATCTCTACAAAAAAATTAAAAATTTAAAAATTAGTTGGGTGTGGTGGTGCACATCTGTAGTACCAGCTACTCAGGAGGCTGAAACAGGAGGATTGCTTAAGACTGAGAGGTCAAGGCTGTAGTGACCTATGATCTCACCACTATACTCCAGCCTGGGTAACAGAGTGATGTTTCTTTAGTTCCAGAAGTTGTTAACTTTCTGCAAAAACTCCTTTATGAGAAATGATATTCGTATGGAAAGAATATTCCCTTTATACACTGATGTGTTATTAATTTCACTTCTCTAGGATCAAGCCAGATCATCAGAAAGATTTATACTTAGAATATCCTCTATATCCCCGGCTACTCTTACTGATATAAGCTCTGATATAATGCTTTAGCTTTTGAACAATCACCTGATCAAAAAATTTGATTAACATCCTCTTATATAAAACAATTTGACTGGGCTGGGCGCAGTGGCTCACGCCTGTAATCCTAGCATTTTGGGAGGCCAAGGCAGGTGGATCACTTGAGGTCAGGAGTTCAAGACCAGGCCTGGCATGGCGGCTCGTGCCTGTAATCCTAGCACTTTGAGAGGCCAAGGTGGGTAGATTACCTGAGGTCAGGAGTTCCAGACCAGCCTGGCCAACATGGTGAAACTCCATCTCTACTAGAAATGCAAAAATTAGCTGGGCGTGGTAGCAGGCACCTGTAATCCCAGCTACTTGGGAGACTGAGGCAGGAGAATTGCTTGAACTCTTGAACCTGGGAGGTTGCAGTGAGTCAAAATCGCACCACTGCACTCCAGCCTAGGTGAGAGAGCAAGACTTCCCTCTCAAAAAAAAAAAAAAGAATGTTCAGAGAAAGACTGACCAATCCTGAATGCTGACTTCCCAAAACATCACTAAGACAACCTATCAAAAGACAAAGCTGAGTGTCAGGTCTCTGAGCCCAAGTGAAGCCATCGCATCCCCTGTGACTTGCAAGTATATAGCCAGATGGCCTAAAGTAACCGAAGAATCACAAAAGAAGTGAAAATGCCCTGTCCCGCCTTAACTGATGACATTCACCACAAAAGAAGTGAAAATGGCCGGTCCTTGCTTTAAGTGATGACATTACCTTGTGAAAGTCCTTTTCCTGGCTCATCCTGGCTCAAAAAGCTCCCCTACTGAGCACCTTGTGACCCCTACTCCTGCCCGCCAGAGAACAACCTGTAATTTTCCTTTACCTACTCAAATCCTATAAAACGGCCCCACCCTTATCTCCCTTCACTGACTCTCCTTTCGGACTCAGCCCGCCTGCCCCCAGGTTATAGAAGGACTAGCAGCAGACAAAACTCCTCAGACATCGAGTTAAAGAAGGAAGGGGTTTATTCGGCCGGGAGCATCAGCAAGATTTCTGTCTCAAGAGCCGAGCTCCCCAGGTGAGCAATTCCTGTCCCTTTTAAGGTCTCACAACTCTAAGGGGGCACATGTGATAGGGTCGTGACTGATTGAGCAAGCAGGGGGTACGTGACTGGGGGCTGCATGCACCGGTAATTAGATCGGAACAAAACAAGATAGGAATTTTCACAGTGCATTTCTATATAATGTCTGTAATCTATAGATAACAGAACCAATTAGGTCAGAGGTCGATGCTTAACTACCAGGCCCAGGGTGCGGCACTGGGCTGTCTGCCTGTGGATTTCATTTCTGCCTTTTATTTTTTACTTCTTCTTTCTTTGGAGGCAGAAATTGGGCATAAGACAATATGAGGGGTGGTCTCCTCCCTTATTCTCCCCTTTTAAGACTCTCACTCATTTTATTAGTGGGAGTTCTCACTTTTATTTTTACTATCCATGTCTTCTTGCAAGACAGATAGATAGTGATTTATATAGTACATTTGTGCTGAGGCATTTTGGTGAACTAAGGTAGCAATGAAGCTTTTTATCATTTGAAGAAGTACAAGAAGCAAACAAGGGAGCAGTAGGCAGGTTCCTATTATTATTATAACTTCTATTATAAGAGTTTTAAATCCTCCTAGCACTGGGAACCATTTTCCAAACATGGCCCCAGGATCAAATCCATGCCACACTTGCATGGGCACATGTGCCAGTTTTGTCATATCTCTAACTATGTCTTCAATGACTTGCCCTTGATTATCTATGTGTAGGCAGCAATTAGCAAGGTTAAATTTCCTGCAGATCTCTCCTTCAGCTGCTAGCAAGTAGTCGAGAACTAATCTATTTTGATAGATAGCATTTCTCATCAGAGTTTCTTGCCTGGCAAGAATAGTCAAGGCTCTGCCAGTTTTATTAGTGATTATTTCTAAGACAGCTTGTAACCGTATGATTCAGTTGATCATGTAAATGGGGGTCTGGTATCCCCATGAGCCATCTTGTGCCCAAGTAGCAGGCCTATAATATTGTATGATTCTCTCAGGGGGCCATTTATCATTTTTTCAATTTCTTATAGCTATGCTTCTCTTTTTGCGGGAGGCATAGACAGGAAAGCCCAGGAGTTCGCCTGTTTTTATGGGCAGTAGGAAGAAAGGTGGTTTAATAGTGCCAATAACACAACTACCTGCCCACTGGTCAGGTAATTTGGCACAAGCTCTATGCCCACATATCCAGTATAATCCAGTGGGGACTGTCCAGCGCCGGTGGGACTCCGGGTGGGTTCACACAGTTTGCAACTTTGGGAATTTGCTAAATGGATTTCTCTGTGTGATTTGAACTCCACCAAGTTACTGTTTCTGTGGTACCATTATACAATTTCTGTCTCAGACAACTAAGTCATCCTATGGGGTGAGTGAATTCTTTTCCTTTTTTAGCTACGCAATATTGTCCAATAATTGAGGCTTTTAGGACCCAGAAATTATCAGGGTGATTCTTTTGAGCTGGGAATGCATGAGGAACTGGGTTTGTAGGACTAATTCTCGGGCTTCCGATGGCCATTGATCTCTTATTACAGTTCCTCCACATACATATAACATGAAGTGACATTGAGAGCCTGTGCTACATGCTCAGCTAATTGCAAAAACATATTTCTTGTTTTTCCTAGAATTTCTGGTACTGGCATATTTAGTTTATCATAGAATGTTTGAAATACTGGCTCAGGACAGCGTTTATAAACTTTTTTTCAAACCACGATATTTACTTGAAGATCCAGTCTAGCTCCATCAATTTTTAGGGTTACACGTTCCCCTTTTGTTTCCAGCGAGGATCAAGGGGATTGGTTATTACTAGCTCTAAGGGGTTACATTGTCCCTTAGTACAGGAAGGGCCATTTTTTCCTTTCTAAAGGTGGACTGGATCCTTTTCATCATTTTTTTTTCTTTTATCCAAGTGGCCTAAATGACACAAGACCAGTATTTACATTTATTTCCACACAGTCCTAATTTATGACCGATGTATTTATTTTCTGCCATATAGCCTCTTTTCTAATTAAGAGAACCACACCTTATTCCTAACTTATTACTATTAATGACAGCACAGACGCCAAATTTTAAGGTGACTTGTTTGGGCACCCTTTTTTTTATTTTTTTTTTTTGGCTAACACTTTACTCATATCATTTATGAGCTCCCACCAGTCCTTAGTTCTTAATCTTATTTTAAGAACTGTGGTCATGGGAGGCTCAGATGGGTCATAACACACATCAGGTTGGTCTTTTCCTGGGCTACATACCTTGTATAGAATAATATTATACAAACAAGTTCTTTTAAGAGTTCCAGTACACTTATAATAACCGTAAAATAATAGGACCATAGGAACCTTTTGTCCTACCTCAGTGACTTGCTGTATACACTGGGAACAGCCCTCAGTCTGAGGAAGGTCAGTTGAGGTCCTTACTATACAAGTCCAAATTTTAAGGAAAATGAGTCCTGTGATGAGTTTCCTCATGCTTCAGCCGTGCGTGGACCAGTCAGCTTCCACGTGTGACTGGAGCAGGGCTTGTCGTCTTTTTCAGAGTCACTTTGCAGAAGTTGGCGAAGCTGCTCCGGTCCATGTACTGCTTACAGTCTACTAATGTTTAAGGATGGTCTCGGAGGTTGGCCTGCTAGAATAAACTGAGTCCAACACCTCTACACAGTTATATTCAACTGGGCTCTCTGATACCGGAAACAAGGTGGTGGGATTTAGGGTGTTGCAAACTTCAACGGTTATGTGGGGAGTTTCACATAGCAAGCTTTGGTACTTGGTTAATCTAGCATTTTTTAACCAGTGATGTCCTTTGGTATTTATTAAAGTTACCACAGCATGAGGGGCCTTTATATTCAGGTTTTGCCTAAGGGTTAGTTTATCTGCTTCTTGTGCTAATAAGGCCATTGCTGCCAGGGCCGTTAGACCTGGGGGCCAGCCTTTGGAAACTCTGTCTAGCTGTTTTGAGAGATAGGCCACTGGCCTTGGCCAGACCCCAGTCTGGGTTAAAACTCCAATTGCCATTTTTTCTCTTTCTGACACATAGAGTGTAAAGAGTTTTGTCGGGTCAGGTAGCCTCAGGGCTGGGGCCAACATGAGTTTTTCTTTTAACTCATGAAAACTTCATTGCTGTTGGTTGTAATAGATGTAGTTTATCTAATCTACATTTTTATTAACTGTCACCTACCAAAATATTGACTCAAATCCTGCAGGTATTTGATTTCAAGCTTTAAATTGATCTGATATTCCTCGTGGGACTCCAATTGCGTCTAAATAGACATGAGAGTCGAAAGACCCATAAGGGGCTTCTCTCGCTTTATGATGTCTTATTATTATTATTATTTTTCCTTCTGGTTGATGAAATGCCAGGGTGAAAGGGATAGCCAATTGGACTAAAGTACAGGTGCCACTCCAGTTATTCAGCAGAGTGCCTAGTAAAGGTCCATCACAATACCACCACACATCTGCTCAGGGATGAACAAGGGCTAACTGATTGATAAACTCTTGAAAATTCTTAAGCTCACTGCATCCTTTCAAGTCTCCAAGGAATGCTAAGTTTCCTCTCTGTTGTGAGAGACACGAAGTGAACTTAGTGTTGGGAGACAGAAGCTGGATGGCCCTCGGGGGCTGACCCACAGGGACTTTGGGATGTAGCAGAGAGAGCTTGGCATGACTTATTACTCCAGGCTGTAGAATCCTGGAAAAGAGCTATCATGCAGCCTACGCCTGGTCGACTGGGGGACCACCGTAGTGGAAGGGGGACAATCTGGGCCTCTGGCCTGCCATGTGCACAAGCATAACAATTGCTTTTGCTTAATGTGCAGATGGAATATTTGATCCATTTTAACCAGGCATTTGCATCTTGGTATCCTGTCTTAATTGCTAAAGTTTGTTTTAAGTCTTTAACTTCTATGATCCTCTAGTAAAATGAACGTATGGTTTTAGGGAAATTACAAAAACCAGTTGGGGCAGTCCATCCTTGCTCTTTAGTGGTCCACAGAACGTTGGACCAACTATGGCATGAAAGACGTACATCGGGGGACAACACTCCTTGTTGGCACTGGGGTCTTTATCGAAATCTCCCCGGATTAAATGGTACTAGTTTACTAATGCCTAGTCTGAGGAGAGTCAGGAGGGACAGAAGTACTTTTCTGAAGTAGAAAGCTGTCTTTGACTTGGCAAGTCCTCACAGGGTGTAACAAAGTAAGCATTAAATGCAATAATTTGAGGTGAAATTGACTTGGTTATATTAATAACTAGATGGTCAGCAATAGAATGAGGAAAGAAGAAAGAGTAATAGAATAGATTAAAAGAGTTAAATTTTTCTTAGCTTTAGTTTGGTAGGGTTTTCCCCTGGGACTATGGCCCACGACTCTGGAGGGGGTGGCACTCTCTTGACTCGGGTGTGATGAGTCCAGCCTGTTTTTTTTTTTTTTTTTTTTTTTTTTTTTTTGTTTTTTTTTTTTTTTTTTTTTTTTTTTTTTGCTGTACTTGGTGGTTAGCAGCACAGGGTAGGGTCCTTCCCAGGCTGGCTTGAGTTTTTCTTCTTTCCACCTTTCGATGAGAATGTGGTCTTCAGGCTGGTGTTGGTTTACCGGAAATTCTAAGGGTGGTACATGTGCTAAAAGACTTTTAGTTTGTTTTTTGTTTTTTTGTTTTTTTCTTTTGCGAGAAAGGAAAGTGGAAGATAAACCAAGTACATAATTTTTAAGAAATTGACCTTTTGTTTTAAATGTGGGGACCTTGGCAGTGGACTTTATAGTCCTTAGTGTCTTTTTATTGAGAAATTTCCTTTAGCACCTATTTTTACTAGTTTTTAAACCAAAGAAAGTCAAATACCATTTTACATTTAACAATGCTTCTTGTATGATTTTTATACCAGATAAGCTAAATTGTATCTTCATATTAGTGTGTTATTAATGTTAAACCTAATTTTAATAAAACCTTGCGGACATATTTATTTAATTTTCAATGCTTGACCATAAGGTAAGATTTTATAGACTCTTTTTAATCTTTTATAATTTTTGCTAAAGAGCAGGTTGGTGCTTTAAGAAAAACCTGTTATGCTTTTACTTTAATGTCCAGTTCACAGAAAAACTGGATGATACTTCTTTAACTTTAGCTAATATGTTTACACACAGAATGTTCTTTACAATTAACGTTTTAAACCTTGCTTAAACCTTCAAAACAGCAATTTTTAACTTTTCAATGTAGGTAAAAATGTACATTCTTACGCCTCCTTATAATCCTTTTACCAAAGGTATATTTTGCTTTTCTTATACACCTTGTGCATAAACTGGTTTTTTTGGTTTTGTTTTGTTTTGTTTCAATAGTTTTACATTCAGGAGACCCAGTTACTTTTAAATTATAAAATATTTTTTGCATAAATTCTTTTTTTAACACACTTTTTTTATAACCTTTTTGTTTTTCTTAACTACTTGTATATCTCTCTTTCTTTCTTCCTCTCTTTGACTTTGTCTCTCTCTGACTTTCCTTTTGCCTCTGTCTCTTCCTCTCTCTGCCTCTGTCTTTCTCTCTCTGCTTGACTCCCTCTTTGTCTTTCTCTTCCTCTCCGTCTCTTCCTCTCTCTCTCTTTGCCTCTTTTCCTCTCTGTCTCTTTCCTTTCTCTCTCTCTGCTGGTCTCTCCTTGCCTCTGCCAGCTGCTTATGCTACTGTTCTCTCAACCGCCGTGTGTTGGGGTCGGGGGATCCAAAACAAGCTGGTCTGGGTTCCCTGGCTTACAGGTTACCTTGTGCCATATCTTTGAAACAAGGGACCTGTCCAGGCTTCATTCTAATGGCCAACCTACCTCTAATGCTGGCCAGTCTATCTTACACAAAGTTTTAAGTTTTCCTGGTGTCACAGTACTCCATAGTCTCCCTTAAATCCTTTTTTTGAAAATTTTCAACATAGTTCCTAGTAGGGTGGGCTGACTTTGTGCCTCAGCCATGTTTCCTCTAGACAAAACACCACGCTCACACCACATGCACACCACAAAACAAAGAACGGGTAAAAAGGGCACACGCACACTTTTGTAGTTTACACCAAACAAAAATCAAAACCAAAATCAGAGTATCCAGAAATCCAAGCCAGGTCAAAACCAAAACCAAAGTATCAAGCAATCCAAGTCAAGTCAAAAACAAAAACCAAAGTGCCAGTACAGGCACACTCTGGGTGATCAGGCCACGCTTCCACTCAAATGGAGTGGACAAGTTCCCAAGAATGGTCCTGTCAAGCAGTTCAAACCAAATCAAAACCAAAACCAAAGTGCCGGTAAAGGCACACCATGGGTGATCAGGCCAGGCTTCCACTCAAACAGAGTGGGCAAGTTTCAAAGACTAGTCTTACCAAGTTTTAGATGTCCAGACTCCAAGTGCCTGTTCCTTCCCGGTGTTCAGCCACCATGCTGATCCTCCACGGGGGCCTGCCACGCACTGCTCTGGTGAAGCGTCCCACCGGGGGAAATGCCTACCCGGGAACGGTCGGGCTGGTCGGAGTCCCCCGCAGGGATGTTCCACAGGGCAGGCTTAAGCCGCCTAAGGAGTTGCCTCCACCATCCACCATTCACCTCGCTTCCCGGTCAGGGAACCAAGAAATGTAGCAGGACGAGCAGCAGACAAAACTCCTCGGACACGGAGTTAAAGAATGAAGGGGTTTATTTGGCCGGGAGGATCAGCAAGATTTCTGTCTCAAGAGTCGAGCTCCCCGAGTGAGCAATTCCTGTCCCTTTTAAGGGCTCACAGCTCTAAGGGGGTGCATGTGATAGGGTCGTGACTGATTGAGCAAGCAGGGGGTACGTGACTGGGGGCTGCAGGCACCGGTAATTAGATCGGAACAAAACAAGATAGGAATTTTCACAGTGCATTTCTGTACAATGTCTGTAATCTATAGATAACAGAACCAATTAGGTCAGAGGTCAATGCTTAACTACCAGGCCCAGGGTGCGGCGCCGGGCTGTCTGCCTGTGGATTTCACTTCTGCCTTTTAGTTTTTACTTCTTCTTTCTTTGGAGGCAGAAACTGGGCATAAGACAATATAAGGGGTGGTCTCCTCCTTTAAGGTGATTAAAAAGTTTTGTTGCTCACACAAAGCCTGTTTGGTGGTCTCCTCACACGGACGCGCAGGACACTGAGCTTATACTGATCTTGGTAAGGGAGTACTCCCTCCACAGAATCTTAGAGCATCTCAGAAGAGGGAGAACGAAGTTGGGCTATTTATTGGGACTCTGAGTCAGTTTAAGGCAGATCTTATCCAAAGCAGTGCTTAATTAAGACTCTGTAAGGATTATGACTTAATAGTTTAAGATTTGTGGTCACAGCAAAGTGAAGATGTAAAGACAAGGTTTTCAGAGTCTTGGGTTCAAGCAGTCTTGGGGTTTCAACTGTAGTTTTGATACGGCTCCCAAGACTGGAGGAACAAATTGATGCTTTTCATGAAGAGTTGATGGCCTTTTAGGACATTGCTGAAATGAATGATAATATTATTCACAACTTTTATCTTCTTCAGCAAAAGTTTCCTAGAATAGTAAAGCTATGTTAATGAAATCTAGAATAACAAAGGCCTGTAAACATACACAGTAAGCTATGTGAGTGTATACAGTTTCGGTTCTCACTGACAAAAAGAAATTTGAGCTCATTCTCAAAGGAGTGAGGGAATGAGTCATGCCAACATTTGAAAGCAGAGTTCCAAGCCAGGCCCAAGTCCAGCTTTTGCAGGTCCTGTGGCAAGGTTATAGATGAATGCCTACTATATGCCCAAATATTTAATTGTTGGAAATCAAGTTAGCAAACTTTTTTTTTCTTAGAGATGAGGTCTCACTATGTTGACCAGGCTGGTCTCGAACTCCTGGCCTCAAAGAATCCTCCCATCTCAGCCTCCCAAGTGCTGGGATTACAGGCATGAGTCACTGCACCTGACCTAGTAAACTCTTAAATAAAATGTTAGCCAGGTGGGGTGGCATGTGCCTCTAGTCCCCCCTACTCCAGAAGCTAACGCAGGAGGATCCCTTGGGCTCAGAAGTTCAAGGCTACAGTAAGCTATGTTTGTTCCGCTGCACTCCAGCCAAGATGACAGAGCGAAACCCCGACTCTAAAACAAAGCAAAGCAAAACAAAATACCCAATCAACACCCTCCAATAAAACAAAATAAACGAGTTAGTTGAAAAATAAATAAATAAAATAAAATGTTTTAGGCGCCTACCTTGATAAATATCTTTACAGTGACTAAGTAAAAAAATGTAAAGCTATGCTTTTCATGTGCCTGAAAAACATCAAAAACAACTAATATATTCACACATGTGTGTATATCTGAGTATTCTATTGATGTGTGGTTGAATAATAAAATAAGGATACATACACCATATAAATCATTTTATAGTATACTTATTTCATAAAATTTTATTTATTTGCCTTCATTTGAGGAAAATCATGAATTCAATTCTTATAATAAAGATTTTCACATATTTTGTTTTTCTATTGACAACAGTGACCTAAAGATACACTGTCATATACGGTACATGCTGAGCACTTGAAGTGTGTGGCCTGTCCAAATTGACATGTGTTACAAGTATAAAATACGTACCTATTCCAAGACTTAATTTTTTAAAAAAGCAAACTATCTCATTAATAATTTTATATTGAATACATATTTAAATGGTAATGATTTTAATATACTAGTAAATAAAATATATTATTAAAATTAATTTTACTTTTTTTACTTCTTTCATGTGACCATTAGAACACTTAGAATCACTATGTGGCTCACGTTTGTGACTCATGTTATATTTCTTTTTTTTTTCAGCTTTATTGAAGTACTATTGACAAATAAAAATTATATCTATTTAACATGTTCAACAGTTGATTTGATATACATATACTTTGTGTAATAATTACCAAAATCAAATTAATTAACACATCCATCACCATATATATGTACTCTGTGTGTGTGTGTGTGTGTGTGTGTGTGAGATAAGAACACTTAAGGCTTGCTCTCTTGGCAAATTTTAAGTAAACAATATGGTTATTATTATCTATAGTTATCATGCTATACAGTAGATCCCCAAAATTTACTCATGTTATAAATGAAAGTTTGTAACCTTTGACCAACATCTCCCATTTTCACCACCCCACAGCAGCTGGTAGTCACTGCTCTACTCTCTTCTTCAATGAGATTGACTTTTTAGATTCCACATATAAATGAGATCATACAATATTTGTGTGAGTCTGGCTCGTTTCGCTTAACATAATGTCCTCCAAGTTCATCCATGTTGTCAAAAATGGCAAAATTTCCTCCTTTTTCAAGCCTGACTAATATTTCACAGTGTATGTGTGTGTGTGTGATTTTCTTTATCCATTTAGCTGTCAATTAACACTTAGATTGTTTCCACATTGATTGTGATATGAACAATGAAATGAACAAGCAGGTGCAGATATCACTTCGAGATACTGATTTTATTTCCTTTTTGTCTGTTTTTTAGGGATGAGGTCTCACTCTTTCACCCAGGTTGCACTACAGTGGCACAATCACAGGTCGCTGCAGCCTCAAACACCTGGGCTTAAGTGATCCTGATGCCTCAGCCTTTCAAAGTGCTCAGATTTGAGGAATAAGCCACCATGCCTTGCCTCTATTTTTAATTTTTTCAGAACTCTCTATAGTTTTTTGCCTAATGGCTATATCAATTTACATTCCCATCAACAGTATACAAAGGTTTCCTTTTCTCCACACCCTCATCAACACTTGTTGTCTCTCACCTTTTTGATAATAGCTATCCTAAACAGGTGCGAGGCAATATCTCACTGTGGTTTTGATTTGCATTTTCCTGATGATTAGTGATGTTGAGCGCCTTTTCATAAGTTGTCCATTAATATGTTTTCCTTGGAAAAATGTCTTTTAGGTCCTTTGCCCATCTTTTAATCAGATTATTTGGGTTTTTGTTTTGTTTTTGTTGCTATTGAGTTGTATGAATTTCTTATATATTTTGGATGTTAGCCAGATTAATGGTTTGCAAATATTTTCTCTCATTCTGTAGATTGTCTTTTCATTTGGTTGTTTTCTTTGCTGCGTTTTCTTTGCTTTTCAGTTTGATGTAGCCCCATGTGTTTTTGTTGTTGTTGTTGGGGGTTTTTCTTTGAGACATAGTTTCACTCTTGTTGCCCAGGCTGGTGTGCAATGGCGTGGTCTTTGCTCACTGCAACCTCTACCTCCAGGGTTCAAGCAACTTCCACACCTCAGCCTCTCAAGTAGCTGGGATTACAGGTGCCTACCACCACATCTGATTATTTTTTTTTTATTTTTTATTTTTTTGTAGAGATAGGAGTCTCACTATGTTGCCCAGGCTGGTCTCAAACTCCTGGGCTCAAGTGATCCTCTCACCTCGGCCTTCCTAAGTCCTAGGATTACTGCACCTGGCTAAATTTTTAATTATATGAAATTGTAATTATTAAAATTAATTAATTTTAATATTTTTAAATTTTAAATTTAAGTTAAATTTTTTTAATTTTAAAAGAATTTTTTAATTAAAATAAAAATACCCTCTTTTGGTCCCCTCCCTTTGTATGGGAGCTCTGTTTCCACTCTATTAAATCTTGCAACTGCACTCTCTTCTGTTACGTGTTTGTTATGGCTCAAGCTAAGCTTTTGCTCGCTGTCCACCACTGCTGTTTGCCGCATCACAGACATCCCCCCGACTTCCATCCCTCCAGATCTGGCAGGGTGTCTGCTGTGCTCCTGATCCAGCAAGGCGCCCATTGCCGCTCCCGATCAGGCTAGAGGCCTGTCATTGTTCCTGCATGGCTAAGTGCCCGGGTTCATCCTAATCGAGCTGAACACTAGTCACTGGGTTCCACGGTTCTCTTCCATGACCCACAGCTTCTAATAGAGCTATAACACTCACTGCATGGCCCCAGATTCCATTCCTTGGAATCCATGAGGCCAAGAATCCCAGGTC
This sequence comes from Macaca thibetana thibetana, assembly GCF_024542745.1. NCBI lineage: Eukaryota > Metazoa > Chordata > Mammalia > Primates > Cercopithecidae > Macaca > Macaca thibetana. The sequence goes on from NC_065582.1 coordinate 78,737,341, forward strand.
AGAGAACACGAGGCTTGCCACCATCTTGGAAGTGGCCTGCCATCATCTTGGAAGTGGCCTGCCACCATCTTGGAAGTGGCCTGCCACTGTCTTGGGAGCTCTGGGAGCAAGGACCCCCTGGTAACATTTTGGTGACCATGAAAGGACCTCCAAAAGCGATGGGAAACATTCCCCCCAAGGCAAAAACACCCCTAAGATGTATTCTGGAGAACTGGGACCAATTTGACCCTCAGACGCTAAGAAAGATATGACTTATATTCTTCTGCAGTACCACCTGGCCATGATATCCTCTTCAAGAGGGAGAAACTGACCGCCTGAGGGAAGTATAAATTATAACACCATCTTACGGCTAGACCTCTTCCATAGAAAAGAAGGCAAATGGAGTGAATTGCCATATGTACAAACTTTCTTTTCATTAAGAGACAACTCGCAATTATGTAAAAAGTGTGATTTATGCCCTGCAGGAAGCCTTCAGAGTCTACCTCCCTACCCCAGTGTCCCCCTGACTCCTTCTCCAACTAATAAGGACCCCCTTCAACCCAAACGGTCAAAAAGGAGATAGACAAAGGGGTAAACAATGAACCAGAGAGTGCCAGTATTCCCCGATTATGCCCCCTCCAAGCAGTGGGAGGAGGAGAATTCAGCCCAGCCAGAGGGCATGTACCTTTTTCTCTCTCAGACTTAAAGCAAATTAAAATAGACCCAGGTAAATGCTTAGATAACCCTGATGGCTACATTGATGTTTTGCAAGGGTTAGGACAATCCTTTGATCTGACATGGAGAGATATAATGTTACTGCTAAATCAGGCACTAACCCCAAATGAGAGAAGTGCTGCTGTAACTGCAGCCCGAGAGTTTGGCGATCTCTGGTATGTCAGTCAGGTCAATGACAGGATGACAACAGAGGAAAGAGAATGATTCCCCATAGCAGGCAGTTCCCAGTGTAGACCCTCACTGGGACACAGAATCAGAACATGGAGATTGGTGCCGCAGACATTTGCTAACTTGCATGCTAGAAGGACTAAGGCAAACTAGGAAGAAGTCTGTGAATTATTCAGTGATGTCCACTATAACACAGGGAAGGGAAGAAAATCCTACTGCCTTTCTGGAGAGACTGAGACATTGAGGAAGCATACCTCCCTGTCACCTGACTCTATTGAAGGCCAACTAATCTTAAAGGGTAAGTTTATCACTCAGTCAGCTGCAGACATTAGAAAAAAACTTCAAAAGTCTGTCTTAGGCCCCAAACAAGACTTAGAAACTCTATTGAACTTGGCAACCTTGGTTTTTTATAATAGAGATCAGGAGGAACAGGCAGAATGAGACAAATGGGGGGAAAAAAAAGGCCACCGCTTTAGTCATGGCCCGCAGGCAAGTGGACTTTGGGGGCTCTGGAAAAGGGAAAAGCTGGGCAAATCGAATGCCTAATAGGGCTTGCTTCCAGTGCAGTCTACAAGGACACTTTTAAAAAGATTGTCCAAGTAGAAGTAAGCCGCCCCCTCATCCATGCCTCTTATGTCAAGGGAATCACTGGAAGGCCCACTGCCCCAGGGGATGAAGGTCCTCTGAGTCAGAAGCCAGTAACCAGATGATCCAGCAGCAGGACTGAGGGTGCCCGGGGCAAGTGCCAGCCCATGACATCACCCTCACAGAGCCCCGGGTATGCTTGACCATTGAAGGCCAGGAGGTTAACTGTCTCCTGGACACTGGCTCGGCCTTCTCAGTCTACTCTCCTGTCCCAGACAACTGTCCTCCAGATCCATCACTATCCGAGGGTTCCTAGGACAGCCAGTCACTAGATACTTCTCCCAGCCACAAAGCTGTGACTGGGGAGCTTTACTCCTTTCACATGCTTTTCTAATTATGCCTGAAAGTCCCACTCGCTTGTTAGGGAGAGACATTCTAGCAAAAGCAGGGACCATTATACACCCTGACACAGGAGAAGGAACACCCATTTGTTGTCCCCTACTTGAGGAAGGAATTAATCCTGAAGTCTGGGCAACAGAAGGACAATATGGATGAGCAAAGAATGCCCATCCTGTTCAAGTTAAACTGAAGGATTCCGCCTCCTTTCCCTACCAAAGGCAGTACCCCCTTAGACCGAGGCCCAACAAGGACTCCAAAAGATAAAGGACTTAAAAGTCCAAGGCCTAGTAAAACCACACAATAGCCCCTGCAATACTCCAGTTTTAGGATTACAGAAACCCAATGGACAGTGGAAGTTATTGCAGGATCTCAGGATTATCAATGAGGCCATTGTCCCCCTATACCCAGCTGTACCTAACCCTTATACTCTGCTTTCCCAAATACCAGAGGAAGCAGAGTGGTTTACAGTCCTGCACCTTAATGATGCCTTTTTCTGCATCCCTATACATCCTGACTCTCAATTCTTGCTTGCCTTTGAAGATCCTTTGAACTCAACGTCTCAGCTCACCTGGACTGTTTTACCCCAGGGGTTCAGGGATAGCCCCCATCTATTTAGCCAGGCTTTAGCCCAAGACTTGAGCCAGTTCTCATACCTGGACACTCCTGTCCATTGGCACATGGATGATTTACTTTTAGCCGCCCGTTCGGAAACCTTGTGCCATCAAGCTACCCAAGTGCTCTTAAATTTCCTCGCTACCTGTGGCTACAAGGTTTCCAAACCAAAGGCTCAGCTCTGCTCACAGCAGGTTAAATACTTAGGGCTAAAGTTACCCAAAGGCACCAGGCCCTCAGTGAGGAACGTATCCAGCCTATACTGGCTTATCCTTATCCCCATACCCTAAAGCAACTAAGAGGGTTCCTTGGCATAACAGGTTTCTGCCGAATATGGATTCCCAGGCACGGCGAAATAACCAGGCCATTATATCCACTAATTAAGGAAACTCAGAAAGCCAATACCCATTTAGTAAGATGGACACCTGAAGCAGAAGCGGCTTTCCAGGCCCTAAAGAAGGCTCTAACCCAAGCCCCAGTGTTAAGCTTGCCAATGGGGCAAGACTTTTCTTTATATGTCACAGAAAAAACAGGAATGGCTCTAGGAGTCCTTACACAGGTCCAAGGGACGAGCTTGCAACCTGTGGCATACCTGAGTAGGAAAATTGATGCAGTGGCAAAGGGTTGGCTTCATTGTTTACAGGTAGTGGTGGCAGTAGCAGTCTTAGCATCTGAAGCAGTTAAAATAATACAGGGAAGAGATCTTACTGTGTGGACATCTCATGATGTGAACAGCATACTCACTGCTAAAGGAAACTTGCGGCGGTCAGGCAACCGTTTACTTAAATATCAGGCTCTATAACTTGAAGGACCAGTGCTATGACTGAGCACTTGTGCAGCTCTTAACCCAGCCACATTTCTTCCAGACAATGAAGAAAAGATAGAACATAACTGTCAACAAGTAATTGCTCAAACCTACGCCACTCGAGGGGACCTTTTAGAGGTTCCCTTGACTGATCCCGAACTCAACTTGTACACTGATGGAAGCTCCTTTGTAGAAAAAGGACTTCAAAAAGCAGGGTATGCTGTGTTCAGTGACAATGGAATACTTGAAAGTAATCCCCACACTCCAGGAACTACTAGTGCTCAGCTGGCAGAACTAATAGCCTTCACTCAGGCACTAGAATTAGGAGAAGGAAAAAGGGTAAATATATAAACAGACTCCAAGTATGCTTACCTCGTCCTCCATGTGCACGCAGCAATATGGAGAGAAAAGGAATTCCTAACTTCCGAGGGAACACCTATCAAACCTCAAGAAGCCATTAGGAGATTATTATTGGCTGTACAGAAACCTAAAGAGGTGGCAGTCTTACATTGCTGGGGTCATCAGAAAGGAAAGGGAAATGAAAGGGAACCGCCAAGTGGATATTGAAGCCAAAAGAGCCACAAAGCGGGACTCTCCATTAGAAATGCTTATAGAAGGACCCGTAGTATGGGGTAATCCCCTCCGGGAAACCAAGCCCCAGTACTCAGAAAAAGAAATAGAACGGGGAACCTCACGAAGACATAGTTTCCTCCCCTCAGGATGGCTAGCCACCGAAGAAGGAAAAATACTTTTGCCTGCAGCTAACCAATGGAAATTACTTAAAACCCTTCACCAAACCTTTCACTTAGGCATTGATAGCACCCACCAGATGGCCAAATTATTATTTACTGGATCAGGCCTTTTCAAAACTATCAAGCAGATAGTCAGGGCCTGTGAAGTGTGCCAAAGACATACTCCCCTGCCTTATCACCAAGTTCCTTCAGGAGAACAAAGAACAGGCCATTACGCAGGAGAAGACTGGCAACTAGATTTTACCCACATGCCCAAATCTCAGGGATTTCAGTATCTACTAGTCTGGGTAGATACTTTCACTGGCTGGGCAGCGACCTTCCCCTGTAGGACAGAAAAGTCCCAAGAGGTAATAAAGGCATTAGTTCATGAAATAATTCCCAGATTCAGACTTCCCTGAGGTTTACAGAGTGACAATGGCCCTGCTTTCAAGGCTACAGTAACTCAGGGAGTATCCCAGGTGTTAGGTATACAATATCACTTACACTGTGCCTGGAGGCCACAGTCCTCACGGAAGGTCGAGAAAATGAACGAAACACTCAAACGACATCTAAAAAAGCTAACCCAGGAAACCCACCTCGCATGGCCTGCTCTGTTGCCTATAACCTTACTAAGAATCAGAAACTGTCCCCAAAAAGCAGGACTTAACCCATAGGAAATGCTATATGGACTGCCCTTCCTAACCTTATGTTTGACCAAGAGATGGCCAACTTAGTTGCAGACATCACCTCCTTAGCCAAATATCAACAAGTTCCTAAAACATTACAAGGAGCCTGTGCCCGAGAAGAGGGAAAGGAACTATTCCACCCTGGTGACATAGTATTAGTCAAGTCCCTTCCCTCTAATTCCACATCCCTAGACACATCCTGGGAAGGACCCTACCCAGTCATTTTATCTACCCCAACTGCGGTTAAAGTGGCTGGAGTGGAGTCTTGGATACATCACACTCGAGTTAAACCCTGGATACTGCCAAAGGAACCCAAAAATCCAGGAGACAACGCTAGCTATTCCTGTGAACTTCTAGAGGATCTGCGCCTGCTCTTCAAGCGACAACCGGGAGGAAAGTAACTAAAATCATAAATCCCCATGATCCTCCCTTATCATATTTTTCTCCTCACTGTTCTCTCACCCTCTTTCACTCTCACTGCACCCCCTCCATGCCGTTGTACGACCAGTAGCTCCCCTCACCAAGAGTTTCTGTGGAGAATGCAGCTTCCCATAAATATTGATGCCCCATTATACAGCAGCTTATCTAAGGGAAAACCCACCTTCACTGCCCACACCCATATGCCCCGCAACTGCTATAACTCTGCCACTCTTTGCATGCATGCAAATACTCATTATTGGACAGGGAAAATGATTAACCCTAGTTGTCCTGGAGGACTTGGAGCCACTCTCTGTTGGACTTACTTCACCCATACCGGTATGTCTGATGGGGGTGGAGTACAAGATCAGGCAAGAGAAAAACACATAAAGGAAGTAATCTCCCAACTGACCCGGGTACATAGCACCCCTAGCCCCTACAAAGGACTAGATCTCTCAAAACTACATAAAACCCTCCCCACCCATACTTGCCTAGTAACCCTCACTGGGCTCCATGAAGTCTCGGCCCAAAACCCTACTAACTGTTGGATGTGCCTCCCCCTGCACTTCAGGCCATACATTTCAATCCCTGTACCTCAACAATGGAACAACTTCAGCAGAGAAATAAACACCACTTCCATTTTAGTAGGACTTCTTGTCTCCAATCTGGAAATAACTCATACCTCAAACTTCACCCGTGTAAAATTTAGCAATACTATAGACACAACCAACTCCCAATGCAATCAGGTGGGTAACTCCTCCCACACGAATAGTCTGCCTGCCCTCAGGAATATTTTTTGTCCGTGGTACCTCAGACTATCGTTGTTTGAATGGCTCTTCAGAATCTATGTGCTTCCTCTCATTCTTAGTGTCCCCATGACCATCTACACTGAACAAGATTTATACAATCATGTTGTACCTAAGACCCGCAACAAAAGAGTACCCATTCCTCCTTTTGTTATCAGAGCAGGAGTGCTAGGTGGACTAGGTAGTGGCATTGGCAGTATCACAACCTCTACTCAGTTCTACAAACTATCTCAAGAACTAAATGGTGACATGGAATGGGTCGCCGACTCCCTAGTCACCTTGCAATTTCAACTTAACCCCCTAGCAGCAGTAGTCCTTCAAAATCAAAGAGCTTTAGACTTGGTAACCACCGAAAGACAGGGAACCTGTTTATTTTTAGGGGAAGAATGCTATTATTACATCAATCAATCCAGAATCATCACCAAGAAATTTAAAGAAATTCAAGATCGAATACAATGTAGAGCAGAGGAGCTTCAAAACACTGGACCCTGGGGCCTCCTCAGCCAATAGATGCCCTGAATCCTCCCCTTCTTAGGACCTCTAGCAACTATAATATTGTTACTCCTCTTTGGACCCTGTATCTTTAACCTCCTTGTTAAGTTTGTCTCTTCCAGAATCGAAGCTGTAAAGCTACAAATGTTCTTCAAATGAAGCCCCAGAGGCAGTCCATGACTAAAATCTACCATGGACCCTGGACCGGCCTACTAGTCCATGCTTCGATGTTAATGACATCAAAGGTACCCCTCCCAAAGAAATCTCAACTGCACAACCCCTACTACACCCCAGTTCAGCAGGAAGCAGTTAGAGCGGTCATCGGCCAACCTCCCTAAGAGCACTTGGGTTTTCCTGTTGAGAGGGGGGACTGAGAGACAGGACCAGCTGGATTTCCTAGGCTGGCTAAGAATCCCTAAGCCTACCTGAGAAGGTGACCGCTTCCACCTTTAAACATGGGGCTTGCAACTTAGCTCACACCCAACCAATCAGATAGTAAAGAGAGCTCACTAAAATGCAAATGAGGCAAAAACAGGAGGTAAAGAAATAGCCAATCATCTATTGCCTGAGAGCACAGCAGGAGGGACACTGATCAGGATATAAACCCAGGCATTCGAGCCGGCAATGGCTACCCTCTTTGGGTCCCCTCCCTTTGTATGAGAGCTCTGTTTCCACTCTATTAAATCTTGCAACTGCAAAAAAAAAAAAAAAAAAAAAAAAATTAAGAAGAATTAGTTTTAATTCTTATTAAATTTCTAAGAAAAACATATTCACAATTCCAGATTTCAAAGTCCATCTCATCAGTTTTACCTCCTACCACAGACTGTCATTTTTCTTTCTCTTCATTAACACAAAGGTCACTTTGTGATTCCTTCAATATGAGCTGGTATTATTTATTCCAACCCTGTGGTACGTCTTTTTTGCTCATTTTACTTTATAGACATTTCTCCCTCAAAAGTCTCAAATAATTTTCTATTAAATAAGTTGAATGACCTCTTTGTGGCATTCTTACCACTCCACCTTTCTGCAGCATTCAGCTGAGTTAAACTCACTCCTTTGAAAGTATCTCCCCAATCTATGACACTCTGATGTCCTCATTTTCCTCCTACAACTAGCCCCCAATCTTCAGAGGACCCTCTAAAATTGGCATTTGATGAAGTTCCCCTAAGTCCTTTTAAAACCTCACTGCTCTTCTGGAGAAGGTTTCAGCTGCTGTTTATTTGCAGTGACTCACAACCTGTATCTCACTAACAAGTTCCAAATACAACTTTATTTTTCTTCACACATTTGTGTGTCATTCTTGTGCAGGGGCCATGCCAATTTTCTCTGTATCGTTCCAACTTCAGTACATGCACTGCTGAAGTGAGCACCCAAATATAAATTTTTAACTCAACATTACCAATCCGTTCTTGCTTCTGAAAAACCAGCTCTCTTTCCTGTATTCTCTGCCTAACTAAACTTATGGCAAAAGAATCCTTTCAGTGACTCAGGCTGGAGGCAGGTGGAATGCCTGCCTTTCCCTTACTTCCCACATCTAATCAATAGCCTCACCCTGTCGATCCTATCTACCCAGTGATACTGGACTCCTTTGCATTCATTCCCAGGGCTCCTGTTCAATTTCTCCTAAATGGGTTATCGCTTTTTAATCTTGGTCAACTTGATGGGATAAAAAATGGTATCTCTTCATTGTTTTAATTTTAACTTCCTGACTTTCTAGTTATATGTTGTAACCTATCTCATTTCTCCTCTGCCCAGTTTTACTCTAGTTTTTGCTGTGATAGCCAGACTTTAAGCAAGTGTAATCTGACAGCACCTTGACTTGCCTGCTTTGGAGCTTCCCTGGTGTCACGTAAAGAGGTGCCTGGGGGAAACTGCAGGACACTGATACGTGTACAAAACTGGAATTGCAAGGTATTAATCCCCATGAGAAAAGTTTTAAGCAGTAGGCACAGAAGTGGGTTAAGTATTTTCTTTTTTTAAGACAGGGTGTCACTCTGTTTCCCAGGCTGAAATGCAGTGGGGTGGTCACAGCTCACTGCAGCCTCAAACCCTTATGCTCAAGCAATCCTCCCACCTCAGCCTCCTGTGCATCTGGGACAATAGGCACACACAGCCATGCCCAGCCAACTTGATAAGTGTTTTCACAACCTTCCCTCAACAAACAATATTAAGGTGCCTTTTCACCTATATTGTCTAAAATGGCAGCTACTTGACACGAATAGCCACTGAGCACTTGAAATGTAAATAGTCCAAGT